>NW_025763504.1:5713987-6348875 GCF_020744385.1 Fusarium flagelliforme | reverse complement strand
CATACGATGCTCCATATTCCGCAGAATAATGCTTTTAGTCTTGTCGTACTGATCTCTTTCTGATTTAGTGAAGTCCAAGCGACGTGTGAACTGTCTCGTTTTTGGCAAGTCCAAGACTTCTCGCGTGCGACGCAAACAAAGTGCTTCGAGAAGCATGACAAGGCGATCGCGTACCAGCGTCGGATCGTCGTAGGAGTTGTCAAAGGGGGTTTCTATCCACTTTCGAAATTCCGAAGCCTTGTCGAACGGTTCGGCACGGATAAAGCGGAAGAGCGATCCTATATCGGCAAGTTTGTTTTGGATGGGTGTTCCGGATAGACACCAGCGGGAGTTGGCGTGGAGATAATCGCAAGCTTGGAAGAACTTTGTGGAAGGGCGGCGGATGATGTGTGCTGAATCACGTTAGACTTTGAAATATCCCGTGCTAGGAAGCAACTAACCTTCGTCAAGGACCACTCGATACCAACCCAACTTGTACAGAGGCGAGGTCTTGCCCTTGCCCATTAAATATTCGGTAGTAAGTGTATGATAAGTCGTCACTACTATATCCGAATCTTCAATCATGTCGAGCTGAGAGAGGTCCTTCGGTCGCTTGTCGCCATGGTACTTGATAAGCTTGAGTCCTGTCTGAAGATGCCTGTACTGTTAGTGAGGCCCATGACACCTGGAAACACTTGACTTACTTTTTGACCTCATTCATCCACTCGTCAACCAACACTGCACATCATTAGCGATATTCGATAACCGAGAAACGCGGAACTCACAGGCAGCCGAGACGACGACAAGGGTTGACCGAGAAAACCTCGTAGTCTTCCTTCCCTTATGCTCGGCATTCTTCTGATCCGCCCACTCTTGTCCATTGTCAAGAGTTTTCATGACCAAGGCGAGGATAGAGAGTGATTTTCCCATTCCCATGTCATCGGCCAAGATTCCACCGCCCTTCTCCTCTGGTCTGGTGTCTCTCCGTCTTTTCGTGATTTTGTGACGATACTGTATTCTGCCGTCGTGGACAATCTCTTTCCAAAGTCGATATTTGTCGTTAATGTGACCGGATTCTCTTTCTAGCATGAAACCCAACGCTTCCTTTTGATGTCTTCACTAGTGTTAGTTACATATCCTTCAGCAAAAGAATTGATGGAGCTCACCTGAGAAGTTGACGTGTCACTCGATCACCACCTTCTACCAACTGCAGATCTCGGGTATTCTCGACTTTCTTGTAGACGTCTTCCACCATCTTTCGAAGTTGCTCTTCTCTCGTCTTCTTCTTGTTGGAGCCGTTGTTTGCGATAACTTCGTTTTGGATAATCTCGCTCTGACCATCTGCGACCGCGATGCTCAGAAAATGCGGGTTATCGTACTCCAAACCCTGTCTTCCATGACTGGATCTTTGGAGCCACAGCTTTCCGTTTGAAAGAGCTTCACCGACGGAAAACGACATGGAACGTGGTGCATAGATATTAATATCTACTTTGACTCGTGCGTCGGCTGACTTGTTCGCGCGATGTATAATTTCACGCAAGTCGACTTTCAACGCTAGAGGCTCGACAATGACTCGCGGCCGAGTGATCAGCGGCATCAAAGTTTGGCCAGCAGCTGATGATAGATGACCAAAATGCTTATCTTCGTCTGGGAAGCAGAGCATAACCTGCTTTTGGTACTCCACTGGTGTGAAGTACTGATATGCTGATTCTCCGGCTTTCAATCGATCGTCGAACGAGGACATGTCGTCTGGGACTAATTTGACTTCGACGTTGTGAAGCTACCAGTTATCAGCACGAATCCAAAGACGAGCTCATTGTTTTCCACTCACCATGCCATAATGAACCGTGGCCTCTTCTTCGTCGGTTACAAATAGGCCCTCCTCCTCCTCTACCATCTCTTCGACTTCCGGACTTGTCACTGGTGTTGAAGTCCTCGATTGACTTGATTCTGCGGCTTCAGGTGTCACCGAAGATCCCTGGGTACTTTCTACCGGTAACGCAAGATACTGGGATGGCTGTAGGGACGGGTTCCCTTGAAGCAGGCCCATTTGTTGCTCTGACGATACAGGAAGCATGTTGCTGAAGTTGAGGTTAGGGTCGAGGTTGAACCCTCCGTTTAGATCGAGCATGGCGAGCTGCGGGTCCACATTCATGAAATCGTCTGGGACCAAGTCGGTCGGGAAGTAGTTTTGTTGCGATACCACTGGGAAATTGCTTTCTGTGTCAATCCATATTCTAGAACAAGCCGGGGAGTCTTACGAGAGTAAATTTGACGAGCTAGGCCCAAGGAAGTCACTAGTTCGAGGAAGCTCTCCAGTATAGTCGTTCCAAAGGTTCATTTGAAAGTCTATATTGAAAGACTCGTTCGGATTGGAGTACATGTCGGTGGGCAAGGTGCCAGCGAAGGTCGATTGTTGATCGGCCAAGACCGTCTGGGGTAGAGGAGCTGGTCCATGTCGCTCTTGATCGTCGACCGGATTGAGTAGATGTTCCAATGACTTCGACATGTTGCAGCGCATATACCACTCGATTGAAGCACTTCAATTGCTTTTGTCCAAGATGAAGTTTGAGGTCAAAGTCGAAGCTGAATTCGAGTCGGGATTAAAAATTGCTTATCTTCAAGACGAAATGGGAATACTGACAGTCGGGTGACCCCAGAAGGCGCAAAGCCCACCAAAAGTAGGCTGTGGCAGTGTCACTCTCCTGCATGGCACCCCTACCTCGGTCAGTAAAAGATCGAATCACAAGTCGCACCTTCCCCTAGCTGAAACCAGCCGAGTCCACAAGGCAGGATAATACGCGCATAATAGTTCGCCCAATTGCTCGTGTTAATTGGCAATTGGACAGAGGGTTGAAAAAGGCAGGTTAGGCTGATTGAGGCTCTTTTCTGGCTGATTTCACTGCGACTTTAGTTGGGCTGCCTCTGCTGCGCCCCCCGTAATTCCTGCTCGTTTTCCAATCTGACATTCTTTTGTTTTTCGAGTCTGTTGTGCGAGTATTCGGTGACAATTAATTGTATCCATCTTTTACCACCAGGACAATATTCGCTACCTTTGTTTGGACTGCACAACCTTTCACAGTCATTATGGATCTCTTCGCGCCTGCCGTTTTACCTCATGTCACCATGGAACGGCTGAATTCCCTGGCCGCGGAATTTAGACAATCGCTCAAAGAACACCACGAAGAAACATTCCTAGATACCACCAAAGAAGACATGGGAAAGGAGATCCGTGACATCCAAACTTTACGAGATGCGACACATAATATGATCAACATGAATCGGCTAAAAATGTTTCTGGAAGGCATGGACGAACTCGAGAAAGTCCTAATATTTCTCGAATTCCCTGGCGCTAGCAGCGTTATGTCGAATGTGTGGGGCACCGTTAGATTCTTGCTCAAGGTGAGAATAGCTACCAAACTATTTCCGAATCCTCGGCTAATATTTAGATTCTAGACAACGAATACTACGGACAGAGCCTTCGATGGAGTGCTCGATGTTTACGGGCTGTTGGGTGCCCAGTTGGTGAAACTGACACGCTACAGAGAGCTCTTCAAGAGGTACCCAAAAGCAACGGGGTGCTTGGTGAATATCTATCAAGACATTCAACGCTTCCATTCTATAGCTTACAAGCTTTTTTCAATGAGTACAAAGTGTATGTGAGTCATACTGAGACGAGGCATACGTTAACTAACTCTGTTATAGTATGGCAGCGTCTCCAAAAACCAATCTGGGAAGATTCAGCTCGCATGTTCAGAAGGATATCCGAGTCTCTCAGCACCACTGCCAACATCATCAAGGCACAAGGGACCTCCCAAGGTTCGTTACTAAACCTATTCAATTGAACAACTCACTGACGCAAAATAGATTACAGTGGAATCGACCCTGCTTTAGAACAGTACGCATACAACTGGAAGGAAGAATGGCGAAATTTTGAGAACGAGGAAAGCGAGAGGATACACAAGAAAAGATATGAAGTCATCACATGGATCTCAGCCTCAGGGAAAATGGACCGCCTACAAAAGACATTCAGAGAGATGGCAATTTGTCCTAAGAGTGGGCGTTGGCTGTTGAGAAAGTATAGTGCTGTCGCGGATTGGATTGGGGAGGATGAGCCTCCAAATTCTGCCATCTGGCTACATGGCGTTGTTGGTTATGGTGAGTATTGAGAGTTGACTGACGGCCAATCAGAGACACTAACGTACCATCAGGAAAATCGGTCCTTGCATCCTTATTGGTCCAAGAGCTGCAAGATCCAGAAACAGCATTCTCCATCCCACATGGTAGCAAGACTTGCTATTTCTATTGTCAAGAAGATTATAACGAACATCGCACCCATCTCGATATCTTGAAAGGTATTCTACTCCAGATGGTGGAATCAGATGACTATATCCTCCCCCTCTGCCATCAAGAGAAGACGACTAGCGGCGGCCCAAATCTGCTTGAGGCCGCGGTAGCACAAAAGCTCATCAAGACATTCATTGAATACAATCCCAGGCAGTACATAGTCATCGACGGACTGGATGAGTGCGAAGGTACGGAGATTCATCAGACAGCACGGTTCTTCAAGGAATTGGTTTCTGTTTATGATACACAAGTTCAGCTGGGACATCTGAGAGTCATGTTTATCGGCAGAGAGACTTCCGATGCAAGGAAGTACATACCTGATGATGAGTGCTTGAGCGTTGCGCTGAGACCGGAGGATAACCACGACGATATCAGGAACTTTGTGCAGAAAAAGTTACCGCTGTTCTCTGTTACCGAACATGGGCGAGGCTTCAGTCTTTCTGAAGCTGACAAACAGGATGTCGAGAACCTTATCTGTCACCAAAGTCAAGGTAACGGACCTGGAGGACTGGAAGATATATGCATCGGAACTAACACATATATCAGATTCGTTTCTATATGCCCACCTCGCTATCCAGTTTCTTCTGGCACAAGACACCAAGGGCGATCTATTAACCGCACTAAGACATGGCATTCTGCCTGCCAAACTTGGATCTATGTAAGTTCCACCATCACTCGCCATCTTGAACCTACTAACCATCTCAGGTACGAGAAGCTCCTCGAGGCCGTCAAGGCCAGGCTTCTGGCACTGCCTGGAGGCCAGATCAAGTGGGAGAGGTCAAAATCCCTGTTTGGATGGCTCGTCTGTGCAAAGCGACCACTCAGGTGGCATGAGATGCAGGGAATCCTATCTTTTGATCAAGAATCGCTCAAGGTGGATTTTGAAAACAACATGCTGCGACAAGATGTTGAGCGCTATTTGGGATCCATTGTTCATATTCTTGATGGTGAGCATATCAGATTCATTCACTCAAGCGCGAGACGGTAAGTGCACCCCAAGTCCTTTCTACTCGGACCACAACTAATCCACGGCAGCTATATTATCGAGAACCAGTACATCCATGAGAAGCTGGTTCAGTGTCAGCTTACAACAACTTGCCTGAGATATCTGTCACTGCCCTGCTTTGGCAATGACTACATATCAACCGATCGGAGTCTTCATGCCAAAAGTGGCTGGTTCGCCTTCCAGGACTACGCCTGCTCTCAATGGCTTTACCATATCGATACAGTCATAAAAGAGTGTTATGAACTCTTCCAAAACCCTTGCAAAGTGACAACGGACTTTGCATCAGCTTTACAAGACTTTGTCAACACCCACCGATCAGAGATCACGGAATCGACACATGTCGAGTTGGAAAAGGATAATGTCCTGAGGTTCCAACACCTCGAATTTTATGAAGACCTTTTGTTGCTATGGAACCATATTTACACCCACCAGCGAGGCGACTACGCGACACGCAATACCATTGGCATTCCTCAAATTGAAACTGCTCTACAGGATAATCGCACAGAACTGGAAAGATTTCTGCCAAACCAGAAAGCAGGCGATGAAGATCTTGTTCAAGATTACTACGGTGTCAACCTGTACAAATGCCGTCGCACGAGATGTCGCTTTTTCTACATCGGCTACGAAAAGAAGGGTCCTCGTGACACCCATGAGAAACGCCACGAAAGACCCTTCCAATGTCCAATCTCTTGCAACTCGGCCCCTCTGGGCTTCGTGAGTAACAAAGACCGTGATCGTCACATCAACATCTACCACCCCAATCTTGCAGAAGGGGGCCCACATTTTGAAGTTCTAAGTCGCAGACAAATTCCTGGGAAATTTACTTGCAATATCTGCAATAAGAGCTTTACGAGGAATATTAATTTGAAGAGCCATGAGAGAAGTCATTTTGGAGATCGACCTTTTGCGTGTTCGACTTGTGGGAAGGCGTTTGCTAGGGTTAATGATTGTCGGAGACATGAGAAGATCCATGCGAGGAAAGGATATTGAGTTTATTTTGGCGCATATCATATACTTTATCTATCTCATTTAATAATATATCAGTCAATCTATCCTCTTATTTATGCTTAGGCTCTAGCTCAATATTGCGACGCTTCATTCCTTCCCAAGCCCACGAGTCAGCAAATACAGCCAGACCAACTCTCCGAAACACACCCGTGGTAATTTCAACCGCAATCAGCGCCAAGGCGTTCTCAAACCCATCGGACTCTTCAGTCGTTCCCAGAAAGAGATACTGAAGCTTCTTTCCCTTGACTTCCACCGCCATGGATTTTCGAGTTTGGTCGAAATACTCACACATGGTCTTTCGTGACGATCCAAGACTATCATCATTCACAATCCGACAAGACATCGTGACTTTTCCCGCCGTGACAATATCCATCTTTGCATCTTCCTTCTCGATTGGATCTTCGAAGCGGATGGGTCCATCGACTGAAGCCCATGACCAACTCGGCGCTCTCTTAAGATAGCGTTCTTGCACCACGGCATCCTCTTCCTTGTACCATACTAACAGTTGGACAAACCAATCTTTCCAATGACCGTAAATAGCAGTATCCTTCCATACACTTCTCAACTCCGCTATGATACCTGTGATAGCTGGAAGTCGATCACTGTTATTCGAAAGATTCCGTTCCGTGTACTGCCGGAGGATAGTCTTCCAGAGGTACAGCTTGTCAGAGTCATGTGCTCCGAAAGATGGACCACCTTCATCTTCAAACGCAGCCCAAGGCAAAGACTCCAAATGTTGCTGATAATCCAAACCCGCGTCATCGCCGGTAACACTCTGCAAATCGACCTGTTTGCATTGCCAGAGGAGTTGATAATCCGAGAAAATGAGCATTCTCGAAGAAAGCATGAACTCCTGCAAGGTCCAACCTCTAGTATCCAGCGGATGCCTGGGTTGGTAAGGTCTGTCTGATAGATAAACAGAACCCGTGCGACCGTCCTCAGTTGGAATCTCGAACCTGTTCTCCGGTAGGAACGGCTTTTGTCCCAACGGCCCAGCGTCAAGAAATCCTTGAGACGCCGCCTCAGCAGTACCAGCAGCAAGCGTAACAACAGCATTCTTATAAGTAGTAGCCATCTTCCCAAACTCCCGATGCATATCCTCCCAATCATCCTGCCAAATACAAAATCGATCAACCCAAAGAAACTCAAAGCCCAACTGTCTCGTAACAACCACAGCATCCTGAATAGTCTGTTCCAAATCTTCCATCTTAATCTCCTTCTCAAGCATATCCTGGTTGGTTTTCTTCAATTCTGTTAACCCGCCGTGTTGGGGCTTGGGACCCCAGCAGTAACTTAGTGCTATGTATGAGCCGCACCGGTCTCTGGTGTTGATGTGGAGTTTTATGGGGGTGTTGGGGGTTACGCGCAAGACACGGGTGGGAAGAACTGAGTCGCGGGAGTAGCGACATTCTTCGTGGCCTTTGCTTGGGTCATCTGGTCGGAGACAGTTGTGCAGGAGTTTCTTAGCTGCAGCCATGACTGCTGGACTTTGTACATCTCTGCGTAGTGGCCTTCGGGATATGAATGTGCTGAGAGGATCATCTAGTAGAGGTCAACATAACCCCAGCAACAAATGTTGTTAATCTCATACCTGGTTTTACGAAAGGATAAAGAGTTATACATCCTTCTTCATCCTTCAGAGTACCTCGGAGAACATGGATGAACCCTTTGACAGGACTGGGGTTTTTGAAGACAATTCGCTCATGACTTGTCCATCTGCTCCCAAATTCCATAACAGCAAGGCTAAAAATGATTTTACAAAGGTAACAACCATTCTTGATTGAAGCTGTGCATTCGTTACGAGTAAGATGCAGGAGTCCTCTGGAGTTGAGTTTTGGAAGACTTGATTGAGAGAATAAACATATACATGCCTCGCATTGTGAGCTGGCTTCCGTTCGACGTGCCTTTTTTCTTGGTGGACTGTTGGCCAAAGGACGACTGTTCTTCATAATGGTCAGCGAGTGGGTGGTCGGATGATCTGAGCGACCAATTATCTACCAGTGGTCGCTGATTCAATCTTCGCTGGCTACTCTCATGTAAGGTCAATCTTGTTCTGATGACAGACTGGCCAGGTATAGCAGAGAGCCCCAAGACGTTTTGTCTCGACAGATTCGTGGGGCATCGATCAGCCATGATTTTCTTTTGCCTTTTTATGGTTCGCCACAGAGCCTCTTTACACTGCAATTTTAACCCACCCCGCAGCTAAGCACATATCGCTTATCAACCAATTGACTTGCATGGAAGGAGGCTTATCTTTCCACCTACTACTGTATTCTTTGGAAGTATCAGCGGCTGAATGACCCATACCGCAGAGATTGCTGTTCATTTTTCTTGATAGAGTAGGATAGGCTGGCTCCAGGTTGAGGTGTCGAAAAGCGGTATGGCTTGTAGTGTCGGCTCCACGATGATGCTGATTGACTCGTTTGGCTTAAAGGCTTAGCGAGCTATTACCTGGGAGTTTGTTAAAAATGCAGTGAAAACGTACCTAAAGCTGAAAACCGGGGGGTTGAAATTCCAGCGCACAGTCAACAGACCTTCCTACAGCTGGAAATCCGATAGGTTCATTCTCGTGCTCACCTTATGCGGGCGACGTCAGCTCACAATTTGTGTTGCTAATGTTGGTCTTGCACCCAGAATCAAGTATGTTGCCAAGTTTACATACGGTGGCTGGCCGTGAGTTAAAGTTGCAGTGAAGGCCGTCGCCGTGTATATACGGATGTTTCATTGAGAGTCGAGTTAGCGCCAATTGACCTGGCTGCAGCAGTCTATTACTCACTCTGCTCTGCGAGCAGGACCAAACTTTTCTCCACACTACATTTTCTACCATCGAGGGGTTGGCGTGGGCCAAAATTGCAGTGCATGACTTACCTGCCGTGACACGTCTAAGAAATTAAGCACTACCTTCAAAGTTGTTAGAAGCGAATTTGAGAGCATGTCATATGGAAATGCAACAATTTCCTACACTTTGTCACTTTTCTACGCCTGAAAGTCGGACACAAATTACTGGTTCCTACCGGCCGCTCAGTCAAAAGTAGAACAATCCCAGAGGGAAATTGATCGCAGTGAAGGCTTCGCCCCCATCATCACTCACCACTTATGCAAATGTAACTCGCCCCGTAGGCACCAAAGCTGACATGCACATTTACACCTCCACATGAGAAGGATAACAGTAAGCCACCCGCAATGCTTACCCTGTGAAAAATAGTACGATCTCCTACGTGACGAAGTTCTTCTTTAGCGTTACGCGTTTTCTTATTGGCTTAAAATTGGGCCGGTCTAGAGTTGGCGAAAGGTCATACAGCAGACAAGAACATTTGCAATGTCATCCCTCAATAAATACGTCTACGAGCCATTAGGCGCCCAGGATGCAGTCCGGCTCATTATCCTAGATCCGGCGACAGACAGAGAGGCACCGTTGAGTTGCTCCATCATTCAACGCCGCCTCTCGACACAGCCTCTGGACTACTATGCTGTCTCTTATACCTGGGGCCACCACCAATTCTCCTCCACTCTGGAGATAAGATGCAATGACGCATCCTCGAAGTCGTTGAGAATAACGCCCAACGTCGACGCTCTGCTGCGGTGTCTGCGAGCATCCGACGAGACACGATGCTGGTGGATAGATGCCATATGTCTCGACCAGGAAAATGAACTCGAAAAGGCTGAGCAGATCCCCGCCATGGGAAGTATTTTCTCTCAAGCTCAGCAAGTCTACATCTGGCTCGGACCCGAGGATGAGGTGACGGCGAAGATGTTCAAATTCTTTCGCAAAGTCAGCAAACTACCAGACATGAATCAGGCGGAGATGGAGAAGCGTGTCCTCACTCTTCTGATATCGAAGCTCAACCGAACAGGCATGAACGCATTTGCTCGTCTAGCTGAGTTCTTCAACCGGCCCTGGTTCTCGCGACGCTGGGTCATCCAGGAGGCCTGTCTTGCCCGCGAGGCTATCTTCCATTGCGGGAGCTACTCGCTCTCTTTGTCTTTGCTCTCTTTGGCGGCAACCCGGATTCAAAAAACGACTCTGGCATCTTACCCTATCAAGATGATGTCAAATCTGTGGAGGCCTGTGGCCAAGCTTAGTATACTGGAGCTCTTGTGGAATTTTCATGAAGCTATCTGTCTTGAGCCGAAAGACCGTGTCGCTGCGCTGTTTGGGCTGGTGTCAGAGGACAATCGATTTCGTCTAGATTACAGCCTTGATTGGACTGAGTTATATAAGCAAGTCGCTGTGTCTGCTTTTAGTTCGAAGAACAACGACCTCGGCCTCCAAGTCTTGCTTCATCTGTTCGAATTCGGACAAGTGTCCCGAAAAGAGAATACGTCCTATCCATCATGGGTTCCGGACTGGGGGACCTCCCGGCGACGGGTTCTTCCTTACAGCTCCCAAGTGAGGAGCACGGACACGCATGAAAACTATCCCATTTCCCCAGGGCAATCCGACAAGGCCACTCTGACTTTCCAACAGAATGCTCTGCAGGTTCGCTGGAATGCATCGACTGGCGGGCCACGGGGACGACGAGTCATCTTTGCGAGAACCTTTGATACGCTCCCTGACGGTGCGAGCTACAAGACGAAACGAGTCGTATACATCTTGCAAGAGCTCTTCCCACCCTTGTCCAATTCAATCCATGATTTCATCACAGTGTCCTACTTACTCCAAGCTATTGTCCTGTTTCGCAAAAACACTGAAGACTGGAGGCTGAACAGCAAGGCTTTTGACAGATATATGAGAATGCTACAGGTGATGCTGTCAAAGTCACCGAACACCCCGGGTGCAGAAACACTCGACTATTTGCGAACTCTGGACTTTCTCCTCGAATATCACTGCTTACTTGAGCTGGAGCCATTCAATGAAACTGGTCGAAGCTTTGGTATTGGGCCAAAGACGGTGGTCACCGGGGATGTCATGATACCACTCTGGCGATTAGGATGGCATGCCGGTGGATCCAGACGGATGGTCACAATGCTTGTTGTGAGACCTATCAAAGACCATTCTACGTCAAGCATGTCGGAAAGGAAAGGATCAGTCCCACAAGGTAGAGTTATTGGCCCCGCGGTCTGTATCATATCTGGAGCTCAAAGTGGATATGAACATGGCCAGTTTCCTGGTGTCGGACAACATTCTAACTCCTGTTCCATGTACTTAATTTAGTCATCAAGGTAATTAGGTAAATAAATAAATATATTGACCCTGCGAGTCTCTTACTAAAAGTGGGTCAAACTTACAGGAAAGACTTCACGCCCATTCATCTCACTTAACCCCAGTCGTAAGACTTTCTTAACGTTGTCTCAGAGGGGAGTTAAAATTGCAGTGAAATATGGTTTGGGCGGGGTGTGCTGGCTGAGGCATAAAGTCCTTGTCCGATCATGGGTAGAGTCTGGGCTGAACAGCACGGAGTTTACAAGTAATTCGACGGTCTTGGTGGTGTTAAACCTGCAGTGAAAGAGGGTGTAGTAGCGTCTGGCCCAAGTCCTTTCTCCTCTCCCCAGCGCGAAGGGATGTATCTTAGGTACAGGTAAAAACGGAGCCTTGAGGGGGGTTAAAATTGCAGTGCACAGCATTATGGGGCGGCGACTGCAGCAAATGCAATTCAATTAAGAACGACATTTCATTGGAAGAGCTAAAAAGCAGTGAAGTTGTGTGAGAAAGCCAGAACTTCGTCTGAGAGTACTTTTGTAAAGGTACTCTCCCAACACACTTTGGCCATCTGGGCACAATCGTTAATAAAGGCGAAAGAAAACATTGTAAAACCATCTATTACGATGGACATGTCTTTCAGTACATAGGATAACAATTAACGTTCGATCATGTTTAGTTACAAAGTATATTAATGGGGTGAAAGGAGAAATCGCCCCTGTCATTGTACTTGTATAACCTTGTTTAGTCTTCAGAGAGGCGTCGGCAGGATGAGTGCGCAGTGGCTCAGTCCAAGCGATGCTGGTTACCGAAGGTGATAGCACTATGAGAAAGCTCACAGGGGTATTTCAACAATATATTGACTGATCATCCGTTATGCATGACTCTAATATTTTAATTATGGTAAAATGTATTCTTTCTTGTCTCTGTCTGGGAGTTTCAGACGGGGTGCTGGTTGGAAGGTGACAAAAATGGAGCCAAGATGACCAGTCGCTTTGAAAACACAGCACGTATCTTACTGCCCGTTAGGTTGTTGGCGGAAAAGCCTTGGGGGAGTTAAAGTTGGCAGTGAACCTAAGCTCTGCACCTATCCTTGATCACCTACCCCCAGTCGTACACCTTTTTAACAGTGGTCTAATGTTCAGTTGTTCGCCTTCTTTTCACTGCATTCTTAGCCCCTCCCCAACAGCGTTCGCTGCTTAGGTCCATATCAATCAATTAGCCAGGCATGTTCCTACCCACTAAACGGGATAAGCTGCGCATTTGTTAAGTCCGTGCGTTGCCCGTTACAGAATACTGTAGCTCTATGAGAAAATCCACGGAATATTTCAACGAATTGTTCACCGATTATCCGCTATAAACAACTCTAATAGTTCAGCTGGGATAAGATATGCCCTTCTTTATATCCGGTAGTTTACAGACGGGGTTCTAGTTGGAGGGAAAGAAGAATGCAGCGAAGATGACCAGTCGCTTAAAACATAGCACTATTCCTACTATGTACCCAGTTGTTGACAGAACAGTCTTGGAGGGAGTTAAAATTACAGTGAGGGCCAGTGGAAGACAGCTGCTGTGGCTGAGCTTTTTGTGCCACCTGAACTTGTTCCTATCGGAGGTGCTCTCATTTTACCGTCCCCTTTCAGCCTAGTGGATTTCCCCAAGTTCGACTAGCGCTTGCGGAGACTCAGCTCCAACATCCATGACCCCGCAACATCGGCCATCAACTTCCCTGATCCGAAAGAATGATGCTTGCAACCAACATTCTAGAAAGAAGAATTTATTCTTTTTCTCTTTTTAACCCTACAACGTCCACTCTGTCGGACATTTGATAAGATACCGCCAAGCGTCGATCTCGGCTCTATGCGATGCCGCCAAAGAAACGTGCATACGTACCAAAAACAAAGGGTCAGTTCGCTACCCCCAACCGAAAGTGAGGCGGAGTCATTGACCAAAAGACAGGTTGCCATGAGTGTTCCAAGCGACGCATTCATTGTGATAGGACTGAACCTAGTTGTAACAAGTGTACTTCTAGAGGTTTGAGTTGCAGTGGTTTGGGTATTCGACATCGATTTAATAAGGGTGTTGCTGCGAGGGGGAAATGGGCTGGTAAGACTATTGACAAGGTCTACGAAGAGTGAGTCGAAGATGCACGGACTGGTTGGAGATGTTTGCTAATGTCTATCTAGGAATGAATGGAAGGTTGTCGCCACAGATGACGCGCAATTAATATCGACATCAAACGCAACTCAACTTCCAGATACTACAGACCTTCAAGCCGAGGAGTATGACCAACTATGCGACTTCGGAACCGAGCCCGCCCCTTCGGAACTTCAAGTCCGAGACCTAATCACTCGACGGAGCGGATCATTAGACGATCATGCCGCCTTCTGTTCACTCTTTTTACAAGACATCCCAGAAACCACACCAGCGTGGAAGCGAAACTTGTTTCTCACGTGTGAGTCATGCCTCACGACGCTTACAACATCTACTAACAAGCACCAGTTTCACAATGTATATCGACAGAGATGGTGGCCATCGATGGCGTCCACAACGACTGGCGCCACCTCCTCCTCCCTCTGGCCCAACAAGACGAACTGGTCATGGACGCCGTCTTGACAGTCTCAGCATTTCACTTCCACATCAACAAACTTCAAAACACTCTAAGGCAGAGCAAACAGCAATACAATGCCTTTGGCACTAGAACTTACGATTCTTACGTGCCCGACCCATATCAGCTTCTCGGCCGCACTCTGCAAGGTCTACGGATACGACAGGAACTCAACTCCGGCGATCAAACGACACAACATTCCGTTCTAATTACTTTGCTATTACTAATGACTTCTGTTCTTGTTACTGGCGGTTCGGACTTTCCCATGCTATTGAGAATGTTGGAGTCTGCCCTTGATGCTATTGGTGGCAAGGAAGGTCTTGGAACAGGTATTCTGGCTGGCTTCATCATGCGCGAGCTTCACAAGTATGTTCTTGTCTCCCCGCCCCGATATTCTGATTACTTACACATTTAGAATCCGAGTCTACGCAGCTCCACATCTAGGCGAAGAAATGGGTCTCCCAATGCTATCCTCCCAAGCCCGAACAGACCAACTCTTCGGCTGCCTCAACCACTGCCTCCAACTCTACCCCGAACACTCCCCTCTCTTCTCCCAAGTCGCCGACCTAGTCTACCAAGCCCGCGATATTTATCTTCAACAAGTCCTCTCCGACCAAACAACCAATTTCTTCGACCTCGACCCCATCCCCGCAAATCCCAGCTCCGTCGCCCGAGTCCAGCGCTTCATCGAAACACTAGCTCAAATACCGCACACCTCCCCCGTAGCGCACATGCTTATCTGGACAACGTTTGTGGCTGCTTCAGACGCTCAATTGGATGAGCATAAGATGTTCTTTGAGGATGTGTTGAGGAGACATCATAAGAGGAGTGGGTTTGGAAATTTGTTGAAGGGGATCGAGGCTTTGAAGAGGATTTGGGGACGAAAGCCGGGGGAGAGGTGGACTACGCTTCTACCGCAGACAAAAGTGCTTGTCGCGTAATTTGACTTTATGATGGATGATAGAATGGATGATAAAATGGCGATGTTATATAGTGTGTGTTATTGATAATACCCTAATTGAAATCTTTACTCTGACTCGAAGTCCTATATGGGGAAACGGAATTATTGTCATTCTGTCCAACGAACTACACCGAAACTCTGTCAGGCAAATGTTCAGGCTACCTTGTGCAAGCAATCAAATCAAAAGTCCTCAACTCGATAAACCTGATAAGGGACCTCCTCATACGGATGGGCCCTACAAATCATTAGCTCCCATCCCACTCTCACCCAGTCGCATCGAATCACTTACTCTTTAAGCGCAGCAACCGCCTTCCTAGTAGTATCCTCCCCAACAATCAACGTCTCAACCCTAACCTCGGGCGTCTCCTCCAACTCGCCAACATTCCCAATAGCGGGATTCGCCGCATCTCCGGGTCTGAATTGTCCAGTACCGGTTGTCTGCCACGCGCATTCCGTGTAGCCGCCCGGACCCGGGTAACGTCCTGCGCCGGCTTTGAAAATGGCTGCTTTGCATGCAGCCGCGTTGGAGGGTGGAACGTAGAAGACGAGGGTGAAGCGACGGAGTGGTGATGCCATTTTTGTGATATCGGAGTGTTGCGATGGTTTGTGAGATTGAGAGTGAGAGTGGTGTTGCGAGAGCCGGGCCGGGATATATGGTTCGAGAATATTCTTACTCCACGTTGAGATCCAATCAGTTTTGACGCCCTTTTGTATGTTGCTTGTATCATGTGACGTCAATGTATCATCAATTGACGCAGCTGAAATTTATCTTGACGAGTTTATTCCGTCTAATTATTCATCGGTTTCTCATAGTTTTGTTTCAATACGGCAAAGATACTGAAAAGGGCAGAATGCTTGATAAGCAGCTGCTGGCAGAGCGCCCTAAAATTGCAGTGCAAGGTGGAAGGTGGAAGCGGGTTAAAAATTGCAGTGAAATAGAGGAAACCTCGCTTGTCATTGGACATATGATACAGTTATGCACTTCCCCAACCCCATGACATGTAGTTAGGGGAGAGCATAAAATTGCAGTGCAAGAAAGCTGGGGAGGTTTATAATTGCAGTGAAAAAAGCCAGGCAACACCAAAGTTCTCAGTGGAAATACAAATATGCTGTATTTGAAAAACCTCAAAAAGGAAACGAGATTGTAATGGAGAAAAGATATTATACGGAGAGGATGTGAATATGAGATTTAGCATGGCACCTTCATCTCATCCTTCCCTAATATAGTAGACCAAGCATCCTCCACCTCATTCGGAATATTAAAGTTATTTTTCGCGCCTTTGTCAACTCTTTCTTGTGCATGTGTGGTGTCTCCCATGATTCTATCCAAGAAGCGATCCATAGACCAAAGTTGTCCAGCATTATCATCGCCAATTCGGTTCGTTGTTTGGTCTGATCTCCTCTGCGGCCAACTCGAAACTCTCGCCTCTTGATCGTCGTAAACCTTGTCGAAAGATGATACGGTCCGACTGCTCATGGCAGGATCCTGGACTATAGTAATAGATCTCGGGGACTTTATGCCGTAGTTGTCCAAGACTTTTCGAGTTTCCAAAGCGTCGGCTCCACAGTTTGTTGAACGATCCACAACCAAGGTGTTAAAACCATCATCATCCTTAGGCGTATCGTTGATCTTCAACCTATAAAACCGCTCGGCCATAACCTTCAACACCTGGCCCTCTGGCTTCCCATCGATCTCATCAAAGATCGGCGCATACTTCTTGCTGGCTCGAATAGCATCATAGACAAAGGACGTACAAGGCCCGATTCCACCACAGAGAACCAAAACTGTATTTCTCCTACAGTTTTGCTGCTCTACTGCCCATTCAAACACCGCTTCAGGGATCGCCAAGATCGCCGAGGCGCATAGGACGATCACATCTGTTGATGTATCTGTGTTTTCTTGTTGGGGGGTTTGAAGGTATGTGTCAAGGTCTTTGGCGCTGTAGATTTGTTCGAGTGCTAAGAATTTTGAGATGATACTGGCTGAGCCAGCCAGGTTTCCAGAGTCTTCCGCTATCCTTGAAGGCATTTTGATAATCGATAAGTAATGGATATGTTCGTCTGGCTCCGGACGAAAGGGAGCATGGTTGATATATCTCGGTGAGCTTACCACACCAAGACATTCTCCCCTCACCTTTACCCATTTATTCGACCAGATAAGTTGTTGCAAGGTATTCCAACCAGTGAGATTAATACTTTTACTCATAATTTCATCATTAAAATGGTCTTGGTGAGTGAGCCCGCTTTGTTACTAACACGGATCGTACGTAACATAGATCGGACTAGTCCTATTCTGGAGGACTACTGACATTGGCGCACCAAATGGTGAGCTCAAGAAAATCATAGTGACAGTTATGTGGGTTGTAGTAGTAATCACTTCCTGAGTAATAAGAGGCCTATGAGACATTATCGAAATTTCAATCCCCCATGTTTTCATTACAGTTAAAGATTGAGGCTAAGTGAGGGTGCCACCTTGGTAACGCCCGGCGGGCCCAGGTTTCATCCTTCTAGCGGTTGATGATCATAAGGCTGATCGACGACTAATACCGGGACTCGACAGACATACTTTTCGGGAAGAACGGAGACATATAGACTTAGATACGTCAAGGAGCTATTGATTCTCTTCCTATGTGTTACATGAGCAAGGTTGCAGTAAACGGCTATTGTTGCCGGGGCCTGACATATCCGACCTGCCGGTCCTGGAAGAAGCGGCTTGACTGCAGGTCTGGACTCCCAGCTATGCAGGCCACTATTGAATCTGTTCTACTGGAACATGTCGAAATGATAAGATATATCGGCCGTTATTTGCATTTACTATCTCATATACATCAAGAAATCAAAATCGCTCGCTCATAACTCCCGTACCACAAACCAAGTATCCCTCAACGCCAACACCAGCAAAATTGACATGTTATGGGCTCGAGCACTCCGAATCAGCCCGCTCATCAACAAGTTCAATCCGTCCTGTCTTAACATCATAAACATACCCCGTAATCGGCACATCCAAAACCAAAGGACTCTTCCTCAAAAAAGCAACATCATCAATAACACTCTGTCGCAAATCAGAAAAGGGTAGAAAGGCCATATGATCTACATCTTCATGCAATTCATCCCGGATTTTAGCGCGAAAGTCTGTGTCGGAGAAGGTCTGCATGCCGCAGCCGGTCTGTGGGTGGTGTCAGCCGGCCCGGTTGGCTGGGAATATTGGTCCAATAATTGAGACCACGTTTTTTTCTAGAAGGACAGAGGGGGGAGGGTGTCTTACATGGTGCATGATAATTATCTCACGCGTGCCGAGCATCTGCTGAGAAATCAGGATTGATCGGAGTGCTTCTACTGCGCGACCACCAGCTTGAAAGCTGTCAGCTTTGGAATCAACACCAAGGAATTGATATTACCGTTTCTGATGACATGCGCATCACCAAGATCTAAACCTAACACTTTCTCGACATCCAATCTACTATCCATGCATGCTACAATAGCGACCTTGCTATTCAATATTAGATACATTCTGGCGAGGAGATCTACCCGTGTGTGTGAGATCGCGCTAACTGACCGACGGGGTGGAGAAGGTAAATGCGACTGATTGAAACTCGCAGCAAATTTCTGATTCGCAGCTTCAAACTCAGAAGCAACAGAAGGTCGACGAACAGGGGTAGTAATAGAGGTATCAAGGGCAGGCATTTTCGGTTCAAAGAATGAAAGCTTCATGTTGGAAACAGTGCTCTCAAAATAGGCTATTGAAAAGAGCCAAGACTTGATCTTGCATACAAAAAGAAGAGCCGAATCCTAAAAAGCGGGGAGACAGACGTCTTTATATCCCCAAGCCAAGAGCCAAGAAAACGCCAATTCATTCATTGACCAAACAAACAAACACAAGAATAAGCCATGTGCCTTTGTCCTTTGATCCGGGTATATCACAACGGCGGGGTCCGAACTCCCCGTGCACACCCACTTCCGAGACATCTGTCTGAGATCCTGCGCTGTTGATGTTGAGATCATGCGATGGATGAAATGTTACCGGCTGTCAGGTACACTACAGGGATGGGTCGGGACCGGGTGAGATTGCCGGTAGGTTATTGATATTGTGCATATATGAGGCCATGGCGCTCGCCGCTCGGCGATATCCTCAGTCCGGCTCGTTTTACGGCGGAAAGAAATCAAATTTGACAGTATCATATTCGCAGACAGCCATAATCACCCCCATCAATGCCAACTATGAAAGGTTACAATGAACTTCTTGGCTAGCTTGGTCAGCCAGTGACAAATACTCCAGAATCTGGGGAAGCTTGCTAGAAATACCGAACATCGCCGATGTGTAGATCCCGGCATAAAGCCGTCTTACCATCCGTATTTAAGCTCGATCCTACCTCGACTATGCATTCTGCACTGAACTCAGGTATACCAATCAGCTTTGGAAGTCAAGGTCACCCGTCGCATTCACTGAAACGTAGAATCAAGTCGTTCCACCAATGTAGTGCAAGAGGGTGCCACTAGGGAGCAGTATGACATATAGATTTGTCTCCTCACTCGCTGCGCCGCAGTCTATGGCCAACGCAGTTTAGACGACTTACCTATGGCAACTTTGACAAGATATTGGCTGTTGAAGGGACTGGCGCAGTTGTTCAAGGGTATGGCGCTCGATAGGATTCTACTGCAGTAGTATGCGCGGTAGCGAGGGGAGTATTGAATGAAGCACTGGTATTGTAAACAAGGAAACGTTGGTCTGGATCTAGATGGCTGTATGATCTGGTTTAAAATGAGCCGCTTCAAATTTGGATTGGTATCACGAAAGTCAATGTTCGTAAGCGAGCGTCAGGGTGTCAGAGAGAAAGCCACTTAAAACATAAGAGATGAAATATTATGATCACCTTATGCGGACTTCAGCCAGCAATTAGCCCACTTCATTTCTGTGGTCTAAGCCTGAGAGGAAAATTCTTCCAACACTCCAAGCTTCTTATTGTGCAGGCAAGTACTTGCTCCTGTGAAAACCTTCATCGAATCGCCCTCTTCCACTGTAGTATCCAGCAATAACTTCTATACAAGATCGCACACCACTTTGCACCTGCGGATTGCTTGTATTCTGGCGACGTACCTCCTCCATCATGTGTCGTACGAACCCCGCTTGTAGCTCCCCTTTTCGCCTTAAGTTTCTCTTCAGTCTTCGTCTCGGTGATCTAATGAACAGTTCTGCGTTGTCTTCCATTTCCCCAGGTGACTCTAGTATCTGGTCGATATCCATTTTTGTGTCGATATCCATTTTTGTCTCCTTCATCTCGCGTACGAAGCCTAACCCTTGCAGCTCCTCTTTCCGCCTCAAGTTCTTTAACAACCTTAGTCTTGGTGATCCAATGTGATCCTTGAGCTTGCAGAGATTCTTCTCTGACCCTAAAGCTAGGAACAGTTCTGCATTGTCTTCCATTTCCTCGGATGACTCTGGAATCTGGTCGATATCCACTTTCGTCGTCATCGTGATAGAAGACAGAGCGACTCGGACTGTTGGTGAGATGCTCTCGTGCCAACTTCCCATGAGGCGACGAACATATGATGGTTCAAGATCCGATGCCGCTGCCATTATGGCACCATCTAGGACATTAGTTTGGCTTTGAGGCCACCACGTATCATCCAGACATGCTATTTCAAGAAGGTTCCGAATGTTTCTGACGGAGCCTGCGCGGCATGCAGTCTCGAAAATGTAATATGTGAGGGTATAAACTCCATGCGTAGCTAGTTGGCCGAAAACTAAAGACTGAAGGTTTGTAACGGCTGGATCTCGGAGAGTTGAGTAAAGGCCCTTCCTTAAGAAGAAGCCGAATAGGCACTTGTCTGCAAAATATTCTGTTACCAGATTGGCGAGATCGGAGTCTTCGAGAGAGCGTTTTGATTCGAATTGTCCGCAGAAACGCTTGCACATTATTGAGCTGTATAGTCCACCGGATGCTTTGACAAACGAGATGGCTTCTGCCTCGGTGAAGGAGAGGACTCCTGCGAGGCTTGAGTTTGCAAGAAAATCTTTCACCGTCTGGTGAACCAATTGAACAACGTGCTGGCCGTTGACTTGCTGGGAATTTCGATGTAGTTTGGAAGCAGGGCCTAACTCTCTAGATTTCGGGTCGATGACCTCAACGAAGAAGCTGCACAGTTCGAACAACGTGTAGCAGAAGTATTCCCAGTTTCCCCCTCTCAAGTCACCATTTGTGACTCTGAAGTCCTCATCGTCGGTAGTGATGGGGTCATCATGCCGTGGCACTGTCAGCCCTTCCCAGAGTTCTTCAAGTGTGAGCGTCCTGACGATGCTGGCCCCGCTGACCCACATGAGGACATCTCGAGTTTTGTTGATACAATCTCGCGGAATTTGATCCGCAAGATATGTGTACAGCTCTATCAGATCTTTTGGGAGCGCTCTCATCAATTCTTCCAATTCTCTGGCAGTCATTCTTTTGTATCGACATCGACTTTCCAACGTAGTCAGGGCCAATGTGACCCACAGCACAACTCCATTGGCATTATCCAAGAGATAGTTGCGGATGTTGTCTAATGTCGCCTTCTCCCGGGCCTGAAGTTGAAGGAAAACATCCGTAAGCATACCCTGTGATGGCGTTGGCGAGTCCCTACACAAGGCTCGGTTTATCAATTGCATTCCACTGTCAACAATCGTTTCAATGTCGGCTTTGTTTTCTTGCTGCATGATGATGTGCCGGATATCAGTACCCAAATGTCTTGCGTTGGGTACCAAAGACTCTTTTATGTCGTTGGTAGGTCGGCTAAGAACAATAAACTTGGTTAATCTCTTTGACACTATCGCCGATAGAGATTTGACCATTGTCAGTATCGCATCCCGACTCTTGCCGCTTTGTTCGCCATCCTCTGACTCATCAAGCCCGTCGAGGATGCAAATGATCGGAATAGAGCATTGCAACAATAGTTTCAGCATGAAAGCCAGATTTTCCGCATCCCAGATAATGCCTTGCTCTTCAGAGTACGGCGGTTTGGTGCGATAAATGCTGGACACCCTGGCAAACTCTGAGGGATGCTTTTTGAGAATTTGAAAGATGACTGATCTCATCATGGATATATGAGCCATAGTGATAGGACCGTCACGTCGGCTGTAAAACCAATCGACGACTGTTGCAGGCGCTCTTGTAGTGTTGTCTCTTTTGGCTTCCAGATGTCGAGCAATGTGCGTAACCAGTGACTTGGCTAGAACTGATTTACCACTGCCAGGTTTCCCCTCTATCCAAAGGATACTGGGCAAGCCACATTTCCATATATCGAACTCTTCATGGTCAAATATCCACTTGTTGGTTCCAGACTGTGCTTGAGAAACTCTATCTCGGCGCAAATTGAGTTCCGCGAAACGGAGCGATGATAGGTATTCTGCCATTGATCAGTCCATAACGCCGCCCTCAGTGGAACTAGAAGTATACTCACCATCATACTCTGTGCTTTCACTAATTACCATCATATCCTGATGCCTTTTCGATATCACGTTGATCTTCGTCCCGCGTATCAGCACTGGCAAGAACTTGCCAAGGTCTGCCAATTGAGCGAGAAATAGTGATAGACTTTGCTCGTGAACGATATCCAATCTGTCAATGATGATGAAATACCCACGATTCAGATCGCTCGAGGTACAGACCAGCTTTTTCAGCTCTTTGAAACCAACATCCACGGGGGTTGTTGGTGATGTTAGAACCGTCCAAACTTTGACAAGATCCAGACCGTAAGAAGCAATGTTGTTCGCTACCGAAGCATTTTCTTGCCCTTGGCTGAATTCAAAGAGGATGAGCTGCCCGATTATATCCGTCAGGATGGCATTCGGATGTGCATATGTAGAGTTGGCAGTGGCTGGGCGGCACTTGTGATACAGAATACGGAGACCAGGCCAATGTTCCTTCGTAAGAAGCGTTGCGACAGGAAGCAATGGACTTGGAGTATCAATCCTGTCCATGTTGTTCCAAAGAATCCCTTTTTCTAACCTTTTCCAACTTGAGAACGCCGTGGTATGGGTAAACCAGGTAATGTCTTCAAGACTTCCTTGCTCAAAGTCACTCTCAACGAACACGCGGCACTTGATCACACGTTCTATGTGATAATGGATTTCTGAGATCAAGACACAAGTCAGTCAAAAGGTTCATGTTAAGATAAGCCAGACTTACTGGACAGCATTTCCTGAGGAGAGCTTTCATCTGCTTCATGTTCTATCGTGTCAATCGGGCAGTGGCCGAAGGGATGAGTTCATCAATTACCTACAATTATCTTCGAAGCGCTTGGAGATACTGGGTATTGCCTCATCAACAAGCGTCATGAGTCTGGTTTTGACAATGGAATATTCATCTTGGCTTCGATTTTCGTACTTAACGAGTCCCGAATGATCAAGGTTCAACGGTATGTTGTCTTCATCAGCAGCTGCTATCAATCCGGTGCTCGTGGCTGACTGTTCCGTGACCATATACACTTTAGGCCCAGTCTTGGTGAGTGTGCCATCTGGCTTGATCTGGTCTTATTCAGCAATGGCTCAACATAGTTGTTTGGAGACTAGTAAAACTCACTTCAACCGTCGCACTTTCCTTGCGTTCAAAGAAAGAGACAACTTTGTATTGGTTCTTACAGGCATGTGCAAACCGATCGGAGAGTGACTTAAGATAATTGGATGGCTCCCCTTCATTGTCAACCACAAGATCCTCTATGAGTCGTTTGTTGGGGCGGCCTCGGACGATACTGCGTAGCTGTTCGTTGCGAAGTCCAAGATTCGGAACGCCAAAGAAAATGAAGCCATAGCAGGAAGTAAACAGAAACTTATTCTGTCGTTCTTCTCCCCTTTTGCGTGCACGGTATAAGGCCTGTTGAGTAAGTACATCTGAGGTCAAAAAGAGACAGCTTTCAACTCTTACCTCTTTGATTAGGAGCCCTCCCAAGCTATGGCCAACAAACACGATCGGCCGATGATCTGCCTAATCATGATAAGCCGAGATAATCAAATTGAAGCGGCATACGTACTGCATTTTGGCGGAATGCCTTCAGAGACTCCAAGAAGCGAATGCCGAGATCTTCTATAGAGTCTCTAGAATCTCCCAGCACGGACGTGTCATAACCATAGACCAACACACGTACTCCTGGTATGTCTTCCGGAAGGTAGTCTCGTAGCCACATGTCGTTGCCAGTGGGTGACTTCCAAGAGCCTATCGGGTGGCTTCCTAGTCCTGGGACGGCTATAACACTGGGAGCAGCTTTTAGTATCGTGTAATTTTGAGTCAGAAATTGTACCTGAAGATAGGATTTCCATCGTGAATCTTTCGAGCACTATAGTCCAGGCTCACACGAGACCTTTTTTCTTTTTGCCTTGCCTTCCCTTACCTTGTCCTAATATTAGGTTTCGGCTGAGCATAAATGCGCTGTCTTGCTTTCATCCGGCTTTTTGTTATCTTCCTTCCAACAACATGAACCACAGAGACATCAAGAGAAATTGTACTTACTCAACCTGGCCACCTTCAGGTGGTTCGTACAGGGGTGTGATGCCAAGGAACTTGGTGTCAAATCGGCATCCAGTTTGCGCGAATTTTGGGTACGACAATAATTGTCTAATGAGCTGATCTGCTGGTAGCGATGTATAGAAGGTAACTGTCGCGCAAGCCTTCTTAAGATTCCTGCGCGTCAAATGGTGCTGAGTCACCCTCACAACGCGTTTCTGCGGGTCACTTTCCACGATGGTTTTGATGTCTGCCTCGAATTCCTCGCGGGAGCTGTCGACGGGAATATCCTCGACTCGAAGGGTTAAAGGCCGCACCCGCGGTATTGGTTTGCTGCTAGCTTGTGCATTCCAGATAAATATGTACAGAAGGGCAAGGATGAAAATGCCGATGCCAGGTAGAAAGAGTATAGGTTCTTTCCAGACGATATCCATTGTACCAACAGGTTCCGAGAAAAACGGGAAGGTTCAGGCGGGAGCCGTTGGACGTTCACAAGATAACAGATGGTAGTGGGGGAGTGACAGAAGAATTATCCCCAAGGGTTAGGGCGCCAAAATAAAGTAGCCTGGGTTCCAGTCTAAGCTTGCATAAGGTGAGCAAATTATTTCGTCTCTTATACTCCCAGCAGCCAATTCTTCTGACCCTAACGAGCGGAAAGGTTCACGTTGGACAACCCAGGATCAGAGATGGAAGGGGCTGAATGTTTTCGTAAGAATGTGAAAGGAAGGTTGAAAGCCACTTCCCTCATTGGTGACGGGGCTGTGGTGTGGTCATGCTGACAAGCCACCTCATTTTCAACCTTCCCCGTTGGCTAACGGCATACCTTACCGCCCTGGCTGCCTCCCGCTGCAGAACTTCAACGCTGACAATACATTTAACCAGCCTGCAAAGCAGCACACCTTTTTAGAAACATTTTCAGCAGGAACCCGGTCTTCTCAATCCTTGTCTCCTTCCCTTTTCAATTGACAAAAAATGACGACACTCACCAGAGAAGACTTAACCGAACCCCCATTTGCTGAGGCGTTTCAGCTCTTCAAATTAACCGAATCAGCGGCCTCTCAAACAGCCACACCACAACGTCTTCCCGGCTACCCACGAATATCTCTCCAAGACCAACCAAAGCTTCACAACTTCCTAGAAAAGGAATACTGCTCTAATGATCTCGATGTAGTAGCCAAAAGGCTTTGGTGGATGTCTACGCAGGACCATGCTAATATCTCGCCCCTGCACCGCCAAGCTGTCAAAGGACGAAATATTGTTGTGACTCAAGATCCGAAATTGCATCTCGTCTGGATCCAGGATCGAATCTTCATCAAACCGTTGCCAAAGTATCTTACGTCACATGCATTTTGGAAGCATTACTTGGGCGCAGATGGAGGTCCTCGACGAGAGCGTATCCGCAAGGCTGCTTTGGGCTTCCTGAGGACGTACTTCTATCTCATACAATCCGAATACGACTTCAACCTCGCACAAGATATCAGCCGTTGTTTGATCCCTGCTGGAGTTACTTGGGAAAAGTTTTGCGATTTCTCATCTGACTTTCCCGAGATAAGCGACAAAAGCGTCTCTCTACGATACGCCTATGGCGAGATTCGGTTAACGAGACTCAACCTCTATGCACCTTTAATCCTCGGAAAATCAAAGTTCCAACGTGTCGAGTACCAGTATGGGGCGTATTTCGCGCACTTTTACGGTCCGATCTTATTCATGGTCGCAATGGTGTCGACTATTCTCAGCGGATTGCAAGTTGCCATTGCAGTTCAACAAGAACATCCTGGTCGAAACAGCCTGGGCATACAAGACGCTGGTTTATGGTTCAGTGTTGTCATAATTCTTTTTCTTTGTGCCGTTATTCTGCTTTTGTTTTCGGTTCTGATCTACAAGATTGCTCGGGAGTGGAGGTTTGCTATTCGAGATCGTGTCAGGATTTTGAAAGAAGGCAAAGGTGAAGTCACTGTGGCGGAATAGTTTTGGTCTGTCTCTTTTTGAGACTTTTTTTTTTTTTTTTAGATTTTGTATAGCCGGCCGTAAGACGTTCTTTCATTGGAGATTATTGATATCTATATTGCCCATGGTCTTGCGATTGTCCGGCGCCTGGCTGCCAACCTTGTTGCGGCTGCCGTGAGGCATCGTCCTGCCAATAATCCTGAACTGCTTGATTCTTCTCCGCCATCCGAGGCCATATCGATGCTGATAACCTTGCTTCTGTTGGCGGTACACTTGCTTCACTGTTCTGAGCAGGTGGGTTGGCCTTTTCTGTCATTCTCTTGTGAACTCGGGCGGATGCTCGCTTTCGCTTCTTGGATTTTCTTCGTCGATCGCAGAGAATGATTCCCATGACGAGTAGTAGAACTCCGACTGTTGTATCGTTAGTTTTGAATTTCTGGATTTGTGAGATTGACATACCCAACGCTCCTAGAGCAATGATGATCTCAAGAGCCCCAAAGATCTTGCCACCAGGTAATCCTCCCGTATCATTTTGGTTCGCCTCCTGTGTTACTGTAACGACAGGTGCATCTTGAGTTGTAGTATAATCCGCTTTCGCAGTTGGGTTCGGAAAGATTGTTGTGAAAATAGTGGTAGATTCGACTGCGTTGATAATGCGAGAGACTTGTAGTTCGAGAGCCAAATCGTCCATTATAGCAAAGAAAGAAACCGAGACCGGGAAAGTCGAAAATAAACCGCTACCAGAGCTTCGTTGTCGTGAATTACAAGATTAAACTGTTTATCGAATGCAAAAAAGACTGTAAGAAGAAGAATAAAAAACGATTTACACTCAAAAATGAAAGTCGCTGCGTGATTCCAGATCAACGTGCAGGAGAAAGAGAAGAGAAAAAAAGTTTAGTTCAAGACAGCAGATGTCACGAAAGATATGGAGCGATTCGCAACCAACTACCCAGCTGAGTAACTATATCGAGAGGCCCAGTTGAGGCGAAACCGGGTGCTGCTTGAGGTGTGCATTGTGAGACGGCAGATCAAACACAAAGACCCCTGTCAGCAACGCTCAGCGGTACAAGTTAGCGCTACAGGGGGTAAATACAGGGGGGTAACTGTTTCGAGGATGAAGAAAAGCCAAAACACCAAGTCTTTCAGGTTGGTGATGTTACTACCAAGCCGGCTGGTTCAGCTTCCGTGCGGAGCGCGTCTAGATTTTCGAGCTGACAGGTTTATCGCAGTTTCAGATTCGGCGTCGTATTACGACGACTTAAGCCCTGTGGCCGCATATAGGGTTTGATAATTGATATAGATATTGACTAGCAATAATCGTCTTGTGATCATCTGAATGCAGCCAAGAGCCGGATGAACGGTCAAGTTATAGATGCTACGGCAATGCTACCGTGACAACATGTTTCCGATTTCAGGTGACGATGATCAATGCGTTGTTTATGTGCACTGCCCTATAGATCTGTTTTGGATGTTGGGTTGGCACTTGACAGCGCAATGCGTGGCGGTTATAGATGCAGCTTGGCTGTTGTTTACGGGTGAGGCTGTGGTGATGTGGAAGGCGGTCGCGTGTTGGTGTTTCGGGCGGGTCAACGGTTTGCCGAGCTACCGGCTGCAACGCCAAGGGTAGGCTGTCGGTTTCGGATAAATGATGTTTCCGGTCTTGAAGTCTACGATGAAGATTCGAGTAAACTGGGCTGAAGCAAGGGCATTGTAAAAGATTCTCAGGGTAAGAGATTCATGGAGTTATCATGTGATTATTCTATCATTCGCTCCAGAGTTCAATGCGTGTAGTTAAGGCTGAATGCTGGTTTTGCTATCGTGATGCGGTATACTGCCCATTATTTTTGTAAAAAAAGTGCAAACAAGCAATGCTTACACAAACAGCTAGGTTAAGCTGGATAGCCATAGACAACCTGGGAGGAGATTAAAAGACACCCAATCAATTATTAATTAATTCTTTAAAAAGAAACCGCCTCGCAAACAGATTTTTACATCTGTAATCGGCTTCAACCATGAAAACATCACAGCCCTACACTGATTAAACTCCCAACTGCAGGGTAACCCCCAAGTCAGACTCCCCGCAAGGACCACCCAGCGGTCTTCTCTCCGTCCGGGGAAGGAAGATGCCAGCCAGTCTCATTCGCTCAAAATAACTCCTCCGCGCCGTCCGCGGGCATCTTTTACTAAGGCCGAATTGCATGCGTGTCATTGGATCTCGGGTATCGCTTTTGAGGATATTCCCATCGCCGTGAAATAACTACCGTTGCCGAGATGCGGGGTGAAGTGAGCTAGCCCGGATGACGAAAGGTTAAGAAGGTGCCCGAGGAGGCCGACGTTGGAATGTTTGCCATGACTTCTACGATGCACTGCCATATCTTGAGGGTCATACGCGTCATTTGAGTAGAGACCACACGCGCATCCAAGAGAAAGACTCATCACGCGCAGCATCGTGACGCTCAACCCCGCGACGTCATGGCGATAGTAGACGTCCTCTTCACATGGTGGTCCATCCCAATCGGCCTCGCCATCCTAACAACCACATACCTTTACTCCTACTTCATAACAAACTCCCACCTCCGCGACATCCCCGCGCCTTTTCCCGCACAATTCTCAAACCTATGGCTTCTCTACATCTGCCGTCGCGGCGAACGCTATCGCGTCGTGGATGAGATTCACAAGAAGCTCGGCCCCGTGGTGCGCATTCAACCGAACCATACCTCTATCGCAGATGTTGATGCCATCGCAACGATCTACGGGCACGGTAATGGATTTTTGAAGTCGTGAGTAATTATTTTGGGCGATGAAGGGCAGGGCTGATGATGACAGGGAATTTTATGACGCGTTTGTTTCAATTCGACGGGGTCTGTTCAATACTCGTGATCGCGCAGAACATACGCGTAAGCGCAAACTCATTTCGCACGTCTTCTCCGCCAAATCCATCAGTCAATTCGAACCTTATATCCACGCCAATCTCGAACTTTTCGTCAAACAGCTCGACAAGCTCGTCATTTCCAGCCCATCCACCGATGAAAATGGCAAACGTCAAGCTCTTATTGACTGTCTTCCTTGGTTCAATTACCTCGCCTTCGATGTCATCGGCGACCTCGCATTTGGAGTTCCGTTCGGCATGTTGGCCAACGGCGCTGATGTAGCCGAAGTTCGCGACACACCCGAGAGTGCACCGATTTATGCTTCTGCGATTGAGATTCTCAATAGAAGAGGTGAAGTCAGTGCCACGCTGGGCTGTTTTCCTCAATTGAAGCCTTATGCGCAGTACCTGCCTGATCCGTTCTTTAGCAACGGGCTAAACGCTGTCAAAAATCTGGCAGGCATTGCTATTGCGCGTGTGAAAAACAGATTGGATAATCCGCCTAGTATTGAACGCATGGATCTTTTGGCGAGGTTGATGGAGGGACGAGATGAGAAGGGTGAGCCTTTGGGACGAGAGGAGTTGACGGCTGAGGCTTTGACGCAGCTTATTGCTGGAAGTGACACGACATCCAATTCTTCATGCGCTTTGCTCTACCATGTCACGCGAACTCCTGGAGTCCTCAAGAAATTGCAGGCTGAGCTTGATGAGGCGATTCCATCAGAGATTGACGTGCCGTCATACGATATGGTTCGCGACCTTTCCTACCTGAACAACGTTATCAATGAAACGCTTCGATACCATTCAACATCCGGCATTGGTCTCCCCCGTCAAATCCCATCTACATCCCCCGGCGTCACCATCAAAGGCCACTATTTCCCACCAGGCAGCGTTCTCAGCGTCCCGACGTACACTCTTCACCATTCGAAAGAGATCTGGGGCGCTGACGCAGACAACTTCCGACCCGAGCGCTGGGAAACTGTTACAGATATCCAAAAGACTGCGTTCAATCCGTTTAGTCACGGACCGAGAGCTTGTGTGGGAAGGAATGTGGCTGAGATGGAAATGAAGCTCATCGCAGCGACCTGGGCGAGGAGATATGTCCCCGAGTTGAGACAAGGAGTCATGGAGACGAGAGAGGGCTTTTTGAGGAAGCCGCTAGGATTGGATATTGCTTTGAAGATGAGGAAGTAGGTTGCTGTTCATATATCAAACCTTTCGGGATGTGTCATGGGCTATCATCAAGCCAGACATCACTGTGTATCTGAAGCTACCCTTTATAAAATCTAAAGACAACTCATACAAGCACATACGACCACAGCTCTCAGAGAATACGGGGTACCTTCCAGTTCTTGTTTTCTGCTGCAGTGCCTCAGCTTCTCAAAATATAAAGTTCTAACTACGGAAAAGGTCAGTTTTGACAGAACCTTTTTAATGTCATTAGTTATCCGACCCTCGAGATAAACAGCTAATCTGGATCGGATTGAGCGGATCGTCGGCCGAGAGAATATTCCACCAATGGGCCTTATTTAGCTTTCCCTGCATTAGTAGATCAATCACCTTTTCCGCCTTGGCATCTTGAAATCACACGAAGCAGGGGATTGGGGGCATGTTTGTGTTGCTGTCGGTAAACTCGCAATGATACACCGAGTCTCTTGTAACCGGTTATATATATTCGACAAACTCAATTCGGTCCCGATATGCATCTCCCACATCTCATACTATTCGAAATGCGTTATCTTCCAATCTTGAGTTTTCTTGGGGTGTTCGCTATCGCCACCATCGATGCTGTGTCTCTGCCGCAAGATGTGCCTCGCGATGTTTCAGATTTCCGCCAGAAACACCCATACAAGCCTCCCAAACATGAGCACCGCAAGATAATAAAGATTCGCGCGTCGAGAGATCATCAGGATGATGTTTCCGAGGATTTCGAGCGCGGTGTGCGTCAGGCTGACCGGGGTAACACCTTGTACTTGCCACATGGCCAGACATTCGTCATTGGAAAAGCGCTTGATTTGACTGGACTCAATGATATTCACATTCACCTGGAGGGCGAGATCCGGGTCAGTAATCGTTTTCGGATCGCACACTGTCTCGGAACCTAACAGAGATAGTTTACGGATAACGTTAAGTATTGGCAGGAAAACGCTTGGTATCACCCCTTTCAAAAGTCCATTATGTTTTGGAAATGGGGAGGGCATGATATCAAGATATATGGTAACGGCGTCATCGAAGGTCAAGGGTTAGTTGATATCAGGCCGACACAGGTGTCTTCTGGCTGACGGTGGTAGACAACGCTGGTGGAATGAGTTTGAAGCCGGCACAGGCTCGTGAGTTGACCGGATTTCCCTATAGGTGGCACTATACTAAGTATCTACTAGCATTCTCAATCCTGACAATAAGTATTACCGTCCGATTCTGTTCTACGCAGAGAACACGACCAACCTTGATGTTTCCGGCATTCATCTCAAAGACTCGCCCTGCTGGAACAACTTTATCGTGAGCTCCAAGAACATCTCATTCACTGATGTCGTAGCGACAGCTCTGTCAAACAATGGCAGCATCATCCCTAAGAACACTGACTTTATGAACACAATGAACACTTCGACCGTGCGAATTGAAAGGACATGGGTCAATATTGATGATGATTGTTTCTCTCCCAAGCCAAACAGCTCTGATCTTTATGTCAACACCATGTACTGTAACGGTACACATGGCCAGGTAAGTTCTGTATGCATGAGACTGCCTGATGAAGCTAACTCGGAGAGTCCATGGGATCCCTCGGGCAATATAAGGGGGAAGTCTCTAATGTTCACGATGTGCATATCGAGAACGTTTGGATGATGAATGGAGATGTATGTCATAACCCCGGGCCACTCGCTATACATTCTAACTCTTTCAGTATTCTGGTGCTCGTATCAAGGTTTGGGCCGGAAATGAAACTGGCACGGGTTTTGTTAACAACGTAACGTTCAAGTGAGTACTTCAGATTCAGTCACGTCTAGCTATTAACATCCAGCCAGGAACTTTTGGGTTGCACGTATGGATTACGGCATTTTCCTCGATTCTTGCTATTTCAACAAATCAGCCGAGGAGTGCAATGCTCATCCCTCAGGAATGCAAATCACCAACATACACTTCGAGAACTTCACAGGCTACACATCTGGTGTTTATGGCAACGCTGTAGCTCGTCTTTCATGTTCGTCAGCTGAAGATGCTGTTTGCGCCAACATTACTCTCAAGCACTTTGACGTCAAACCACCATGCGGTGGAGAGCCCGTGGTTATCTGTGATGGGATGCACGGCGATGTTGGTGTTGACTGTGTTCCATATGAAAGCGACGGGGCTCAGGCGGCACTAAAAGCAAAATGCGAAACACCGTTGGTCCCTATCGACACGGATCCTTGGGGCAGTGGATTGATTGAGAAAAAGAAGGGTGCCTTTCACCCACAGTAGATGTCATCTGAATACCGAAGAGGAAATTGTTGGCCCAGGTCCCGCTCAGTTTGACACGTACGGTCAACGTCTTACTAGCGTAATTGATATTCGATCTCGATAGCAAGAGAGCCCTGGTTTAGGCTGCGATGGTGACAGACCTTGAGAGATATAATATCAAAATCGAGCAATACTAGCACATACGACCACAGCTCGCAGAGAATACGGGATCCCGTCTGCTCTCCCATCGTCAAGCTGCGAAGCGCTGGATTAGTAGTTGGGTCGGTGACGACCAGCGAATCCCCGGTGTTGTATGTTCTTTTTTTTATCGTTCAAGTGAATTACGAAGAAATGTACCGGTATTTCGAATTGAAATAATTACTGTAAGTCTATGCGTGTATGTATGTATACCTCTAGAAAGGAACTCCCGCAACCAATATCAAGCCAAATGTGCCCCACCAAGAAAAATCTCAGGTCAACCATTACTTTCCAATCGACTGCAACTGCTTCCTATACCAAGTCTACAAACAATTAGCATCAATCTCACAAACATACAAGCGTTACTCACAAGTTCAACTCCAGTTCCAATACTCTTCGGCCCAAATCTCTTCAAAAACCAAGGCGTTTGGATTTTCTTAGCATAAAGCTTCGCATCGTCATCCGTAACTTCCTTGTTCAGAATGATAGTTGAAGGTAAGAGAGGGTTAACAATAGCAGGTCTGCCAAGACCGATGAGATCGCAAGCGCCTTCGCGAAGGGCTGCTTCCATGCCTGCGCGGGTGCGGAAGCCGCCTGTTACCATAAGGGGAACGTTGGGAACCTTGGCGCGCATTTCATGGGCGAAGGAGAGGAAGAAGGATTCTCGGGCTGCGGTGCTGGCGGCTTTCTTCTCGCCTGTTCCTGTGAACATCTGTTCAAGGACCCGTCAGTATAAATCATCAAAAGATCCATGGACACTTACGCTTGGATTCTCGTAACTTCCACCACTGACTTCTAAAAAGTCCAATCCAACCTCAGCAATAAGTGTAATCTGCTCCAGAACCTCCTCAAGCTCCTTAGGAGATTGGTGATCCGCAGAGTTGAACTTCAATCCAACGCAGAAACCAGCTGGTGTCGCAGCTCGAATAGCTTTGGCAACGTCGACGATGATCTTCGCTCTGGCAGCCGGTGATCCTCCATATTGGTCCGTTCGCTTGTTACTCTTCTCCGACATGAATTGAGAGAGCAGATAACCATGCGCAGCATGAATTTCAACTCCATCAAAACCGGCTTCAGACGCAAGTCGAGCTGTTCTGGCGAAGCTCTGAATAACGTCTTCGATCTCTTCGACGGACATTTCCTTTGGTGTACCAAAAACAACATTCGTGATGATCTTGGCAAGGAAGTCATCTCCCATGTTCAGCTGAATAGGGCTAGGAGCAAGATTCTTATCCATCCACGCCTTCTTACCAGCTCCGAGAGGTGATTGTCGACCGGGATGGTTAATCTGCATAATTGCTGGGGTACCCTTTCGCCGCATGATCCCCACAAACTTCTTATAAGCCTCCAAGACCTTTTCCTCGGGAAGATCAGAGCTAACAGCCAAATCGCGATGTCCACCAAGATACTTCTCGTCAACTTGGACATTGCCAGTCATGACCATACCCCAGCCTCCATCAGCCCATGCACCGTATGCATTTTCCAATTGCGTTGTCGTAGGAAGATGTTGACCGTCAGCAATTTCTTCAGCCAGAGCCGCCTTTGCAAGGCGGTTGGGCAGGGTGAGACCGCATGGTAGCTTAAACGGTTGAGAAAGTAATAAGTCTGTCATTTTTGATTGTTGATTTGTTGATTGATGATTTAATTTGATAGTAAGGGGAAGTTCTTAAGTATAGAAAATCTCGCCTTGAGCCGGACCCTGAACCGGGGCCCGTGTCCGTAGACTATGGCCCAAAGGAGAAATAACTCCAGTGGACTCGGCCTGTTGTTGGCCCGCGAGGGAACAGAGTTCATCCGATCGAATGTTCTGGGGCGAATTGTGCCATTTAGTAAACATTTTGCGGAAGAATTACTGTCGAAAAATGATATGGATAGGGAGGAAGTATTTCGTTTCCCGACGGAGTGTGCGGATGGATTTGCTGACGTTGACTGTACCTGCCTGTAATTGACTACGTGAGACGCCCCACTCATCCCCCTGCTGGACCGCTCAGTGTAAGTTGCAGTTGATCCATCAGAACTACCTCAAAAGTCTGAGCGAGTAAATGCGAACAGGTTGTTGTAAAGAGTCTGGAACCTAGAATGACGCTAGCCAATTAACACAGCAAACAAACTTTGCATTTTCTGTTGAGTTCTTATGTTGTGCTCATCAGATAGCCGCAGAGCGTCGACGTGATTTTTGGTATCGCTACAGACGCGACTGCGTCAGCCTGGTTGAAACGTTGAAACAGAACCTCGCAATCTCAAGATCCTGGCTCGAAGCAGACTGACGAAAGCAATTCAGGCTGGATAGCAATAAGATGAGATTAAAATGCAAACTTAAGTGAAATGAATGGCCTTTCAGACAAGATGATGGCACTTCTTGAACTTTGGATCAACACCATGTTAAAAGGGAGATGGGAATATCAAAGGAAGTTTAGATACGCCGGCAAGACGATGGGAAGGAAGCCATAATAGGCGCAAGGAAAAGGAAAAAGACAAGAGGCAACAGCAACTGATTCGCTCGGGTTATCTACCGTTAAGGTTTCCCTCAGGCTTCAAAAAAGTTACAGATCAAGCATCGCAACCCACAAGATTCTGTGTTTGCCCTGCTCTGATATAAGGTTTTTATCAAGGAATAAAAACCCTTGCTCCCTTCCTTTGGATCGGGTTTCCTTCCTTTCACCAACACCACAACCACCCAAACAGCCATCTTCCTTACCACCTACAATATGCCTCTCAACCAAACACTCGAAGCTACTATCGACAGCCCCAGTCAAAGTAGGGATACCACCTCCTCCCAAAAAGAAACAAAAACATCCCCCAACACTATCACTCTTACCAAAGAGCAGATCCAACAGAGGTTGAAAGATTTGGGAGTATGCGAGATGGGGTACAAAAAATGGCTATCGCTGTGCCGGAGGCTCTCATTTTATAAGTCACCAACATATCAAAGATCTCTGATCAATATCGGGTTCGCTGTTTGTGGCAATACATATATGAGACCGCATTGCGAGCATGGTGTTCAATAACAGCTGATCGGCTTCCATAGCTCAGTTGGTTAGAGCGTCGTACTAATACTTCAATCTGAATATTCAGTGATGCGAAGGTCTCAGGTTCAAGCCCTGGTGGGAGCATCGCTCCAGCGCCGCTATCAGCTTCTTTTTGTCTTTTTGAGACAATTTAATACTTTTCGAGTCGATAATACTTTTTTGTGGTTGTCGTTGAACAATCAGGTAGCAGGAATCCGGCCCACCTTCATGGCAGTTTTCTCACATGACCCATTCAAGAACTGACTGGGATTTGTTAATGGCTAAGGCCATTTCCCACAAGTAAACTGTATAATTCTGTTTTTTCGCGGCTTCTCACCATTGAAAGCTATTGAATAACTCCTGACATTGGATTTGGTATTCGAGATACATCATCAGCCTCGCTTCTCATTGCTTGTCGATCCTCCAATTGTCGCCTGTTCTTGACCCTCACCACGCTCTTCTCGCCTCTCTTGCTGAGCAATATCACCTTTAAGAATAATATCATTTACCAGGAAACTCGCGCCTAAACACAATGCCAGCAAAGGTACAGTAATAATGAAAATGACTCTGAAACCTTGCATCCGGGCGTTCAAAATAGCGCCTTCGTAGTCTTTCGTAGAAGGATCATTGGCAGACCATGTGCCATCGAGAACACCGACGCGCACCCATTCGGGAATGGTGTCGTTTTGTTGTAAGGCGTTCTGTAGAACGGCATAGTACACGGCTGTGGAAACAGCTATTCCGACGACACCACCCAGTGAGCGGAAGACGTTGCGGGTCCCTGTTGCTACGGCGCGGTCTTCATTTGCTGAATTGGCTTGTAACGCTACGAGGCCTGGATACATGTTAGTTGTTTTGCTCAAGAAATAGCTAGTGATTGATAATGGCCGACTTACCCGGCTGATGGACCCATCCAAGTCCTGCTCCTTCAACAGCTAGAACTACAATGTAGATTGCTATATGCGTGTTCTGGTTGAAGAGAAGTTTGAGACCAGAGCCCAGAGTCCAGACTGTGAAACCGGCTCTCAGAATCGGCATGTACCTATCAATACATCAATTATCATCTTGTACACTCGAACAAGTGCAGTACTCACCTGGCATACTTGGTCATCAAAGGCCCCGAAGCAGCACCAGCTATACCCTGCGCCAGTAAAAACGGGACAATTAAGGTGGCACTCTTCAATGGCGAGAAACCACGGACGGTTTGGTAGTACAGTGGAATAAAGTACTGAGTCGACTGCCAAGCAAAGTCGTGAAAGAAACCTGTCAGGATGAGTACTGACGGGGATCTCTGCTTGAAGAGTCGAAGCGGAATAATAGGGATTCTAGCGAAGAAAGCTTCGATGATGATGAAGACTAACAGCATGATGATGCCAATTGTGAGGAGCGAGATGGTTTTGGCGTTTTGCCATGCCCACATGCTTCCTCCCGAGTTGATGGACATCTGGTATCATCTGGTCAGAGTATTACTTTCTTGGGAGACGGGAAGTACTCACGACTGTAAGAACAATGCCGGCAATAGAAGCCATAACACCCCACCAATCAATTTTCCGAACCTTCTCCTTGAAACTCCCAGATACTGGCTTCAATGGCAGAAAGAGTACCAGCAGCACAAAACAAACAACTCCCATGTTAGCAGGTACCCAAAACGCCCATCTCCAACCATTAGTCCCCGTCTGAATCAGCCCAGCAGCGACAAACGGTCCAGCAGCGGCACCAACACCAATAGCAAGACTGATGAATCCCTGATACTTGCCCCTCGACCTCAAACTAACCAAGTCGCTCACAATGATAGCAACAGAAGAACTAATGCCTCCGCCTCCGATACCACTGATCGTCCTACAAACGTACAGCCAAACTGGCGTACGCGCAAAACCGCACAAGACTCCTCCAACGACGATACATCCCATAGAAAATAATAAAACGGGTTTTCGGCCGGTGATGTCGGAGATTCTGCCGTACAAAGGTTGGAAGGACAGTTGGCCCAGAAGGTACGATGTTCCGACCCATGTAACCGTTGGACCGGCGTCAAGAGCTGATGAGATTGTTGGAAGGGATGTTGCGACGGAGTTCATGTCTAGGTAGGAGATCAGGTAGCAGAAGCAGAGGCAGAGGTAAGCGAGCAGTAAACGGAGGAATGGTAAGCGTTGGGATTGATCTTGAAGCTCGGCTTGTTCGACATCTGACTGAGGTGAGTCATTTGGGGACTCAGTTTGAGTCTTCTTCTCATTAGAGATGTCTAACTCTTGTCGAGCCTGATTCGGCGCAGGGATGATTGTATCCATTTTGGAGAATAACCTCTACTTTCATGAGTTTCCAATTCGTGCACTTCACAAATGAACACTTGTTGAGAACTTTACAGATGCAAGTTGAGATGCATTTGCATGATCTGATGTCACACGCGCCATTCATGAACAAACATGATTCCATAAGCAAACTCTTGGCATCTTGAACTTGGATTTGTTTGTGAAGATCATGGCAAAGTATCGAATCAGCATAATGTTCGTTTATTTCCGTAATGCCAAGCGTACTGTTCCCGAAGCCCCTCACTAAGACGGATGAGCTTGAGGAAGCTGGGGGAGTTGAATTTGCAGTGAGAGTTCGTCCATTTCGAGTCACCTGACCCATTGCGCAGATCCGGGTTCTGTGTGGTCACATTTTCAGATCCACATGAAGTCTTGAGGGGGGTTAAAATTGCAGTGCAATTGGGCTTTTTCTAGCATATCGAGAGGGGTTAAAATTGCAGTGAAATCCATCAGCACTAGATTACAAGAATAGCACATTTGAACAGGGTGTCTGGACTTGGGCTGCCACCTCATACTGTAAATCTCACTGCGTCACTCGAACAACCTTACACTTCAGTTAGTATTAATCGAAGGTGGTAATGGCGGGAATAGAATAAGGCATCCATTAGTTGGGATGAGAAGAAGCCTAAATGCATATAATTGAGAAAGTATGGACGATAATCGATGAGGATACGCCCTGGTCTGGACATCGCTGTACAGAACCGGTTGATAAGAGCATGTCAGTGTTCAGAAGGGGCCGCGCTCACCATGTCTCCAGATCCAGTCATGCCTGGGGGGAGGTTAAAAATGCAGTGAAAGAAAGGGGCCGGAATTGATTCCGGCCTAGACTTGGACCAATAGGTCATAGCGGCTTCCCTCTTGATACTTCGCAACATCAAGGTCCATTCAATATCGGCAGAAGGAGATAATGTTTGGAAACGCCACAAAGTACAAATTCATCAACGCTTTCAATCTTGTATACTGTTTCAATTTGCGGTAAAGTTAAGATAAATCTTCCGTGGTAAATACTTCACTGGGCACAGGGAGTTCTAGTGCAAGAAGCAGACTGTGCTAGTCACATGTCAGATCAATATGTGAAAAGTCCGGAGGGGGTTAAAATTGCAGTGAAGAGTTATCAGCCGCCAAACTTTCGGGGATAAACTGGAAGTAAAGTAATACCAAAGCCCGAACTAAAGCACCCCGGATATTTTTCTGGAATAAAGTAAGGTGTAAGATTGGAAGCTAAAGAAGTAATCGGTTAAAATTCTAGTAAGAGTTCATCTATTTTAAGTTCCCTAATCCATCTCGTAGATCCAGGTTCAATATAGCCAGATCTAAAGGTCTACATGAAGTGCTGAGGGGGGTTAAGATTGGAGTGATGGTCCCCAAATGGCAAGCTGACTAAATTTCCGTTCGATCCCTGCGTAGGTAGGGATCATCTCACGATGCTAATGGTTAAGAAAGGCTTTTGGTTGGAGCGATATTTAAGGATGGACTAGAAATGCAGCGATACCAGAGCCGCAACCAAAGCACTCCGGATGGTGTTCTCCAGTGCAGAGTGATGTACGAGATTTGCAATGAAACCTCATCCTGAGGATTCTCTGGGACACAGGTTTAGGATAATGCTCAAACGATGGACAGAGAGTTCAGTACCGCAGGAAAGCAGGTAAGAAATCAATATCATCGTTACATCAGTATAATACATGTTAGTTCTTGACTTGCCTGAAAAGACCCACGATATTACTTGAAGATACCTCTTGAATCTCTGGGAAGGCTGCGCTCAAGCTAAAAGAGCGTCTGCGTGTCCAACAAGCCACGTAACAGACCCTGCAGTGGGTTAAGAATGCAGTGAAGCCCTATCCATAATAGGGCAATACCGCAGACCACCCTTGATTGTAGTTAAAATTGCAGTGAAAAACCAAAGACCTAATTCTTCAAGAATTACCGGAATCGAAAATTGACAGAGTCAAACCCATGCACTCAGGCTTGCTTTGTCGAAGGTACTAGTTGGCAACAGATCATAGGAAATATTAGTCTCTTTTTTTGGTTCTAGTCTGCCATAACTGCAGTCTTCCTAGCGGCTCGAAGCTAGAGGTCGAGAACATACTTACCCTCATCATCTCTGTATCAATCCAACGAAAAATATATTATGACACATGTTGCTTTGAAGAATGTAATCTGAGTCAAAGTAGAGTTGAACAATTGTTAAAGAGTGTTCTTGCAAAGACTAAGTCTCACTGACTTGGTTATTATCACTGTCTGCACGAGGCTTTCCTACGAAGCTAAACATGAATATCTTCATTTCTTACACGGCATGACTTTCGTTTTCATCTGGATACAACCCAATTACACGATTTGCCGTGTTAAACTGTCTCGACGGTCCTCAACAATGCTGGCGCCATCAACAATATTGGGGGCATAACCGGAGTCTAACGTTTGTGGCTGGGCTTATACATACTGGCATGCATGCTAACATACTCGAGGCTATTTCTGACTTTCGTTTATGTTCGTAAATTGTGCTTGGCACAAGGGTCCCAAGACTTGTCAAATCACCCCTTCCAAGTCTGAGGGTAGAGCTAAGCAATAAATACTGAGACAACTTACCTAGTGAAGCTTTAAAGGGAGCTGAATGACCGTGTTCCACGCTATCGTTGTTGATTACAGCCTCTTTTAACATTTTAACCACTCTGATACCTTGCTCATGCTTCACCGCTAAGATGGCTTATATATCAACAGCTGATTCTGAGACGACAGAGGTCTGGACTCTAGTAGTCTATCGCTAGACGTGGAGTGGCTCGGCTATGTCTTTTAGTCGAGCAGTTATACGCTTAAACTGGCTAGTTCCGATTCCAGAGTATTGGTTATGGCTTGAAGTTGGCGCCAAGTGGCGCAGCTGTAAATACGATACCAATAATCATCGACGATTTGATATTTCGATAGAATGCACAATTATGTTATTTTGAAATGTATAAGAGGACATCTGGGCACCTGATTTATCTTTGCTCTTACTACTATCAGAATCATCCTCATCTCTCACACTTTCTCCTAATCTTCTCAATTACCCGATCACAATGTTGTTCTCGACAATCTTCAATCCATCTTCCCTTCTCATGGGCCTCCAGCTCCTCTCAGGAGTCATGGCGAGTCCCATTGAGGAGTCTACAGGCTCACTGGTTGCGAGGGATCTGACTTTGGATCAATCTAAAGCCCTCGCCGCCCATAACGGAAGACGTAGACAGCTGGGTATTGCACCTCTGGTCTGGGACACTGGACTTGAAGCTGCTGCTCAGAAGCATGTACAGAGTCTGGCCGACACCAAGGCTCGGTACATCATTTCACCGGTCACTACACGAATGGATCAAGGCGAAAACTCCCGGGCTTTCACGTAAGTACTCCACCAGTTTGAGGGAATACAGCAAGAAATAATACTGACTAACACCTAAAGGTGGACCCCTGGTTACAAGCTGGATTACCCAATGGAAAGAGCAGCTTCAGGATGGTAGGTTTGACGCTATAAAGAGTCACTGAAGCATGATGTGATGGCTTGCTAATTCACAGGAATAGGATTGATGGGCAAGGCAATTATAAAAACTATGGCGGCAACAAGTATAATCTTATGCATCAGCCTGATGGAGCAGATTACTTTAGTAAGTCTTTCATCCCGGCCCCTCCCCGTATACAAATGTATTACTAATATCTGGAACTATCTACAGCTCAAGCCGTCTGGAGAGCCACTACCAAGGTTGGAATTGCTACTGCGAGATATGTGGATGACAGGGGTTATACTACTGTATACGTTATTGCCCGATACTCTGTTCGAGGTAATATCTATGGACAAGTGATCTGGTAAACAGGACTAGAAGGATTTGGTCCTTTTTGAGAAAGGTTTCGCTTTTTGCTAAATCCAAGAGCATGAGCAGCTGACCTGAGCTCAGAGGTTAGAGATAGATTAGACTAGGTATTATCATTCTAGATATAACGACATAGTGTTACTATTCAAGACGGTAATATGAAAGAGGTCGCCTGATGCCAAAAGGTCAGATCAGTATGTGTACTCAAACCCGGAGGGAGGTTAAAATTGCAGTGAACTTGCTCCTCCTTCTTTATAGCTGTTTATAGCTGGGGGAGGCGCAGGTCTTAAAAGAATTCTGTCCCCACATCCTTTGGGAGGCCTCCGTTTCCAGCGTATCATGCATCAAGGTCTATTAAGCTGGCAAGCCCAATTGGCCTCGTGTGGGGTTAAAAATGCAGTGAAGGGAAAATATGTGGTACAATTGGTAACACCTTTATCAACACAACAAATCATCGCGTAGGGCTTGTCAGACGCGATCGAGTCTGCAGTATCACTCACCCCTCATATCACCTGAGTGGACATAGTAGACGGATAGTTCGATTCTCATGACGTTGTATTTGTCCCAGCTCAACCAGTGAGCATTTCCCGTTCACACTTATATGTAGATATTCTAAATACAACAATAAGAGCGTATATATCTAAAACAAAACGGGGTATCATATTTCTCAGTTCCCAGCACCAAGAGAACTCAAAATCGGCGCAACCTCAGTACACAGCCCCCATCTCCTCCTCCCCTGCGGCAAAAGCGCATTAAATCTCGCCATCCACCCATCAGCGACACATCTACAAAGAGGAATACTACTAACTGCCGCAGTCCCATCATTCTGGCACCAAGTGTCCAGCCTCGTAATACTGATGTTCTGCAGATTCGGTGGATCAACTCCGATGTTGATATGATTCAGGCTAGGAACACAGGAACACGCTGCTTCGGAGAATAGGAGCCAGGCCCATACTACCAACAAACTGGTGGAAGTGGCGAGATAGGCTATCGGGTCGAGGGATTGGGTTTGTGGGGAGTTTGAGGCGAGGGCGGATTCGCTGGAGAGAAGAACTGCCAAGGCGTGTAGGACAGCGCGGCGAGATTCGGGGGATTTTGTCCAGACGCGTAGATTGTTCTGCAGTTTTTGAAGACGTGGGCGGACGGTGGGTTCGCGGTCTGTCAAAACCGGTGCTATTGAAGCTTTAGCCATGGCGTTGATGGTTCGTACATCAGAGCACAAGTGCAGACTCTGAAGATGATAAACCATCATACAGTCCGAAACCAAACACTTGATATTAACCATAGCCGCAGCCTTAGCTTGGGTTGGGTCGTTATCAAAGTCTCCGATATACGCCGTAAACGGAAACTCGCCCATGCCAGCACCGTGGAATGTTTGAAGACATTGATGCTGTAGTCTCTCAACATCCGCTTTCCAAGCTTCTAGCTGCCAAGTTAAAGAGCAGGTAGTATTTTGCATTGACCTTCCAGCTTCTGCGCTTCGTCTGACAACCTGAGCATGGTTCCAGATCGCAGGCAACAAACCACAAAGCGCAAGATGGATATCTTCAAAAAGCATGAGAGATTTCGCGGAGGTGTTTGGATTAGCGATCATCTCGGACATTTTAAACGTTGATCTATCGGTCGGCTCCCACGTAATTCGTTTGAAGAAAACGTCAAGGCCGAAAGCGTTCCAGAGAGAGTATGTTGCTGGCATAGTGAGGTCGATTTCCTCTCTGTAGAATGTGGGTGCTTGGAAGCGTGCTAGAGAGTAGTAGGCGTCTATTTTGAAAAGAGAGATGATGAGGCTTGTAGAATGTTAGTGAGGAAAGTTGGAGTAGGCGAGGGTAGACGTACCGCTTCCACCGATCTCGAATTACCATTAGCCAGGGGACGAAAGTTCCTGGGAAGTGGATTCGCTGTTGTTCTGCTGAGCCGTCGCTGTTGAAGAAGTCGACTTCTCGCATTGCCATGATGAGCGTGCCTCGTAATAGTGAAGCTTTGGCCGTTAATCTTTCGTTCTGCAATCAAGTTAGTGGCTGAGATATGTTCGCGGTGATGGTGTACATACGCCATGATAGAAAGCAAAGATGATGTGCAAAACGATTGCTATATACGTTTCTATCGGCCAAGGCTTATCATCTTCAAGTCTCGATAACGTGTTCGTCTGCACAAATCAGCATAGCCCTTGACCCGTGGCAAACAACTTACAATATAGTCAGAATAGACATTCAAAAACGTCTCATGCAACTCCATAACGACCGGTTCAAACTCGTCCGGGTTTCTCAACCAACAACTTATCATGGCCACAGAGACCGCAACAAGATATGAATCTTCCATACCAATCCTGTATGAAGGCGCATGAAGGAGAGGGAAGCTATCATGGAATCTTCCAAAGTACTCTTTCGTGTTTGCCTCGATCCAGGGATGTTCGACTGCTGGGATGGGTGTTGCTTCGCCGATGGGTATTTGTCCAGTACGCACGCTATTTTGGACGCGTTTGAATGCAGCTTTGATTTCATCTGCTGGAGAAATCATCGATACAACCTCTGGAGTATTCCTTCGTTCATCGACGGGACTTTTACTCCCACTCTTACTCGCGTGTTTATAAGTACAGCATATTCCCCGTTTGATACAAAGAGTACACTTTGTTCCGCCATCGCACTTTGTTTTGTTAGCATGACACGCATCACAAGCGCGTCCGCGTCGTGGGTCCGGCGCAGTGGGCATATCATGCCGTGAGAGATGCCGTCTCAGCAAATCACTAGAGAGGGTTAACTATGTAAGATGATTGGACGGAGAGAGTACTAACTTGCGCGTAAAGGAGCGCTGACACATGGGACATATGAAATTGCGTTCGCCATGGGTAGCTTGATGGCGACGTAGGTGTTCCTTTCTGATAAAGCTCTTTCCGCAGTGACATACATGACGGGAAGGAGCGGCAGGTTCGCTAATAATTGGTCAATTCGGTCAAGCTCTGCATACGGTCTCGGATATCCCACCTGTTATTTGAATCGTTTTCGCTGTGGGATACGTCCATGATGGGTGGATATGCGGTCAGAACATAAAACGAGCGCAGGTACAACCGAGTGGGATTATGTGTAATGATGGAGAAAAAAGAAAATAGAACAAAGCAAATGGCTGGCTGAGTTACGTACTGGGCATATCAATATTTTTTGAGGCTTCACTTGGTAATCTTGGGTGGGATGACCGGTGTTGAGAGTGGGATGATATTCTCGGGGTCCGCGGTGGGAAGATGAGGCTGGCAGGTGATATTCAACCAATGACAACTCACCTGAGACGCACAAAGTTTGGAAATAGATTACGGGTCCGCGGGCTTCTTATCCCACTCGGCATCCCATCCTCTTCGCTATCCCGCTTTATATCCCATCCCATTCCGTTGACGCCACCACAGCCACAAACAGACACAAAGTGGCTGGAAGATGATCATGTAATACTGTTCGATGGGATTGTAGCTGAACTAGCTGAATCATTAGTGTGGGATAAGATAAGCATATTCGCAATTGGTGATGTTTCATCCCCAGAAATGGCATGATCCGCTATGCAATTAGAAATACTTCCATGGAAGCACATCATTCAAAGGATTCTGTACCATCCCATTTGAACTATATATACATCGATATCTCACCTCCAGATAATTGAATTCATCACACTCATCACTCAACCATTTACTCAAACAATCTACAACAACAACAACAACAACCACTATCAACTTTAACAATAAAACATTAAAAACAATGTCTGCTCTTAAGAACATCGCCGTCGCTGGTGCAGCTGGAGATCTCGGCTCAGCAGTCTTCAAAGCCCTCCTCGACTCCAACAAATTCAACCTCACAGTCCTTACCCGACCCACCTCAACCAGCACTTTCCCCTCAAACGTAAAAGTCATCAAAGTCGACTACGACTCTCTCTCCGATCTCACTTCAGCCCTTCAAGGCATTGACGCTGTCGTCTCAGCAGTCGGCAGTCTCGCCATCCCGAGCCAAAATCTCCTCATCGACGCCGCCATAGCCGCCGGCGTGAAGCGCTTCCTCCCCTCTGAGTATGGCTCCAATCTTGTTATTCCCAGTGTTCGAAAACTCCCTACTTTTGCAACAAAGGTTGAGATTGAGGATAAGCTTATTGGGCTTAAGGACAAGATCAGTTATACTTTTGTGTACAACGGAATTTTCCTGGATTGGGGAATCAAGAACAATTTCTTCTTCGACTTCTCTCAGCCAGAGGTCACAATTTGGGATGAAGGCAATGTTGAGTTCAGCACCACCACACTCGCCAGTGTTGGCGACGCAGTAGTCGGTGTCCTCAACCACCCCGAAGAAACCAAGAACCGCATTGTTTACGTTCAGGACACCGTTCTTACGCAGAATAAGTTTCTTGAACTTGCTAAGCAAGCCAGTGGAAAGGAATGGAAGGTCAAGCATGTCAAGATTGATGATGTTACTGCCAAGTCTGACGAGAACGTCGCCAAGGGAATCTTTGACTGGCCTACCCTTGCACCGTATCTATTCAGGGCCATCTTTGATGAGAACAGCGTTCCTAAGTTTGAGAAGCTGGATAATGAGCTGCTTGGTATCAAGGGGGTTACTGAGGAGCAGGTCAAGGACCTTCTTAAGGCTCACATTCAGTAGGGGGATGTATGTAGATTAATCCGAGTATGATGAGAATAAGATTGTGTGTTATTGTTGAATTTAATTTTTCTTGGATTTGAACCTGATTTGAATACATTGTTTCGAAGACTTTTTAAGCTGAACTCATCTCAGCTCTGACAATTTGGACTTTGAATGAACCACCAAGCCATGAAGTGATCAATTGTCTGGAACAGCCCTATCAACTGGATTTATGTATGGTGCTTGAATTCATGTTCCATATCTTAATTCTCATGATGTCGATCGCTAGGGCAAAAGCACAGGATCGCAATCCTTCATTTCCGACATTTGTCAGCTCGAGTCAATGTCAGTCCGAAGGGCATTATTATGACGTTGAAACAACATGGATACCCCAACCCTCGCACGACAGACCATTATATATACCCGACCGACTCTCCAATGTAGACCTTCATAAATCCAACAATACTGTCAAGTTCAATTTACTGATAATAGCCATGGGTTCCATAAGCAATATGCCAAAACTCACCCTCTACCGCACCAACGGCTCCTGCTCCCTAATCCCACACGCCATCCTCCACCACTACAAAATCCCCTTCGACGCAATTCGTCTCAAACCAGGTCCTCATGGCTACGAAGCCGCAGACGGCAGTTTTACCAACGCAGAATACCGTGCTATCCACCCAAGAGGCTACGTCCCGGCTCTAGCCGTCAACGACCAAATCATCACCGAAATGCCCGCTATTCTGAGCTTTATATCCTCCCTCGTCCCTAACGAATGCCTTCTAGGTAGTACACCATTTGAGAATGCCAAGGTTATGGAGTGGCTGGTATTTCTGTCGGGCACGTTACATGGTCTTGGATATGGTGCTTTTTTGAGACCGGGACGATTCAGTGATGATGAGAGTGCACATGAGGGGATTAAGGAGAAAGGGAGTAGGGTTGTTGAAGAGGCGTTTGGGAGGATTGATCATGGGTATAAGGGACGTGAGTTTATTGTTGGGAAGGGTTTGACGGTTGTGGATTTTAATGTTTATGTATTTGCGAGGTGGGCGGGTGAGGTTGGCATTGATATGGAGGAGTATCCGTCTTATTATGACCATTTGAGGAGGATTGAGAAGTTGGATGGTGTGGGGGAGGCACTGAAGGCGGAGAATCTTGCCCTCGCCTTTCACTAAGCGACACATCGAGAAGAGAAGCATAGTTTTTTGAACGAATGTACTATTAACGAATGACAATTCTATATAAACTCATCTACCTCAAAAGACCCTTAGCATGTCGTCTCCGATGCCTATTCAAAAACCCCATCGCAGTAGAATTACTAACATACACATTCATCTTACTCAACCCACCACAATAAGAAGTCTTATCTCCCGGACAACTAATATTGCAATCCGACATACTCACATTCTTGCCAGAGCTAAACATACCCTGCCAGTTAATCACATTGCCACAATAGCAATCTCGACCATTTTCCACGCCGGCGTATTTATAGCTGCTGCATTTGTCAAGACACGTGTCGACTGTCAGGGACCTTAAGTCTGTGAGGACTAGTTCGGGGAGGAGACGGCCGAGGAAGGGTTCGCTGACGCAGGAGTAGCTTGTGAAGGCTCGAGGTGCTTTGCCGGCTTTGTAGAGTTGGAGACGTTGGGATCCGCCGCAGAATTCGGACTTGTCGCCTGCGCAGGTGGAGGAGCAGTCTTTTTGGTTGAAGGCTTGGTAGGTGCCGAAGGTTAGGGTGTTACCACATGAGCACTCGCGGCCGTTTTCAGCGCCGAAGTAAGTATACCCTGTACAAAAGGCTGCGCAAGACTCGAGGGTCATGTCGTCGGCGGCTGTGTACTTGGCTGTTAGGGCTCGGATGAGGAAGGGTTCGGCATAACAGCCCTGGAATTGCCAGGTTCCGATTGTGTCCGAGATGGATGGTGTTGTGGGTTTGGTGTAGGTTGTTGTTTTGGAGGAGCTGGTTGAGCTAGAGCTAGTGGTGCTTGATGTTGTGGCACGAGATGTTGTCGTTGATGTTGAGCTTGAGCTTGACGAGGTAGAAGAGGTGGTGGATGTGGATGTGCGAGTAGTGCCGGTTGAGCCAGGAACTGGAACTCCGGTTTGAGTGCTCAAAGCTGGAATGATAGATGATGAGGCACTTGAAGGAGCGACAACTGACGACGGGATGATTGACGAAGGAACACCTGGCGCAGACACAATCGACGAAGCAATACTTGATGAAGCAACAGCCACTGAGCTACCAGACGACGTGGTACGACTGGTCACAGCCAAAGTTGTTCCAGATACCACCGTTACCGACGAACCCGGGTTAGGAAGTCCATTGGTAGAAGCAGTGTTCGATAAGGGTGGATTCTGAATCACTGCACTCGACGTGGTGGAAGCCGTAGTAGACGTAGTAGAGCGACTGCTGACAGATGAGGCAGTAGAGAAAGTGGTCCATGACGAAGAACTACTCGAGCTGGTGGTGAATATGCTAGACGTGGTCGTTGATGTAGTTGTAGCGACCGAGCTCGAAGTTGTAGAAGTTGTGGATCGAGAGGTAGTACTTGTGCTGCTCGAGGTCGAAGTGTTCACCAAACTGCTGCTTGAAGTAGAGCTACCAGAGGTTGACGTGGAGATCGTGTTTGCACCACCTGCGACGTTACCATTCGCACTGACTGAGCTGCTCGTTGTCTGGGCAGAACTCGTCGAAGTACTAGTAGTCGGAGCATTGCTGGATGTAGAACTTGTGCTCGTGCTTGTCGATGCGCTGGTAGAGGTAGATGTTGAGGACGAGCTACTCGTAGAGCTTGAGCTAGTGCTACTGAGAGATGAGCTGGTAGTGGAAGTGCTGCTGGTGGTCGAGCCAGAACTCGAAACCGAAGCAGGGATAAACACCGAAGTGGAAGTCGATGTAGATGTTGGGCTACTGCTGCTCGTAGCAGACATCGACAGAGTAGCACTGTAGGCAGAATTGACCTGATACACATTAAGACGATTAGGCCCACCACAGTACTCGCTCGAATTGCCTATAACTATTAGTCAATCTCCCCCATATCTCGAAGTTCATATACTCACCATTACAAGTCATGCCGCAGTCAGCGATAGGAGCAGGTACAGCCCCATCTGTAAACGCATTACCACAATAACACTACACCATTAGCACCCCTTTCAAACATCTTGAACAGAAGACTTACCTCGCCACCATACTCAACACCCGCATAAACAAAACTCTCAGCCTTACAAGCATCAACACAATTCTGGACAGTAGGCGAACTGACACCCCGTCCATTAGGCAGTGCTCTTCCGGCTGTTGCTTCGGTGTAGCAGCCGATACTGGTATACCCATCAACACCAGGATTGACAAATGGTCCTTGAGGAGTGTTTGTGCTGCCACCGGATCCAGATGAATCGCTGAGACTTCCATCCCATTGGAGTGTATCGGCGAAAAGACTGATGTATGAACCACTTCCATCAACACCATTGCCACCACAATACTGCGCCAAACTTCCCGCGCAGTCAAAGTTGCAATTCGCGTCATCCACCTTCTCTTTGGGAATTTTATTACCGGCCCAGCATTCGCTGCGATACTGTGTACCGCAGAATGTCAGGCCTTCGGAACCACAAGTGTTGATGCACATCTCATTGGTGTTGGAACCATTCGCATACAAAAGATTGGAGAGCTGGCGACCGGGGTTATTCTCTTTGAAGCAGCCCACGTACTGATACTGGCCTTGACCGTTAGGGAGGAGAGGAGCAGCTTGTTCAGAGACGGCGTTGCAGAAGAATTGGATTGCGCGCTTTTCAAAACTCCATGTAGGATCGTTGGTATTGATAGTCCATTGTGCGGTGCCGTTGTATGAAGGGACGTTCCATTGCGATTTGGGGACGTTGCATGTCAGAGTGGCTGTTTGACTTTGACCTGGTGCTATAAGTGTACCCTCGGCCAAGTCGACTTGGTTAGCTGACCTAACAATACCTGGCACGCCGAATGGAGGTTTCGAGACAGTGAGACCGAGCTTGACTCCTCCTGGTGCAGCGGTGTTGCTGATACGGAAGCGTAGGGACTTGGAAGTGTTCTCTGTGACGTTGCCGAATGTGAAGGGAGTGTTGGGATCATATTTGACCCAGCTGTTTCCATCGGGTGTTTGGAATTCGAGAAGTGCAGTAGGAGGATCACCTGCTGATGCAGACAAAGAGACCGTCGCATTACCGCCTGTGGTGACAAACCTGACCCAAGCTGTAAAGTTCCCAGAGGCGGAGGTGTTTGGGACGACAGTGATGGCTGTATCGCTGCCTCCGCTAACAGAGTTGGGAATGCCGGAGAGTGTGAACTTTCCAACTGTGAGACTACCTGAGCCTGTCCATGCAGTAAACGGCCCAGATGAAGAAGAAGTTGTGTATAGAACCGACGAGACTTGAAGAGATTTGGTACCGTCGTTGCCGATCAGGATGGTTTGCTTATCAGCGACAGAACCACTAACGAGACCCGTGAAAACAACAGCCTTGGGACTAACATCCAGCAAAGCACCTGAGCTTGTACCAACACCCGTGAAGCGGATCTTAGTATTCTTGCTATACGACGCGTCCGAGGCACCAGACGTGACAATATTGACAGTACCGCCCAGCCTTCCAACACCCTTGGGTGAGAACCGCGCTGAGAATTGAAGACTATCTCCCGCAGACATTGAAAGAGGTAGCGAGGGTGTCTTGGTGATGTTGTAGTTCGTGGCATCCGCAAGGCCAATATTCGTGACAGAAAGATCAAACAGCGCCGTACAATTCACACTCTGCGGAACAGTAGCATTCTGTAAATCCGTCGTTCCAAAGTCCACAGAAGCAGTACAGTTCAGAGGCGATTTATTCGTCGAACCAAGACCATAGAAGTATCCGACGGTAGTACCGATGTACGCCATTCCATCTCCAAAGACAGGTCTGCTGAACTTTGTGATACCGACGATTGTGAAATTGCGAATGACGTTGAGATATCCATTTTGAGGAACAGCGTCGTAGATCTTGAAGTTGGTGTTCTGAACGTCGGAAACCCAGAGAAGACCTGTTCCTTCTTGGCCGTTGAGAGAGGTGGTTGTTCCATGGCTTACGCCTAGGATGTAGGCGTTGTTCGTGGGACTGTCTGCTACTTTTGTAAAGTAGGGTACGCCGTTTAGACAGGAGAATTTGAAGACGTGTGTAGGATATTGGATAACTGCGTCGTTAGCTCGACACTCATCTTGCATGTGAAGGACTTACCATTGATGTAGATATACCCTCCCTCAAGAGGATACACACCCGCACCCGCATAAACAGAATTCTCATTCTGGAAAGTCTGAATAACACGATCCTTCGAATTGGCTCCATTCCGATAACCACCAAGATCATCAAGATTAAGCCAGTACGTCTTTCCAGACTTTCCAGTCACGATACCCATGCGTTTAACATCACCACAAGAGAATTGACTAGGCAGAATCTCGAGAGGGCTTGTTCCCAAATCTTTATCCGCGCCGTCGAGTTCTTGTTTCTCAAAGGGCATGAAGAAATCTACCACCGAGAGTGTTCCGTCGCTGTTGATCGACATGTGCACTGCTGCTTGTTCCATTGCTGTAGGCGGCGTGAAGCCATTTACTGGAATGGTAGACAGCTGGGATGCGTAGCCGTTGCCTGTGGCGAAAAACATGGATCCTGCGTCGTCGGAGGCCAATCCACCTCCTGATTGCCAAATGCCTGCACCGGAGATGTTGTTGCTTACGCCTTGGCCCTCAGAAGCCCAGCGCTCGACGATTGCGCCGGTGGTTTTGTCCCAGCCCATTATCCAGCCGGTGAAGTTGTACTGAACACAATGCGAGGCGAAGCCGGCGTATACATACTGCCCTGTATGCAAAAGGCCTGGACGTTGATGATGGATGCCACCGGTGAACATTCGCTCGGGATTGTTCCTCGCGATAGTTCCTTCGAGGTCAACGGGGAAGCCAGAGCGTTCTGAAAGGTCGTTTACGTTGATAGCATGGAACTTGTACCGACCCGCCGGTCTTCCCTGTGGTTTCGGTCCATAGTTCTGATCAACGTATGTCTTGGATGTGAGATACCACGTATCAGTATCGGGATCAATAACACCAGTAGCAGTAACGCCAACGGTAGGATTGACGTCGACACAACCGTCTAGATCAGCTGTAAGGAACGGAATGCCTATGTTGCGTGAGGCTAAGATAACGCCCGTCTTGGCGTCGAGTTTATAAATATTATTCTGCGTGGTAGCGAGGTAAACGTATTGCGTTGTACCATTTGAAGGAGTGTAGACTAGCGGTTGCGAGAAGATTTGTTCAGCGGCGTTGATGTAGCGGCCTGGCAGGGCTGTTTTGAAGACGATGTCGAATTGGGGGCTTCCGACTATCGCAGGGTCCATGTTATGGTTTCTTTTGTGGTCGGTTAGTACTGACAGTGTGAGTAGAGGAGTGACTTACGTTTGGTATCCTGTTCGTGAGTTATCACCGCCCCAGGTGATGGTGTCTGTAGAAGCCAGACCAGTCACTTGGCTGGTCAAAGCTGAAAGAAGGAGTGTGAGCAACTTCATGTCGGCGAAGTGCGAAAATGAGTGTGTAAGTAAAATGAATGGCAAGAACCTCGAGATCGGATCCTAGGGAAGTGTCGCGGCTGGAAGATTGAGTCTATATACCCTCAAACCAACACGACCATCTTTCGGTCCAGACTTTCCATAGCCCATTGTAAGTTTTCCACCATTCTCTTGACCTATTCATCTTGGTCTATTCATTCTTCCATTTTGATGTCGACGCCGTTAAGCTTTCGGGTACAGCGGCCAAGATGAGTCGCCAGCATTCCAGTTACCCGGCGGTGCCTTGCAGAACGCGTGGGCCAATTCCATAGTTCTGGAAAGAACTCGGCCTGCGAAAGAGGATTTGGCGTCTGGAAGGTGATAAAGAGGCTTTGGTGATGCCATTTGCGGCGATGAATTTGGGGCTAGTGGTGATGGAATGAGACAATGGCTTTGTTCCTGGCGATCTACGCTTTGCCTGATCCGATTCATGGACCCTGGATTTGAGTTGTTTGGAATGTGGATGGTAAGCCTCGGTGATTCGTCCAACATTTAGACCTGCAGCAAGGCCATTTGCACTGCAAATTTAACCTTCCCCAGGCCTTCTTCATGAGTTACTGTAGTTCGTAGTGTCTTGGTGTTTATTCGATTTTCAGCCAAGGGTATTGGTCAAAACCCAAAATCACCCAAACCTTTGCACTGCAAATTTAACCCCCAAACAGAGTTCTACACTGCGGAACCTTTGTCCTACATCATGCAATAATCTCATTCTACCAGGCCTTTACCCTGCACGTAGATACGGGTGAGTATGAACGGTCTTGGCCAGACTAAAGCATTCTTTTATTAGAAACGCAGTAACGCGCCTCGTGGTCAACCGGAACCACCCGGCCATTCAACGGCGTTTCTATTCACTGTCAATGTGTAGACCATGGGCATTACTTATGCAGTTTGTTGGCAATTGCATGTACACTGCAAATTTAACCCCCCACTGGACCTTCTCGGTGGTTGACTGTAGTTTGTTTCCCCCCTGATGCAACCCTCCCCTTTCGCTACACTGCAAATTTAACTCCCCGCTGGACTTCTCAAGATTGTTTTGCATCAGAAAGCTGGTTCTGTATGATAGTCGTTTCGTCACAACTCTATGCTTTCTTGACCTAGTGATTCGGCTCTTAAGTTGTCATCGCCGGCCGAAATGGGACTTGAACTGGACAAACTCTCTACAGTATATATCGAGAGCATTGTTTTATTATAAGACTTCATGGAGTAGGCTAGCCAGGGAGAACATTCGACCTGGAGGGAAGCCTAACGTTGTTGAATGGTAGTGGAGTTACGAGTGGCGCATGACGGTTTCTTTTATATGTCGTTCTTGCTCTTCACTGCGATTTTAACCCCCACCAGGCCTCATTTCCAACAGAGCATTGATCCTTTATGATGGTAGTCATGTCATCCTGCTACATTTTGTTTATGTAATTCAGCTCTTAAATTCTTGTCGACGACCGAAGAAGGACTTGGACAAAGGTGATACATACCACAACATTCTTTTGTTAGAAATCAAAAACAAACTTCATCCGCCATTCGGAACTCCACTGCCATTACGGCGTTCCACTTCGCTGTCAGTCTTCAAGTCGGCTTGTGCTCCGTACTGATTGCTAGTTGACGCCATTCCATGCATCAGCCCTCGGAGATGCACTGCAATTTTAACACCCCCCACGGAACCACGCCTTGCGCTGACGTTCGGTTTCCCATCCTCTGCATGGTACCGTAGTGCAATTTACCTAGACCATGTCCTCCTACTGTAAGCCATTTTTAACTAGACATTCTCGGAGTTGAACCGGGAGATGAAGTTGGATCTGAAATGGAGATTGAAACCCTTCGCCTGTAAGCCTGTCTTGTTGAGGTCATACTCAATCTCTGATTGGCTGCGTATTCCGTATAAGCAGTACAAGAGCTGCATGGATTAGAATCCTAGCTGAACGATGGCCATGTAAGTAATAAGTCCAGAAGATTCCCTTTTTTGTCTTGTATATGGTTCAAATATCCGACTTTCTCATGACCGGCTTAAATCTTCAAGTTATCTGTTATTCCAAACCAAGCATATATCCCGGCTACATATACTCGCAGAATCCAGTTCACCATGTCCTCCAACAAAACATCCCAAGCTCTAAAAGCCGAAGTCTCAAAACTCGCACGACTCTCCAACGTCCAAGGCGGCCTCCCTCCTCTTATGAGAGGTCTTCCCGTTATTGCTCTCATGGCTGGTGAGGCCATATCGAAGGCGACGAATGGCCAGAACTTGGTTGAAGAGCGGTTACTCGGGGCCGATGAAGCTGTTGTGCTGCAAGCTCCATCCACTGCTATTGCCGCTACTATTGTTGCTGTAGAAGGGCCTGGCAGACCTGGTGTGAGCATGATGTGTCAGACCTGTGGCGTGAAGATGGACACAAGTTATAAGCTGCCTGTTTCTGGGACTTTGGGAGCGCAGGGTATTTTGACAGTTGGGACAAGGGCATGGAAAGACAGACCAGTTCTGCCGACACTGTCATCTAGAGACTCTTGAGAAGACGAGCTTCCTTTGTAGTATATTGTACAAGTATCACAAATAATCCACTCCAAGATATCCAATACCTCTAATCGCTGTCCTCCAAGCCCCCCTCATCAACCAACCTCTTCAAAGCAGCCTCAACATGCTTCCACATAGTATAATGCGTCTCTCCTTCAAATTCCATAAGCTCACTCCCCGGTACCTTCTCCTCCATATACCTTATCATCTCAATGGTCGCATTCGTGTCCTCAACACCATGCCACATCAGCACTTTCCCGAAAGTAACATCCTCGAGCTTGAAACCCCAGTCGAGAGAGGACAGTAGCCTCACTTCATGTACTGCCCCACCTGCGCCTTGGCGAAAGGTCTCGTCGAGAAATATGTTTACCAAATCTTGTATTCTTTCTGCGTGAGGCTTCTTGGATTCTTCTGTGGGAGGATGCTTGGAGTCTTCGGCGTCGAGCCACTTGCCTATCCTCTTGATAGCAGGACGTGTGAGAATGAGCCATCGGATAGAGCGATAAAGCGCATTCAAACCACCCCCAAGGAGATTCGGGTAATTCACCGCAAAGAATCTTAACAGTCGACGCGATAAATCGACATGTTGAATCCCAGCTTCCCAATGCGGTGCACTCGCAAACAGGCCCACGCTCGCAAGCTTACTCTTCGGTAAAGCATATGCACAAGCCAGGGCAAACGGACCACCACCCGAAAGTCCACAAACTGAAAATCGGTCAATACCTTTTGCTTCCGCAAGTTCCATCACATCGCTAGGCCAATCGACAATACGATAGTCAGGGTTCGGTGTGGAGAGTCCGAAACCGGGCCTGTCAAGTGCAATGAGACGAACACCGACCCGTTGAGCTATTTCATCAATGGGTTGGGCTTCAAGACGTGACGAGGGAAAGCCATGGAAGTAAAAGATGGGATGTCCATTTGATTTGCCATATTCTGCGAAGCCGAGTTGGCGACCATCTGAGAGGGTATGGGCTTGGTGGGTGAGTGTTGTCATGAAGCGTCGTGATGGGGGAGTGCGATGTCGCACAACTGTCTGGGTAGAAGGTCTCAACATTGTATGGAAGGCAATTATTAAGAAGATGAAAGCATACGAGAATTTTGTAATTATTTGCTGTTGGTTAGGGCTGTTTATATAAGACTCCAAAGGTCCATCCATGCTGACAGTCCGGGGGTGAAATGCTGAATACGGAATACGAGACCAATCAGAAGCCTCGACTGTACTCAGCTTGGACAAGGCATCTGAACATGACAGAGTCCTCTCGTCCGATAAATTATCTCTTCACGTTACCGGTACTTTACCTCATTAAGAACTCTTATTCTTGAAATAAGGCGACCAAAACACCCCTCTCTCATCCCAAACCCCCTTGACCCTCTTAACCTGTTCAAACACCTTCTCACTAAACATCTCCTTGACGTCCGTCTCAAACCTCCAATTATTCGCAAAACTCCTCGCCTCAACACCCTCATCTGCCTCTCTCAAACCCGCTATGATCTTGTCTAAAGCTCTCATGAAAGCTTTACTTCCCTCTTCCGTCTTTGCGAGTACTGGCGCGAATGCGTTGAGTGGTCTGTCGCGGGCCTCTACGGAGGAATTCTTGAAGGTTTCACTTTTGGAAGTATTGAAGGCAGATATTATGAGCGGTGTTTGGGAAGCATCGGGGTTGTCTTGTGTCGCTGTGCACCAGAGATCGAAGGAGCTCTTGAGTGCAGAGGGGGTTGTTTTGGTGAGACGACATGAAGCAATCGCCTTATGACCACCATGCGAGTTATAAACCTCATTCTTAGCATTCAAGCTAACAAAAGGTAAATATTCCGTCGCGCCCACAATAACCTTACTCGCAATACTCTTCTCGAACAGAGCTGCTGCATCTTTCTCTGCCTTGTCAGCTGGGCCAAAGTATGTATACCCAAGGACGATGATGGGAGCGCCATGGGCGTTGCGTGCGAAAACCATCGTCGCAAAGCCCTCAGGAGAAGGCTGTTGTAAATCAAGGAATGCATTGATAGTGACGTCGATTTCTGCGGCTGGGAAGATGAATGTTCGCGTCCAGATTTTGTTGTTCTCCATGTTGAGTTTTGCGATGGGGAAGGCGGAAACTGTGACTTCTGTTATGACGCCGAGTCCATGGCCTGCGCCGCGAAGGGTGTTGAATAGGTCTAGCTCCTCGCCTTGAGAATCAGAACTGACATTGGCGATAGTGCCGTCGGCCGTGATGATGCGAAATGAAACGACGTTATCGACCATCCATCCGTGAAGACCGCTGAGGACACCATTTCCACCACCAAGAATACATCCCACGAAACCGACAGCATCCGAGTTGGGAATAGGAGTGTAATACCCCTCTTCCGCCAGCGCCTTGACTACTTCGCCTGTAATAACACCGCCACCTACTCGAACTGTCTCATTGTCCTTGTCCAAGGCGATTGTCTTGAAGTTCTTCATGTCCAAGTACAAAGTTGAGGCATCCACGGTGACAAACGTCCCATGGTAACCGCCTGCTGCAAGGATAGTGAGTTTATTATCCTTTGCGATTTGAATGGTCGCTTGGATATCGGACTCTGTCTTGGGAGTGATTAAAAGGGCTGGACGACCAATTTGGGTATCGGACCAGCGAGATAGTGCTGGGGTGTCGTCGTTTGGGATGGAGAATTCGCACTCAAGCGCATCAAGTCCAGATATGGAAGACATATTCACAATTTATCACAAGATGCAAAGATAGATATCGTTAGAAAAAGGGTTCAATTGAGCAGAAGCCAGGTCCTAAATACTTACCATCAACTCCTAGCGCTTACCAATCTGACGTGAGGCTATCACCAGCCAGCCACTTGATCCTTCTCGCAGGATCAACTCTTCCACCACCTCAAACGTCAATCCTAGCCCAACTCTCGACAAGACCGCGGCAATACAAACACCAAAGCGTCTTTACCTTGAACATGTCAACCCACCCACCCTTGTCATCGCCCACAACGGTAGGAACATCGATCTGCACAACACACTCCTCACAATAAGCAGGATACGTATCCTTGGTCAGCGCCCAGCAAGTAGTGCACCAGTGTGGTCCTAGATGAACAGTCGTTTGGTTGCAGTCGGTGCAGTGCTCGACAAAGGTATCGCGCTTACGATCTGTTCGGTCCCGGTCGTTTTCTGCGGCGGTTAGCTTAAGGCACGGAAGGCACATGTTTCGAATGCTCGTGTGGGATTGCTTGCATCGAGGGCAGGTCTTTGAAGGAGGTTGGAAAGCAGGTCCCATTTGGCCGCGGAGGTAGTTTTGACGAACGAAAGGGAAGTTGTGGTTAGTCTTGGGTCTTGTGGCTGTTGATTGACACATCTTGCATGATTTGATGAGTTTTTGGTTGAAGGTGGAAGGTTTGTTTGATGGCTGGTGAGAACAACTGCGAAGTAGTCAACGTTGTTGGAACAGTTCGAATTGGTGGGTCAGAAACGTGATTCAAGCCTGTGAATACCGTTGTAGCGTATTGAGAAGTGACTGTTGAGTTAATGATGATGCCTAGATGTGCGAAGTGTCCTACTTATACAATTCATAGTCTGGCAGCGCTGTGGTCGCTGAACAAGGCATTGTTCTTGTCAAAGACCTCGAGTGAACAACACTAAGGACACAGAGGATCACATGCTCATGTTTAGTCACAAACGCTTGTCCATGGAACTGACTGTTCGTAAATTCAATCTTCAAAGGGCGTTATGTATTCGTAATATGCTTTGTCTCCAACCTTGTAAATCATCTCTCGTGTTCTCATCGCCATGCGTCGCTTCTCAAATTGCATCAAAGTCTTCCACCTCGTATCACTCTCACAGTGCCGGTCCCTCCCATTGCTCGCGGCGCATCCTCACAAGCCAAGATTGCTTATGAGGAAATGAAACCTGCTTCTCGCGCGAAAAGCCCGTCCGTTCAAGACCTTGCAAGAACCTGTCCAATATTAGCGACGAACACTTGCGTTCAAAGGGTCAATTTACCTCGCATTGTCCACCCTCGGTTCAAGACACACACTCATTGTTCTGTAATCCGACGTCAAACACCAGTGAACAAGCCCAGTCAACCAAATCGGAACACGTCCTCTTGCCCACTCTTCTCCAATGAACACATGGATACCTCGGTCCCAATCATCTGCATCGCTGCCAATGTGTTTGCCGAGAATATCCTCCTTTACCCAATAAACTTCAAAGTAACCGAACGGCACACCATCCCATAGTCCAATTACAGGGAAGCAGTTGGGTTGGTTGAGTGCGTTGGTGAGGAACTTGTCTTCGTACTCGCCCCAGAATTCGCTCACGCGAGGCTTCTTCATCCACATCTGTAGCAAAGATGTATCGTTCATGCTAGATAAATGAGACTGCTCTGGTGGGTTCGGTCCAACTGGGCCCAGGTAAGGTACCGGGTTTGGTGAGATGGACGCAACTCGGAACGAAAGGTACTGGTTAACGCTAGGCACAAATCGAGTGTAAAACACCTCTCCCATCCTGGGCGGCTTCGGTCTGATAGGATGCCGGATATTATTCGTAAAGATGTACTGGAGAGGAGGAGGGGGATAATAAGTCGGAAGATGTGAACTCGAATAGAAAGGTCCAATAGGGAAGCTCGGCGGTGTTGTCATTGAAGTCGGCGTAGGTCCACCAGGAAGATCATGATCAATGCGATTAAGCGATGAATGCGGCGAATGGCGCTGGAACGTCTTATGGAAAGGCGACGATGGTTCCATCGGTAAGGGCGAGTTCGGTCGACTCCCAATTGGCGATCCAGGAACAGAATCGTATGTCCCACCTGTCCTGTTCGGCTGAAGAGAAAACAAGAACAATCGTCCAGGAATCTGCCAAAACATCCTCTTCGAAACAAACATATGTGCCCAATCATCCCCGTTATCATCCAAACTCGTTCCAACAGCACTTCGACCAGAGGTGATAAGTCCCATGCGCTCAAGCTTCGGAATAAGATTGCGCCCTCGCAGAACTCCATCCCTCTTGATATTAATCTTCCATTCACCCCGCGGCTTTCCAGCCTGTGGTGTCTTCTCCGCTGCTTGCGCAGACATCTGGGGTTCGGGCTCGGGTTGGTGGAAGTACCAGTAAAGCGTGATCCACAACATCATGGCGATTTGGCGCGTGGGACTCGCAGCAGGTTTGAACTCGGAATTGGAAGGGTTCGCGATGGATGAGATGAAGAGGTTATCGCCCTGCAGCGTCGGTTTCCTAAACGAATGAATATGTCGCTTCTCGCCATCAAGAGCGGCGCCATTTTCGCTTTCTTCAGCGCTATCATCGTCAGAAGCGCAATCAGTCTCTGTATTCAAAACAACAGTCCATCCGAGGGGAAAGGCATTATGATGGGTATTAAGCTCATGGCTTTTAAACCCCAGACCTGCAAAGACTGGTGTAACAGTAAAGGTCTGACCGTCAGGCAGGCGAATAATTTGAGGTGCCATTATCGTACAGGCCCGTATCACTAGGTAGGTATCGCTTTCGGCAGCTACTTCTGCGGGGGGATCGGCTCTGGGTTATAAGTAGCTAGTACGAGGAGGGGAAAAGGTAAAGGGCTGAGTGATTAAATTAGCTTCTGGAATGCGCCGAAAGTCGTTCCAGAAGACTGCCTGTTTAGGTCACATGCTGACCTTTGTCGAGACGATCGTGACAAACGCAGATGTTGTGGTTGGATGCTGTGGTGGGGAGATATTTTATATCATGGCGCGAAGCTATAAGCGGCACTGTACTCCGCTTACATGACCAGCTAAGCACAGTATGGATTAGTACGGCTGTGTTATGGTCATGGATATTTATGATACGTCATGATAACTCCATCCATCATATCATATCACGTCAAGGCTCGGCTTATCGCAGCTTTATCGCGCTTTTCGCAAGACGCACTTTAAATCTGGATGAAGCTATCATGACTTCACTCGTTCGCATCATTCTGTTCTTCTCACAATTAAATGCATGAATTGTTGCCTATCGCTATGCGTCTCAAATGGTCTTAAAAACAAAACATCTACAGAGAAATATTCCATCAGCTCACCACACCACCATGACTGTCGCGCCTCCAATAAAAAGTCAAATGCTAAGCCATTCGCCATGATCTGATGTTTAGTGTACAGAGTGTCGTTCGTTACCATCATTTACTGCTTCTTCTTCTTAATCTCAGCGGCTGCGTCGGAACCTTCATCGTCGTCCTTGTTCTGGGTCACCTTGGTACCATCACGACCTTGCTTCTCCTCTTCAAGGACCTTCTTGACCTCCTCACCTCCCAAATCCTTCTTCTCGTCCCAATCAACATCATACTCGCTAGCGATGACCTTGATTTCGTGTCGCAAGTTGTTGGCCTCGTGAACGAGTTGCTCCCATTTGTTCTGGTCGAATCCACGCTCTTGGTATAGTGCGGCTTGTCGCTTGGACACGGTCACCTTCATGGCGGCCTTGTAGCTGAGATCGCGGCTGATGTACAAGAACCACAAGTAAGCGCCCATGACAGTTGTCAGACCAGCGAGGTATGTGACGGGCTCTACCAAGTCCCAACCCCATTGAGTGTGGAATGTAACGTAGTAAACAACTCCCCACCATCCAGCTAGAGCAGCGAAACCTCCCTGTGCGAGACGGTGTGCTCCCTTGTGAGCTAGGGCGTCGCATTCGTTCTTGACCTTGGACATGCCTTCGATTTCGCGTGACATGCGTCGCAGGCTCATGCGCATGTAGTAAGTACGGTCTCTGAAGCTGGGTACAGCGACTCGAAGTTCATGATCATATCCTTCGATGTTGATTGCAAACTCGCGTCCACGAGCAGCATCCCGAATAAAATCTCCTATTTCGGTACTGCCGCTCCATCGCACCCAATTGGCCTCTTTATTAGAAGGACCTTCGTGGCCGAGTCCAGAGTATGATGCGACATTGGCGCTGCCGTTCTTCGTGCTGTCCTTTTTCTTACTATCCTTTTTCGCAGTCTGCTCTTCCTGGTCGGCTTCGGCTCGGAAGACAATGTCGGGGAGCTTCTCGCGGCCCTTGTAATGAACGGGTGGGATCTCGGCTTGGATCAATCGCTCGAGGTACGAAAGTGGTTGATGTGGATGGACAAGAAGAGCCAATGGCTCGACGGTTTCACTCGTGTCGTCAACGTTCTCTTTCACCGGTCTATTGACGTGCTCTTGTTCGGGATGGAAGGGCATGGGAAGAATGAGCTTCAGCAGGCGGGTCGGCGTCGTCAAGAGACGTCCTGTGGTCATTAGCTAGAGATCGCATGGTCGCTGGGAGCATTCTTACCCTTCTGCATTTGTGACTTATCGGGAACATCTTTCTCGCCATCTGGCTCTGCTCCAGAGTCTGCTCTATGCCATGGTCGATCATTCTCTAACGTTTGAGCGCTAGAACCTGACGTGACCTTCTTCATATCTCTTTTACGAGCCTTTTCGCTCAAATCATCCCTTCTAGCAGCCTCCTCTTTACTCTCAGCAGCTTCTTGTCTGAAACATCTTGAAGTCGTAAAAGCGCGTCCAAAAGGTGTCGGCGCAGCGTTACATCGGTACACAGCTGGTATTTGGTGTTTGGCAAATGCTTGCGATATCTGCGATGCCCGTAGACCTGGCGACAAAGCGCGCCTCAAAGCGGAATTCATTCTGGGTACCGCCTTGTTTTTTGGTTCGTAACCTTGGAAGGGGAGACGGTCAATTTAAGAAATATCGGGTTGAGGTAGTAGCGGATAGGTAGAGGTGGATGTAAGCTTCGGGGCCAAGGCGGGAAGACTCATGCACAGGGGAAGGAGCGACACAACCAAGGAGAGAGGAGGAAGATGAAGCAGCAACAATAACGTGGAAATAAGGCCGGGGAAATGCACTACCTGGCCAAGACTTGTTTGCCTTGGATAGATATTCTTGGATGGCCGTCACCACTATCTCATCCAGCTATTGGCGTCCACAAGCTTGGAATTTGTGACGTCAACAGTCCAACCTAGCTTTGCCTGTCCCTGGGACCACTCATGCCCACGCTATCTGATTGGTCCACTCGTACGTCTACCCGTTTATCGCACCGCCACTGTCACACTTCAACTTCAGCCAAGATGCATGGATGCCTGTTTTGTCTGGGGTTTCTGGATGCACGATCTGATTACCCCGGAGGTTTGTTTCCTGTTTAAATGAAGCCCGCTATGCACTGCCACGTGCACTTGTCTCGTCCTACCATCAACAGTCCATTGTGTATGGGACGATCATGGTGAGTAATGAAGGCGTTGAATCAAGGTTTGGATAGACATTGAGGCTTGAGCTGAGACAAGTGTTGTCAACAGGTATTGAGTTCTTTGGGTTTGAGCAGAATTACAAGAGTCAAAATGGGCTATTAACTTGATGCTGGCGGTTCACGATGTGTTGCCCACGATGTCCCCCCGAGTAAAGTCCGTCGACGAACGGAGGAACCCCATTTTTACAACTTCATGAAAAATATGATAGTCACCAGAGAGTCATCGACATTCTGCTAGTCCAAGTTCATCATCATTGTATCTCAATGCATCACTAATGTCTTGGTGTCTCTGACTCCAACCGGAATCGGGCTTACCCTATAGACCTCGGACAGCTCCAGCGGGTCAACTTTTCTTGGCCTTCAGTTCTCGCAAGTTCAGCAATCGGTAAAAGACCTATCGCTGAGTTCTCGACTCATTTGTCGGCACTTTCTGCACATTTATGAAAGGCGAGCTCCTCAAAGAAACACGATGTTTTGTACCATATGTTCCATCCAACTGGCAATTATGTACAAGCATGCATTCGGTACCAATTGAGATAAGATCCGACGATCAACTTAATCTGATATGTACTTATCCACCTTACCTGCTTATACGACAAAGATTGAGAGAAAATATAGCGAAGTCCTTGGCATCATAATGCACCGAAATCGTATTCGGTGGTTTCTTCCCCAGGACCTCATGGTGCTAGTGAGCCGCTACGCTCAGGCAATTTCGCCTACTAAATTGACAAAAAAGTGTTGAGCATCCAAACTTCAAATACTCACAAATTTCGTCTCCATGATAGATCTACGAACGGACTATCATGCCGAAAAAGACTTACTGGATGATCCATCATGTATGGCCCAGTCGTTAAAGTGTTGCCATCCAATGTTTAAACCCCAAAAGCTCCAACCGCATTGGCCAATCCCCCAAGATGAACCGCGCTTTGGTGGTGAGGGGCTCCATTCAGGGGTCCTCTTTGGACCCCGCACTAGACCTCTTGAGGCCATAATCTCTGAGTAGCCCGCCCGCGGTTCATCTCCAACTCTTTCCGCTACAACAAGTCGGTGAAGTCTGCTTTATCTTTTTTGTTAGACCATTCTTCTGTTTCAACAGTATCTAATTTGCTTCAACTTTCATCATCACCTTCACAATGGCCGACACAAAGATCTACCGCGCCAGCACCACTGCGCCCGTTAACATCGCTGTTGTCAAGTAAACATCTCCTATTCGCATCAAAGACATCCTACTGATACATGGCAGATACTGGGGCAAGCGCGACGCGAAGCTTAACCTCCCTACCAACAGCTCCCTCTCCGTCACCCTCTCTCAAGACGATCTTCGAACCCTCACAACCGCCTCATGCTCGAGCACCTTTACCGATGGCGACAGCCTCACCCTCAACGGCGAAGCCTCCGACATCTCTGGCGCCCGAACCCAGGCTTGCTTCCGTGAGCTTCGATCCCGCCGTGCCGCTCTCGAGGAGGCCGACTCTTCGCTCCCCAAGCTTTCCAGCTTTCCCCTGAAGCTTGTCTCCGAGAACAACTTCCCCACCGCCGCTGGCCTTGCTTCTTCCGCTGCTGGTTTCGCCGCGCTTGTTCAGGCTATTGCTCTTCTCTACGAGCTTCCCGACTCGCCCTCGGACCTTTCTCTCATTGCCCGACAAGGTTCTGGATCTGCTTGCCGAAGTCTCTTCGGCGGTTACGTCGCTTGGAGAATGGGTGAGAAGGAGGACGGTAGCGATTCCAAGGCTGACCTTGTCGCTCCCGCTTCACACTGGCCTGACATGCGAGCTCTGATCCTTGTTGTCAGCGCCGCTAAGAAGGGTGTTTCTTCTACCTCTGGTATGCAGCAGACCGTTGCCACCTCTGGTCTCTTCAAGGAGAGAATAACAAACGTTGTTCCCACCAACATGGCTCTCATGGAGGAGGCCATCAAGAACAAGGACTTCCCCAAGTTCGCCGAGGTCACCATGCGCGAGTCCAACTCTTTCCACGCTACTTGCGCCGATACCTACCCTCCCATCTTCTACATGAACGACATCTCCCGCGCTGCCATCCGTGCTGTTGAGTACATCAACGAGAAGGTCGGCCGAACTGTTGCCGCCTACACTTTCGATGCTGGCCCCAACTGTGTCATTTACTACGAGGAGAAGGATGCCGACATTGTTGTCGGTGCTTTCTACCAGGCTCTTCAGGGTGTCGGTGGTTTCAAGGAGGGTGCTGCCAGCGCTCGATCCAGCATTGTCTTTGACCGATCTCTTGCTGCTACCCTGAAGGATGGTGTTAGCCGAGTTATTTCTACCGGGGTTGGAGAGGGTCCCGTCAAGACTGACGAGTTCCTTGCTTAGAAGGCTAGACTTTTTGATAACAAGTTTGATGGGATAAAAGAATTCGTATAATAGTAAATAGCAGGTTGAAGAACATATTTAGTGGGGTTGATACAGTTCCTACAAGAGATAAAGAAACTTGTGGTCCAAGGTCCATTCACTGATCCATTGTTCTATGTGGTTATGCTGGCCTGTGACAGAATGCGAATTGTTCATGGCTCAATCGCCGTGTGGGGCCGTACGAGTAACCACCCCGACCCATCTCCTCCGGCGCCGATACATACAGTCTCCACTAAAGATTGCAGTGACCAAGAAACACTCAAGAGACACGTACCGAATCAATTTACTTTAGTAGTGTTCAGAATAACGATACAATCGCCACGCTCTCCAGAGCCCTTTGTTCCCCCCTAATCTGATGCAAAGAGACAGACCGAATGGCTTGGCCAGAGAGCATTAGGTGGTGCAAGGCATCGCCATGTGACTGAATAGCTGCTTCCTCCACAAGTTCCTGGATCACATCGAATCTCCAACTGGCAGGTAGATGTCCGACGGCTTCCCAAGCTTGAAGGACAGAGGGTGTTATGTCATATTCCCATGTGCCCTTCCAAAGAATCATGGCTTGCTGTGAGCTGCGGATCACGCGATACTGGAAGAGCGCCGCCAATCTTCTTTCCGTTCCAGATCTTGGGCGATGTAAGGCGTCAGTTGCCAACGGCCTGTCGAGGAATTACACTCCCGGGCCTCATCGCAGCCGCCTGCCTCTCCAGAATAATGACACACTTGCGGTACGCCTTCTCGATGTTGAAGTCAACAGAGGGCTTTATAAACATGCTGGCATACTGTTTTCTATCCTTTCTTTTCTCACCATCAACAACATCAGATGGCCCCCGCTGCCCCCGCTATCCCCGCCGCTCCGCCCGCCTCGCCGAGGATGAGGCCTTGGATCGTGTTTTCGCGGCCGGTGACGCCGTCGCCGAGGGCAAGGTTGCCGTTGCGGCTACCCGGACCGAGGCCGACCTCGCGCTGGAGCCCTCGCCGGGGGTAAGTAACATAGGTAACTTTCTTTACTCCTTTGCACAGCACAGCTGCCAAGTGGCGGAGAGAGTTTAGACGGTTAGTTGGGAAACAAGCAAGGCGTTGCGATATGTAATCTTTTGCACTGTCTGTCGTCAGGGTGTCAGAAGAATTGGCCGTCGACAGCATAAAAGATGAAATAATTTGGTCACTTTATGCTAGCTTAGACCAGCACTTAGACCAATTTATTGTGGTGCATAAGTATTAGAGGATAAACCTGCCACTATGGCCGTGACTTCAATAAGATGAACTCCTTGTTATGGATGTTATACTGGTTTACACCTCCGATAAATGCTTTAACATCGCCGTGTGGGGCCGTACAAGTAACCACTCCGACCCATCTCCGGCGCCGATACAACTGTCTCCACTAAATATACTAAAGATCAAACATTAAGACAATTCTTTAGGAGAGTTTAGACTTCCAGTTAGGAAAGAACAAGGCATCGCGATATGTAGGTAACCTTCAGCACTGCGGGGCAGCTGCCAGTGTAACTGGTTACAGCTACCCTGACACCTTCTCTGCAACCTACATACCTAGCCAGGCAGCTTCCTCCTTCCTCCTTCATCCTTCAACATTCCAACATCAACATCAACACAAAATGAGTGGTCTCGCAGAGCGTTTCGGCCACGGCCAGCCTGTTAAAATCTCTGAATTTGATAAATCGGGGAATCCCGTACGCACATGGAGTCAGGCTCCTGGCAATCATGTTCGTATTAAATATCTGGCTTGTTGTTGCGTCGCTAACAGTTGAAGGGCGTTCTCAAGAAAGAGGCTCGCACCTCTCTGCTCCCGTCTATGCACGAAGCTTTCATGCCTGTTGGATACCCTCATTCCGTATCAAGCGATTACTTCAACTATCAATTCTTCGACTCTCTGCAAGCTTTCTTTTCCACCATCACTTCCCTTCTCGCAAACAGAGCCCTCCTACAGGGTCTGGGCGTCGGCGATGCCAACTCATCCGCCACGTTCGCCATGCTTCTCACGGTTCTGAAGGATGCCATTTCCCGTATCGCCACGATCCTTTTCGCTCATCAGTTCGGTCTGCGGATCGAACCTGACGCAAAGCGCTTCCGCTTTCTAGCGGACCTTTTCAACGACACTGCCTTCTTCATGGAGCTGTACAGCCCATACCTTGGTCCCTACGGCAAGATCCTCGCTCTTACCACCGGCGAGGCTCTGCGTGCGCTTTGTGGTGTTGCGGCGGGTGCGAGCAAGGCCGCGTTGAGTGTGCACTTTGCCAAGCACGATAACCTTGCTGAACTCAACGCCAAAGAGGCTAGTCAGGAAACAGCCGTTGGCCTTGTTGGGCTTGCTGTTGGAACGCTGATTGTCAAGTACGTGGAGGATCACCATACTGTTGTGTTCTTGATGACGACCCTCGTCTTTGCACACTTGTGGATGAACTATCTCGGCGTGAGCAGTGTGTGCATGGATAATCTCAACCGTCAGCGCGCCACTATCCTTTTCGAAGAGTTCCTCAAGACCGGCAAAGTCCTATCACCCGAGGAGGTCTCCAAGCGCGAGAACATTTTAATCTGGCGACCCGTCGTCCGCAACCAGAACGGCGAGGAAGTCGCCCGTATCGAAATGGCAGGAAGCTATGGCGAGGTTTCCCAATGCCACGACACGATCATCATTGATGGCTGGAAGAACACCCTTTTCGTAACACCAGGTCATCCCGTCCGCATTAAGATCATGCTTCATAAGGATTCTACCGCTATTCACGCCATCAGCGCTTGGTTTGAGGCTATGAAGATGGCTTGGGGTATGGTGGGCAATGAAAAGACAATCCTAGGGAAAGAAGAGCAAGAAATCACCTTGGACAAGGTTGCGCTTTGGGATCAGCTACGTGCTAAGGGTTGGAACTTGAACTCGCAGGCCTTTGAGACACAGGCAGCTGCTCGTCTCAGCTTTGAGGTGGAGCATGAGAAGGACGAGTGAAGGACGAGTAAAGGACGAGTAACTTGACATTTCTAGACTTGGGGCGAAAAGAAAAAGAAAAGAAAAGAAAAGAAAAGAAGAAGAAAAACGTGTAAAAGTCGAGGACCAGGGTATGCTTTAGCCATAATGAAGAAACCAAGATCATTTTACGAACGCCAAGGGTATCTCTAAACAGCAAGCCCAAGATAAGCCTTCTCTTCAAAGTATCATCAATTGCGACCTCCAGTAGGTCAAATCTCAATAGATTAGGTATACAAGTTACATCAGCTACTAAACTAACGACATTAAACATAAACAGCTGCCAAGCTATACGCAAGGTAAATTCTTCCTCCTTCCTCCTTCAACCAACCCAATACAACAAGCAAGCTACTCAATCAGTTAATCGACCCCGGTTCCCCTTCGCTGCACATTGCTAACTGTCACGGCTTGCCCACGATGCCAGCTACTATCGCAAGAAGAGGTCTAACCCCTATCTCTCTGTACGCCACGTCGAGATTAACTTATCATACAAGATCCTCGAACCGGCCCTTCGGAATTGCAATGACATCGACAAGCTCAAGCGACTGCGGGCGGAAGCTAACGGATATCGTTCTATGCTTTTACCAACCATATTGTACATTTTCCAAACGCCATCCCCGTGTAATACACATATCATACACATCATTATACAGTACTTATGCCAAAAATGCCCATCGCTTGGCTCGCATCTTGACACCCTCCCATGTGTTCAGCTTTGGTCGCACATCGAGATAGAAACTAGGTCCGCCAGATCCATTAGGTCGTCCAGAGTAAAAGTCGATAACGTAGTCAACTCTTGTACCACAGCGGTCGATGACCCAGTCGTGACGGTCAAAGGGTGCTGTGTAGCCGATCATGGTCTTGAAGCGGGCAGTAGGAGTCATGCGATCCATCTTGTTGGCGAAGGATTCGAGTTTGGGACCGCCACATCTACTCTCGTTAGTAAAAGTTCCTGAAGAGAAGGATCGTAGAGCTTACGTCGTTCCCTCAAGGTATGGTGCTTCCCACTCCTTGATCTCCTTCCAAGCTCTTTCATTGACAGCATTGTGAATCGGCACGACAGTCTTCATATCCGCTACCCTCGCATCATAACCCTTTCGCTTCATCGCCTCGAAGAACATCTTCTCGGAAGGATACACCCAGTTTCCCGAGGGATCCATACCAGTCTCCATCTCATGGTTCTTCGGTCTCGCAGGTTCTTTCTCATGATCGACAGGACACGCCGCGGGATTACCCGTAGTTCGAGGAATCGTAGAAACTACACGGTCGGTATCAAGACCACCGTTCGTAGGTTTATGCGCAGGTGTAGGTGTCGCCGCTGGTGAAGACCATAGGTATGAAGTAAACGTCTGAGTCCATGACTTGGGCTGCTGCTGCGCTGTGTGGTCGACGGGACATCCTGCTGCTTTTGCGGCTTCGGCCTCACGGGCTTGGGCGAGCCATGCGTCGCGTGTCTTGTGATCGACGGGACAGGCGTCGTTTTTGTCTGCCATTGTGATGCTGGTTTGGTGGATGTAAAAAAAGATTCAGGTGGAAATGGCGTAATTGGCCGTGGGGATCGTAAATGCGCCGGGATGGATTGGCGGGAAAGAATTATTGTGGATCCGGGATTTTCCCGCATCGGTGGTCGGAGGTTGACTTGGCCGACTTCACTTACATCCAACTGTTTCGCTGGTAACAACTTCAATTGACTAAATGAATGTCTAAGCTAACAATATGAGACAGAATGTTTTGTCTCTTAGGCTCTTGAATCTAAGCTACCGACAAGTAATGAAAATCCTTCTATTCTTTAGACTCTTGGCTGCTGTTACTTCTGAAGGTAGACATCAGGTTATAAGAAGCAATGTAATGACAGCCAGGCCTACAATAGCTCGGGGTTCGTCTCGAATCTGTCTCTTAAATCAGGAGCCAGCTTCCACGACATGAAACGAATGACCAGGGGAGGAAGAGGTATTCCTCCATTCTTTTCCCTTTGCTCCCTTGCAACCTCTTCTATGGCAAGGAATGATAAGGTTACGTTTTCCGGGAAGGCCATGTACAGAACCGCCTCATCTGGTAACTCATAATATATCCGATCGCGGAGACGAAACGTCTTCCGAGAAGTATCTCTCGGTGTTCTTCTGTGTCTGTGAAGATACTCTCTCAATTGCAGATTCCTCGTGCCAAGAGGATCTTCTTCCAACAGAGGGACAAGTCTACCGTCGACAATAATGCGTGGCGGAATATAAACTTGACTTGGGTCAATGAGGAGATACAGTGTTCGGAGCTCGTTGAGAACGCCCAACATACAGGCTAATGAAGGCATGTAATGGTAAAAGCCAGTTGAGCTGTAGGGAACGGCGACTTGCTTGACGTTTGTGCCCGCTCCTCGTTTGAAGTCAGAGGGTGTCCCATCGTTCCCAAAGACGTTGGGGACGGAATAGTAAAAGATCATGAGGTCGCAGGAGGTATCGACCCTCTTCATAGATTGTGTCCGTGGCAGAGGTGATCCGCCTCTGTTCATTAGAACATAATAGGGCGCCTGCAAAGCCGACCCAACCGGGGTCGCCCTCCAGGAAATAGGCACAGTGCAATTGCATTCGGTAATATCTCTATGTGATCCACCGTTCTCCAGCAACGGTGTATCTGGACTGCCCCAGACGTCCCTGACAAAGGCATATGAACGTCGACAAGTTTGCATCAACGCCTGGCGGACAGGGTAAATTGCTTCTGTACTCTCACGTCCTCTTCTCAACTTACAACCGTCGCACTCTCTCTTGATGTTCAGTACTCTCACCTTCCAGACATCGCGTTTTAATTCGACGTCGACATAATGGGCAGTTATGGCAGACATGTCCAGAGCGTACTCCCAGATCTGATCCTGGAGCTCCCGAGGTAGTTGAGAGAAGGGATGGAAACTTTGCAGTTCGTCATCTTGTTGTTGAGACGCACTGGCCTGTGATGAACCGTCTTGTTGCTGAGATTCACTGTCTTGTTGTGATGTACCGGCTTGTTGCAGAGGCGCATCGGCTCGTTCTAAGAACAGGATGCGCCTGTTTGGACATGGCGGTGATAAGATCTGGGTGGGAAGGTTTCGACGTGGTGGAGTGTTATCCATGGTAGATGATAGAGCGGTGTTAGGGTATCTATCAGAAAGATTAGCTACCGAGAACAAAAGAGATGGAAAGATCTAGTCACTTTATGTTAATTTATACCAGTACTGCGGCCACTGCATTTCAGTGTCGTAAGTCTTGGAAGACAAGTTCTGTTGCCTAGTAGGGAGGGGGAAAGGGGCAAGATAATGGTTTGGTTGAGTGACAAAAAAGAGACCTTCGGACTGTTTTATAGTTCACTAGGACAGCACGTACATTTCCTCTCTGGACATGGTCTCATGAAAGTCAATGTCTTGACATATGACTGGTTCAAGAACTATAGACTTGACTGCCTAAAGTATAAGGGACGAGATGCTTAGCTGATCCGATACCAACGAGACTGAGGCTCTATCTCATGACCAAACGGCATAATGTGATGACCTCTTAGGAACTGACATTTGTTCTTCCTGGCCCTCCCATATACTACCGCATCCGATGGAAGCATTGATGAGTCGACCAACCATGATGGAGAGCAAAATGGAATGAGAAGCGCCTGGAGCTGGCCCAGCGTTTGAAGAAGAAGACCTCATAACATTGATGGGATTCTGGCGACAAGATGCTCACTTAGGACGGGACTATTTCAGAAGTTCGGACCACGCAGACCAAAGTTTCTCGCGATGGGCTCTGGGATTCCGACCAGCTGAGTGTCCTCCATTCTCGCATGGTATGAGGGAAGGCTCAAAGTTCGGATGTCGTCGAGAAGACACGAATTTCTGGTGACAACATGATAGCAGTGTACAAACTATTGCTACTTAAGGTTACGGTCTCCGAGTCTCGGTGATCCCAACAATAAAGTTGATCACTTCCAGGCAGATTGATACTCAATAGGTCAGAACAATACTCGTCCACAGCAACTAAACTCTAACTACCGTGAACACGTATGTTACTCATAAACACTTGCTACACAACAATCAATGCAGTTCTGTAGAGAGAACAATACATGTAGCGATGACATACATTCGATTTGCACGTCTGCTTAAATCAGGCCATTAAGGACCAGAAGACTTGACTGCTAAGAACCCGACCGATGAAATGATAGACACTTTATGCCAGATTAGGTCAGCACTTAAGCTACCTTGGAATATTCTAAGCCTTGGATTAATTCTTCAGCGACTAGCAGACCCTGTCTGCTTGTATGCACGTCGTGCAACATGAAGGCTCTGCAGGGAATAGCTTCAAAACTCCACTTATACAATTTTATATCGATGGCTGACATGTCACCCTCCAACTCAACATCACAGCCCTGCCCAGCAACTGGATACAGTGGTACCTGAATTACTGATGTCAATCTACAGCCTCTTTTTGCGGAGATCGAGTCAGGTTCCTGGACTCCAACCAAGGCGTGATGGCTGGTCGCGCACAGGCTTCCAAGGCAACTATGGTGTGAGCGAAGCAGATCTCGATTTCTACCACCATTCACACTGAAATAGAATTCTATCAAGGCCCACGATCTTCTGACTTTGCGTAAAATGGGGTTCTTCGGGGGACAAAGCGAGAAGAGTTCCACATTTCAATCATCGCGATGAAATCATCGAGACCCTCGATGAAATCATAAGAATGACATCACTGTGACCTTTTATCACTACAAATAATAGAGATCCCAGAGTAAGAAAGAAGAATATTCTCATCATCAATCTCATCATACAAACAATCAATCACATCTACAACAAAAACACAAATTCTTTATACCCCCAAACACATCAAAATGTCCTCCAACTACGAGCAGATCGCTAAGCAGGCCGAGAAGGACCTCAACACCTACCAGGCCAAGACCGGTGCCGCCCGCCCCAATGATGTCGAGAACGCTGGTGTCAACCCTCACGCTGAGAAGAAGTTCGAGGGCGCTCACGTCGAGTTTGGCGATGAGTTGAGCACAAATGCTGGTTACAACAAGCGCATTCCTCCTTCCGAGGGTGGTATCACCGATGACAAGGGCCGGTAAGTTTAACCCCACATTCTCTAGTATCTACAGTAACTTACTCTTTGACAGACAAGCCCGTGGTGAGCTCTACGAGGGCACTGGCGGTCCCCTCGACAAGCTCGAGAAGGCCAACGAAGAGCGCGGCGGAGACAACGACAACGATGTTGTCAACGCCGGCTTCAAGCAGACCTCCGGCCTCAACGCACAAGACGACCTTGCTATCAAGGGCCAGGAGGCCGTGCGCAACAACGTCGGCCGCAACCCTCCCGGTCCTGGCGGCTCTCAGTTCAAGGGCGCTGACTACACCGAGGACAGCGTTCCCGATGCCCGCTCCGCTCAGGGCTACATTGCTCCTGACAGCGCTATCGAGACTGCTCGCGGCGATTAAAAAAGGGAAATGTAATGGAATGGAAAGCAACGGAATGATTTAAGCGGGTTACTGTACGATTATATTGGTAATTGAAACCGACATGATTTATGACCATTACAATATTTTGTCTTGTTCTTTTAAAGTGAATGGATGGTGATAGTTCGGAGAGTTTTGGCCCCCACTGTGGTTCCCGCTAGAGCCCGCAGGAGTTTAAGCATGATCAACGTCATGAGGCCTCGGCCTTATCTCGTGACCCGGCCGCTAATTTATGAAACTCCAACGTCTTCTTATCAGCAACATCACGACCGCGACAACAGATTCTCACGCAATGTGCTTGTAATTTCAACAGCGATAACACGTTGAAAGTCTGCCGAAATGTCTGGCTTATCACCATCGTCCTCCGGGCTACTCCCCATGCCTGGCGCGCCCTCATCTTCTTGGGCCGGATATAAGGCACGAGTTGCGGCTCTGCTGGGCCATCATGACACCAAAGTCATCGTAGCCTTCTGGCTCTTTGGTATGCCATATTGCGGCTTTTGATCGACATCTGATTGACATTTGTTTAGGCCTCATTAACAATGTCCTCTACGTGATTATCCTCTCCGCCGCCCAAGATCTCGTCGGTTCCCTACCAAAAGGAGTCGTTCTCCTCGCCGATGTCGTACCCTCGTTCCTGACCAAATTGATCGCTCCATACTTCATCCACCGCATTCCCTACCGCACGCGAATCCTCATATTCATCGCCCTGTCCGCAGCCGGCATGCTCATGGTCGCTCTCACGCCGAGTACCCAGTCCGTCGCGATCAAGCTCGTCGGTGTAATCCTCGCGAGTATAAGCGCCGGAGGCGGTGAGCTCAGCTTCTTGGGTCTTACACATTTCTACGGAGCAATGAGTCTCGCGGGCTGGGGATCTGGGACTGGTGCCGCGGGCTTGGTTGGTGCTGGACTATACGTGATGTTTACTGATTGGTGGGGATTGAGCGTGCGTAGCAGTTTGCTGATCTCCGCGTGCTTTCCTGCGATCATGTTTGTCAGTTTCTTTGTGATATTGCCTCTTGGACCTTTGAGAGAGGGTACCAAGGACTACGATGCGATTCCGGATCTCGAGGATGAAGATGTGGATCATATGGGCCAAGGGACTGCTTCGTCGGCACTCTTGGCGCCTGGTCCGTCTGTTGCATCGACTGCGTACTCTGCGCGAAACCATCAAGAGACACTCACTGTGAGAGATCGAATGAACAAGGTGAAGAAGTTGTTTGTGCCATACATGATGCCGTTGCTGTTGGTGTATGTGGCCGAATATACGATCAACCAAGGAGTCGCGCCTACGTTATTGTTTCCGCTTGAGGAATCACCGTTTGACGAGTTTCGAGCGTTCTACCCATTCTACGGATTCCTCTACCAGCTTGGTGTCTTTATCTCACGATCATCCACCCCATGGATCCGCATCCACCAACTCTACCTCCCTTCAATGCTCCAAATCGCGAATCTCATTCTTCTCACATTGCACGCGATGTACTTCTTCCTCCCCTCAGTTTACGTCGTGTTCATCATTGTTTTCTGGGAAGGTCTACTAGGAGGAGGCGTCTACGTCAATTGTTTTGCCGAAATCATGGAAAACGTTCCCGCAGAGGATAGAGAGTTCAGTCTTGGAGCAACTACCGTGAGTGATAGTGGAGGTATTTCTATTGCTGGACTCATCAGCATCGTGATGGAGACCAAGTTGTGCAATTACCAGGTCGCGCATGGACGGGATTGGTGTCGACGCATTTCTGCACAGGGTCATTAGCGGTTGGATACACAAGGCGTTTGAGCGATGGGTTTATTTGTAGATGATTTGTGGATTTGCATTTGGTGTTAATAGAAGCTCTGATACATGCGTTACGCGTTTTGACATTCGCCTCATTGACGTGTAATTGCACGCGCAAGCAAATGGAGAACATAACAATAAGCGAGTGTCCATGCAAATATCCATCTAGATAAGCGGGAAAGATTCAGGGGAATTTTGTGACAACTCTTGCGAGCTTCAGCGTCATCATTTTTTAATTAGAGAACTCAGTTTGTCGCTTTGAGCCGGGGAGCATTGGCCAATTAATCGGAAACAAACCCCGGTTAGAGAGCGTTGAGTGTTCCGGGAGGAAGGTCTTCCTTGTAAGGCGGAGGGAGGCTTAAATTACATGTGGATGTGACGGAAGAGGATGGATCCTGGATCTTTTGTCAAAAGCAGAGGTGAAGATATTTTGACAAGTGAGAGTTGACTACAGGTTATGCCACCGCCACAGTAGCTATAAAAAGATGGAAGCCACTGACAACATTCTGGAAGTGAGTGCCGGGAATCCCTTGTGGCTGGCGGAAAGACCGGAGATGAACAACCACTGTGAATGCGGCGCAGACGACGAAGCTCCCGAGAAGAGACGGTCTGATGGCCTTCTTATACGAGTTTAACTGAGCAGCTGAAGGATTATGATACGACTCTGCCAAGCGGATAACGGCCTAGTGCTGACCGGCTTGGCAGGTTTCATCCGTGTGAATCGCAATTGAGAAGATGTTGATCCAAATTGTAAACAAGCAATTTTTTTAGTCAAAGATTCCAGGTTGAATTAGTTATGTCGTGTGTTGTTAAGACACCAAGGGATTGAAACATTTATACCCGTCGGGAATGATTACTCGTTTGCTCGTGTCTCCCCACGATTGAAGCTTAACGGTGAGCCGAGTTTCTTTGTGGAGTCGTTTGTTGGTCTGGAGATTGATTACCGCTTGACAGGCAGGCCATGGCCGTGCGTGCAGAGCTATTGATTGTCTGATGTCAAGCCTTGACTATTGGAGTTGACAGTTCAGTTGAGATCCGAGATCGCTACTCTGTACATACATGCACAGTTGGATCCTTGGGATTGAATGTCAGACATGCGTATTCAAGGGACTCGATAAGTCTCGTTATTGTCTCATTCAGTCTCAGCCCTTCGGTAGGGAGCATACCATTTCTTTCAAAGGGAGTTCTTACATTCCTGTTATCTTTCAGGGGTCTCAACTCATCTTGTCGGAATTCAATTCGGTCAACTCAATTGCAGTAGGTAGCATTGCTCTGCTTATTGTTGTAGCTTACTGTACTTTTCCCATCTGGGCCTCGATTGCAAATTAAAGCAGAAAAAGGCCAAGCCAAATTTCCGCCTAGCGAGAACGTTGCAGATAAGCTATTGTGTGATTGGTCGGATGGGTGCATCGCAATCAAGGCCGAACCATGCAAGTGCCAAGTGGCTTCCCGAAAGGGAGGACCATCCAATGTCTGATCGAGATGTGACTGCAGGGGGTGAAGATATGGGATACATAGTATGAGAGTCGAGTTGGTGAGAGATGGATGAGAAGAATAAACTCTCAAGTCTGTAGGACAAAACTCTCAAGTACCACGTGAGATCATCTCGAGTAGAGTAGAGGATTAATTGAGTTATGATAGATGACGCATATACATAAAGGGGGTACTCCATCCTATCAGATCTATGTACTAAGATTGACAGGAACCCTACCTATTGGTCAAACTACCGATACTCCCTAGAATAAGGTAGGCAGGTAAACTCTTCAGGGGGTTGGGAATAAGACCTTGACAATTGCCTCCAAGAAAGAAAAGGAGAAAGACGAAACTCACCAAGACTCACTTCACTCACTGTAGTCCCCCCTGATTCACTTGGCAAAGAGCGACTTGGCATTGGCTGCTTAGTGCATATCGCCACTTTACTCCAAGCCTCATGCCAAGTTCAAGCCCCCAAAAAAGCGTTTAAGGCCGCCCAATTCAATTCTAGCGTAGTCCATGCCAGTGGGTGGCCAGCACGCACTAGCACTAACAACAGCGGGAAGCCCAGCCCATGGAAAGTCAAGTCGTCCACTCCAGTCCATGCAACCTTGCATCCGTCCAATCTTGCAGGCTGCATCTCCTCTCACGGGCCTCCTTCTTCCCGCCTCCATAACTCGCTTCCCCCCTTCCCCGACCATCTCCGTCGTCACCATCTAGCCATCTCTGCTCCTCCTCTCCCTGTCCGCTTTTTATTTAATTTAATCCATCCCACCTAAAGCAGCAAATCCCATTCTCAACGCCCACCCCCTGCCCTGCGCTTTTTCTGACCTTATCAGAACCTGGTTCCTGTTTTTTCTCCCACTTCTCCTCTTCTTCTTTTCTTCACCGTTCGTCTTTTCTTCATTACAGATACCATAGTTCTTTTTTCTATATCCCAGGCGACAAGCTTCGGGTTTGGTTTTCTTGTGTCCTTGTAGGCACCTTTCATTCCCTTCATTTGTATGAACATTTCCTCCACGTTGAGATAATACGCGCGTCGGAAAATAAAGGAATCGCTTGCCCATCATGTTTGGTCAAGTGCGAACGAACCGGTCGACGGTCCTAATGGCCGGCACCGTCATCTTTTTGGTCGCTTTTGTTAGCCTGGCCTACAACCATCTCGACACCTGGGAGCCTCCCACTGATGTGTGAGTTGTCCTCTTCGAAAACGAGCGAAATCGATTGCTAACGAGATGCGATAGCGCTACCGATACCGAGACTTCCATCATTGGCGATACCCATGATCAGCCTCACCACGACGATAAGGAGAAGACTGAGCCTGCGCAACCCGCTGCTCCTGCTGCTCCCCACGACGCCATGTCCAAGCCCGACCACGCTTCCAACGCTTCCACCGAGCTTGGCGATTACTACTTCAACTACATCATGAAGGCCAAGGTTTCTCCCACCGACAAGAAGTACGCTCCTTTCGGCGCTTTCCCCATGGAGCTTCCCGGAGCCCCCAAGTGGACCGACTTGGTTGGCGAGGACCTTTGCATTATCGATCTTGACAACCGACCTTTCAACGAGCCCGGCCAGATCTTCTCTGAGAAGTTGATGAGCTGGGACCGCGCTGACGAGACCCACGGTCTTTCTCTTGGTGTCCTGAACCACTGGCTCTACGGTTCGTACAACCCCATTTGTGTCAGTTTCTGTTGCTAACCCCTCACAGCCAAGAACCACGGTTACAAGTACTACTACGTTGACATCACCGACCCCTTTGAGGACCGCCGCAACTCGTGGAAGAAGCCCCCGATTCTGTCCAAGATCCTCAAGAAGCACAAGGCCTGCATCTTCCTTGACTCCGATGCCGTCTTCCACCACCTCGACCTGCCTTTTGAGTGGCTCATGAACTACTGGCAGCTCCACCCCGACACCAACTCTCTGGCTCTCGCTTACGACCCTCACCACAAGAACAACATGGACAAGTTCGAGAAGGTTTACCTCAACACTGGTTTCATTGTTCTCCAGAACAACGAGAAGACTTTCGAGATTCTCAAGGAGTGGGAGGACTGCCCCAACGAGGGTGGCAAGCACCCCGACTGTGTCGAGTTCCGAAAGAACCGCCCCGGAAAGCCTACCGACCAGGGTGGTTTCGGTACCTACATCCGATACGATTACCCCAAGGACATCAAGGATCTTCCTTGCACCGAGGCCAACGGTTTCCCCGAGTCCAAGTCTGGCTGCGACGGAAAGTTCATCAAGCATCTCTGGACCGGAAAGAAGGACCACATCAAGGTCGTCATCGGCCAGCAGGTCCCCGGTGACTTGTTGGAGATGTTCCACAAGCAATTCATCGACGAGAAGCCCAAGTTCTTCATCTCCGAGCGAGACGTGATGGCCTGGTCGGACTAAATAACGAAGCGATGGCATGCCCTTTAATGAGAATAGACAAAGACGGACATGAGGAACTTTCCCAAAACAAAAACAAATCTTTTTTTAATAACTTTGTACTTTAACTATACCATCCAGGAGAGGTATTTCGCTCTCCCGGCCTTCATTATGGTGTTTCTGGGAGTGTTTTATGGTCCGTTGAATCCGAGACATTTGGATTTTGTCGTTTGTGCGACGTTATGTAATGCATTCGGATTTCAGCATGACTCGGTTTATGAGTAATAGGGAATAACATGAGTTTTGATGTTAAGTTTGTTTCTATGACATGTGATGGCTTGTGATTGAGGTTTATGTGATTGTGCATGCTGTGCTGAAGAACGGTGTGAGTAGGGAACGTACGGTAGGTAGGGAATGGCATTGTCTTGGTCGAGATACGACATACAGATGGGTTTTCGACGGAGGTTTGATACTCGTGCATGCGAATGACGTCCTTCTCATGGCAGCTGGCTGTTTCCGTAGGGCTGACTATCCGCCATGCATGGTGATCATGAACGATGGGTGCGGTGTGTGAGAACGGGTTTATCTCGGGAACTGGTGCTCCGATCTTGAGCATAGGGTAAGAAACTCGAGTCTCAATTGGAGAATGATGAGAAACAATTGAGAAGATGTCGGGCAGGCTCAAAAGGTCTTAAAATGACGTTAAGCTGGTTAAGTTGAAGGTGTTGAAGATCCAAGTAAGTTACCCTGGAGTGAGTACCTGATTGTTGATGCCATTCACGATGCTCTCAGCAAATCGTTCCGATCCTATTCCTAAGCTACATAGCACGCAAATGCGGAGTCGGATCGCATGATACTGTACATCACAAATGACGGGATCAACCAGCGACTTTAGGCCCAGCACCCGAGGAACTCAATACCAGAGTTCATAGCGGATTGTGATGCCAAAGCCGAGGCTATCATAACCCCTCGCCAAGACGAGATGTCGGATCAGCTTTATAATCAGTTCAATTATCAGTAAGTACAAGGACATCTTACTAGGGATGATAGTCGCGTTTGTGATCATTAATCTTAAACCCGAGTTATTCGCAGGTTGGGGGTGCAGCTCGATCAGTAATCACCAAACCACACGGACAAAACACATAAATACTCCTGCGGGACAGCAATGCCGCTCTTCCAAAACGCCGTTGGACTTCTGCGGCTGAATGAATGTATTGATAAGCCAATGTGATAGATATAATGCATCTTGGAGCCCGGATTGAAGAGTGATGGTATAGTTGATGCATATCTTATCATGGATACTATTGAGAAACAACAAGGCGAGCTCGAAGGCGAGCCGGGGAATGATTCCATGACGGAACATGACATGGAAATCGAAAGACCAGAGACTGATGATTGGAATACGAGTCCTGAGAATCCCTTCAATTGGCCATCATGGAAGAAAGCATTGCAGGTAGTAATGCTCTCCTCATCCGCCATCCTCGCGTAAGTCCTCCCCCTCTCTGCTCATGTACTGCTCTAACAAATCAGATCAATCGGCACATCAATCATGAGTCCAGCCCGAAACGAACTAATGGCTGAATTCAACGTCAGCTCAACAGTAGCTCTCCTCCCGTTGACAATGTACGTCCTCGCCTTGGGCTTCGGACCCATCATCGGCGGTCCTTTGTCAGAAACTATCGGTCGCTACGCCATTTACGTCGCCAGCGTTCCTCTCGGCGCATTGTTTACCGTGGGTGCTGGATTTACACATAATTTTGCAGCGTTGTGCTTTCTTCGCTTCATGGCGGGATTGTGTTGGGCGCCGGTTCTTGCTGTTGCGCCGGGGACGTTGGCGGAGACGTTTACGCCGAAGAATAGAGGGCCTGTTTCGGCGGTGTTTATACTAATGCCGTTCCTGGGTCCTGGATTAGGGTGAGTCATCTAACCAGAGAGTGCCTAAGGAGGAAACTGACAATGCAGACCTGTTATAGGATCCTTCGTGGTAAATCGCAAGGGATGGCGCTGGACGCAGTGGACGTTGGTCTTCTTCTCCATCCTAGCCATGATATTCTCAGCTTTCGCACACGAGACGTTTCATCCTGTTATCAAACGAAGAATCGCAAAGAGAAAGGGACTCAAGGTCGACCCGCCGCCGCCGTTGGCTGCAAGACTTAGGATGTTTGCTCTCGTGGCGGTTGTTCGACCTATTCGAATGCTACTCTTCGAACCGATTACTGGATTTATTTGTTTATATGTCGCGGCTGAGTTTGGAACGCTGTTTAGTTTCTTCGCTGCTGTGCCGTATACGTTTGGGCGAGTCTACCAATTCTCCATCGAAGAGTCAGGACTGGTATTTCTCTCCATCGTCATCGGATGTATGCTCGGTCTCATCACGGTCATCCTCTGTGATGTGTTCCTGTATCGCAAGAAAGCGGGAAAGTATCCTCCTCATCAGATCCCTCCGGAACATCGCCTTTATCCCTCCATGATCGGCAGTATCGGTCTACCCATCGGGCTCTTCTGGTTCGGCTGGACAGCGAGGCCGGGTGTATCATGGGCGAGTCCCGCTGCTGCGATGATCGTATTTGCGTGGGGAAACCTGTGTGTGTTTGTTAGTACGATGCAGTATATCACTGATACGTATCATGGGAGTGTTGTTGCTAGTGCTGCGAGTGCGAATAGTCTTGCGAGATATGGGTTCGCGGGAGTGTTTCCGTTGTTTACTATTCAGAGTAAGTTTGCCCCTAGGCGGCTGATTGGAAGACATGCTAATAGTTGGTAGTGTTTGAGAAGTTGGGGATTGATTGGGCTAGTAGTCTGTTAGGGTTCGTTGCGTTGGCGTTGTTGCCGGTTCCTTGGGTGTTGTTTAAATATGGTCCAACAATCAGGGCGAAGAGTTCTTATGAGACGGTTCAGTTTGGTTGAAAGTTGTATTTATCTTATTTTCAATCCCCACAAGAGACGGCTTCTTGTGAACTATTGTCAAGCTATTAATAGCACATTTGCTGCTCATTGCTTTCCAAGCTCAATCAACTTAAAGTCCTCATCAAGATAATACCAAAGATCATACTTCTCCGGTCGTTCCGCTGCAGGAAGAACCTTTGACTCAGAAGGAAGCCCAAACTTCTTGGTAGCATCCTTGCTCTTGACATAACCCTTGTACTTCTTGTTGCTGGTCTGGTTGTAGTTGATCTCGTTAGAGTCAACCTTTCCGCGCACCAGATCCTGCCAGTAGCCGTGGCTGCTCTTGATGGTCTTGGCCATGAACTTGGCGTCTTGGTAGTCTCCTCCGACAATCTCGAGGACTGAGTCGCCGCGGGGGACTTTGTAGTACTGGGGTTGTTAGTAGAGGCGGGGAAGGGGATGAGATTGGACGTACGGTGAACCAGTTGTAGAAGGTCTTTGACAGACCGGGGCGGTACTTTTCGAGATCGGCAACGGCTGGGGATGTTAGACGTGTGGTGAAGAGGAAGGGATGACTTACTGTCGACGAGCGCGGCGAGAGGATCCTTGGTGTCGATGGCGATGACCTTCCAGTCAGTCTCACCACCCTATTCAAGTCAGTAACATGCTCATATCGTCAATCTTGTAACTCACATCATTGAGAGCCAGTCCACCAAGAACCTTGACAGACTTGACCTGGCCAACATGGGCAGGACTATGCTACATCAGCTTCGTCGCTCGAATTGAAGAAGAGTACTTACACCTCGCTGATGTCAAACAGATCAATGGGATCGTTATCACCGGGGTATCCAGTAAAGTCGTGGTCAAAGTTGGGGCTCTCCCACGTTTGGGGGATGGATCCGTAGTGGAAAGGGTAGGACTTGTGAGGCCAGACACTTTCCACGAAACGGGGCTTCTTCTTCTTGTCGTCGTGAAAGATGGGGTCTGCAGATGGTTAGCTCGTTGAAGAGTGAAGGTTTGAGGAGGACGGGTGGGTAAAAGAAGAATTGTCCTAAAGCTTAGGGCGTCAACATAAAGTCGCCTAAGTCCTAGACTAAGGTGACCAAATCGTTTCGTCTCTTAGGCTTTTGGCGGCCAATTCTTCTGTTACCTTGCGGAAGGACATACTCATAGGCTCATCGCGACGAGTCTCAATCTTCGCATCAGTCCATCGGGGGATCTCAACAACATAGCTCACAATGCGATTGTTGCCCTTCTCAGGGTACAAAGGAACATCGTGCCAGAAGGAAATGGGCTGGCCGTCTTTCTCGAGCCATACGCGCCAGTCCTGAACATGTTAGCAAGTGTTCAGCTGAACATAACATGCCACTTACCAGGGTGTTTCGAGCGCCAACCTCTCTTATTGTAAGAGAATCATAGTCAAAAGACTTCGCCCTAGGCGCAATAGAAGATCCGAGGACAAGACAAGGCAACAAAGCCAGCTGAATAAGCGAAGATGTAGCGACCATTGTGAAAGATCAAATGAATACCCTGCTGAACATTGAAGTTACATGGCTTTCGTCTCGTCTTTTAAGCATGTTTCAATAATGCCAAGACGATAACTGTAAATCGCTCGCGTGAGGCTCATTTCTCTCGGTGACGAATAGAGTTGGTTCGATAGACGGTGGTAGATCTGGGCGATCTGGTGGTAGATCCAACGACGGTGGGAGGCTGATGCACGTGGAGAGTTGGGGAGGAACGTGGGGTGGGGGTGCACCAGTTGTTGTAAGCGGAGAGGCACGTGGGGTTTGTCGATCTTGGGACATGTCCCTGGCTACTGCAGGTCAAGGGAAACATTTGTCGGGAATAATAAGAAAGTTGGCCGATTGTTTTTAACGTGGAAGAGACTTGTGGCGAAGTGGTTCAATTCATGGTATAACTTACATCTCGATACTCTCGGCGGGCTTGATGAGCGCTGGTACCTCCTCGGTTTTCTTAATTGGGGATCGCCGCCTACCAGCAAAAGCATCAACCGCTGAGACCATAAGAGATAAAATGTTCTAGTTACTTTATGCTAGCTTAGACTAGAGTTTAGGCCACTTTAGTCCAGAGCCCTAGGATTTAGAGAGTGATTTAGTTCTTCTGATATCCTGACGGAGGAGCGATCGTAGAGATGTCCAATCCAGGTCCATGTTGTCCACGTCGCAGCTCCTTGATTTGGGCGGCCTGGCCAGCATATTCCACAAGATAGCAGATATAGCAAGAGCAGAGATGATTGAACGTTGGTTTGTGAGAGCACCGGAAGATTTGGTAGAATTGGTACCATTAATTGCATTTCCGTCTGCTCGGCCTTCTTGCCCTTCTTGCCCTTATTCTTCGTCTTCTTGACACCGGCGGGGGCGGGAACAGCCTACATAGGTACCAATAAGTTAGCGAATGCCCATAACGGTTGAGAAATAAAACCTACATACCTGGAATGTTGCTCTCCGAGTGATGTTTTTGACCTTGACTCACCCTTACGGACTGCTTCATCTAGTATTGTTACTAATTAGCTTCTAGCCTCCTTATATGTACTACCAACAGGCACGGCGGCTGACCCCCAGCCATGACGGCGCTGTCGTTGGTTGCGGTCCGTGACGAAGGAATAGCTGGGCTTGTTGCAATAGTGACACACCAGACGACTTGGTGGCCTCTGGTTAAGTCCCCAGGAGGAGAATCAGGGTTCGGCGACTGGGGAGAGTTCTGCAAGACGATCTTTACCGCAATGCCCGTGAAAGTCACGGTACGATTAATGTGTGCCCGGAAGAGAGATTGTTCAATTGAAAGAAGAAGAAAAAAAGAGGGAAAAAAAAAAAAAGAATTACTCCTCCTTCTCCTCCTTCTTCTCCTCCTCGGTCTCTTCCTTCTTCTCCTCCTTGGCCTCCTCCTTGGCCTCCTCGCCCTTCTTGGACTTCTTCTTGTTCTTTCTCTTCCTGTTCTTCTTCTTCTCCTTGTCGGCCTCCGGCCGATAAATGACCTCGGCGGTCTGGAAATCAATTAAGTCAGCATATGTTTAACATTAACAGAGCCAGGAAATAGAACTTACCGCCACTGACAAGACAGTGCCCGGGGGGCACCAGACAGCGCCGCCGGAAACAATTCTGACATGGTTGGCTATGAAAAGTTAATCTTTGGTCTGTAGGGGAGTAGGTAGGTAATGGAGGAATTGTCCTCTAAGACTTAGGCCGCTCAAATAAAGTAGCCTAAGTGCTGGCATAAAGTGACAAAATCATTTCGTCTCTTATGCTCTCGGCGACCAATTCTTGTGACAACTTGAGGGCAGGGAGGACTTACAATTGTCAGGGCACTAGAAGGAGGTTAGCAGATGAAGATACTATCAGAAGTAGGAAATAGAACTTACCACAGACACAACGGTCCCCGGGGGGAGAAAGGGGTGTCCCCCCGCGATGGTGAAGGTGAAAGGGTTCTAAAAACATGGAGTTAGTAGGTAAAAGTAGTAAGTAGTAAGAGTAAAAAGTACATACGGGCGCCATGGTTGATCGAAAAAAAAAAAAAAAAAAAAAAGTCTTATGTTTGATGTTCGCCTATTTATATATGTTAGCAATGGCAAGTTACCATATGAAGAGAAGTAAGCAGAGAGTGAAAAGGTAGATGTGGCATGAAGGCTGTGCAAATGGGCTGGGTAGGTTGTGCCATGATCTTGATGCCACCTCAATATGAGGTCTTGATGAGACAAAGCAAGCGTTCGATATGAGAGAAGGGTGCAGAACTGTTGGAGCGACGAGTTTGAGCTCAACTGAAAGGAAGATTTGGAGCTGAAGCGGCCATGGAAGCCTGAGGATTTTCGAGAAGTGCTGAGGTATGAGGAACTCGCGCGAAAAGCAGGAAAGAGAAATCGACCGAGACGAGAACATCGAAAGCAATGAATAAGGAGGAATTAATGGACAGCAGAAGGGAAAAAGGAGACAGGCAAGGGAAGTGTGAAAACGCGAGGCTCGAGGTGTAATGAAGAAAAATGATGATCGCAGAAACATTAACCCCAACAGCCGCGCAGACCGACCAAGGGAGCCCGCAGAAAGAAAAGGGAAGCAAGAGCATGAAGCCAGAGATGCAAAGAGATAAATGCAAGAAAAGTAGCATGATCGTGATGTGTTGTGGTGATGTTGGAAGGGGAAGAGCAAAAGGAAGATCGCGAACTCACTTGTGTGAAGATGGCTGAGGAGAAAAGAAAAAGAGGAAGGAAAGAGAGCACGAGGGGATCATATCTAGACAAGATTAGCTAATCGCGATGCTCAGCAGGCTGGGCTCGGGATAGCGAGAAGTGCTGGCTGTTAGGCAGCTGGCAGGCAGTGATAGCAGGTTCTTTGCTGCCGCACCTCTAGGTCACTCTGGCACAACTATCAGGGGACAATAAAGACTGGGCTGTATGTCTTTCGAAGTAAGTGGCGTATTAGTTGGCAGTTTTCCTGGGAGTCGTTATGATGGAATGCTGTGAGAGTTGAAGTCGTTATGTGACTTCCAAGCATCTACAACAAACTGGACTCACTACTCTCATGACAATGGTGACCGGATGCTATAGTAATTGACAAGTACGTCAAAGTGATGGAAAGCCAGGAATGGTGGCGATTTAAGAGTGAGCAGATATCTAATCATGGTGCAGTTATTTGCAAGTTCCCAAAGACCGTTCTCCAAGGCAATGTAGCTCCTTTACCAACATCAAAACTTCACATTTCACCTGGTGGTGAAATACTCTGTGGTCGTCCTTCTATGTCCTCAGCCACAAGAAAGAGAACATAAAATTCTGCTATGTCTATTTAGGCGACGAGGGACTCATTCAGAGCGTTAGCATTGCTTCGCATATATTAAGACCTTATGAACCGCCATCGGAAGAGTTACCTCTGCATCTAGCCCGTCAAGAGACACCTTTAGTAAACTGATACGGGACTCACGTCGGCTCTTTGCTCTGGCATTGTTCTCCAGATAAGATAACCTCCAGAAGCCATTACCAGAGGGCCAAAGATCTCCTGTAGTCTTGTTTGGCTGCTGGTGCTCATGTCCAAAACACAAGGCTCGATTTGGACTGCAGTTGCAGATTTCATTCTAGTCACACTCTGGGAAATCGAATTCTAGCAGTTCTTTATTGTAACACTGTCCTCAAATTCGAGCTCGCAAATTGGGCCATGAGGGTTAGCCATGATTTCCCAAAGCATGTTCCTGTTGTGACATTTATGCTATAGGGTGATATACGACGATAGCATCACCCGGTGTGCTGCACAAGACAAGAAATGCGATGGTAGTGAGAGGTATAAGTCTAGCTAATCGAGACAATAGGAGTTCGTGCAGTATTTAGAAAATATTGATTTACTTTCCACTTTTATTTGTCAAGTTCTCGTGGGATTGAGGCTGTATTGTTGTCATGGAATTGCAGTTTGTGTTCAGTCGTAATTCTTGTGGGGAATATTTTGTAAGCGCTGGTCGAATCTTGATACAGTCGTTTTTTCCCTGGAGACTGGAACGGCACTGGTAAAATCGGCCTTCTTTCCCTCGCAATTCATCATTGTATTGTGATGGTCCATGGGAAGGTGCTCCTCGTGGTTATCGGGAGTGGGGGCGGGAGTGGCCGCGAGGAATGCTATTTGATTGGCTCGCTTATCTCCGGGTCGAACCTTCAGAGTGCCCCACTTCTGCCGAAATCCTGATCGGGATATCGGTCCAGAAACAGAAGACACATACAGCCATAATGTCAGATACAAACCAAAACAGATCACTCAGAACGAGACAAATAACAATTTACCGCTCAGTTCATTGCGTTTGACTCAGCAGGGAGCTGTGGCTGTTCGTCAAGTCATGTGACATGTGTGGTGCTGCAACTCCACCGTAGGACGCCCGCCATCAACCCCCCTGATATACACATCTTTCAACAATCACAACATCAACAAAGGCAACGTGACGGAGTGGTTAACGTGCTTGCCTCGAATTTTCAAATATTCAGTTAGCAAGTTCCTTCGGGAGCGCAGGTTCGAATCCTGCCGTTGTCGAGCAACCTTGTCATGGTGTGTTGCAACACCATCTCTTTTTGCGTTTGTGCGCCCCCACCACCTCTCCACTACATGGCACATCACTGGAAGCATGAGACCAGTCTATCCACTCAAGTGGATAACAGAAATGCTCCAACAACCTCTTAGGTTTAGCTCTTAGAGCCACAGACATGACCCTTGCGGATCTGACCATGCCACACACCATCTTCCCACTAGCTCCATTCCCAGCCACAAACTTCAACTTCTGAGAAGGTTGTACTTACAGAAGAGGCCCATCATAGGTACGGCAGTTGAGATAGCTGAGAGTTCGGACAACAGTAAGTTGAGTGGGATCAGCGGTGTACTGCGTCCCATAGTTCACCGATTGGACATACCAAGACGATGCTGTTGGACACAGGCGTTATGGTACAAAGAGAGAGAAAGAGAGAGAGCGTCAAGATAAAGTAGTCTAAAAGCTCGTCTAAGCGAGCATAAGGTAAAGTCAATTATTTTGTTTCTTATGATCCTGGCGGTTGATTCATCTGATCCTGACGTTGAGGACTTACGGTTGTTGCGGCATTGGTCGGCAGTGTGATTGGGCTTATGGCAGATGCGACAGAGGGGACGAAACTTCTTCTTCTCCTTCTTCTTCTTGGCTTTGTTGTCTGAGGCCGGGGCCTCAAGTGCGTCCCCGGCCCCACTGGCCGAATCCCCAGGAGAGGGAGTGTTCGGCGGCTGTAGAGCGCTCTGCAGGACGACTTCTACTGCAATGTCGTGAAAGCCGGTACGAACAATGTGCGAGCGTAGAAGACTTGGTAGATTGATACTGTTAATCTACATCTCCATCTCACTCGCGGTCTCAGTGAGCGCCGCTTCCTCCTTCTCGGACTCTATCATCTTCTTCTTGGGCTATTTGACGCGCGCGCTGCCGCCCTATAAATCATCCAGTTAGCGGATGCCAATACAATCGAGGAATAACTTATAAGCTGGAAGGTTATTACCTGAGTAATGCTTTTCACCTTGACTGCCAGTTTCACGAACTACTTCACTTTATATCTTTGCTCATGGGGACTGAGGTAACCAAAGGGATGAAGGAGGGAAGAGTGATCGGAAGAGTTGTGGAAGAGTGTTGGAAGAATGTTGGAAGAGAAACGTGCAGGACAATATTTTGTGCTGGAACTTGGCGGTGCAGAAACTTGGCGGCTGCCGGGCGGTAGAGGACGAAAGTTCGGCGAGAGCATACCTAAGAGATGAAATAATTTGGTCACCTTATGTGAGCTTAGACTAGCAATTAGGCTACTTTATTTCTGTGTCCTAAGCCTTAGATGACAATTCTTCTGATACCCACCTGTGTAGGGAGCAAGCACTTACGGTTGTTTCGGCATTGAGCAGAAGAGTAGTTCGAAGATCTGGCCGCCGCAAGCATAAGAGACAATAATTTTGGCCACTTTATGCGAGCTTAGAATAGCACTTAGGCTACTTTTCTAAGCCTTAGAGGAGATTTCTTTTGTTGCCCACCTGGCTCTCCACCAAGTGAAGCCTATCATCTCTCACGAACGACTCCAAAGGACTGCGCTCGACTGTTTGTGCTGTATGGCGACTGAGCTCGAGCAAGCGGGAAGGCCGAAGTGGAATTCGGGGGAATGTTGGTTGACTGAACACTGAGTCCGGAGGAAGACGAACACCGATTGATTCGTGCTGACACTGACATTGCGCAATTACGCGGCCTTGGAACAAAGAGCCTGTTCTGCGACTTGCAAGTTGACCTCCTCCTACCTGTCGCCAACACAGCTGTGACTCACGCGCACAAAAGGCTGTTGTACCTTGCGCAGTAGCAATCGCTCACTTTCTTCCTCCTACAACCATTTCCAACCGACAAGAGACCAGCAAGTCAGGCAACCCTCATCGCGCCGCGTCGCTGGCTAACCCGTCCCGTAGCTATGGAACTCCCATTAAATCGCTGCAGCATTACGTCAATCGAGGTGTACTCACGCGAAGATAATCGAAGCATTGAAAACACCGAAGCAATGTGTGCTTTTTATTGTAAAATAGCTGCCTAAACTCCTAGTTGCCGACCGATCTTCCCAACTCCTTCACCTAGCAGTCCCTCATATTGACTCCAAGAGGTTGATAACCACGTACTAATATGTCGGAGATTCAAAGCAATTTGCTTCCTTCCATACTCATCAGATACTCTGTACCACTTTGTGATCCATACAGGAAGTATAGCAGTAGGAGTAACTCCTAATTTGAGGTCGGTAAGGTACTCCTCAGGACCATCAAATTGGCATTCTTGCCGCAGGTCCCTCTGTCGCCCCTGTCCACAGTAGCCCCAAAGCAAGCTACTTGCCTTAGGGCCCTTTGCTTCTGAACACTTGTGCAAGCAACGGTTGAGAAGATAAATACCCCGTGGGCAAACAGGTGTAGCTTTGACCAGATGTTTGCGTCAAAACTTATCTGATGATGGAAAATATCGAAGAAACCCTTCGGCCGCTACCAAGGGACTTAGAGGTCGTAAAGACAGCCAAAGCCTTAGAGCCAAATTCCGATTTCGACGACCTCCATTTTCCGATAACATGGGGCTGTGTGTATGCGCCGTGAAAATGATGAAGCTATAAAGTCCATCCAGAGTGTCAAGCAACAAGCAAAGTTAATTCTTATTGTGGAATTAGATAACGCCGAGCTTCCGACCCATTTCCCCCTCTCAACGCCAGCAACGAAGCAATGACATGACCTCTTCCTCCTCTTCTGGGACTAGCAGTCCCTCACATTGTGTGGGATAGGTTGACCACACTGTAAGCCCAATTGGAGTCTTTGCCGTAGGTCCTCTTGGACCTTTTGTCAACAACAACATGAACCTAGCTGCTTTCCTGCGGGCATCTTGTTTCCGGTCGCTGCTTCTAGCCTTGGCCGAACAGACAAAGCCTGTATATGCCAGGGTGGTTTATGTTGTTAAAAGGAAGAGGAAAAGAACCGAATGGAAGCAAGCAAGACGGCGCATCTTATGCCCAGCCGAGACCTTAACATCAGGGCAAGGTCCGGCAGAAGATCCCATGTGAGCACTGGAGCCATAGTGCTTGAAGAGTGTAATTAAAGATGAAGATTTTATTATCAGGAGAGTGCCAACGTTAAAAGGCTCCGGGTATCTTGTGGGGAACACGGGTCACCGCCAGTCCCAACACCAAGCTGAGCTTGAGGATTGTAATGTCAAGACCGCCGCCACAATGAGAAAGAGCGTTGGCAAGCCTGTCACGAGTTAGTAGCTGGTTGAAGCTGGCGGAATGTCGACTTACAAGGTGGCTAGTAGCTGCTGGGGTGATGTACGTTCTAAAAGCCCGGCGATGACGAAAGTCTCCGGGTCCCTTCAGCACCACCACCATGACGCGGGTGATCGACGCCAGTCCCCAACCCTGTGGCGAGTTAGTAGTTGATTGAAGCGAGCGGGATGCCAACTTACCACGTGTTGGGACAGGGTTGATCTGAGACTTGAAGTAGCCGTGGACTCAACATCGCAGACTTGAGAAGTACCAAAGGAATCGGTGTCTTCTCATTCGAGCGCTCACATTCTTCGCTGCAGCCATTTGCGTTCTAAATCTTGCTAGTATATAATATAGCCGATTTCACCAGGAGATGAATGACGAAAGATTTATCAAGCCTGAGGCCTCAGAATTTCGGAAGAATTGGCCCCAAGAGCATAAGAGACGAAATAATTTGGTCACTTTATGTCAGGTGAGACTAGCGGTTAGGCTACTTTATTATGTTAGCCTAAGCCTTAGACGACATTCCTTCTGTTACTGCTGAGGGTAACCAGTTCTGGCAATCGTTTCCATGAATATGCAGGCTGGGGCAGTGACACGTCGACTTTAGTCCACGTCAGCTGATAGCAAGCTGGAACGAATCAGAATTTCTGGTCGTTCACTACCATGGTATAGATTCCTCAAAACGAGATGTTCATAGACGGCAGAGCATGAAGGAAGAGTTGCGAAACTTCTGGACAAGCAGTTCTTCAGATAACTGCATGCGTCCGAAGTGGAACTATCTTGTGAATCAGCGCGCCGTGGGAGGTTGGTACGTGGACATAAGGCGATTGGGGTTTCCCGTTGTCATCCTGGCTACCACACATCTTGCGTCGAGTAAAAATAGTCGATCGACCGATCATGTCGAAGGCTCCTTGGGCGGTATGAGGGTTGGATAGCTTCTATGTGTTAGTGACTATAGTCAAATGTAGAGTAGAGTAGAACTCACTAGCATAGCCGTCCTCAGCTATATCCTCTGCATTCTGGAGATACACCCTGTACCAGTCCATAATGCAAGCGGTCATTCCTCTAACCCTCGGAACTCTGGCATGAAACCCTCCATATCTGAATTTTCCTCCCATAACCCCCCCACCGCCCCTAGCATGAATTCAACGTGGAAGGGGACTCGGGCGATCCGACCGGAGGCAAATGAAGCGGTCGCATGAGTCTACCGCTTCGATATATATACCATCGACTTTGAGCGCCAGGGTGCCCAGCCAAAGCTCATGTTTGGACTGCATAGGATACTCGAGAGGTCACCGTGATCAATGTTATCGTAACTTGCATTGATAAGCGCTGGGGTCTTTAAGGCCGATCTTGAGCGCTGTGTCGAACATGTCTGGCGCTCAGGACTGTCGGTGTCGCCTGGATGGCTTATATGTATTAGTGGATGAGGTCAAACGCAGAGTAGAGTATAACGTACTAGCATAGCTGACCTCTGCTACATTGTCAGACTTGAAGCAGTTCGAGTTCGAATAGCGCTTACCTAGCTTGTCGTCGAGTCAACAATATATACGATGTACGCCAGGAGACTAGTCTGGATGGTGGAGAGCGTGACAGAGGAGCTGCGAAACTTCTGGACAAGCAGTCCTTTCCCTGGATAGCTTCTATATGTTAGTGGCTGTGATTGAACGTAGAGTATAACGTACTAGCATAGCTGACCTCTGCTCCTTGTCCGACTTGAAGCAGGTCCTGTTGATGTTAGTCAGCGTATAGCTAGATCACTGGTCGTAGCTAGCTTACCCGTGTGTGTTGGCGCGAGCCTGGATATGCAAAGACCGCCCAGGAGACGGCCTCGGCTTCTAGCGAGGCAAGAATTGCTCAAAATATCTTTAAGGAGTGACTCGCTCAAAAGCAGGGATAGTGCTTTGCTACTATTGGTGTTGCTGCCGCTGCTCCGCTCCATGTAGCGACTCCAGGATGATTTTCGCGCTGACGTGAAGAGCTTCATCCAAAACCGCCATAGCGAAGATCAATAGGGTAGGTGTTGTCGCTTATATCCAAGTTCTTGTGACAGGTTCAGGGTATGGCATACTGGGATGCATCGTATCGTAATCGACAAAATTGTATGACTCCCGGCCGTGAATAGCGACTTGTAATTGGCCCAAAGTTTGTGAAGCGGAGGTCCAAGACTGTTCAAGAGTTAGTGTGGTATGATAGGGCTAGGTTCTCTCGATGGCGTTGATACATACAAGCTGCCACCGGCTGTCTGGCATTCCGAAGACATCGGATATGATCTAGGAAGTGGTCAGTCATGCTGTTTGACACTGGACGGAATATGTGAGGTGGTGCCGTCACGGGAAGAGCCGAGGGAGTCACTAATGAGAGCGTATTCAGTGTTGAGCAGGGTAAAGAGTCATGGTAACCTTCGTAAAAAAGCCGAAACAGTCTCATATATACTATATAAACAGGAATGGGGCTTTGTCCTCCCACTAGAAAACCTGAAGCATGTCAGAACATCCATCTGTAAGGCGTAGCATACCGGTCGAGACTCACTAAATATACAATATCCCTCATGATGGCACTCGCGCTGCCCAAGGCATGGCAGAAAGGTCCAAGAAAGGCTGGAAACATGAAGCTCAAGATGGAAAAGACAAAGAACAGGCGCGAGCTTCCTCAAGGTATTGACGCATTCTTGATTCCCGGTGGTACCAACGGCTAGGGCTTGGTTTCGGATTCAGAAGATGGACGGGAATCGATTGCCAGGTACGAGTCGATATGGATAGAGAGCGAAGATCTGAAGGTGGAACAAGCTGTGGAAAAAAGTATCGATCGGACATAGTTCGTTCTCGTACATAGGTGGCTGCAGTCGCGGTTGCATATGCTGTCGCACCAGGTGGATATCAGAGGAAACGTCCTCTAAGGCTTAGACTACCAAAATAAATTAGTCGAGGAACTCCTCTAAGCTTACACAAGATGACTCACCTGTTTTGTCTCTTATGCTTTCAGGGACCAATTCTTGTGGAATCCCGAGGCGCGCTTGTTTATCGTGGGATGATTTGAGTCTTGGATAAAGGGATATCTTAGCTATAGAGCTCCGGGGTGTAGTGACCGAGAGACCAGGCGAAGTGGCATATTATAGGCGATATGTCCCAACTCGAGACAGCACAGGGAAGTGGATGCTCAGTTCCCGGAATGGACTTGAGGGGATAGGTGTTGCGCTCGAGACAGTCTGACGGCGGCGTCTCTGGACTTTGCATGCGACGCGAGTTCAACAAAGCAGCGTTTTGTTGTTTTGCTTGCAATACGGCATGGAAGCCATCGGTCTCAATATGGCTATTGCCGTGGTTCTTGCGGCCATCCTCTGAGAGTCTCGTCGAAGTCATGAGCGAGTTGTGTCGATTCCTCAAGGACGCACTGGTGGGAGTGCAACCCCGACGTATTCCAACTAATATCAAATTTCGGCTGGAATGAGTATTGCGCAGAGCAAAGATACCAGTGGCTGAAGTCGCTATCGATCCAGGCTCTCGGTCAGTTGCCATTTGACTGTTATAACAGGGATAGGAAGATGCAAAGACCCTTTTACATACATCCTGTTGTCCAGAGGACCTGGTCCGAGTCAGCTGTTACTCGATGGACTGTATATAGGGGACGCTACACATGCGCTTCCGCTAGGTAAATGAGGTGGGCTTCGATTTCGGCGAAGTACTTGGAGCTCCCTGCGCAAAAGAGGCTGCTCGGCCGTAGCGCAAGGAGTTATTGAGTTTGGGAAGATACCGGAGTGCTCAGGTAGATATCAGGCGGTCGCCACCTACATCGTCAATCTGATAAAGGACTGAACCCTGAATAGGGGCCTGAGAGTTCCGTCACAAACATGGATTCGTTCTCCAACCGAGGAAGGGAACTAGTAACGTTAGTAAAAGTGAAAGTTAAAATGCAGTTTCATAAACCGGAAGGACATACCTCGAGTCGCTGTCAACTGTAATTGGAGTCCAGCCCACACTTGCGATCGTGAGCAAATAAGTTTCGGACTTATTTCAGTTGTATACAGGACTTTCCAGATAAGAAGTAAGCTGAAGTACGGCAACAGCCACTACTGAGAGGGAAGGGGAACGCGAGCAGGCGGAAGTTGTGTGGTGCAAAAGAGAATGTTGCAGAACCAACGATGCGAGTGGCTCGATAATTCGAGTAACTTGAGTAAGATGCTAGTCCTTTTGTCTGAACCGGGAGATCGGCTTGTTGCTCCCAGGAGACGTCCCACCATGCCCGTCAGCGAATGCCGGCAGTACATACCACGACATAGCAGGCAATTCACTCTTCTCCCGTGTCGGGATAGCTCAGTGGGTGCGAAGGTAATGCTTAGTCCAGTCCACTTCCACCATCTCGTAGCACAAAGAGAATTGCAGCCAGTGCATGAGCTAGGGTCTCAGTCGAGGTAGTGCTCGGCCGTTTACATGTGAGCCGTATCTATGTAGTCAGAGACCCGAACATGAAGGTGGCCTTCTCTTCGCTGAACACGGAATGTTAGTACAAATGGGGAGAGGGAAGAGTGTTCACTTACGTAGGATGCACAAGGCTACAGCCCAAGAATTGAAACAACTTCACAAAGGCAGCACGCTTTGCCTCAGATGCTATCTGTTCCAACTCTCTAACCCCCCAAGAGACAACCTTAGGAAGAGAACGAAGACCCTTGCAGGCCGCGCTCTGTTCCCGGAACGGACTCGAGGGGATAGGTGTTGCGCTCGAGCGGAATTTCATGGCGGGCTGCTTCCTCCAACGGAGACTAAGCCTTTTTTTCTTATTTTTTTCTTTTTTTTTCTTCTTTTTTTTTTAAAGACGCAATGGCCCTTGTCTGTCCGATCTGTTGCCGGTTCATGAGCTGGTAGGTAGTGCAAATGGGCTTGTCTTGGTATTCGTAGCGCTGCCAGAATATGCGTAATACTTTCCTCCCACATGACGTACAATCATGCAGGCGGTCACTCGGTGTTGTTTTGCCTGGACCAAGCTCGTACTCCATGGTGATGCGTACACTCGTAGCGGGAGGAGTTGTTCGGTGAAAACCAAGGGAGGTTGCACCTGGCAGCATCAGAGCGGCGACGAGCACCGAGGTTTTCGCAGGCCGGAGAGGAACGGCGAGATGGTGTGGTCAACAAAATTTGATGACCAGGATGCCTCAACGATCAGATCTGCGAACCGACTCCCACAGTGTGGAAGAGGTCCGAGACTCATCGTCAAGACATCCCGGTCCTAGCCATAAGTTTGGCGATTGCCACTGTAAAGACAATTCCCACAGTCGGGATAATGTGCATGCTTCCATGCCTTGACATAATATATATATCTCCGGAATGATGTGCTGCTGTTTCGACTTCATCGGATATGTTACGTTCCGTCTTTGACTTGTAATGATTCTCAACATGATGTCCGGTCCTAGCAGCCACCAAGGCCGAGGCGTTCAATGTGGTGTCTGATTGGACGTATATATAAATGTCATCGTTTGTGAGACTCGTGTTGGGACATAGCTCTGCTTATAGCAAAATGGCAAGCCGACGACGAAAGTGGACCGGTGATCTCTCAAGATCTTTGAATCGAGATACAGTGGGCCTAGGTGAACGTCAGTATTCTTGTGGCTTCGATTCTGTTGAAGATAAAAGGGGGAAACAGACCTTTTGTCGAGAGCAGGAAGTTGATGTTGTGTTGGCTTGGGACCTTCGTCGGGCTGTATTGGGCAGTTCCATTATGTTGACAGTGGCGGCCCCGTTGCTGTTGAAGATATACCATGCCTATCGTTGACGCGATGTATGCGGCCCTTGGTCGCGCTCCGCTGCATTTATTTGAGGCCTGCTAGTGACACATCTGGTGATAATATGCCCGGCAATGTTTATCTAAGTCGGAAGAGGGAATGAAGTAAGATGAGAGGTAGACGGAGACTGCCTAGATAAGGTTGGGAGCGGCAGCAAGATTCCAAGGGCGGGCAGGGAATAGTTCCATCTGAAAAGGATCTCTCGCTGAGACCATTAATTGGTGTCGCCAGTCTCCTTCTTTTCGGCTCCACCATTGTCCTTACCCTTGGGAGCAGCCGCCTGAGATTACCTAGATGAGGTTGGCGAGGAAATCCAAAAAGGGAACTTCCTTAATGGCCCTCACCTGGCTGCAGAATGACAGAAACCCATTTTGTTTCAATCTCCGATCTCCATCCAAGTCCTGATACACGCTCAAATCCTAAGAATTGTTGCCGTTTGTAGGAAGGAAATAAGATGTGGGGTACACGGAGACTCCCTGGATGGCCCGGAGAGGTGGGCAGCTACCACTCAGGGTCGGGAAGCTCCCCAAACTCGGTCACTTAGAGGAAGTAAAAGTCGTAACAAGGTCTCCGTTGATGAACCATTGAGACTGCCTAAATGAGGTTGGCTGCGGCGGCAAGATTGCCGCCGCCAGTATCCTCCTTCACGGCGCCACAATCGCCCTTACCCTTGGAGGCAGCAGAAGAGCCACCAATTTCCAAGTTTCTCGATACCTGACAGCTTCATCTGGAATGAGTATTCACTGGATTCGAATCCACCAATGGCCGGCTGAAAGCTGAGACGCGATGCTCGGGGTGTCACCACCGACATCACCAGCTGACTGCCTTTTCATCTGGGCTCACCAGACATCACATCGCCTGTAGCTCTGCCGGATACAAGGTTGTCCATTCCTAGCCTTGACGCTCACTCTGAAGTGTTGATGGGTGTGTCGAGAGTGCCTGGGGTCGGCAGCGATGCTGGAGTTCTCGCGGTAGAGGCAGCGGGCACTTAGGTAGCTCGATCGTAGGCAGAACTACGTCTTGTTGGCTGATGTCTTCATACCCAAGAAATTCCCAAGGCCAGTAGCGGTGCTTGAAATTTCGTCGCCTGTCAAGAGCGATGTACCATCCGATGGGGGATGCCACCACCCCACCAATCTGGTGAAGGATAGAACCCGGGTGAACGGTCTTAGGAGTCGATAGGACGACTGGAAGCTGTTAGACTTGTGCACCTGCCGATTTCTTCGAGGATGGACTTACTTATCATCGGGAAGAGGTGGTCGTACCTAGCCGTCTCGCGGTCCAACATTGATTTTCCGCAAAATTCATTTGTATGGCGGATTTTAAAAATCGACTCACGACCACCAAACCGCCAAACCGTCTCGCACTGGTTCCCACGACATTCGTTTTAGTGTTGCTTCGAGGTTATCCAACCTTTGAACTGACGTCCTTCCCCTCCTCCGTGCCATCGTCACCCTTACCCTCAGTCTCCAAGTTGGTTGAGGGATAGCAGTCAGAAGACAAATGGCCACAGATTGCCTAAATGAGGTTGGCTGCGGCAGCAAGGTTGCCGCCACCGGCGTCCTTCTTCTCGACCTCATCGTTGCCCTTACCCTTGAAACAGCGGCCTCAGAGGCGGTAGAAGAAGAGCCTGCACCGGAAGTGCCGGCACCAGAAGGGCCAGTGGCAGAGTGACTACCAGCGGAGGCAGGACTAAGGTTGTCCAAAGGGATGACCTGGCCACAAATGATCTGGTTCCCGGTTTGAAGTAAGTGCAGCACTTGCTACATTTGCTAGGCCTGGAGGTGTTGGGAGACCAAAGTTCGAGACCAAAGCCTCATGGGGATGGCCTAAACATAAAGGTCAGCAGGGGTAGCCAGCTGAGACGCAATGTTCGGAGTGCCACCACCTACATCGTCCAGCTGGTGGAGGACAGAGACCCAAGATCCTTCGCGGGCCGACCCGTGTTGAAGACATTGTCAGGTGGGGAGTTCGGCCAGGGCCGCACATGTGTTAAACCATAACGCAGGTGTCCCAAGGAGGGGCTCATCGAGCTGATGAAGGACCTAACCCTGTGTAGGGTGGTCTTGTGAATCAATAGGACGACCCTGGTCATCGATGCGGACAGGGTTACGGCTATGTCAAGGTCAGCCACTTCAACATAAAGATGTTGTAGGAGGTGATTAGTGTGAACTTACTGATGATCGGTACAGTGATCATCCACGGCCTGTCGGATTGGGCCAGGCTCTTCGTTCTTCTTCTTGAAGGCCTTGAACGGGTTGGGGATACCAGATGCTTGTTATTCTGTTGCTAACTTTTGATGTTTGCATTCACCCGGTCGTCTGGTCTGTCGTCCGGCTGGTCAGGCAGAAAGCCACATGCAGGCCGTGAGAAATTCTAAACTTGAAGGCCTCCTCCAGTTCTCCAAGAATTCGGTTGTAATCGTCTCCCTTTACTTTGAAAGCAAGCACCGCCTTATACAAGTGCCCCCAGCAGCCTCGGTGGTATGCCTCAGGCTGGTTGAAGGACTTGGTCCCCGCTACGCGTGTTATTGCAGACGCTTCACGGGGTCACCAATCACTAACTTCCTCTTCCGGGGGGTTGTCCGAAGACGCCTGCACGCTCCATCGTCTGCTGGTACATTTCGACCAAGAAACCCAGATGGTAATGAATGCAGTGTCCAGCATAGTATTCTTGAATGCCTTGGTGATGTTGTCTGACAGCGACTGGTTCGCACCGGCACTGGCTGATCCGTCTTGTAGAAGCCGTTGTATAATGATATATATATGTGCATCAGGATTTTCAAAGTCGACAATCGATACTGAGCCGCAGAGACCACAGTTATGATTCCGTCGACCAGTCCTCCGTGCATGGGACGAATCAGTATGAACTTGCCGGTGGGAGATACATCCATCCTCGAGAGCCTTTCGACCTGTGCTCTGACCAGGTCATCGTGCTCTCAGGTCGTCTTGAGATCTATCGGCATTGAGCCAACAGCTTTTTGCGATCATGCTTCGTGAAATCTCAAGGAAAGCCAATTCTCGATTCCTCGAGCGTGGCTCTTGCGCTGCTCCTTCTTCTGTTTGTGGCCCTTGAACGGGTTGGGCAAACCCGTACTACTTGAACATGCCCAAGAACTGGTTGCAAGTGTCAACGGCAGTCTCGATCTCGTCATATGACGAAGACGGAGCACAGCACGGTTCTCCCAGTGTCTCTGTGACATAGGCGCTTCAATGCGAGTGGGGCGAGCGCGAATGACTGGGCGTCTCATCTCGGTCTCGAAGATGTGTAGAGGGTTCGAGGTCGCTGGAATGCATTGCAGTGCAGTGACTTCTTCGAATTGTCGGGCACGTTGGGGCTTGGGCGGATGGACTGGAGAAGGACTATAATAATATATAGATTGCACATTGCGGTATCGAAACTCTCGAAGACCAAGATGCCTCAACGATCAGATCTAAGAACCGATTACACACAGAGCATGGAAAGGGTCTGAGACCTGATCGTTGAGGCATCTTGGTCTTCGAGAGCGCCGACACTGCTGCGCCTCCCGAAAGTGCTGACCGGCTGATGGGGTGAAGAGCTTTGCGATGAGGTCAGTTATTTTTTGATCCTTCTATGTAACTGAGATGAGATAGATACTGACGAGAGATCCGCATTCTCCAACGAGCGCGTCATCGCTACATCGGTGAGAGGAAGCTGGTATGATCTAACATGGATGTATCCTGAAGGTAGCTTCATCTCTGATCTTCATTTTTGATCGAACGATGGGGTGTCAGCGGCCTCAGAAGCGGAAGATGGGCCACCAGCAGAGGTAGGAGTAACAGTCCTTTGCAGACGACTTAGCTGTGCGAAACGGTCCTGTAAGCAGCAGTGAGTAAGGTCATCCATAGGGATAACCTGACTATCATTGGGCTAACCCAGTTGGAATGAGGTGGTAGGATGTGGTCATGATGTGACTGGCAAGAGGTTGGAAGGTATAAAGGTTGTAGTGTTGATGCCTCTAAGAATGCAACACACGCGTGCATAAGACACAGTCGATCGAAGGATATACTGAGCTCCCTTGCAGATGAGCATGTCGAATTGGTGTCTGGCCTATTCGTATTTCAGAGAGCGAATGACCAGCTTCCAGTTAAGTGCCACAGTCATCATGACTATGGCGATGTCGCTGCGCCTCGTGGAATGCTGGCAGGTCGTTCGGCTAGACGGATCGATGGGTGCAAGTTGGAATTGAACAGGTTGTGAGGCTTGAGCCTACCATCGTAACGGGACTTCGGAGGAGCAGGTCAATGTTCAAGATTCGACGCGTCCAGGAAGACAGAAGGGGTGAAAAGCCCTGCGATGAGGTTAGTCTTGAATCTTACTATGTATAAAACATGAGATAGATACTAACATGTTCCGCATTTCATACCTTTTGCCTTGAACCGTAGCCCTTGGCTTCATCTCTCCACAGACCCAATCCGGCTCATGGCGGCGTTTACGTTCATATTGTATGTTTACAACGGCGTGTTATATGCAGAAAGCTAGGAGTCTTTCATCCTCCTGCCATAATGTCCGGAAGGACAAGCAGTACGAGTCGTCGGAGCTTAACAGCCGGTTGACTGTCGCGGCCATATTGACTCGCAGAGACCCTTCTGCAGCGACACATTCAAGAGAACTATAACGTCGGTTGAGCTCTTCGAGGTATCGGAAGAGTGATTTCAATCGAATTCTCTGAATGTCATCGATTAAACTTGAGGACAATCTTGTGTACACGCGCCAGCGTTTACCTGTCCAGTCTCGATATTGGCGAGCTACTATGGAGATGGCGCTGCGCCTATGAAAGTTTGACCAGCCGTTGTGGTACAACGCTCTGTCGCAAGGTTAGCCTTTAGTGCCTTTTCCCAGATGAAACGAGATCCATACCAACGGGGACTCGATACAGTGGGAAATCATCGTTGAGGTTTCCATCTCAAAACAATGGTTGTACTTTGTCGCATTGAGGCGGATGACAAACATATAGTGTATATATGGGACTCAGTATTTTCGACCGTCGGTTCAGTGGTGGAGGCGAGCCACACACGATACAGGCATAGCTGGGAGTCCAGCGAAGATTTCCACAAGGTCAGCAGTAGAGGCGGGTCGTCAACTTGGAGGTAAGTGATGGCCCGCTTGTTGGTGTCTGAGCGACCAGGAGTCTGAAAGTCGCGATTGGTATTGATGAAATTGCGGAGCTGAATCGACTGGTTGATGAAGTTACCTTGGAATTTCGGGTTCCCTTTTTCTTGTCACAGTTGGCCTGGGCGGCGGCTCGTTCTATCATCCAAATCGTGCTCCTCAGAGCTGTTAGTGACCGCACTAACGTCGGTGGCTAGACAGAATGACGGGTCAGTGAGTACTTCACAGTGGGATGAGGCTGGCTACTTACCGGTCATCTTGGACTTGCGGCGCTTGGCGGGAAGAAGAAGCGGCGGGACGGAAAGTGGAGTCCATTTGGCCGAAGGTGAAAACGGCCTGGGTGGGAGCTTGGGACTGAGCTGCCACGGCCTCGCGGGTGGCCCAGCGATCGTCGCCGGCCGTCCATTGACCTAAGAGATATTCTATGGGCTCGTATGCTAGCTATAAGTGACTGACAGACAATACCTGAAGTTGAGGAAGGCAGCTCGGAGACTTTCCTGCACCCAGCTTCTGCGGCTTCGACGTGTTGGATCTGACTCGCTTGGTCCGACTTGTGACAATACTGTGTATGCCGTTCAGCACTCTTGGCGTCCAGCGGTCATGAAATGGGGGCGGTAATGTCCATTGAAAGTCCGTCCAGTGAAAGACTAGAGGGCGTTGAATACTGATAGATGATGTAGCCATCGCTTCCAGTACATCTTCCAGGCTCGGATGTAGCCAGTCAAGTGCCATGGTCGTACCGACCATGGTGACTGGGAGTCGAAGCCGTGTTTTCACCGACTTGTGGTGATACATTGCCGATGTCGAGGATGGGTTCGTGTGGGAGCTCGACGAAGGGCCGAGTAGCCATGTTTCGACCAGTTGCTGATGGAAAGAGTGAAATGTGATGGGGAGATGCTACGACCCAAATGCTGGCCGGCCGTTGGGGTGAACATCCCTGAGTGAGATAAGGTCAGTCTTAAATCCTTCGATATAAGTGAAATGTGGTACATACCAACAGCGGCCCAGTACTTTTGAAAGAGGACTTGCGGCGTCGGGTTCGACGAGTGCTGAGTAGTAACCAGTACAAGGAACTATTTCCAGTATCAATGGTTTGGTTTCAGCTTCCTAGCCCAGTCAAATTTGACGGTCGTATTAACGATGACGACCGCGCCGCGCTTCTCGGAATGTTGTCCAGCAGTTGTGGTGAAGAGCCATGCGATGAGCTTAGTTAATCTTTAATCCTTCTGTGTGAGTGAGATAAGATACATACCCGTACTCCACATTTTCCACCGAGCGATTCGTTTTTACTGTTCCTGATATCCTGAGCGTAGTCTAGGTTAGAGTACAACGGGATGCCAAGTGTCCAGGCATAGTGACCACAAGTGGATGTGCTATTGCCACTTTTCTACTTGTTCTTTTCCATTTTTCGTAGCCACAGAGATGTTCAAGAACTGAAGGTATATATTTTGAATATATCTATCGCTACTGTAGCAGCTAGTCGAGTGCCACGGTCATACTGACTGTGGCGATGACGTTACGCCTCCCGGGTATGCCCTGCCATGACGTTAGCTAGTATTCAATCATTCTTTGTAGGTGAAATAGGATACAGACCAACATACTCTGCATTCTCGACTAGACGCTTCATTTTGGATCGATTGTCTGGGTCAGTCAAGTACCATAGTTACACTAACCATGACCATGATGGTATTCCGTTTACGACCATTGGTATATCCGCTTCCAGTCTGCCAAGATCCGCTTGTCGAGCCAGCGCCGAAGAGCCTTGCGATAAGGTAAGTTAGTCTTGAGCTCTTGGTACGTGAATTGAGATACATACTCATGCTCCGCATTCTCGACTGAGCCCACGTTTCATTTTCGACAGGTTGTCTCGGTCAGTCGAGTGCCACGGTCATGCTTGCAAGGCTGTTGGAAAGGTTGGCAACTCAGCCCCCTGTGATGCTCTACCTCGGGGCTCTGGGCCGGCCTCCAGCAAAGTCTACCGGTGCTTCTGCGTTTGCTGTACCATCCGACCGTAGCATCGAGTGCGGGCCATGGTGGGAAGTGACATGAGACGACGCTATGCCCGGGAATGTTGTCCAGCAGTTGGGTTGAACAGCCCTGCGATGAGTTAGTCTTGATCTCTTCGGTGTAAATGGGATGGGAAACATGCCCATGCTCCGCGTTCTCGACCGAGCGCTTCATCTTGTTGTCGGGGAAAGGAAAAAGTAAGACACCAGGTCATGATGGTAAGTGAAGCTCGTTCAGAATACCTTGCGTAAACAGCTGTCATTGAGCGAAGTTTGACACCAATAGCAGATGGTCTGCAGGTGTTCGCCAGGTCTTGAAGCTCATCCAACACGCTGGGACGCGCCTTCAAGGAAGACCAATCGTTTCATCTTGGACTGGTTATCGGGACCAGGGAATGGCTCCTCCTGGCCAACCATAGTCAACCTGAAGAGAACATGGAAGGTGATCTTCGCGGTAGATCGCCTCCCACTATGACTGAGAGCTGAGATAGAAGTCAAGCAGAATGATTGGGTGAGTTCCTTTCGACCAGAGTACCCGGGAGAGTTTTTCCATTATCATTGCCCACTCGGCCTTGCGCGTGGATGTTCTTCTCATTGGGAAGGAGGGAGGGGAACAGAGGGCAACCCCATCGTCGCCCTCGTCGTTCCTATTGGTCGCACCCTCGGTGTAGGATCTCACCTCTGTGAGGGAAGAAGTGGACGTGGTGGCGCTTTGCATCGATGATCACTACCATCCGCTGATGATCAAGGTTAGTGCCTGTACCTTGCCTTCATTCATCGGCAGAAACTTACTGTTGTTCGTCCCGGTTGTCCTCCGAATTCTTTGAGCTCTTCCCCCTGTCGAACCATAGCAAAACATGAGAGTTGAGATAGAAGTCAAACAGAATGGATGAGTGACTTCGTTTCGACCAGAGTACCTGGCAGAGGTTTCCATTCTTGTCACCTCTCTGAGGGAAGAGGCGGACGAGGTGGCGCTTTGTAGCGATTATCACTGTCATCCTCTGATGCGATCAATATGTTGGGCACCTGGTCCCAGTGGTGGCGCTGCTGGGATATCCCGAAAGACACAGGAAGCTGATCTATACCTAGCGCAGAGGTTGAATCGGCCGAGCACCCTGTTCTGGTTCGTCCGGTTCCATCCTGGAGCCAGGTTCTGGATGAACGTCGCAGCAGGGGCAGGAGCAGTCGGCCGAAAAGGAAACTTGACGCAGGTCCAGTTTTAGCAAGCAAGCGACCCTGGATATGTACCTGTGTTTGTCAGTACCTCAATAGAGTAGGAGGTGAGGAGGAGCGAACTTACTTGAGTGTAAACATCTCACCGGGTTAGTATGTAAAGATTGTTCATAAGAGGTAATCTTCCACTTAATATGGAGCCACGGGCTGGACCGATCTTGCCGTTTTGAGGGGAAGCATGAAAGTCGTCTGAATCCTGTTTTAGAGGTCTTACTCTAAACTCTTGGACAGCTCATCGAGACGAGGATCCAGGTATCAAGAACCAGGAGCCATACGAGATTCTTCGTGCTCAGCAGGGCCACGATGTCGGCACATATGCCAATTTAATTGCCGGATGTTTGTAGTGGATTCTCATTTCCTCGACGAGCGAACGGAGAACAAACGCAATCTCATTCATGCGTCTGACGGGTGAGGCTCAGCATTCCCGTCATGCTTCGATCTGGTATGCACTTGTGAATGAGATGAATCTGGAAAGTAAAGAGAACACTTAACAAGACCATAGAGCCAGAGCCTGTCCCCGGCATCCAAGTAGGGCCTTGGTGATCGCCATGCGTCTGGTCTGACGTCTGATTCGTGTCGCTGGCACCTCCTCAGCAAGGCAGGGCTAACTCGCAAGGACCTGGGGCGCCAGCGAGGACGCTCATCGATATGAGAATGCTGAAGATGAGCTGGCCACAGTGTCTTAGCCCAATTTCCACCGGCTGAAATGGGAAGTAGACGAAGATGTTTTGCTCCTTGCCGTTGAGGAAGCTTTCACCAGGTCAATGCCGATCCTCTCGCCGTGGGTTCGGGGGAATTCTCGGCTCCTATGAAGGCAACCTCATCTTGGCTTTGAATGACGGCAAGGTAACGCACGATCTTCTTCGGCACCCAAGTTTTGAGCCTTGAATGCTGAATGATGAGTGAAGATGGATGTTCATTGTGGCCGTCACCTTGCAAGCTCAAATTGCTGGAGTTAGTCATGCATGTTGCTGCGGTGGTCCAGCGCACTGATCTCCAGAGGCGGAAACTCGAGAAACGAGCATCTTGTGAAAGAGATGAATCTGAAAAGTAAAGGGGCATCTTCGCTCCCCTGGGGCATGGGGACCTTGAAACGAGACGTCGGAGCTCGATGCCGTGACCGTGAGGCCTTGGCTGGTTCGCCGGAGTAATGCCGTTGAAAGAAGAAGTATTCTGCGATGCAGATGGGAAGGGAATGTTGGTTCGCAATCCAAACCCTGTTGACTACTTTTCAGGGCTCATTGTTTGGATCAAAGAACCCAAGATTCTCTCCTTGACAACGAAAACAAAGAATTGTGATGGAGTCTGCCAAGAGCCCGTAGCCCAGTGCGGTGGCGAAGACTTCAAACAAGCAGCCTGTCACCGCGAATGTTGGATCCCGACACCAAACCATGGGTATCTTGTGAAAGAGATCTGGAGAGTAAAGAGCCCTGAATGGCTCCTCCTCCAGAGCGCTGTGAATGTGTTCGCGATGGTTCGGTTCAGCTTTCCATAGGATAGAAGAATCTGTTCCTTGGGTGGAAGAGCGGAAGTAGGACTTTACCATGGTCGATGGCGCCACTGTCTTCATCGCCAGAGGTGATGCGACAGCCCATGAGGGCATCATGTTGGGTAGGCAAATGAATAACAAGATCAAAGAACCCTAGATTCTCTTCGGCACCCAAGCTATGAGCGCTGAATGCTGAATGATGAGTCCAGCAAACAAGCAGCCTTGTCGCCATAGCTTCCGTTTGTTCTGAGAATCATCGGCGCTCTTTCTTCGAGTCTCAGTCGTACGGGTTTCTGCGAATCTTGCCGTGGTATATAATACACTAAGAAGCTGGAGCTCTTCTTGGATAGAAGCAAACTTCCTTGCTATCTCGTTGTCAGCTTTCCGGACTCCCAACTCCAGCTCATTAATTCTTACCTGGAACTACCTCACTGCCGAAGGCAGATTGATGCTGAAGGTAATCATCCTCCCAGCCCAAGAGTGTTGGATCTCGGCACTCAACCATGAGCATCTTGTGAAAGAGGTGAATCTGAAAAGTAAAGAGAATGAATAACAGGTATTGAAGCCGGCGACGTGCACCCCTTCTTCGTCTGTTGTTTCAGACAGGGAAGCTTGTACTCTCCCAACCGTTTGCGCACTTAATCGTGGGGTTCTCCGCGTGGTGTACGTCCCAGCCAAAACAACCTGAGTTGTACCTCAATGGTAAAAGGAGATCAAAGAACCCTAGATTCTCTTCGGCACCCAAGTCGTGAGCTTTGAAAGCTGAACAATCAACCTTGAGACGAAAGGCCATAACATTGTCGAGCTGGAGACGAAACTTGCGATTTGTATTTATACTGCGATTAAATCATCTCCATGGAAGGTGTAGCAACATGGCGTGAGTACGGCGGTAAGACTTGAAACCCATTCCTCGCGATGAACAGCGGGCCATAGACCATATGGTACTCCCCAGGTCTCGTGGTCACCAACTCGCCCGGCCCCTCCACGAGAGCCCGATACTTGACACAATGTACACTTGCATAGCGAGAGTTAATACCGCTGTTGTGCAGATAGATCAACGTTGCTTCTATCTGCGGCATGGTATGGCAACAAAAGGCCATGAACGTCAAGCCGTATCAGATAGACCATGCCACACGAATTCAGGGTTGACATTGCCAGCCCTTATTCTGAAGGAAGCATGAGAGGAGTGTTGACTTGGCGCAATGGCGAGGCCGAGATAATGACCTTCTTCTCTCCTAGCGGTCGTTTGGCGGAGTATCAGCACGCCATGGGAAGTTTGTATGTGGCCATAAGGCGAACTGGGCTTCCGGTCGCCCTCGGAGCTTAGATTGTTCTCCTAGGCTGAGCAGCCGGACGAGCCCGCTAACCCAGTGAGGTGGGCTCAAGTCTCTCGAAGTTGCCATGCAGGTAGTGGAGACACCATGCCGGGCTCATAACCACTTGGGCTGACGTAAAGCGCGTCTTCGAAAGTAAAGAGAACGAATAACAAGATCAAAGAACTCAAGATTCTCTTTGGCACCGGTCGGAGACCATCTTTGCTCGCGTCAACATGATGTCAAATAACATCAGAGTATCGGCAGTAGCATCATGCCACTTCCAGACGAGATGATGGAGCATGAAGACAAGTCATGTACCCAAGACTATGTATAAGTGCAAGTACTTGAGTTCGTATGAGTTTGAGTTTGAATGTGTCTCAGCGACTGATGGTGCATCATTGCATACCACATGTAGTTCAGCCTCAGGCTTGGTCCCGCCAGCGATGGTCGGGTATCTTGAATCCACGCCAAGCGATAAGTTTCGAAGCTTGAACGATGAATTCAAGATGAATGTTGGGTGAGGAGGAAGCTCATGTTGAGCTTGCTGTTCCGAAGGAAATCTGTGACAAGGGAGACTGTTGGTCAGTGGGATTCGGTGGACTAGGATGGACAACATACCTTTGTGCATTCTCTCCTCCAGGGTAGGCATAGCCTTGTTGTTACGATCTGCTGAGGGCAAGCCGTCCATTTGGCTCTCTATCCATCAGCAGGTCGATATATTGGGGTGATGGCAGACCCCCACCAGGTGGAGTTGCAAGTTGAGACGGTCTGGCTCTCGCGAGCATGGGGCCGAGCGAGTGACTCAGGCGAAGGGCCGAGGAGGCAGGACACCCAGTGAGGCGTAAGGCTCTGCGGCCCCCATCCTTCTTGTGTTGAGAGACTCATGTCGGTGACAGAAGTCATTGTAAAAGACAACGAAGAAAGGGAATAAAGGAGCAGCTGACTCGCCAGCAAAGGGCTTCTCTCCCAGCGGGGTCATCTCGTTTGTCATTCATTCCCCAGCGAGTCCTGTCTGCTCCTTCGCCTGGTTTCCAGTCTCATGCTCATCAAGGATGACATGATTGGATGCAGAGACGGAGACAAGCCCTGTAGCTGGGGTTCACTCGAGCTGCCAGTTGCTGCTCGCCGAGTAGTTGGTGTTCCATGGCGAGCTGCCATGAGCTGTTGGAGGAGGGTAGCGTTCTGCATTCGCAGGCGGCCGTTCTCGAGCTCCAGCTCCGTATGAACCATCTTGAGTTTGTGTTAGCAGATGAGCTTCGAGTGGCCTCGCAGCCAAGGTGTGCGGACTGCAGAGAAGGGTGAATATCTTACCAGCATCAGCGGTGCCGTCATCATCATCAAGAGAGGTGATGCATTTTGATCGAGAATCTGCATCTTGCACAGGATAGTGGCTTTGGTGCATGTTCGGGATGGACGACAGGAGGTGAGGTTTTCCCTCTCAGCAGGAGAAATCTGACGAGCAAAATTCGTGTTGCCAGGAGAAAGCTCACGTGGGGGGTAATAGAAGAAAATGGAAGATTTCTCTTCGAGCAGACGCGTGACTGCTTAGGTTGCGGCCGCAGTGCTCCCTTGGCACTGCTGCGAGGTCGGGCAGCCTCTAGCAAGTACCGTGGTACTGCTCGCGGGCCAGTCCCCTTTACGTAAACGACTGCACTGGGACTCCCTCCTTTCTCGGAGAGCAAGAGACTCAGCATATCTTCAGATGCTGGGCTATAGGCATTCCATATTGTATCCATTGAGCTTAGCTATCAGATGTGTATCTAGTTTTGGACAATACAAGTGTTCCATGTGATATGCCTGAACAATCATCCTGTGTACTCGGATATCACTCCACCCTTCCATCAAAATGATCTCTTCTCTTCTGAGGGGGACTGCTGTATTACTCTCTGTGTGGCGAGGCTAAGAGAATTTAATCACCTGCAATGATGCACTGCGAGCTGCCATGCCGAGAACTCGAGTATCCTTTGCCAGGGGGAATTTGGCCGAGCGGGTCTGGAGCATTGCGTCACTGAGAATTATGGCACCTCAGCCTGAAACTCCTTCTATGGGAGAGGTATAGTGTGATTTCAGATCGTCGGTGAATTCGGTATAATAAGGAGGGTCAGTTAGGCTCCTTCTTGCTGCAGCCGACATTGTGTTGGAAGGGCAAGCTGTGACAGTTAGCAATGTGCAGCGAAGGGGAACCGGGGTCGATTAACTGACTAGCTTGGTACGTCGGATGACGACTTGTTGTGTCAGGTTGTTTGAAGTTGAAGGAGGAAGAAGTTGCCTTGCGTACAGCTTGGCAGCTGCTGTGATATATGTGCCATTAGAGTTCAGTGGCTGATGCAACTTGCACACCTGACCTTACTGAGATTTGACCTACTGGAGGTCGCTATTGATGATACTTTGAAGAGAAAACTTATCCTAGCCTTGCTGTTTAGAGATACCCTTGCCATTTATAGTGTGATTTCATCAAGAGAAAATTAAGAATTAAATTCAATATCTTGTGTTCTTAGAATACTGGTGATTATCATCGTGTTCTCTGCTCTCAATATAATGGCTGTTCCCCTATTGCATGTTCAGACACTTCAACTTTCTGGAACACTTGACTCCCATACCAACACACTATCGAGCAGTGCAACTGACACGACCTCGAAGCTTTTGGAAAATCGATGCCATAATACTAGCTTGAAATGCAGCCTAGAGGTTGGCGCGAATGGACAAACAAACGCGTTGCCCCGTAACTTGGGCAATCACATCTTGAAGCACCCGCTAACCGGCATAGAAGTGCCAATTCGTGGTCTCGACCTTATTTACTTCAGCTAGATCTTTCCCTTATCAATATTCTGCTCCCCAAACAACACACTACCGATCAATAAATCATCACATCTGCTATTTCGAGACATCCTTCTTCCAACGGTTTTCATCTACTATTTACCCATTTATCAACCTTCACTACATCATCGACAATGCTTTCTCTTACCCGCGACGAGATGGCCGATTTGGCTGACAACATCTACACCATTTTCACCCTCGCCAAGCTCGAGGAGCTGTCCGTTCGCCAACTCGGACGATACCTGAAGAACCAGGACTTCCGTGACTTCTACTACCACGTCGTCGGAGTAGAGAAGGGGAGCCGCCATGATGGTCAACCCGAGTCCATCCAAGCTTGGCTTGACCAAGCTTCTATGAAACTCATCAAGAAGGTATGTCTATTCTCGTCCCGTTTCGCAACGTCGCTAATCAAGTCGTGTTCTGCAGAAGTCCGCGGGCGAGCTCAAGGCCCTTGAAGGCCTTATCATCTTCTAAGGCAGCTCAAGCCATCTACCGACAAACCGACTTGCGCTGGTCATAGTCGAAAAGCTGTATGAAGCGACTCCAGTCGCGTGTGTTGAGCGTCAGTTGGTGTTCATTTATCCTGTGTGAGTGTCTTCGCTTCTTCTTGGGTTGCGCACTGAGCTAACGAGTATGGTACAGGTATCCTGGAGGGCTTGGACCAGAGAGTTCAGGTTTCTATCACTACCAATTCCTCGATTATCGCTCTGCCTCGAAGGCATCGTAGCGTCGGTGTTCATGGTCTTTTGTTTCCCGTGATCGTGTACTCTTGTTTGCCACTTTCATGAACGGGAGTCTCTGCATGTTATCTAGACGTCCCGTAATAGCAACACCTGGACTATTCTTTACTGCCCTACATATCTCCTTAGAAACTTCCACTAAAGTGAGTAAGATAGCAGTTAAATAAAGACAAATTGCAGCCCAGTTATGTGTCGTTGTCACTAATGGCTCGAGAAACGTCACCCATGGATCGTACTTGTGACATAATTATGTAGGACTACCTTGAACAGCAAGAACTTGCGAGTCAACGGATATCCATTCAGCTCATCACGGGCTGCCAAAAGCCGACCAATGCCGCGATAACCCAACTTCTTATGGTGTGATCTGACTAGGGCGCCCGTGGTGGCATGTCATTGTAACCATCGAAAGTCTACGCGAACCCAGCATTGAGTCCTACTTCTTTTGGAGACTACGCAGAGCTTGTTGATGTTAACCGCTGGTAATGTGTTCTTCCAGCCATCAATGCGGTCTCTACAATGGAGAATAGTACCTTCGGTAAGTCTGAGTTTATCATCGATATTGGCCGTGACCGCATCTTGGGGTTTCCTCATGAGTCTGCCCGCTCTTGATCGCGGTATCTTGATAGTGTCGTGCATTTTGGCACAGTTGAGGCGTGATATTTGGCAGGCGATCTATTTTGAGGTCCTAAGTTCTGTCTCTCATCTTCATGGCTTAATTGACCATGTCAAATAGCCGCAGCTATCTACCAGGCGGTGACGTCCGAACTTCAAGATCCCATGTCGATCCCCAGCGAAACTTGCGTATCGTACTCCTTCCGCTTCCTTTTATCCCGTCTTCGCTGAGAGTGATCGCTAGAATGGTTAGCTAAGAGATAAAGAATGGTAGGATCAATGTGTGATTGTACCTTTAGTGTTTGTATCGAGTGTCGTGGCAATGATGCCCTCGTTTTCCTCTGCTGAGCTCGAGGATGCTCGGTACTTTAAGGTCGACTGGTCAGCATCTGATCAAGCGTTTCTCACTAGAATTGTAAGAACATACCGACAGTCAAGTACTTAAACAAAGGTCCAGTTGTTCTCGTATAGAACATGCCCCGACTCGGTCAACTGTCCGTTCACATCCTTGGTCAACTTAAGGAGATGTTAGTGAAAGTCTCCGGGTAGTAGGAAGTTTTATACTGACATCCGGAAGGGCGTTGTAAACGGAGGACTGGGCTCTTGCGAAGTTTTTCATGCGGTCGAAGTTGTGGGCGGTGCAGGGGGTATCAGCCCCTGGGATCAAGATGATGAAGTCATTGAAGAAGGTGAACAGGGAATAGTGTTCAAAGTCTTCCAGTTTGAATTTTCGCATCTTCCGTAGAACTTGGTGGTTGAACTTTTTCTCGGCCAGCAAAGCCTTTTCGCTGTCGTCGAACGCCTTTTTCATTTTGCCGGGCCCTGTGAAAACGAAGGATGAGTGACTTGATAGGTGCAAATGGTAGTTTTAGTTGGGCTCAAGATGGTAAAGTCGAGAGAGTATGTGTTCTTGATCCAAGTCTCCGCTGACTGAAGTGCTTGCGTAATGGTTGGTGGTATGGAGGATAGAAAAAGGCGAGAGGGGTCCGGCACGGGAGATCTGTAAAGACTGCAACGGGCAGGGTTTCTCGGCAAACGTTTGCAGCTGATAGACCCAACGGATGCTGGGCACTGCCAGATGTGTACAACAAGATTACCACAGACTTAAGAAAACGTGTAGATGTAGAATCGAGGGTCTATTTTCGATGAAAAGACGTCAAACAACTATGGTGCTTTTACCAAGACCCAATGTGGAGCGCAGGTATACATGAGGACATAGACCCTTTACAGGAACAAATCCTAAACCCTTCCTCCTCCTAACCACACTGACATCCAGTCCTTCCCTCCTTCGACTTGGCCTTTCCACGTACGGCTCCCTGAGTCACTGGGAGTTGGAAACCAAAGAAAGATGAATCTCGAGTGACTACTCAGAGCGCAATGAGGTCATCTCCGTGGAAAACATGACCAGACGGTGTGACCTCATTGCGCTCTCTCCAGCCCTTCGAAAGGGCTCGATGTGCCTAAGATGCTATTAGGAAGGGCTTGGAAATATAGAACATGAGTACACTTACCTCCTGCTCTCGCTTGCACTCCGCGCACTCGATTTTAGCAAACTTCTTGGCTTGTTGCCATTCTCTGTAAAGTTACCAGCACTTGGAACTAGTTGCTGTTGCAGCGGGCAGATGCTCTACAGAGCTACCAGGTACTGGAGACAGTCTAGATTCAAGATAAGAGTCTACTTCTAACTAAAAGGCCTTAAGTCAAGATTGTATTCTTTTTACCTGGTACAGCTAAATAAGGTAATGCATAGGGGCACAGATGGACATCTTCAAGACCGACTCCTGGGACTGATCTCCTGATCGACTGTTTTACTGCAACCGAGTCGCAGGCGCATCAAGACTGGTTACTACCTTGACAAACTTGGCTACGGTTGCACAAAGGCGTTGAGGAAAATATCGAAAGAGAAGGGCGGCGTTCGTATTGTTCGGTTTAATCTTGCTCTTGATGCTCTGAAAGGTGCTGATACATTCCCTCCCGTGTCGCATCGCTCACATAGCCGTACACCCATATCTCTCAGACCGTTTCTCACTCCCTTCTGGCTGGGTGGGAGACGTTGTATGTACTTTAGAGCGCGATCAAGTCATCTCCGTGGAAAGTATAGCCACTTGCTGTGACCATGACTCGACGTTCCTCCCAGTCGTCAGCGATCTTGATCTTTGAAGAAATGTTAGGAGGCGCTTAAAACTGTCTCGAAGGGCTGTACTAACCTCTGCTCTCAGCTGCCAAACAACGACCTTGGCCTTCGCGAAATTTCGCACGCGTCGAAATCGCTCCATGGCAGAAAATGTCGGTTTTCCGGGCAGCGAGAGGATGAAGTTCTGAAAAAACCTGAATCGCGAAAGATCCTCAAACTCCTCGAACGTGACTTGTAGGAGTTTCTTGATCACTGTCTCGCAATTGCGACCCACGAGCATGACTTGCTCTTCAAAGTCGGTAAACACGTTGGTGTATGGCATGTCTGCGGTCGGCAAGGGTAACAGTGGTTGTTTAAGAAGAATAACGAAGTCTTTGGTGTCTTCTAGAGATTCAGTGTTGATGTAGAAATCAAAATTACATGGTGGAAGCAAATTCTCTATGTTCAAACGCACTAGTTGCCGTTGCAGGTGCCAGTTGAACTGCACAGGCACTGGAAGCAGTCGAACACACTATGCGAACGGAACACCAAGAACATGTACCCATGAACAGTATCACCCAGACATAGCGAGACAGCACAAGAAACTAGAAATGTAGTCTAATATTGGGCAAGAATCTTTATTTTGTGTCTTTACTACAACAACAATGTTCCTCAACCTTAGTAGAAAGAAAATTGAAACGCCTAATAAAAGCTGGACTACTAAATTTGCGCATTGTCTGAATCACACTTCAAGACAACTTCCTCCCACGATGTTGGTCTTCTGGGTCCATTCGATTCTTAATCCGGGAAGACAATTCTTATGTCCCAATAACATAGTCCAATAGAATATCCTCTGAGTCTTCAAGACATAATTCGCAGTCCGCAATCCAGTATAGACTATCCCTCTGCTTAAAAGCGCTCTTGAGATACTTACAGAGCGATAAGGTTATCTTCGTAGAAGATATAGCCCTGAGGCGTCATCTCGATTCGCACGGGCTTAGCCATCATAGTCTCTCGGAGCTATCAGGCAGTATGTATCAGTAACAACTTCGAGTTCTTGAGGGTGTGTACTTACAGCGAATGCTTTGACAAGGGCAAACTTACGTGGGACGGAAAGGTTCTTGTGACCTCGGATAATGTAGGCTACCAAGCCTGAGAAGAACAAAAACATTGTTTCCCACTCGTACTGTTCAAGGGATATTTTGTTGATCTTGTCCATGATGCCTTGGTTGTACTTGCCAGCGTTCAACTTGGCTTGCTCTTCGTCACTGAATAGGGAAAACGTTTCTTCTTCTTCGTCAACAAACACACGTGCTATATCGGAGTCGGTGGACATCGTTGGTAGATTCCAAGGTTGGTTGATAATAGGAAAAGATGAGTTGGTAATAGGATATCTTTCGTGAAAGGTGTAGTCAAAAGTGAAAGGGGGTTCTTCTCGTCAGAGACTGATGTTGTTGGTAGAGGAATAAAAATGAAGGGGATGAGAGGAAGGCCGGCAAAGAGTTAGATCTCCTGCAGGTAGCAAACACACTAGCTGGCGACCATCGCGGTGCCAGACGGGCCCAGCCTCCTGACACTACCAAATACGTTGCTATGCAAACGAGTTCGCTATTGATGCAGTTTACGTTACGTCTAAGTCTAGGCACCCGGTGACTCCATTTTCAGTATCTTGTTTTGATAACATTGCTGTGGCAGGCATACCGACGATATCATCGTGATAATAGTACTCAATGTTAGATAGCATAAGTTTGATATTTAGACAGTAGATAAGAGCCATACGTGCCGGAGTATAATTCTTGCTTTCTCTCTATCTACCGTATCATCTTCTTCGTTGTGAGGTTGCGGCTCTCCCAAGGTCTCAGTTGTCCCCGTGCAGTCGCCTCAAATTTCATCTTCACCCGAGGGTCAGACCAAGAGGCATAAGAGACGAAAGAAGGGAGCTGAAGTTTGGAACACCCTCAGGTTATTATATTTTGCACTTGGTAGTGCCAGGAGGCTGGTCCGTCTGGCACTACGAGGGACCAGCTAGCGTGTTTGCTACCTACACGCAGGAAACCCGTCACTACTGCAGACCTTCCTCTACAACCTCTTCCTTACCTTTCCGTCTCTCAAGCTTTCCAACTTCTTAACAACCTAACCATTGCGCACCTTCGATCACACAAACCCCTTTGCCAGGCCTCACTAACCATTCTCAAGTCTAGACAGACCATGGCAATCTCACTCTTCACGACAGATGAACAGCGCCGCCTGTATTATGGGAAGTTGAACACAACAATCGCCCACAAGCTCATCCACATGAGCTTCGACGAGTTCCAACAAGAATTGCTTTGGTCCTACTTCGAGGTTTTTGTTGCTCGACTCAAACTGTCCGATGCCCCGTCGGCCATTCGTCGATTTGTTGGTGTTAAAACTTTGGCGGTTAGTACATACATCCCTGAGAACTCGAAGCTGTTACTAATCTCTTTTATAGATTTCCAAGCAGAAGCAGGGCGTTTTCGAGATCACCGAGTTTGGCCACGTTTTCTCAGGGAATAACCTGATTGCTTTCTAAGTCAAGAGTAGATATGACCAAATGGGAGGGAGGGTAGTCAAGGTATGAGTTTTTTCCTTGAGGCTGGATAGACATTTCGATGTAAGAAGAGGACTAGTAGCTAACAAACTGTACCTACTAGCAGAATATAACGATAGGTGCCGCTCCCGGACAATGGACCATACAACAGGACTTGTATCCCCAGGATAGTCTGGATTTAAGATTCAAGAAAGAATGCCTTCCGGGAATCCCTTTCTTAGTGTTATCAACATCGTCTTTTGTGTTTCGTCTTTTATGCGGTTGAGATATAGGCGGAGAAGTTGCTTCTGTCCGCTGTCGAGCTTTTTGGGTCATCGGCGCTTGCCATTCTGGTTGAGGATCTCACGGGCGGACTCCTATAGAAGAGTTAGGTACTGAGAATAAAGTGACCTTGTCCCTGAAGCATCGATTTAACGTATTGTGCATCTCAAGTAGCAGACTCATTTGTGTCCAGATAGCGATGTACTAGCCTCAGATAAGACCTTTTCTAATGACCCCTACTCCTACTCTTCGACAAGAGAACAGCTTTCCAGAGTAATGTCAAAGACCAGGTTAAAGTTCTACTGCCATCAGGAATTATACCTGGCTAAGTTCCATCTACCTGGCCTGAACACATATTCATAGTCACGGAGTTGCATGGTAGCGGAAGTTGATGTTCACATCATAAATTGGACAAATCTACCCAAACTTGCATCAAGCAAGCCACGAAATTATACAGTCAAATATATACAATAAAGTTGAACCCCGTCAATCCTCTCCTTCCTTCCCTTGCTCAATCACATCTAAGCCTTAACACACTGGTGGTAGTAAGGGTTCATCTCAACACACTTGTAAGGCTTCTCGCACTCAGTAGCGCCAGTCCAGTTCTTTCCACCACACTGGTAGTACTGCTTAACAGGACCGGCGTTTCCAGTTCCGACAGGTCCAGCAGGGGCAGTGCCGCTGGGGGCGGCGTAGGATGGTCGGGTCTGGGTGTTCCACTTGTAAGTGTAGGCTGAGCTTGTGCGGACGACGGGAGCGCGGGTGGGAGCTGCGGCGGTGGAGATGGCGGCGGCTGTGGGCTCGAAGTCACCATCCTCCTCACAGTCGTCGTCTTCCTTCTCTACAGGAGCAGAGGCATCATCCTCGCAGTCCTCGTCTTCGTCGTAGATAGGGGCGGGGGCGGAGTCGTCATCGCAGTCTTCATCATCATCGTAGACGGGGGCCTTGGTGGGGAGGGTGGATGTGCCGTTGGTGGGGATAATGTATGTAGGGAAAGGAGCCTCGGTCTCATCCTCGCAGTCATCATCGTTATCGTCAATGTTGGTGTAAACGGGGCCAAGAGCAGTGCGGGTAGCCATGGTGGTGGCAGGAGCAGAGCTGTTCTTCATGCTGGTAGGGTAAGCAGGCTCCTCAGTCTCAGGGAGTTCATCACAGTCGTCGGTCTCGGTGTAGGCAGGCTTGGTCATGGTCATCATGGTAGTAGGCTTCGCAGTAGGCACAATGGTGCTGGAGATAGGAGCGCCAGTAGCAGCGGCGGCAAGAAGGCTGGAGACACTGGTCCAGGCGGGCTTCTTCTCGTACTTGTCGCTGTAGAGAAGAGCTTCACCGGTACCCTTGAAGACGTCAGGGATCCAGCTGTACTTGTCGGTAATACCCCAGACAGTAACTCCAACACAGCCCTTGACGTCGAGACAGGCGCCGACCATGTTGGCGTACTCGTCACCTTGCTTAGCCAGAGCGGCGGCAGAGGCAGGGACGGCGGAGTGGCGGATGTCGAGCTCGGTGAAAGCAACTTCGACGTTGAGAGCAGTGAAGCGCTCGAAGACGGTGGCCATCTCAGAGCGGGAAGGAGACTGGCCGACGATGAGATGGCCTTGGAAACCGACACCGTCGATGGGAGCGCCAGCCTTTTGGAGGATCTCAACGATCTCAACGGCGCGGTCGGTCTTCTTGCCGTTCTGCTCGAGGTTGTAGTCGTTGTAGTAGCTGCAATCGTTAGAAGTGTATACACGTTATGGGGTGAGAAAGAGACGTACAGCTTGGCATCGGGGTCAGCCTTCTTGGCGGCGTTGAAGGAGATAGCGAGGAAGTCGGTTCCAAGAGTCTGATAGAAGACACTGTCGCGCCATTCACCGCTGTCGTCGATAGCCTCGTTGACAACATCCCAGGCGTAGCAGTCACCCTTGTAGTGCTCAACAACGTTGGCGATGTGCGCCTCGATAATCTCGGTGAGTTCAGACTTAGAGAACTTTCCAGCCTCAACTTTTTACTTGTTAGAATACACTCTCCCGAACAGGCGCTTGAAAACTCACCCCAGCTAGGCAGCTGGCTGTGCCAAGTCAAAGCATGGCATCGAAGAATCTGCTTGTTCTTCTTGGCAAGATCAGGAACAACGTCGGCAGTTGTGTAGGTGAACTGATCACGAGTAGGCTCGACAGTCTCCCACTTCTGTCCGTTCTCAGGGACGAGTTGACCGAACTCTTCAACGTTGTTGGCGAGCTTGGCGTAGGCGGCATCACTGAGGTAGCCGTTGTCGACGGCACTGCCGAAGTACTTGAGACCAGCGGCCTGCGCTAGGCTGTGAAGCTGGGCCGAGACTGGGCTCGAGGCCAAAAGACCGAGAAGAGCAGATTTGTGCATATTGACTGTAGTAAAAGAATGGATAAAGCAAACAAAAGAGTGTATTTTGCTTTGTCGAATGAACGAAAATGGGTAGAATGAAAAGAATGAATGAACAGCCACTGGCGTGTATTGAGCTTCTACTCGACTTCCATCATGGAGATATATAGCAGCAGATCATAACACCACCCCTGTATCTTCATCGTCAAGCCTTGCACGGGGGAATATCTTCCATACAATCAAGAAGCCTTGTTACATCTCCGCTTCGTCTCAGGTGTATGATCAAGGGGTTCGGGCAGCGTAGCCGTTTAGCGAAAGAGCTTGTCATGAGGGGGATTGGTGATTATCCGGTTGAAAAGCTGGGATGTTCGGCAATGTCAGTTGGGAGTGGAGTTTATGTCATTTAAACCCTTGTTCCATCCAGGAACAGGGCACGGGTAAAGAGGTGTGGGCGGTTAAATGCGTGGTGAACATCACATCACCAACGTGTTCTGCAGGTACGTCGGTCGATTTACTCAATCTCCTTGTTCCTGCATGAGATTAGGCTATCACTAGCAGAGAAAGAATGGCGCCAAATGAACACGATCTCTGACCGTTGGATTCGATAGTCGCGATGGTACCTGTCGATCCCACTACCTCCCCTTCATGTTTCAGATACCCGGCGCTAGTAAAGATTGGTGTGTCTTATCTCTTCGAGAGATTTTCGTCTGATGTTGTCGTTTAGCTCGTCAGAGATTGATGATTTGCTTATTGGCGAATTTCGGTTAACATCCATGGCTGTCATTTGAGAGCACGGCTGGGGAGATTCGACAATGCGACTCAAGCCAAGATTTGAAGTCTCTCCATGTTGTCAATCAAATAGGCGAATATTACTTGTCGTATTCAACGGGTCTCCATCACGGAGGGTACGGATATTTCGTACCCACTTTCAAGTATACGTCCAGGCTTACCAACGGGGCATCCAGTCCAGGTTAGGCTTGCGATCGTATCATTTAGTACTTGAACTCACGGCGGAATTATTCGATAAAGGAGACACTCGTGTGTCTTTTTGTCCGATGGCATCGGCAGTTGAATCAGGATTTTGTTGTTCTTGGTTTGGGATGTGGGCTAACAACGATGGAGATCGAACAATCCCGTGTTCTATTGCCATGACCAATGATAACAAAGCATCAACCACAAAGATCTGAGAGAAGATATAACCGAACAGAATTGTCGGCCAGGATATGTCAAATGTCATTTACCTAGAACCAGGATGTTGGAATGGGAAGGAACCGATTGCATCTGTCTCTCACTTACCCTATATTGGCTTGGCGTCGAGCGCTATATTAACATTTTTGCAATCTTCATCATGGAGCTACTATTTATTCTTTATCGACTACCTTGAAATCTTTGTCTCGGCGACTAGTCATTCTGTCAGATAGGATTCTGTGGCTTTTTAGATTTCTGGAATCTTGCTTGTCTGGATCCCGGGCTGTGGTCCAGTCTTGGTCATGAGTTGCCCACCACACAAAAGCGCGTTACCCTCAATCTTCATGAATAACAACATCCATCACAGCAACCAAGAAAATGGGAAGCTATAAATCCCCATACCCGGGACCTACTTCTTGTGTGCTTCGAAATAACAAACAACATTTAAGACGAACACAAAAAAAATTCACGATATGAAAATTTCCAGAGCCCCAGTGCGACTTTTGGCAGTCTATAAGCCTTTCTTTGACTGGGCTAAAAACACCTACTCCTTGCTCGCAACCAGAGACACCAACATCCACAGCTATTATACCCAAAACAATGAAGGGAAGATTGGAAGACCCGGTTTCAAGAAAGACAGTTGAGTTGATTTACGGTGGAAGTCCGAGAGACATTGTTCCCACCCATTGGCACCTTGTTCATGTCCCTCGACTTAAGGGCTCCTGAAAGCCTTGATGAGCTTTAGCGTCGATGCGGACAATGCGATTAGGCCTCAGCCCCGGAGGCTTGAAGACCTCTATCGAGCTCTTCTCGGGCGAGAGAGGCAACTTCACTTGTGCCTTGGCGAGCATATGCTACATGGTAGAGCAAAAAGTGGACGGAGGACATCCAGTCGACAAGTTTATCCAAGGCCCTCGTCGGCCAGAAACCGCCTAAAACACCAGTTGCAGGAGTATGGTCCAAGCATCAGATAAATTTGGGCAGCCATGGCAAACGTGAGGCGCTCAACTTCGGCCGCTACCATTGAGGAGTTGTACGAATCTGCCAGCACTACCTCATCAACCACCCATCACGCGACATCCCCGACTGAAACAAGCCTCTAACGAGCAACCCCGACGAAGACGAATTTCTCTCTGTCCCAAAGAAACCATGCGAGAAAAGAACAACCAGCAAAGCATGGGATCGGCAATATTCGGATCTTGATCCAAAACAACTCCTTGCCCTTAGGAATGAAGTTGGCAACCGTCAAGGCCTTGTACGCAGCTAATGGAGCGTATGAGCAGGTCTGGGCCGTTGCCTGCCAGTTCCGAAGCTTTCTTGGTCTATATGATAGATACAGACAGGGTTATGACCCCCTTGGCTTTATTTAGATACAGCCTGAGTATGCACTTCGCTAGCAACCCGGCAACTGGACATATCTCAGTCACCGATGCACAAGCAAGTCTGAGAATCCAGCCTGGCCTGCTGCTCGGCTTTGTGCGTAGTGACGGAATTTGTACATTTGGAGGGGGCATTGTTGGGTGCTCGTCCGAGTATCAACTGTTGGATCGCCGGTGATATTACGAACTGGATGTATGAACAGGCGAGTAGGGTTCAAGGGGGGACTATGCGCAACTTAAGAAAGTCCTACTTGGAAATCAATTTTGAAGTGGGACTCGACGCGGAACGATAGGTCGAATGCGTTCTGCTTCTTCGGCCTATGGTCCAATCATTCGTCAAATTTCACGGTGTCGCGTCGCTGTACCATCGAGCGCGCTGTCGCTGAGCGCATCCAGAGATTATTGTAGAAGTTGAACTTGCTAATAGATTACAGGGAGGACTTCAAGAGTTCAACAGTAGTCCCACAGAACGTTTTTACCAAACTTTTGCCATCGGGTAGAAGGTCTGAATTTTACGAGCAGGACTAAGAATGGAAGTCCCATGCTTTCGACCGATCATCCCATCAGGCGTCCTCTACCTCAGTAGGTAGCAGAAACCCCAGTTCCCAAGGGTTAGGGCATCATTGCCCGTGGTGCACGCATAAAAGAGAATAATGGGGAATGTTTGCGCGATAGCAGATAGAACAGACAGGACGGAGCTTTTTGGCCTTTTGGCCTTTTGGCCAGAAGCTGGGGCCTCAGATGTGTCCCCAGCCTCTCTGTTTGGATTCCTAAGGGGGTCATATACAGCGAGGAATGATGGGGGACTGCAACGGATGGGTATTCTGTCACGATGCCCGTGATATGCGATCTGCCAGTGCAGAAGGAAAGCGCACACTGAGATCCCACAAACGAGCAGGGAGTACCCGAAACTAAACTGACGACAAGAAATATCAGAAACGAAACTATGACAAGTACCCGATCGGATCCTACCGACAGTGAAACGGCACACATCTTCCCGCATTTCTAGAGTTCACCCAGAACTGCGGGCTTTCGCCATAGACAGAAGGCCCAAAAGGCCAAGTCAAAGAGCAAGAAGGCTATTTCTGCTATCACCAGGGCTGCTGAACTCCTGGAGAACCAGTTTACGTGGCCTACAGAAGCTGGAGTTTCTTATGCAACACGCTGCACAATCCCAGCAAGACGTGCTGTACACGCCGAACTTCAACCAAGCCCGATTACCTGTCAAGGAAAATGAAACAGTGAGTCTCATCTAACCTGAAACCCAGACCGACTTTGACAAGGCGCGAGTTCACGGGAGTGGCCCGCTTACCGCTACCTCCCGCACAAGAAGACCAAGAAGACAAAGGAGAAGAGCGAGAAGGAGGTCGCCGCACTTACCAAGGTCGCCCAGTCTACGGAGACTTGATCAATACAAGGCCAGGAAGGTCAAGAAGAATAGCGAGAAGAGGTTGCAGCCTTGGCGCTTGAACAATGGCGAACTTGCAGCAAACTCTTCTTAACATATTTCGGCCTACACGACCTCGCATGAGAATTCCTCGACTACCTATGAAACCGTTCACGAAGTCAACAAGAACATATGCGAACTCACGACCGAAATCCAAAGAAACGCTAATCGAACTTCGAAGTCCTTCAACTGCTTCTAGAACGCGATTGACAAGGCTACTGAGTCTATAGAAATGTGAGCTATACAGAAGTCAACAAGGAGAGCCAGGGCCTCCCCAAGAGCATGAATTTGACAAGCAAGCTTACCAGGGTGGGTGAGTGACGGAACAATTATCTTGTAAGGCTTAGGCTGCTGGAACAAAGTAGCATAAGCTAGCCTAAGAGTACCAGATTATTCTGTCTCTCATTCAACGGCCAATTCTTCTAATTCTGGAGTTTCACTACGCGACGAGCCATTTTCAGGGAATCGCGCTGTCGAGAAGAGCTGTGGACATGAGTCTGAGGCAATCGAGACCAAGCACGAGTCGCATAGAAAGCTAGGAGAATACGCGGATCAGACTCCAGTCAGTCAGTCAGAAACTCACGCTACCAACACATCACATAAGATAAAACATCATGAACCAAAGCAAGAAAATGCCATAGTATAGCAGAGTATATACCCAAAACGCCAGGAGTCTAATGCTCTATACAATGCGTTCCTCCACAGCTCAGCTCTTTAAAAATACATTCGCTTCAACTCTCATGATTCGCGACCCAGCCGCTCCTCATCATCTTCCGTTAACTCATACGCAGGTCGGAATCCTTCCCCGTTCTGGCCCTGCTTCTTTAGGTGCGGGTTTGGATGTGTGTCCTTTATGCCGCCTAAACTCGTGTAGCCTTGGTCGTAGAGGGGACAGTATGCGATTCCCAAGTGGCGAATAAACTGAAGATGTTAGCGGAGGTGTATAGGGTTGGGAGGTGTTGCTTACAGCCCAGATTTGTACATAATGCCAATCAATAACAGGATGTATCCTCATAAACGACGGCCAACCAGCGTCCGTCGGATCAAAGAACGTCAAGTTCTCGCCATGAGGATCTGTCCGTCTAGTACCCACAAACACAGCTTTGATGCTCGGTCGCTCCTCAAGGTATATCTCGAGACCTTTCTTCATCGGTAACACGTATCGCGCAACTTCAAGACCGTACTCAGCGCTGGATGTCTCGACGAACTCGTCTACTTCGGGGAAAGGATGCGCTGCGACGATGTATACGCATTGGAGCTTCTCGGGAGGTGTAATGGTGGAGGCGCCGTTGGTCTGGTCGGAGTAGTAAATGCGACCCATGCGAGCGAGGATCACGATGAGGAGGACAAGGCCTACGGGTCATAGTTAGTATCGCGCGCTCGCAAGCCTCAAGCTCTGAGCTTTGACTTACAATCCTTTCCACCATTATATGATAACGATATTTGTTCCGGCCTGCGCACGTCAGCAACCGCCCATATCCGCCATACCCGCCAATCTCACAAAAACATACGTATATCTCTTGAGCGCCTCATCAACAACCTCTATAGACTTGCGAACCTGATCCTGAACATCGCGCAGTGTTTGTGTCTCGGGTTCCTCCGCAATAAAAGCTTCGACCTTGTCTCTGAGCTCGAGACACTTGTCGCGCAAGGAGCGGGGTGGCGGGGTCGATATCATGATGGCTCTAAGTGAGGTATTCTGCGCGGTCGCTTTTCGTATGGGGACAATTTATGGAAGAATTATGAAGATGATTGGCAAGAGTATAAGGAATTGGGTTTGAGAGAGTTTCTAGTTTCTGGAAGCTTCATTCGATAGCTCCGGTTTCGCCGTACGGCGGCGATATGTATGGATGGGTAGTAAATGCAGGGTACTCTTCATGGGCCGAGGGCCAATCATCATCACGTGCATCATCATTGTTATGATAAAGGTCACGTGCTTGAATCAATGCCAATTAGAGCAGCGACAAGACAGCATGATCAACATCCAGTACAGCTTATCATTTGTTTAAAGACTTTTGTATTTTTTCTTGCTCAGTATATTTCAATAGATTATTTGAAACGAGCTGTTTGCACCATCGTCACAATTCCCTGTATATACAATAATATCCTCTCAACCAAGTTCACTACGTTCCCCGCGCCATCCGTTCCGGTGTTCAAGACAACTCCTTAAAGAATATTTGCTGAACAGTTCTCTTGAGTAAATCCGCGCAGCCTTCGTAGGCCTTTGGACAAGGAAGCTGTTCGCCCTGATGTTCCATTGTGATGTGTTCTCTCACCTCGACTCGATCTAAGAAGGTTCTGTCGCGGTCCGTCGGTTATCCTCCTGGTAACTGTGCCTGCGTTAGTATAGCTATTGAAGTGAGAGTGTAGGACTTACTGGCTCTGGGGAGTAATTGGAGAATTTGTGCCAGATGACAGAGCTCCAAGTCCTCCCTTGGTTGTATCTTCAGTATCCCGATGAAACCAAACAGGACTGAGCTCAAAGGTTTCTTCGTCATTCGCTACGGCAAGTCGGCAGTCAGGGACAGGACAGGTATACATCCCAGAGAGGCCAACCGGGCATATATCCTTCGATATCCTAAGCGACTGCGAGCGCATTGGCATCGGGGTACCGGGTATCCGGATCCATTCCCTGCTGGATGGCCTGCTGGTTGATGGCCTGTTGGTTGATAAGGGCCTGGTCCATAGCTTTTTGATTGGCGATGACAGCCTGATTCATTTGCTGCTGGTTGAGAACTTCCTTCTCTCGACCAGTGGCTGATCCAGGGCACTTCTCGGAAACATTACTCGGAAGAGAATCTCCAGTCTCACGGGATATCGTCTCTTGTTGCCGTGAATCCGGATATGACCAAGTGTGGCGCTGAAGAACTTGATTAAGGGAATGCAGTCCTCTTTCAGGGGCAGTAAATTCGACCAGTGGCCAATGGAGAACGAATTGTCATACCGAGGATGTTTGCTTCAAATGTTTCTTGGCCAGTTCTCAGAGGTAAGAGACATTCCTATGCGTATTTGAGAGTCGCTCAAGCCCTAGTGTAAGCCATATCGTTTTATATGATATAGTAGACTTATAAACACTATGGCCTTATCGGTTTCGTCGTACAAGGAGATAGGCTGGAGCAGTCATGAGTCAGAGGACATAGGTCGTTGGTTCTCCCGCGAATGCGAGTGGATACTCGTTCCGTAGTTCTGCTGCAGTGATTGTCGCCCACTCGCTTGTCCAGGTCGGGGCAGATGTATTCACACTCCATTAGTGCCAGTGCCAGTGCCAGTGCCAGTGCCAGTGCCAGTGCCAGTGCCAGCGGCAGGATAGGCTTGACTTCTTCTGGGGTCTCGCAGCGCATAGCTCCCCACTCGTTGCTGTTGTGGTTGATATATATATATAGGTGTACTAGTGAGTTTGCCATAATGAGAGGCGCCTATCTCCCGAGAAGAGTCAACGAGGAGTGAGTGGTAGGCTTGGGCAACCTTATGAAGCTCTTCCGGGCTCTGGCGCCTTCAACAACCCACCAGGCTGGGCATGGAACTTCTAAGATTTTGGAAATAGCCTGATTCCTCTGCCTTGAACAGAGCGAGACACCCACTGCAGGACACCAGAACTAGCAGTATCCAGACAGGTGATCCAAAGTAGATCAAAACTCAGGTGATGACGCCGCGCCAAGATGAAGTAGAGCTAATTGAGGTCGAAAATGGGTCTCGAGGTAGCTAAGCTATTCCATCTCATGATTCCGGCGGCTGATCCTTCTGATGCCCAAACGGCCGCTTTCCGAGGCTCAAGCGTTGAAGGATTCGGCTCAAAAGGAGGGCAGTGAACTGCCACGGCATCTTTGTACACGATAATACGATTGAGGTCGGAGCACAGGAAAGCCTTGGGTCAGGTAACCCGAGTCCGCCGGCGAAAAGATTACCTTTCATGCTCCCAGGTCGTAGGCAGCTGGTGTTGAAGCAGGCACCACGACGTGGTTCTTTACAGACTTGAAGAATTGCGGGAAAATGTAGCGATATTGTTCGGGGCTGATTGATGTAGTCGCAAACACTATCAAATTTCTGGATGTGGTATCTGTTTCTGTACCTGAGATCGAACCTTAGGTTCGAGCCTTCGGCCTCTGTACCCAGGTTGAGTTCCCGATCGTAGGCTTCTATGCAACCTCTCAAGGCATCACAGATATCCTGTCTCATTGCGTGGCCACGGTGGATATTTGTTTGCGTTTGATAGCACCCGGTCGAATTTATCCTTGCCAGGAGGTTATGGAAAAGGTTTATGGGGACATCGCGTGATTTCGTTGTATTGGAAATCTTCTCTTCTCTCTAGCTGGCCAACTGCGAGAAGAAATCTGAGTTGCACTTCGACGTTAGGTAATAGGAAAGTCATGATTGCTGCTGTTTTTGATATCGCTGTTTCCAGCGTGTCTCTTTCGCAAGAGTTCGTTGAGCTCTTGCAAATGTTCTCGTGTAGTTTGGTGGTATCGCCTCACTGGTGAGCCAGTCCTTGTTGTCAATTTCGTACCGCAACAGTCGCATTAACCCAGACCCTCTGGAAGTCGTCGCTAGGAAGTGACCTTATGCAACTCTAGGCGTTTGAGGGACGGAGCGAGCTTTTGGGCAACGCGATTACATGCTGTGATTCCACGGTGATCATCCCGAAATGGAGCTCTTCAATGTAAGGGTATTCTGGAGAATGGCGTTCTGTCAGGCACACTTCGAAATGGGTAACTCGAGACATCTTCGGACGTAACTGCGTCCTTCACAGTCCCTCGTCTTTGAGCTCGGCGTGATTCGATGTCGTCGGACATGTTGCACCGCCAATGGGGGCATGACTCGGACACGGAATTAGGATAAATCTGCTGCAACTTGTTGCTTAATTGCGGTTGCTGGTCGACCTTTGGTTGATGGCCGACGTGGTGGTGGCAGAGAGCATGTAGGGAGCATCGTGCTGTTCACCGAGGCGCATCATCGGCAAGACACCCCACCGCACTAGACGCACCGCTATCAGAGGTAAACGTGTTTTGGTCTAAAATTGGGGACACTCTGTGTAGTTTCTGGCGCTCGCTGGGGTTGGACAGTTGGGTGTTTTGAGGACGGAGCGTCTGGCATCGCGTCGCCGTGACGGAAAGAAGTGGGCAGCGAAAACCTGTTGAGGCTTAGGCTAGCATTTCAGATCCTGACAGCGCTCTTACGTTTCGTTGGAGCTGGAATTGCTCTGACTCATCGACAGTATTTTCGTGATGTTCTGCCCAACCCTTCGCCGTGAGATTGCCTGGCAGTGCAACTGGGGTTGGGACTAAATCTCAGGCGTAGGGAGGGGAGGTACTGGCTGGAATTGGGGGCTGGGACGCGGTGTCGCATCATACAAGTCCCCTGTTGGCACTGGCTCGACTTATCTGTCCTGTGGAAGCCCGACGAGGATCGGGACAACATGACAGGGACCTGCGTAGGCTCTGGAGAGAGTCTTGGGCACGTTCCATAATCATTTGTGACGGTTCGAATTCAGGACCGACGTCCGTTGCATTGCCACTCACGGTAATTGTCCCAGTCTCCCCAACCGATAGTGTTTCATCTCGTGCTTACGGTTGCAAGAGGTGGAGGACCGGATGTACTGCAACCTCCCAGGCCCTTTTTGGTCATAATGTATGTGAACTTTCCCCAATGTGAATGTTGAAGAAGTTTGTCGTTGAGCCTTGCCTATTATATAGTAGGAGGAGGCAGAAATTGCCACGGCTGTGGAACAGTAGGAGGAGTAGCAACAGTAGGGGGAGTGACTTGAATTTCTCGGCCAGGGACAAGTTGCGGGCGGAAACCCTCAATGACTGGTGGACTCATTCTCCATGAGACAGATTTGAGCATAGGATGATGCCGCTTGTCGTCGACGGGCTCCGGCTAAGTAGGAGTCGCTGAAAGGCATTGAAACAGATGGCGGCTAGCCTTGGGTACTGTCAACATCTCCGGGGGTCCATCGTGCTCGAGGTGCCGAAAAGCCGTATGATGGCTTCCGGAGTCAGACCCCTGTGAGGATCACAAAGGATCTCGATAATATGAGCAATAGGATCGCGATGATTCTCGAACTCAAGGAGCGAATGGCCTTGCGCACATGGATCTCGGTCTGGAGTCGAGGGGACTCAGACCGTCTAAATCCGTCGTTCAATAGTATTCTTCAATACCTCAGTCGCGTTGGGCTCAGCCTTCATCCCAAACTCGGTGGTTCTCCAAAGATGAGGAGCATCAGTCGCGAGAAGGTATTTCTCTCCTACTTCAAGGAAGTAACTTAGACAGCCAAACTGACCCAGTACTGGAAAAGAATATATTCGTTGACGTCTTGGACGTCATCCTCATCGTATCGGCCAGTATGGACAGCCCCGGCCTTATCGTGCCGTTTGAACAGCAGTGTGACGAGTAATTCACTCTCGTCAACCTCTTGGTCAAGGATTACGAGGCCCAGCAAAGATCGCTACTCGAGAATCACGCGCTTCTTAATGACAATTCTCCAATATTGGCTATTGGTGGTGAATTGAGTGAGGCCAAGTCTTTTGATCAACTCGTCCATGTGCAGTGCTTTTAAGGTGCCCTTATGGTGTCAGTTCATCCCTCAACAGGCTCGCATCTATGGTGTAGTTGTGACTGACGCCTGTTCTGAGAATCACAAGCTGAATGACATGCTCGCACGCTTGGGCTCTGAAGGTCTTCTGATCTTCATTGAGGCAAACGGTTTGCCGCACGCTCCGCACGTCGGGCCTCTGCTGGCGTGCTCGTCTGTAGCAATCGAAGAATCGAATTCCGTACCGGGTCCTTCGATGGTTTGCCCCGTTAAAATGCCCTTCAGAACCTGTAGCAACCAAGACGTTCTGAGGAGGAGGCAATGTGTTGATGTAAGTCTTGGTGCTGCTTCCAACAGGACCACTGAGCTTGGAAAACATCGTCAAGCCTGGGCAGGTGTATGCTGGAAGGTCTTCCTCTAAAGTTTGGATGGTGATAACTAAGCTTGAGGTGTGGAAAGAATTGTCTGTGGTGTTTCGAACTTGGAAGTCCCTTGCGGCGGGTGAGTTGTCGACAACCTCCTCCAGACGTCCGTATGTGTTGCCTGGAGCGCTCTGCCAGTAGCGACATTCACTATCGTAGTAGTAGTACCGGTTAGTTCCAGCATCATAGCCGCATCTCCCCAGAACGTCGGGCAGACGATAGAAGGAAGACCCATCACCGTGGAGATCGTCATGGCGGTAGTCTTGAGCTCGGTTGTCCGAAGGATGTTGTCATGGGCTGGGCGGCCGTTGCGATGGGTTCTAGTGGGCCGCATTTCGGAGAATTGCGCGGTATGAGTCGACAACGGATCCGATTTTGTAAGAGATAGAACAACAGTTGATAGTTGAGTGGTGGCCGGGCGCCGCCGTGTTATGGCTTCCATCATTTGAAACGTTCTGGGAATCTTCCGATGGGCTAGGGTAGGAACTCCTTGTCCTTTCATCTTGGTCGACTGTATCCAAGAACGTGTCCTGTAAGTCGTGACGTCCGTTAGTCACTTCTGCAAGGTCGGCGTTCTCCACTAGTCGTAGAGTTCTTGTGGTAATACTGATGCTGAACTTGGTAAGGTTTCCCATACCGGAAAAGGCCTGACCCACGTTCTGGATGGCTATTAAGAAGCGCTCATGTCCTGCAAATGCGAGTTTCATGGTGGAGGGGCAGGCGATTTCGCGGCCGGCAGGTAGCTACCGTGCTCAACAGTCCTTAATCAGGGTCAGCTTAGGTCTTGATCTGACGTTCTATGCCGGGTTTAACTTACCTCATCAAGTATCATCTGCGGATACAGCTAGGCGGCTCATCGCGAAGCCCGAGAGAGAAAACAACACCAAGCCCGAGCTGCAGGTTAAGACACTGAGACTGAAGAGGTTCCTGTGACCCTCCCCACCTTGGAGCCGGTGGCGCTTCCAAAGTACGAGTATAACATCTCCGTTTGGTTGGAAAGGGAAATGGCCACCATGTATGCTGGGTTATAACATGAGTACATGTGAAATACCAGAACTCGAGGTATCTGCGCAGCGTTGCTACACATCCTCGTACCTTAAGAGAAAGTAGTGCGTCCCTGATTTCCGGGTGAAACCTCGTGTATTCACTATCCCGAGAAGCGATATAGGATTCAGCAAAGGTGTTAGAAATGTCAGAAGATCGATGAGAGGGTTCATCTGGTGGGTCGCCCGATGGAATAGCTCCAGCCTCCTGATTGAGCTGTTCGACAGTCGCTGCCATGAGGAAACGAATCAGGATGAAGCTTCCACCAGGTACTTGAATAGCTCGAACACGGCTTATGGTTGTTTCAAAGTTCCAAATCAAATCCGAACTCCGGTTGTATGGAGTTCATCACCATTTCTAAAGCGAAAGCGTTGCGATTCAGCTCATCCAGTTCGGTGAGCTCGTTGGGATGAAGTGCGGCGTACTGTAGCGCGCTATCCGAGGCACTCTGGGCTTTGATATACTCGGAGATGTCCCCCTTGTCAATAAGGTGGTCAACTGTAGTTAGTGACTTCTTTCTCTGTGCGATTTCCGGTCTGGGATCGGTGATGTTGTGGATGGCCTTGAGAACGTCGATGGTCTGTCGGAGACGGGCCTTGGTTATAGGGGGCATCTTGGTATGCTGCGAAGTCAAGGACATGTCCTTTCCTCGAATTCGATCAGTCATTTCTCGGGTCGTAGATCCCGTTTTGATCATCTGGACAAGTCCTGCCTCAATTTGGGGTAGAATAAGAATGAGGGTTGACTCCGCAGAGTGTGTTTGGATGGTGACGGCACATGATGGTGCTGGTGCGAAGCGAAAAGGACGGTAAAATAGAGGGTTTCCGAGCTTGGAAGCCTTCTGAAGATCTTCAGATTGGAAAAGACTATCAAGCGGATAGGACATCCTGTTCCTCAATCCAGCTCCTGACTGCATCACAATTCGAGTGCCTTTGGGTCCTGGAAAGTCTTGAGACAGCCTGGACTTTCACGCAGAACCCCTTCGCCAGACTGCTGAAGTTCCTTAGATGCATGAAGAAATCTCAATGTCGCCAGCATCGGAGAAGATTTCAGGTCTGTTTATAAATTGAGTCATCTGTTCCGTCTTGAACCCGGCGGATTCTGAGTTCGGGGATTGTTGTCGATCGGCGTGCTCTGTGCTTCGAGGCACGAGATATTGAGGACATTTTTGAAGTCTGGAAGATCCATCGCGGCATTCATCGCCATTACAGGTGACACGCTCTTCAACTTAGAAACCCTTCTGCGACCCAGTGCATAGTATGGCCAGGTGGTTTCTTCGATGAAGGCGGACCAAACGCCCTTCGCAAAGCAAGTTCTTCGAAACGGACTAGTTTGCTGTTGTTTCGTTCCATGGCCAAACCCCCGTGTTTGAACAGCTTGTCAGTCGTGGTTGACATACCCTCCAGAGTGCTTCATGCTAGGTTGTTCCAATTCGTGAGGTTCAAGGATGTCGATTACATCGCTGTAATGTTCGTTGCCCTCGGGTGGTCTGACATGCAAAGCTTCTGAACGGCGGATCCTGCTTCCTTGCAGACTTCACATCTACCTTGGCAGACGTGAGCTTGATGCTTCACATTGGGTATCGTGGCTCAGCCTCAGGCCGAGCGCATGACACTTCCCGGGAAGTCTGGGAGAGAAAGGTGATTGAGCTCGACTGTCTGGGGGTTCATGTTTCCAAGCTCACCGTTGGTGTCGGGTCTGGTCGCCGGATTTCACCGTTACCAACTCCAGATTCTCTTGCACAAGCTCGGTTGAATCTTGGATATCGCCGGGTGCGCTGCATCATCTTCGAAAAGATCTCTTGTACGTTTGTTGTGCGTGCAGTGTTATATACTGACAGACATTTCTGATTCGTTGGACGTCTCAGGTGGCGAGCAGAAAGACGGGCTGAAAGCATCTCACTGTACGTTCCACATGATAGTAACATGAACCCCCTCCGATCGCCGCAATTCGGATGGAGCCCGACAGCTTGTTCTCTACCGATGACACCGTAGTGGTAATAAGTTCGACTGTAATGATACTGGGCGTTGGTAGAGTAACAACTAATTTCTTCGGCTGCAATCCTAGTGCTGGCTCACAGAAGTTGGATGTTCTCAAATTATTTGGCAAGGTCACGTCTTGAGGTAGCGTAAGATGCACATCCAATATAACTACCATCATGTGGTGAAATTGTTCTTGTCGGAGTTGGCTAGCAATTGTCTTTTCGCCACAGTAAGAGATATCTCTTTTCCATAATTGATGTACCTCTCTGAAGTGTTGGAGAGAGAACAGGAAATTCGCCGTACTTCGTCTCGACAATGGCCCGAGAGCCTTTTCTTGGTTCTCAACTCTCGTTGAGATCTGCTGTGGAAGCATTCCACTTAGCTTCAGCAATGATGTTCGCATTTTCGTTGTCGGAGCTGCAGACTGTTACTGTTACACAGCGTATTCTCGGTACTGTTCTGCAGCGGAATGCTCATGTTCGTAGACAAAGTTCAATTGTTCTTATCGAGATAAACTCTGCACGGCGAACGGTATTTTGCACGAGCAGTGTGGTACAGAGCCAGCCCGAAGCACCGGTAGGAGTAGATGGCGACGAGGACGATTGCCAAGGCGTAAGCGTCTTATTTGTCTAAGAATCAGTTGAACGTGAGTCAAACGTAGTCTGTTGGGATGGTGGTTCTCAAATAGAAAGCCATGATACGTACGGCATGTCCTTCGGCTGCCGTCATCATCCGGTCTTTCTGGTGTCTTGAATCTTGGATGAGTGGCAGAAGAGACCGGGAGTGCCATAGTGGTGGGTGATAATGGTCCTCCCGAAAAGAGTAGATCAGTGATTCAGTGGGGAGTAACAAAGGGCTGAATCACTGGTGTTCAGTCGCCAAGATCACCCGCTGCAAAGCTCCTGTATGTAGTCAAGGGGTACTTCGGTATAGTCCGTCCACACAGCGGACAACCAGGCAGGAAGGATGCGCTCTGGGTGACTGGGCTCGATGCATAATTCATTGTCACTGCAATGTTCGCAGCGTTGATTCCACAACACCGCCAGCCACTTTTAGCGTGTACGTGAGAAAGGCCCGGTGGTCCACACGTTATTCCGATTTTCGTCTGAGGCAAGTACTGTTGAAATGATCAAACGTGTCCATCTTGTTGGATCAATGTCTTTCGAGGAGTGTTTGGCGATCTCTTCATGATATAACCTCTCATCCGCCAATACAATGGGGGGCAGGTTCGCTGAGTCAAAGCTAGCTCCTGGTTGGGCCTCGAAGAACATGCCACACAAATTGGCATCAGCCTCGCTGTCATGAGCGATGAGGAACAACTGCCCGGATTGCAGGCTCTCCCCTTTGGGCAAATATGCCTCGATGTAATTATTGGAGTATAACTACCCTAGTGTATGGGCCGGCAAACCCTCTTTCTGCGTATCGCGGAACAAAGTCCCAAGCCGATTGATCATGGCTTCGAGAGCTGTCCGAGGGATGAACCGCATGGACCCGTGAGTATTGATCTTGGGTAAGGTATATAACCTATCGGAAGGCGTTCAATCATTGTACAGTGAGTTGATTGTATTTATAATCAGAATGGCCGAACGGTGATGGGCGTCACTCACTAGCGATTCCCACTGGGCAAGTGTGAGTCCGTTCTGAACTTGTCGGGGCGTGTAGCGAGCTTGATGGAGTTCTCTGATGAGCCCTGACGTGGTCCGCTTGAACCGCTTTGTAAGGACGTCGCAGAATTCCGATAGTAGAGTTAAGTACGCGGGTACGAACTGGGCTACGGTGCTTGCACGCCAGTCTCTGAGCGGAAGCGAAGTTTAACTGGTTCCAAATTGCCCAAAGCTCTTCTGTGCTTGAGAGCGGGGTCAGATCCCTGAGCCGACATGAATGCAATCAATAATACGGCTCGAAATCTGGGGGCAAGGAGAAGGTCCATGAGTGAGAGGACTTTGAAGTGGGATACGGAGTAGAGCATGTCTTCTCTGCCTCTGCTCTCAACAACCGTAAATACCGTCATCGTACAGGGGTTAGTACACTGCCTCTGTTCTCCTTGCCTTTCCATCCCGGATCTTGTAACAGGACATGCAACTCCCATCCTTAGTCACGGTTGCTCCAGAGGGTATATGTTCCTTGCAAACAGTGCAAAAGCGATTTGCATATTTCGGTTTGTTGTCCTTGAATGCCGTCATCGTATAAGGGTCAATACAATGCGTACCACTTGTTTCCAGATTGGCGTTGCGAGCTGGGAAAGAGCTCGAAAGCCAAGGATCCTTCATCGAGCCAAGTGTGCATGGTCTCACTGAGACCCTGAAGATTGAACAGGTATTCAAGTCCTCCCTGTATGGTGTCCAAAGGGAAGACGATGCGGTGGGGATAGATAGTAGAATCTACCGAAGGCAGATGTAGAAGTCAGAAATAAGAGTAAACCAGCAGAGCAGCAACGGCCGAGCCGTTCGGTATGAACATTGTTCGTTTGCTCAGCCTCTCCAGAAAATTGTTCAAAATCACAAAGAGGAGGTTTCGAGAATGTGACCTAATGGGCGAATGGCAGGGGCATGGTCTTCGTTTTTGAAGTCGGTGTTCTTGTCCGGAATCTCGTAAGATGTGAAGAGTCTCCTGTTCCTTGGAAAGGCCCCTCTCAAGCTCCGCATGGGGTCTCCGGGCAGAGTCGAGTGCAAGGTTTCCCGTCAAAAAAGGTACTGTTACTGATGGGTGCGTCACCTTGTTCTTGCTTTATGACGATTCTAGCCTCCCTTTGTTGTAGGGACGGCTCGTCGAGTTGTTAGGTTAAAGCTGACGAGTTGACAGTAAGCATGCGCATAAACCCACTCAGCCACACTGTCTTGGGCGCCGCTGTTGGGGTCTGTAGACGAAAGGAAAATGTAGCCAACATGTCGACTTTGGGTCTTAAGACTGGGTGTGACAGGCGTGTAACTCAAGCTTCCGCTGCGACGATAAGATTGTTCGTTAATGGGAGACGCATCATTGACAGCCGCCTGAGAGTCTACACAGTGCGCTGTGCAGACGGGGAGTAGATGTCGTTTCTTCCAGCGATCGTCACGACGCTTCACGCCGAAGACCTCGAAAGCCACGAATGGCAAAAGATGGGACCTGCATTTGCAGAAATAAAAATCTCGGTAAAGTTGACGTAGTCCTATGAATGTTAGACGGGCTTAATTGAATGAGAGTCAATAGGTCACTTACCCCATCAGCTGTCCCTGAGTCGCGGGATCCAGTGAGTCTAGGCTGCGCTGACTTGGCGTGTTCATCAACTTCATATTCCTTCTTGAAATCCCGACCATAGTCGCCATGTGGGCATATAGTATAGACTCCTTGATGCACCTCTGTGAAGTGTTGGGCTGCCAACCCCTTTCGCGAGAGAACCGATCCTTATCGAGGAGCGGTGGTAAGAATCACACATTGGGAGGAAGTGTTCGGTTCATTTGTGATTTCTGATAATGCGAAACTTCTCATAGCTGTCTCAATCTGCTGATCTTCTGCGCCTCCGGTGTTGATGGCGATTTCTTCTTCTATTCGGCTGCCGACATTCTATACCTCCTCGCTAGGAGCTTCAGTAATGAATTCATTGTAACGATCTACTCAAAATATCGATGATACAGGTCGTTGATGTCGCTCCAGATTGTTTTCTGTCGTTCGAATTAGCCTGTGTTTTTCATATGCGCACCATCGCAAGTTTCCTTACCATTGCTATCGATGTTGTCAGGAGTCCTATTTGATTCTGGCATATTTCTGTTTCCCCAGTAGCTTACTCGCCCTCTCGCACCAATCGTTTCGGTATGTGCCTTTGCCTGGAGGCATCTTGCCGCCCGGTATGTGTGATGGGGAACATGTGCCCGCTCTGCAGCCACTCCCCGGTCTGTCAAAGCTTGGGTCGACTCAACTTTGCAAAGATCTGGAATCAGATTGATTTTCGTTATATCCTTGTTCAAAGTCATTGGTTCCATGTATATTGCGCTGTTCCCTGAGAGCAGGACCCTTGGGGATGGCGAATCGCGGGGTTTGGTTGGGTTGGCCTGGAGGCAATGATATTGCCGGATTGCAGGTTGTTTGAGTAGCATTGGTCGTTTGGAATGGAACGCTTGACTGAGCTGATGGTTGGGCCTGCGAGGATGGAGTGCTGAAATCATGAAAAGTGATGTGTTCGATAGCGCGACGTCGGCCAGGAGCTCTTCTCCGTGCAGCCGGCTCCCCTTCCTGTCTCGTGGCGGCTGCCTCGGTAGGTTAGCAGATGATATGATGATTGTAGAGGTAGCTTACCGGCGGTCGTCTCCCACCTACGTCGAGTGGGGTTTGAAGAAAATTTGAGACCGTTGATCGCTAATGACTCTGCTTTGGTGGGTTTCTCCATTCGGATAGTCTGAGTGCTCTCGGGAGTGTTCCCAGGAGTGTTGTGTACTTCAAGAAGACGACCGAAAGTTGTGTCGGCAGCTGCTTTTGAATGTCAGGTGGGTTTGATTGAACGAGGACCGGCAGCTCACTTACTTCATCGTTTTTTTTTTTCTTTTTGACACATCCCATTCTTCCACATGTTGAACTCAACCCAAAGACGGCATCCAGGATGGGAGTTCTCGTCAACCAGACCCAGAAGATCATACATTCTGACGTCCTCAAGGTGGTCGATGTTTAGACGTCAGCGGCTGGGCCATCAGCGGTGATGTCGCCCAGCATTAGAAGAGGTCCAGCCGTTCTGCTCTGTGAGCTGGCCTCCCACATCTCCTCGCTATCTTCAAAGGATACAAGACATGTAAGGTCCTTGGCTTGTGTTGTGTCCTCTGTGGACAGCTGGTTTTCGATTGGTAAGCGTTGCCTTGTACAAAACCGTCCATCCTTGTGCGCGGTCCGCGGCGAGATCAGAGGCAGTAACAAAAGGCTGCTTGACCGGAACTTCCTCGTTGGCCCTCCTAGAACTTTCTGGGCCTTCTGAAACTTTGCTCTGCGCGATCTCCGAAACCTCCGCCCAATCCAGGGCCTCTACCTTGGACGTGGTATATACCATTGCTCACAGTCGCAATGCCATTCTTTTCCATCTTGATGATGGAGGGCCGAAGAACTGATCTAACGTAGAGAAAGGCTTGGTACTTGTTTCTGTACGTTAGGTTGTTCTCATGTAATTCTTTACTCCCGCTTTGGTAATTTCAGGTGTTTTCCAAATGCTGAGGTTTGAACTCTGCGACTTTGCTGGAGGGCTTGGCCCAGGCCGGAGGGCATATCCGAACTCATACAGCCAGACTCCAAGAACCTACCATGGCGGAAAGGTTCATCCAGAGAGCTTTCGTCAACGGCACTTGATCGTGGCGTGTCACAATTCTATCAAGAACAAAAGCGCCAACTGTGGGAAAGGCTATCCAGGTGTTTGTTCGCCGATCTGCTCGACGTACATCACCCGTTTGACAGCGCTAACTCGCGAAGGTCGTAGCTGGACGGTCTCGTGGATCGGTTGCTGTACCAGCGCATAGTCCCCGAATTATTCGAGGTATGCTCGCGAAACCGACTTAGATCTGGGCGGTGCGAGAGAACCAGTCGACATGGGGGATGGTTGGAATTGGAGAGAAACGAAGGTGCAGACAGAATCATCTGGTCGAACCAGCGCTTAATGTTGCAATCCGCGTATCGTGCATCGCCAACCCCCTTAGCGAGGACTGCGACGGCCGAAGGTGAATCTCACTCAAGCATGCATGCTCGTTGTGTTGACTGGTTCACCGCAGTCAGAGTGGGGTCCACGCGACACATCGGAGGTATAGACAGGCAAAGTAACGTGAAGGTGATAGTCGACGGTTCGGCGAGTGGTTGTACATATGGTGATAGATATCACCAAGCAGATCGTAGGGGAGACGCTGTTCCGACCAGCTGTGAGGGGAAGACGTTGGTGAAGGGGACTGCTGAGGAGAGAGCCAGATATGAGCCATTTCGGCACTGCCATTGCGTGTGACGATGTACGCAGCTTGGCCCCGCATTCTAGTCTTATTGGACTTGGTCTCCTTCTCTCCTCAATCTTGCCTGCATCGAATCCAGGACCGGCTCCAGTGGTGATGAAAATATCGCATAACGCCCCTGTGGAAGTCGGAGTCAGATGCTTCGAAGGTTGGCGCGACACATCGGACAATCCTGCGTGACGTTATCACTTGGAGCTTCATTGTGGACGTCGATCCAGAGTAATGGATATAATATCGGATACGGCGGTTGGGATGGGCGCACTGAATGACAGCGTGGGAATGACTGTACTGGTGGCAGCCGACTCGGTCTGTGCAGTGGTCGAATGTTCAAGCGGGGGCGAGAATACCCAGACACAGAAATATACACGCATTAACACCATAACGATTCAGGCCTGGCAAACGACATGACCCGAAGTAGAATTTGACCTTGGGTTGGGTCTGGAATGTCGCCGTCGCAGGGAAGACCACAACGCCTGGTGTGGTATAACAGTGGCAAAGTTCGGCTTTCTCTCTGCCATGTCCCATTGATGGTTTGCTTTCCGAGACTCAAGCGTTGGAAGGCTTTGGCTCGAATGGAGAGCAGCGAGCCACCTCGGCATCTTTGTCCACAATAACAGAAACAACACCACCTTGTCGGATAGCCTTCGGAATCTAGTTCATGGCTTTTCTGGCCGAGAGGAACATCCTGGCAAACTCATAGTGTTGAGATGGTGAGGTCTTGCTTGGTCGTGGGTTTTTTGGCCTCGAGGTACGCCTTGGCAAACGCCCTAGCATACCTATGGTGCTGAGCTGGGGTGATCTTGCTTGGTCGGGGGCTTTCCAGGCTTGAGGAACTGATCCCCATTTGCTGTAAGCATGACGTTACAGGAGAAGGCATCGCGCCTTCCGGCCTTGTTGTTGTTCATACCGGGGTTTGGGCTCAAGGCGTCCATGAAAGCGTTCACGATAGGCACTGTCAGACCAACCGTAGTGTACTCGTAGCCCAGTGGTTCCAAGGTGTCTGGGGCTACGTCGACTTTTCTCCGGTTTCCAGCTTCAAGGTTGAAGGTGCTCCTGTCTGCCTACTGAAGCTCCGACTGGATGATATTAGCAGTTTCACAGTGCGCAGATGACAGTAACATACCATGAATGCCGGGATTTGATAATGCCAATCAAAAGCTCCCTGCTCAGGAGCCATTGGGATGTCAGGCTGTATATAGTATATAGAAGGGATGAAAAACGAGTAGGTAGGCACAAGGATATCCAGGTGCGTAGACGAGGTAGTCCCGACCGGGGAGCAGGCTGAGGTCTGAAAATAGGTGGCAATGTGCTTGTGTTGGTAGCGGCCAGGTCGAGAATATTGGGGTCGCGTATGTCAGCTCGTCGCTGCCGGACATTGCCATTCGTCTAGCCATGTTTCCGGAGGATCTCGGTGTTGCGATGGACCACCACCAGCCGATTTCTGCAGACAGGTACTGTGACGAACACCACCACCCTTTGCTCCAACGTAGTCGCAGTGGTGTTCCAACTGTCGTATATAATAGATGAACTCCAGCTGTCAGGACATTCATTCTCGCTCATCCTAGAGCGGTGATTCCTCGACCGTAAGGTTCTCAATCTTACCCACAGAGCTTTAAAGCATGTATCATCGAGGCAATAGACTCCCTTCACCGTCGATGTGCCTGCCTTTGAGTGCAGGTCAAGATATCGAAGAAGTTCGTAATGGTGCCAATGCATCGAGCCTGACTTGTGAACAGCCCCAATCTCGAAATGATGCACCCAAAGTACTAGAGTATCTCTTGTTGTTGATGTGAAAGAGAGCGACGTGTGATGGAACACTCTTCCAATTTCAACGCGAGTCTTGTCAGATCTGCTTGTTAGAACTGTAATTACTTTATTAGGTATATTTACTTACCTTTGACACAGCTGTGGTGATTAGAGATGTTCTCTAGCTTCTCCTCTGACAGCTTTACTGACTGTACATTCATAGCATGGGTATGTGGCAAGTGTTGTCGCCTGCTGGACTTTTGATATTAGCAATTGGCATTTGCCGGAGATGCTGTGTCCTTGCTCCAGCTGTTCTTGAATTTGTTGCTGGCGCTTCTCCTGCTGCTGGAATTGTTGGTAGGAAGAGTGCTCCTGTGGTTGAATAGACCATCTGGTTACGTATCTGGTAGACTTGGGAATTGACCCCAACTGCGGGATGCTCAGAAAGGACTGTGGTTACCGGTTGAACCTTGGTGCTCTATGCAGTTTTCGACCGGTAGGCCAGCGTCGCGGTCACGGACAAGCTGAGTGATTTTGACCGATATGAGGTCGACTGCCAGTGCCTGTTGAACACACTCAAAGGGTGATCTTACCAGCCCAGAGACATGGTGCCTGTAAAAGGGAAGGCCCTCATCTTCTGAGCGTTGTTCGAGATGTCATGTCCAAGGCCCTTGCTAGAGTCCCATGGGCCGTCAATGCCTGTTCGACCTTCATGAGGGGCTCTGAGCGAAGGGAGGTGGGTGATTCAGGCGTGTAGGAGTTGAAATTGCTCCTTGGTCACCTTCAAAGTGTCCGTATTGACCTGATCCGAATATCCGTGAGCAGCGCGATGTATGCTGATGAGCTCAGCCCAACAATGGGCAAAATACAAGATGCAACACTTTGAAGTAAGTAGCAAAGATAGGTGAAGATTCGCAATGCTTTGACGCCAAGCATTTGGCCCGAAAACATAATGCTCAGTGACAATATGGCCCATTGCACGAATCTGGTGTGCTAGACCCTTCTGTTGATGCTCAAGTTACCCGAACCTAAACATGTCTGAGAGGGGCTTCAGTGCAACTGGTTCCGCTGATTGCTCTGGTAGGTCTGATACGGGCGAAGCGTATCCAGTATCCCATCTTATGACGTATGGATTGGTGTTCTGGATGTTCCGATCGCATGAATTCCGTAGGGTGAAGGTAACGTTGCCGGATGTTGTCGAGTTGCTGAGTGTTGGACAGTCGGCGATCGATCGATAAATGCCCGGCGAAAGATGTTTTGACTGTCTCGCTGGCCAAGGCGGAACGGTTGCGTATGTCGAGACAATGATGATTGAACAAGAGCGTGAAACAGATTCTGTTCATGGGACGTGATGTGTGGGAGAAGAAAAGGGCGGCAACTCTTCTGCGGAATTGATGCAGCCGCAGAAGTTGCTGTCCAACCATCTGTGTGATTGGAGATTGCTCCGGCGATTAACAAAAGCTCAGTTCCTAACCAGTACTTGTGAACGAGATTGTCTCGGGAGGTCTGAAGGTGAAAATGGGAGATGCGCGTAGCGTCCCTGTTCTGCTCAAGGCGCTTGACCATAACTCGGCGGCTACCAGGAATGCTGGATAAAGCTGCGAATGGTGGATCGCGTTGGCTACAACACCAGTTTGAGAGAGAATCTTCCGTTGCTCTTGGACCCCAGAACACGATTCTACACGGCAATGGTGTGGAGTCAAACCCGATCGTTGCGGGAAAAGCCTCGTGGTAGAAGCTGAGCAACTCGAAGATCGTTTTGTGGTCAAGCTGCTCTTGCGTGAACACCTTGACTCCTGACTTGATGGCAAAGCCAGATTGGGTAAAGTAGAAAGGCCTTTGCAGCAATGGCAGATTTGAAGAGTTGCCCTTGTACGGAAGTCCGAAATCAGGATACCTTATATATACTGAAAGATTAGTGACCGGTCTGCGAGGCAGATAAAAAGGACGTACCTATAGACCAAGCCACGATTATGGCTACCTTGCAGAGTCGATTCGACGTTGCTTTCTCGTCGACGGCTTTTTGGTCTCATCACAACAGCCCTGAGCTGTCTTCAGGTCTGACTGTCGCGTGTTCAAACCCACATTCGCTTCAAGACGGTTGATCATGATCTGGGCTAGTGTCTTGCTGAACGCGTAGTAGGGGCAATATCCTCATACTCGTTCATAGGTTTCCGCGACACAGGGCTTGGTAAGTCTTAGGACAGAAGAAGAGGAGAAGTATCTTCAGACAGGCTGTCAGAGGCGCGATGTTGGCTGTCTCGCGGAATCTCAAACTAAAATTTCCTCCGTCTGTCGTCATCCTAGGAGTGACTGACGAAGGATGTCGGTACCAAGTTGATGTTCAAGAAAATGAAGGGTGACTGGTCAGGACCAAGATCGATGACAGCGGCTATGCTGCGATAGTAGCTGAGCTCATTGGATAGTCTCAGAGACTTTTCCTGAAGTCGGGCTCTTCGCTTCCTTTCATCGCTGATACTACAGTATAAAGACTTGATACGGTCTCGGCAGTCTTTTGTGTCAGTGTGATACTCCATGTTGTCCGCGATAGCCTTTTCTGAAAGCTTCGAGAAAGCAGAGGGCATGTTGGATACATGTTGCCAGACGGAGAGTAGGTCATGATCGACCTCCGTGTGGCATGTTTTATATATATAAATCTAGAAAGGGTTATTATCGCAGCAACTATGTGATGGAAGAGTAGGCAGTACCTGGTTTAGGTGGAGGGATGTTGAGGCTTTAGAATGTAATGGTCTTTGCTCCTCTTGTCGATGGGTGGATGACGGGTTCATCACTGGTCAGAGATTCTCTTACTTGTTGAGGTCTGAACCAGGGGATGGTTTGAATTGAAACCTGGCTTGTATCCGGTAACGACATGGATTTCATGTCGAGGGATAGTCGGCAGGATGCAGCTCAAAAAGAATCATACCGATGATGCTAGCAAAAGACTCATCCTGCTGGGAAACGCGCCTAAAGAACAGGGATCAACATTGCTGACAGTGCGGCGCTGGTACGCATTGAATGAGTTCTCTGGACTAGACGGACACCGTCAGCAGTGCTGCGCTGCTCAAACTCATTGAGCTGTCCGACGAGGGGTTTCGCGACCTTGGCCCAAGATGGACACACGAAGGGAACGTCATCCGGTTGTTGGTCTTCAATCCATGAGGCCGATACCTATCAACAATTAGTATCACTTCCAGTCAAGAACGCCAATAACTTACTCGAACCCTCAGGAAGAGTTTGAAGTATCCCGTTCTGGTTGAGGATTATTGGGAGTTGTTGGAGTCGTCGAACTTGGAGGCCGTTCTGGCGGTCGCGGTGTGTGGTGAAATGCTTCACCTTGGTGGCCTTCTCCTAGCTTGACTTAGTTTCTGGGTATCCAACCGATCGGATCCGACATGCTTACCACAATCGACGGGTGAATTGCCTGGTCAACCTTGCGAAACTTGAATGCGACCGTGGGATCTTGACGCCAAGTAATGAGAAACATTTGGTGGCTGTTGAAACGAAGCAAATTTGGCTGACTTCAGACGGTAAACATCTTCGTAGACGCGGTGTATTGGTTGCTTGGAAAGGGGCTGTTTAGAGGTCAGTGTTTCAATTAGGGAGCGGTTTGGAAGAAGAACATACAGTTCAAGCTACCAAGGGAGCGTCAATATCCCGTTCAATGCCGTTTGTATGGGCCATTTCCACCGTTCCATCTCATGATTCCTGCGGCCAATCCTTCTCATGCCCCCAACGGTCGTTGTCGGCACTCATTTGTTCGATGAGTTTATAACGAAGGGGGACAAGTGTGCCAAAGCTTTTTCCCGAAAAGCGGCAAATGTTGGCATCTTGTTGGTCTGTCAGGCTCAACCGGATTTCCATTCAACGAGGCCGGTACCTTTCAACAGTCAATATCACTTTCACCAAACAACACAAGTAACTTACTGGAACCCTCGTGGATTGCATCAGCCAAGGACCGCCCGAGAGAGATACGCCTTGAATCACAAACGCGAGTCCCGTCAAGTGAAGATACGAGGTAAAAGAAGATGGGATGAATACATGAGAAGAGAAGTAAGCTTACATCTTCTTTGAACGCGGGGAGACCTATTGTGTAAGCTTCGTTTGGTTGAGGATTGTTCAACGTGTGTGGGGTTTAAGTGCTTGAATAGACTGCTGTAATGTAAAGTGCTATGTAGGAAGGAAGGTAAGGATCTGAAGGTGAGAGGAGAAGCTTTCCTCCTTTATAGCTCGGGTTATCGGAAGACACAGACACGGCCAAACAGCACACCTTGATTTCCCTTGCTTGGTCTTCGCGAGACTGTCGATATGACGAAGGACGAGAAGAAAAAGGTCAGAGGCCAAAGGTGAGGCTCCGACAAAATCCTCGGCTACATGTCAAAAATTGTGTTAGAGTCTGAAATCAAGGTGTCCGTCTGCCACTGCTCACTAACCTGAGTAAGAGTGGTTGCAAAGGGTTGAAACACTATACCCACGCCGAAGATCCAGTGAATGTTGTCGGCGTGAACAAGATGACTTGCTGAAGCTCTGACGAAGAAGAGTAGGAAGGTAGGGATATTTTGAGCTGATTCGTCCTACTTCAAGTGAAGTAATTTCAGCGTAGTAAGCTTGGAAAGAAAGGCCAAAGGAACCTGCTGGGGTGAATGTTCCACCTGCTGTCTCAAAGCAGAGATCTCATCACACTGTTCAGATAGAGATTGTCAATATCTGCTCACCGCATCTAGCGGTGATACTTAACTTACCTGTATCGAAGAGTTTAGGATCCCAGCTTGCGATATGTATGACTTCAGTCGACTGTCCAGTCCAACTCGAGCCCCGAACTGGGGGGTAGCGAACAATCCGAATCTTCATATCTTTTGTCAAGGTAACCCAGACAGGAACACGTCAAGTTGTGTTCGCCCAGATTCGCCACACCCACGTCACAACCTGGACCTGTCGGACATGTCTTCCTGAATTTCCAAGAAACCGAAACCCCAAGTACAGTTGAACTGTACCAAGACATAACGAACAGGCTGATACAACCTAAGGGAGGCGGGGACTCAAAGGAGGAAAACTTCAAAGAGAAAAGGAAAGAAAAAGGAACAAGAGGGAATGGGCGTGACGGTATAGTATAAGTAGACGGAACAGAAAGGATGAGTCAGCGTTGTTCATGGAGGAAATGGGTAGAACAAGATCGGGACCTTTGTTGTCGTTACTCGTTAGTAACAGGATATAGGATCTTACTTTTCCGGCGGAGTCAATCAACGCAGCTAATGTGAGTTTCCAGATTTCTTGTCCACTTATTTCATGACACGCTCAGGATGATGAGTCGAGATGGTCTTAGAGTCGGGACTCTGCATGTTCAGTCCCGCTTCATCCAGCACCCCTCAACAATTTTGGAATGAATTTTCACTCACCTGATTCGCTTAAAGAAGAGGATATACATTTCTCATCTCCCCTTTTCTCTTTTTCCCCGACGTTGTGTCGTCTGTGTGGCGAGTCGCGGCTCGGCCAACGCTATGTTTGCATGCATGAAGCCATATATCCACCTCTATTCCCGTCTTACACGTCAATTACTTTGCTACCAATGGCAAGCCTGCTCAATTTTCCCATCACGTATTCGTGTTTTGGATATACTGTTGCAATATGGGGGCTGGTTTTAACGCCAGTACTGGGCAATTATGTTACTTCGAAATGACACTTGTTTGTCACGATGGTATTTATGGCACTGCCGGTTACTTCAGCTCAGTTTGACGTCTGTCACTTCAGGTACGACTTACTCAAGTGATGTATCACAGAGTTGGCGGGGAGAAAGTTGACTGACCACACCGCCCTCAGCCATGAGCGCGGCTAGGCGGCTACTAGGTAGCACAACAGATGCGCCTCCTTCTACCCATCGCCAACTCCCCATTCATCTTGAAGCCAGGTTATGGAGAGTTATCCTCCAACATCCAGGGCAGTGAGGGCACTAAATGAGCATAGCCTAACTGCCGGCCCAGACTGACAAAACGTCTATATTATTGGATCTCTTACGAGCAATTCTACTGACACCCTGGCCGATAGACGGGAAGCAGCATATCGCCATCGCATCGAGGCTCACTAGATGTACCGGCGTATGACTGACTCTCACGTCTGTTGCTTGCCGGTACTAGGTCGTCATCTATGAAAGATTCTGCCCTTTGATCTAAGCTTGAGTGGAGGGACTCTTCCTGGGTTGGAGTGAAAATATGGGGGTCTTTTGGACTCCCCAGCCTGACAAGATGAGAGTCTTTCCCAGGCTTTTTGTTCTTTCTGTCAATATTGAGTCTTTTTGGTGGTCCTATACGATTGGTATCCTGGCCGGTGCTGTGAGTAGGGTCGGCATCCTTGATCAGTGTGTCTTGGTATGTCTGACCCGCCCTGGAGATCGTGAATATGAACTAGTTGCAACTAAGCAATTTCGAGCACTTAGATAACTTAACGCTTAATTATTGTAGAGATATTAACAGTACACCAAATAACTCATCGTCCATCCACGCGTATCCTTCTATTCCTCTCCATCAAATCCTCCAATTCCCTCCATTTCTCAATAACATCACTCTCATCAAGCTCCAGATCCCCATCCATAGCATGGCCCTCAACGGGCTCAAAATGTCCACAAGTATCATTCGCTTGTCCCACCACAAACCTCCTCATCTTTTCACCCTCGGCCATGTCATACCCACAGATATCCCCTTTACAGAAATAGTCCGCTTGGCCATGTCGTAGACGTACCGGATACGCCACGATGTCAAAGTGTACTAGTTGTGTAGGCTTCTTTTCCAGGAAAACCTGGATCAGATTCATCCAATCTTGTTTTCTCGTTCCGAAGCAGTTCTTCAGACATATCCTCTCTAGGGTATTGGCATGGTTCGTGAAGAAGCCGCAGAGTCCATCCATAATATGAGAATACTCAATCTCAAATGATCTCAAGTTCGGTAACTGGAGAGATGCCCAGTCGATAGGCTCCAGGGTATCCGAGCTCCCAATGATAGCGTCCTCTGTTCCCGCAATCCTGAGTTCCTGTACACTCGTAAGATGTTGAAAGAAGGCGTAGGGGAAATAATACAAAAAGCCATTATGGGCGTTCGTCATGGTTCCAAACCTCCCATTGACTTCCGCAAGGGAAATCTCAAACTTCTTGAGTGACCCAAGCAAAGATCTCCAGTGCTCCGAAGCACAAGCATAGTAGTATTCCGACCCCGTAGGAGGCAACCCATTGATCTCCAATTGTTCAAACGTCCCAATCCCATTCTTCGCAACAGCCTGCAAACTATTCTCAACAACAATCCTCCACGGCTCCTCATGATAGGAATCATTATTTCGAATGAATCCAAATAACGTAAAACAGCAAGGCGCATCTCTCCACTCATTAAGATTCCATCCGCCTAGGTCGAACTGAAACTTTTGCAAACACGGAAACAAGTTCAAAGACTGCAGTGCTTGACGAGTCTCGCTGCTAAGTTGGACGTAGGGGTTGAGAAGAGGATATCGGACTGCTTCGCCTTGTTTCAAGCGGATGTTGTCTCTGGCTGATCTTCGCCAAGGATCGCGAGGACTGTATCGGATTTTACGAACGAATTTTCCTCGTGGTCCTGATGCGAGTGCGAAGAATCGATGAGCGGAGTAGATTGTGTCGTCTAGATTTGTTGAGTGGTATGCTTTTTCTTGGAAGATGGACATGAGACGACGGGATGAGAGGCAGAGATGGCGAAGAGTGTCTTGGGAGACATGATCGCCGATTTCGAGGAGGATTTCGGTAGGGACTTGATTAAACGACATTTTTTCACTTGATATGACAATAGAATAAAGACATAGAGATCAGGGTGAAGGAAAAGAGAGAGAGAATGAAGTGTCCATGAAGGCCATAAAGGTCATGACGAAGTGGAGACGACGACTAACACCATGATGGAAGATCATACCTTGATGGCCAACCTCAATAACCAGTCTTGGAACTTCAAAATACTCGGCTAATCTTGACTCAACTTCGGTTCCAGTTGCTCAGCGTATTTTCAAAGTGTCATGGAAAGGAAGGTTACCTGCGAAGTATTGCATCGCGATTACACGATCTTGACGCAACCCTCGTTGTCAACCAGCCCGGGCATGATTTGCTGGCTACTAGATCATAGGTATGATCTAAGAAGCTTGTAATTAAACTTACACCTCTCAATCTATTACCCTAAAATACAGATACTAAACATTGAATGAAATAGCATCAATTAGACGAATGGCCGCTGAAACATAAGAGATGAAATAATTTGGTCACCTTATTCTAGCTTAGACTAGCACTTGGATTGCTGTATTTTAGCAGTATAACCTTTTGAGAAAATTTCTTCTGTTATTTTACTAAATAAACATTATCGCTATAAATAAAAGTGTTATGTCTCCCATCTAGGTGCATTGATAATCAACGCCATCAAACACCCAGACATAACAGCCGTAACAGGCAACGTGACAATCCAACCTGCATAAATCCACGCTACAAGTTTTGGATTAATACATCTCCAATCCCCATTCGCCAACCCAACACCCACTGTCGCTCCCGTGATACACTGTGTCGTTGATACAGGTAATGACAGTCTTGTCGCCATGAGTACGGTTATAGCACTAGCAAGTTCCATGCAAAACCCACGACTGGGCGATATGAGCGTAAGACGGTTACCCAGCGTACGCATGACATGGTAGCCGTATGTTAGCAACCCGACGACTATGCAGGCACCGCCTACTGCGAGGATCCAGAAGGGGATTTCGACAAAGCCGGGGATCGTGCCAGTGGACCAGACTTCGTAGGCTGTTGTAAAGGGTGCGACTGCGTTGCTGACGTCGTTTGCTCCGTGGACGAAAGATGCTGTTGCGGCTGTGAGGATCTGGAGGGATGAGTACATGTATTCTGCGCGGTTGTCGTAGTGTGCTGATCGGGCATGCATATCCTCCAAGTCCCAGTTGAGAATGTTGTTTCGTTTCTGCATCGCTACAACGTCCTTTTCTAGACCGCGGAGTAATACACGGTTGACTTTCCATGCTAGGACCTTTGGAGTGTTCCAGTGTCCGTCTGGGCGAGGAGGTACGAATTCGGAAGAGGGACGCCGTTCGAAGCGATTTGGTGGTGTTTTGGGTGGTGTTTGGGCTGGTGGTGGAAGAATCCAGTCGTCGTCTCGGTCAAGATCTGGTAACTCGCCATTCTGCGTCTGAATCGACTGAAGAAGTGTTTCGGAAGTCCGTATGTAATCGAGTTCCTCCCGCGTGAGATGTCCCTGGTAGTAGTCTCTGATCCGAGGTTTCGTGAAACCAATTGGTGTCGGCGGCGGAGGTGATCGCCAAAGCAGCATCGGTCCCTGGAAGACATGATACCACTTAAGCGTCCAATCCTCATGCATTATCCTCGTCCATAGAAACGGGAGTATAAACACAACCTGGAGAAATGTCATCCCTGTTGCAGTAACAAAGATCGCAATAACCGTATCCTTCACAGACAGATTTACCGCATGAATTCCCTTCCAGACCAAAAGCATCGCAAGAGCTCCAACAGTAAGATAGGTGTAAAACGGAATGGAGAAGAAAGCTCTCTTCACAGCACTCCGCTTCATCAGGATAAACTTCTTTGTAAAAAGAAACAAGACGTATCCCATACACCCTGCGATAAGAGGCGCGACAACCCAAGCCGCAAAGATCTGTGAAACACCATGCCATCCCCAACTAACCTTCTCAATCCCAATCGACGCTGTCGCCGCGCCGACCAAACCGCCAATAAGAGAATGTGTCGTCGATACAGGAAGGCCTCGTCGTGTCGCAAAGGTGAGGAAGAGCGAGGATGACATGATAGTACACATCATGACGAGTAACAAAACACCAGGCGAGCTGTCATAGTGGTGAGGGTCGACGATCTTTGTGCGGATGGTATCTGCGACTCGGGATCCTACTGATGCGCTGCCGCTGAATTCGCATACTGCTGCTATGAGCATGGCTTGTTTCATGGTTAGGGATCGAGAGGAGACGGATGTTCCGAACGAGTTGGCCACATCGTTGGCACCTGGAGAGTCAGTGTTTGATTGTATGGATAGTGTGTTAGAGAACATACCGATGTTCCAGGCATCGAGACAAGCGAATATGACGGTTAGAGCAAAGATGTAATCATACTGATGAAGTGTCGCCATTGCCTAGGAGATAGGTGAAGATAATAAGGATATTAAGAAGGCGCCGCGTCTCCACGACGACAGCATGTCACTCCATATCGAAGCGATGAAGATCTCAAGCGTGAATGAGATAAAGCTGGATAGCGAAGCAGGGTAGTAACAGCTATAAGACAAGACAGGCGGGGCAACCGGGCTTCTTTTAAGCTCCTTCTCCCGAGAGACCGGTTAGACTAGTCAACGGCTGAGCGAGTGTGCGTCTTTGCGAAGACGTGATTCGATAGGCGAGTTTTGACACAGGGGCGATTCTTATTTAGTCGGCTGTTGCTACAATTGAAGACCGAGAGACTGTTTGGGCCAAGATTTAGGTGATAGTGGTGATGATTTGGGGCTGTGGTGGTGAGTAGCCAATGATACCGTGAGGATGGACCACGAGGTTGTGAGCCGCGTGTTGAAGAAACGACGATGCGGGAGGAAATGGAATAGAGAGTTTCTAGACTAATCAATCGGGCGATGGTAAGCGATAATTGAAATCCAGAATTAACCTCAATGTTGATTCCCATATACGATAGCCATCTTGACTCTTCTCGGTTTTGGAATGTAGATTCTCGACGGCGTACTTGTTCTTGATCCTGGGCGCCTTCTTCAAGTCCTCTCTAGACATCCCGCGCACAAGCAAACGCCTTTCCCGAGACGCTTCCCGAAGCTACACATCATCTCAAAATCCTTCCTTGGCCGTCACACTAACAAACGCCACAACTACGACAATTCTAATCCCACTCACCTTGAAGTCTTCAGGAACTGACTGACATCCCACGTGTATTTTAAGCCGCCCGATCGGGCGACCGAAGTGGCTGCTGTGCCGCTTATATGACACGATGCGGCATGGTTGACACTCAACCTGGGGTATCTGATGTAACCCAGACCATTCTCATGATTGTAGTATCGTCAGAGTATTGGAAAGGTTGCACGCAAAGAATTCGAGAGAGGAATGGTTTAGGCACTTTATGCCAGTTTAGATTAGAATTAAGGCTATCTTACTTCATCCATCAAGGATCCTTCTATTGGTAATACTGCTCACCGAGCAGAGTCCTCTAATACTTGCTGCATCTAACCAGGGGACACCATCAAAGACGCCCAGTCAGCGAGCGATTCGACAATAAACTTCCCCCTGATTGATAAATGGTCGGCCTTCGGTGTTTACACGAAAATCTGGAAGCAGGCGCTCGTCAGGTCGAGTGCCTCCATATCAAGATCAAAGTAGTCTCTCTTCCATCTTTAAGCAGATCCGCTCATCGGCTTCTCAAAGCTCCACTTCGCATCCCGCATTCCCCACTATTCCCGTCTCAATCTAACCTCGGCCCGTCTCACTCCGATTTACATCATCAACTTTCCATTCGCCTCCATCACCACTAACTACAATCTTTACTGCGCCAACTCCAACACCACACTCACCCCCAAAGCAACAACCTCACAACGAAACTTAACCCTCCAAAAAGACAAACAACAAAACAACGAAAATGTCCCGCCTTCTAACCCGCCGTCTAACACCCCTCCTCCGCCCTTCAATTCGCTTATCATCAACATTCCAATCCCGCCCCTCACCACCAAAGCTCCCCGCCGACCAACAAGCCGAATTCGAGCGTCTTCAGCGCGCTGCGAGTGTATCTTCTGCGTTTCAACCAACTGAAGAGCCCAACGTCACCGTCACCCCTACAAACACTGCTACTACTGCGGCTACACCCGCTACATCGCAAATCAGACATACAACAACCCCCGAAAAGAAAGATGAGGATATGAACATCGGTTACTTCCGCGGCGCACCGCCCGAGTTCGAAGGCGAGGTCAATCCCAAGACTGGAGAAGTTGGAGGGCCCAAGAATGATCCTTTGAGATGGGGTGGGGATAGCGATTGGTCTTATAATGGACGAGCGACGGATTTCTAAACGGCAAACGGCATACGATAAAGTCATGGATGGACCGGTGGCAAAATGTACAAAACTGTATCATACAATTATAGACAAAGGCTTACGCCTTGATTAAAATTTGTTATTATCATAACCAGAAAGGGGTATTTCTAATGCTACAAGACCTTTGGCTCCGGCTCTTTGCCCTGCTATGCAATGACACCAACGCCTTTTATGGTATGGTGACAAAATCGTGACTGTCGTCAAGAATCCGTCTTCGCCTCTGTGGTCGGCGCCTCGACGGCATCGTTCATTTCCACGTCCTTTGGCTGTTCCTTGTTTTCTTCGTTCGCTTCGGTGTCGTGTGTGGTCGGCTCACTATTCTCCTTATCACCCTCGACGGTATCCTTCTCCCTTGTCTTCGGCTCGGTTTGTTCGGGTTCTTTCTTCCTCCATGTAGCTGATATGCCACCCGGGACCTTTCCATTCGTTTCCTTCTCCTTAGTAGCCTCGATACCATTTCCATTATCGAGACTCATCTTGACCTCGCGCATGGCCTTGCGGATGCGATCACGTCGAGCTTGACCTCGGAGTCGTGCTTGTGGTTGCGCTCCATTTTCCACCCATCGTACACTCTTGATCATGTAGCTGATACCGTCGTGAATCGCACGACGATGTCCATAATCTCCACCAAATTCTCGACTCGTAATGCCATGTCGGGTAGAAGCATAGTATTTGACCAAGCGGGGAAGAATGAGGATGTTGACATGTAGGTCTCGTTGTGCAGGTATCGGCATCGGTCCGCTCGTGGGAGGTGCAGTGATCAAACCTTCTGAGTCCAGGTCGACAGTCGAGTTCGCAGGCTTCTTACGTCGCTTATCGGTGGCGCCCTGTTCGATATCCAACGTCGAACTATCGACGTCCTCTGACCACTCTCCCTTGATCCAGCCACTATGAATGCATGCGGCAACAACATCAGAATCGTCCGTGTAAATATCGGTGCCCCAAAGATAACTTCGCGAGGTGATTTCTTCTCTTGAGGCAGATGCTAAATGGACTCGCGACACCTTGACTGTCAATATGCAGTTTTCATTATCTTTGATCATCTCCCAGGGTAGAGGCTTGGGGTTGGAAGCGAAAGGTCGATGCGTGGGATAGGTTGGCACCAATCTGCCAGCTTTCAATCCCGGTTCGTAGATAAAATCTCCAAGATGGTGTCGTGGTCGATCCGATACAGATTCAAAAACTGCTTTTGACGAAACAATGGTCTTGGTTTTCGGAGGTATTATCGGCGCGGCGTTTGTTACCGGCTGTTTCACCGGCTGGTGCTGGTGTGGATGCATTGGTCGTGGCGGATGATGATGATGAGGAACGGGAAGGCCTTTGTCATTGGGGGCACCAGCTTTGAAGTTCTTGAAGGGTACAGCACCGCTTAATGGGGCAGCGTCAGGTGGATGATGATGGTGGTGATGCGCGTGACTATGATAATCAGCAAAGTCCCGAGGAAACGGAAGGCCAACATACTGATGATGGTGGTGATGTTGATGTTGGTGAGTTTTGGGACGTTTGGCCCTGCCGGCGGGAGTAACTCGTCCGGAACTTTCATCATCGCCCTTTCCTTCATCATCCTTGAGTTTTCTCCTCCTGCCTTTGGTGCCCTTTCCTCCTGCCTCGGGACCAGAATCGGGTGTTACATTTTCCGGGTCCTCGCGTTTGGCTAGGCTTGCATTTGTGAATGGCATTGCAGCAGATGTCATGGGGCTTGTAACTCCCATGACTCCGTTTCCAATACCAGCAAACATGCGGCCAAACTCGCTCTTGATTCCTGGCTCGCCAGTTGGACCAGGCTGCTGTAATTGCGCGCCCTGTACGGCTTGGGGTAGTGGTGAAATTCTTCCTTTGCGGTTCATCTCCTGGATCGCCAACAAATTACGCTGACCATTCGGGGCTGACGCATCATCGCTATTACGGTGTCGTGGAGATTCAAGTTGGCCCGGACCAGGAGCTCCGTTATAGGCTATGGTCGGTGGTGGGGGGCCGCCTTCTTCTTGTCTTCGGTGCGGAGGTTGCTGCTGGGCATGCATCAAACTCATTCGGGCTCGGTCGGGGGAGTCATAAGGTGCGGGTCCATGGGGCATATTTTGGCCTGGCGGGCCGGGCATCGGATGCGAGGCTGGAGGATATCGCTCAGGTGGTGGACCTGGGTAAACACCATGAGGAGGATAAGGCTGCGCAGAAGGAGGATATTCGGGATGTGGTCGCTGGTGATCCATAGGGGCTCGGTAGCTGGGATCAGAGCCCATGCGACCCCATTGCCCGTCTCGCGGATCTCGTTCTCGGATATCTCTAGGATCCCTACCCTGAGATTCACGAGGGTCTCGTTCTCTAGGATCGCGATCGGGCGGTCGGCCGTACGGTAAAGGATTTCGAGGTGGTTCGCGATGGCCATATTCAGGATGTATCGAGTGTCTTCCCGAGTCACTGCCAGAATATGCGCGTTCTCTTCTTTCGCGCTCGCGCTGCTCTTCGCCTAATCGTTCGCGTTCTGCTCTATAGCGGTCGTCGTAGGGATTAGGTCGCAAGCCAACTCTTTCGGGGTTGTATTCCATGCCAGGTGGAGGTCGACCCATCTCGTCGCGTCGCCCATAGGCCTCCTCGGGGTTGGGTGGTCGCCCCATCTCCATCGGTCGAGGCATGCCTTGATACGCCTTGGGTTGGCTGCTTGGTCTTGGAGGAGGTCCAGGAGGTAGTCTTCCAGGTTCTCTTCCGTGATCTGCGGAACCTGAAGGATGTCTCGAGTACGTGGAAGGCGTGCTATAACGCGGGACTTCGGGAGTATAGTGACCAGGTGGTGAGTTTCTGGGTTCATAAGGTCGCTGATGATCGGGGGTATGTGGTCGGCGGAATGGCGGGTAGTCAGAAGCTGCGGAATGCATTCTTGGTGAAGCGTGAACTGCGGTCGCGAAGCCGGGACCTGATCCAGGCGCGGCAGAATGAGGAGGATAATGCGAAGGCGGAGGTTGCGATTCGCGTAAAGCCGGAGGAGGTCCACCCAACATTGACGATATCGACATTGAGCTGTTGCTGCTGCCCGTTCTCGCAATAGAGCTTAGGGCTGGAAGTTCACGACCCGACGGAAATGACATGGGTGGACCGACAGCTACTGGAGGTGCACGCGGTGGAGGTGGCCCATACATCATGTGCGGCTGTTGATTTTGTTGCGGCGGTTTCGCCCCCGGCTGGGGAGGCGATGTCGGCGGCGGCATTTCACGATTGAGAGTTCGAAGAGAGTGAACGACGGGTGTGTTTGAACGCGCAAGGTTCGAATCGTGGCTTATTTGGCGTGACGGTTGAGTATAAAAATTCGTGTCGGAGGATCGTCGCTGGTCAAAAGTATGAGCGGCATATGCAGGGTTTTGATCCGAGGTCAAATTCTGAGCATAAAGATGCGGATGCGACTCGGCGCGCGCGATGTCATAAGACGGTGTGCGAGAGTGGGTAATGATATGCGTGTGCTCATGCGGATGAGTATGCGGGTATGTACGGTTCGAGTGCGCAACAAATACAGGAGTAGCGCCGGCTTGAGTAGCTATCGTGATGATGCGGTTGTCGGAGGTTGATGGTGTTGTTGGAGAAACTGGAGGGAAAGGAGTAGGAGTAGCGTAAGGCGACGGCGAAAAGGGAACTGGAACTGGAACTGAAAGTGGAAGCTTGGACGGATGCCGTGGATCCATGGCGCCAATTTTTTAGCTCCAGAATTCCCTTTCGGCTTCAGGTTCCAGCGACTTGAGCTAAACCCAAAAGAACAAGATGGCATCCACCCAAGCCTTTTTCCACCCCAGGAAATCTCCAAAGAAAAAGAAATGCCAGTCAAAGAGTGGATACTTTTTGATGTGGAAGAACTGGGCTGAAGTTGAGTTGGTCAAGTCAAGTCAAGTCGAGTCAAGTCGGTCTGGCGATAACGCGTTTGGTGATAGTTTCTTGGCGAGTAGCAACACTTAAGGCGCGGGATATTCTCAACTCTGCGTTCGCGTTGCACTGTGGTTTAATGCAAAGGTTCAGAGTACAGCAAAATCTGATCTGTTCGTGATTAACGCGGCGGTGGTAAGCCAGGTTCAATAGGCCAACGCAAGGGACAGGACACACACACATCAGATACGACACGTGCCAAAAGTCAAGACAGGCAACAAACAAATGTGTTACTGACGGAACGGAATTCAAGAAATGACTATGTAAGAGAATAGATAGATACTACATTTCGGTATTTGCTGTGCGTTGTCCAAAGCATCCATGCAAGAAGCGTGATCAAAAAGAAACAATCCAATAGATCGATCCTGTTACACTGCTGTGCCCCTGGAGTTGATCCGATACATTCTATACTGTGCGGTCTGTAATGCATCATGAGAAAGAGAAAGAAAAAAAAAACACAGATTGGACAGGGGCATGACATGGGGCGGGGAGGGGATGGGAGGGGGGATACTGTAGCGGTGGGCGCTAAGTGGGCAGTGAGACATGGATGAGCGAGTGACACACTCTGCACACACACGATGAGCTAAAGACCCTGTTTTCGATGAGGCCAGGAGGATACGATAGGCTAATAAGTATGGTTATGTTATGCTTTGCCATATTGGATGAGTGGCAGAAGGGTAACGCCGTCGAGGATACAGTACGGACGGGTAGAAGGGAAAGCTTCATACCTTACAGGTACAATAGGTTGGATGATGAAACCAACAGCTGACTCGGAAGCTAGGCAAGCTTGAGCTGGGAGCTACAGTATAGATGCGACAGATCATCTCCGTTAATGTTTCTCCAGCTAGATATGCATCTCATGATTCAGGGTTTGACCATCCATCACAAGCAACACCACAGCTACACCAGCTACTGTACGCTACACCACAGGTACAGATCCCTCTCTCATGATTTTCATCATGATTACCCATGACGCCAGACTCTCCAACAAAAAGCTTTCAAGCTAAACTAGGTCCAGTTCGCCCCAAGCCTTGTCTGCCGTACCCGCGGTTTTGACGCTGACGAATAGGAGCAAAGTAGTTACCCTCCAACAGAAAAGCAGGGGTCATGTGTTGCGTTGTGTTATGTTTTTCCCATTTTCAAGCTGCATTCCCATGTTGCAGAAACTGTCTGTACAGAGTAGTGAGAAATTACCCCGGGAGAGTAATACCCTGGTCATGTTTCCAATTAAAGAACACCGAAATGAACTGACGGGACCTTTCTTTTTTTTCACCGCCTGCAATTACAGGATTTGAGGCTTGTTCAGGTAGCCACATGCAGCAAATACGCATCATAATTACAATGACCATCTGGTCGATCCCATGCAGGGCCAACAAACCATATCCGTGCTTGAAGCGACCGTTTTTGTGATGATCAGCCAAGATGCTAGCGAAGCACGGTCAATAAAACACGCACATCATGAGGGGAGCGGGGAGTTGAGAAGGTCCTCACGGGTATAATCGGTAGAGGGATATCGTGTTTCGTTTCTGCACTGTTCATGCTGAATCTGTTCTTGTGCATCGGTTCTATTCTTAGTGATGCGGTGTGTTTGTACCCTTGTTCATGTAATGTATCACGACACCAAGATGCGATCTTGCCATGTGCTTACCCTATAACGGATCAAGATTTCGACGTTGTGTAAACTACCACCACCACCTAGCATAAGGGTATCAGGAGAATTGCCTGAGATAAACCAATTTAGATTTTTACTTTATGCAACTTTTAAGTAATACTTAGGGTACTTTATTGTATTGTCCTCAGCCTTGTAGAACAGTTCTGCTGTGGCATTGGAAAATTCCACAATATGTCTTCAAGAAAAAGTACAAGGCTGCACTTCATGACAGTAAAACAGTGAGAGAATGGAAAAGAAATGACAGCTGTACTGTTCTCAAGTCCGTCAATAATAAATCTTGGCGCTACCTGCTCTACCAGTTATGTTCCTCACAAGAACAGAGAGAGAGTTTATCCATGTGCCAATATTCGGGGAGTTCATGAACTCAAAAGGGGGAAAATACCAAGATATTTAGAAAAACCTCGAAGGAACAGATGCGGATTAACTTTCATTTAAGGATAGATCTGATTTGTTCCTTGATAAAGATCGGAAAAACGTCTGTCAATAAGTTTCTCCCCGTGGCCATCGATGTTCCACTCTCGTCACTCTCAAGAACAACCACGAAGCGGCACCAACAGATGCCTAGTTCAGGAACCCTTCGTTTGTTCACTCAACTCCAGTGCCAATTCCAGTGCCAGTATCATGCACTCTTACTCTACTACTCCTCTGTTCGCTTTGTCTATTTATTCCCCCTTCCCCTTCTCTCCTACCCAAACACCACCACATCTGTCTAGGACACCTCATCTACCTACACCTAACCACCGACAGACCTAAGCATATCCGGCATCACGACTCATCATGTATTCTAAGCGTCTAGCAGACTACGTCGAGCGGCTCACGCCCAAGCCTCTCAATGCATCAGAGCGTCCCTTCAACAACGCGACCGCGACCCATCCCCCAATGCTTCGACGGGGCGTAACAAACCGAATCCTAATCTATCCCGGGTCCTTCAATCCCCCTCATCGAGGTCATCTTGGTCTTTTGAGCCACGCCTTCAGTAATGCAGGCGCAGATCTCAACATCATCGCTGCGATCATCGTCGTCACGGACGACCACTATCTCAAGTTCAAGATGGAGAGGAGAGACAATGCGATTGTGATTCCTAAGGAAAAGCGCGCCAAGCTCTGGAGAGGTTCAGGAATTCCTGTTGATTGGGCTTATGTCTTTGATGGACCTGGAAAGGAGTGGGCTCCCTTCCGTGCTAACCTCGCCAATGAGGCGCGAAAAGACGGTTTCGATGTTAGGTACATTGTCCTGAACGGTCCGGATGTCATCACCTATGGCCGTGGTTTTGATGCCGAGTGTTGGGATTGCGGGGATGCAATCACCTCGGACATCTCACGCCCTGTTGACTTTCGATGCCCGTCTACTCTTCGCCAATTAAACGGCTGTTCCCCTTGGGAGAAGCTCAAGATCAACCGCCTTCTCCTTGAGCAGGAGATTCGAGAAAAGCTCAAGCAACAGGGAACACCAGGTACCAATTCCCCTATATTCACCGAAAACGCAGAAGCTAACTTTGAGAAAGTTGTTGAAGAGGCCGTCGTAGAGGCCGTAAAGACCGTGACCAACATTTGGACTTGTCGCCAACTGATCACGAAGCCCAAGGGAATTGTCCGCTTCCTCCCAGTAGATCCCGAGAAGCAGATGCGCGATGCTCCCAGCTCTACCAAGATCCGCATGATCATTGACAGCTCTCCCCCAGAGGATCTCGTCAAAAACCTCACAGGCATTGCTCTTAATCCAGACATTCTTGTGGAGATTCTGAAGGAATTGCCCAAGCCTATCAAGCGGGTGGTCGCGGAGAAGCCCGACCGCAAGGCCTTGGCGAAGGACGATCTTGAGGCGTTCAAGAAGATCGTTTGGTAAACATCTGAGACTTTGATCTTGGTTTACTATGTTTTGGATCTTGGCAGAGTATTGCGTTGAGAAGTGCTGGAGTTTACGGAAAGACCCTGCTGCCATTGGGCTCTTTTGCTATTGGATTGTGTAGGAAGTTAAAAGACTGTAGGTGCGCTATATTGAATTGACCGAGACTGCTTAACTGAAAAAAGAAAAACCCCCCATAACATTCCCATTCTTCCAATCGTGAATGCCAATTAAAAGCGTACTAATCGCTATATCAGCGACATCTCTCGTGCCATGAAAAGCTAGGACTCCCTCAAAGCCCTAGCTTTTCACGGCACGAGGGAGATCGCTCAAGATGGCGACGAATACGATCCTTCCTAGTAAAATACATTCCACAAGCCTTACAATTACCCTCCGGGTTAGGGATGTTGTTTCTGTTCGCGTATTCCTTGTGCGATACCCAGTAGTGACGATTGAGTTCTCTCTTTTCTGCGGCGACGTCGCCACAGCACTCGCATTTAAGGCGGAGGTTATGTACGCGATTGATGTGTTTGCTGTACGGTGGTTAGAGGAGTGTGATGGATGGGTTGGAGACTTACTTGTAGTGTGCGCCTATCTTCCATGACTTCTTGCAGCATAGGACTTTTCCTTATTAGCCATGAGGTATGTCAGAACGATGGGTTACTTGCCTGTGTTGTCTCCATTATTGAGCTGGGTATCATCATCCGAACAGCTGTTGTTCATCATCAACAATCCCGCTTGTAGATCGGCCGGCTTGTTGCCAGCATCATAACTACGCGCATGACTCCTCTTCTAAGTCCGAGGGCTGGGAGAGGTGGAAGAAGCGTCGCTTTGAGACGAGGGGCCGGTAGAAACGGAGCAGTGGGCAGGATAATCATCGGAAATGGCCATTCGAGAAGGGAATTGACGATGCCGAGTTGCCTGCTCAGAGCGGTTCAATATGGACCTGATCTCTGGTGTCATGGTCAGCGTGATTCATTTCGGATTCAGCGATTGATCAATTATTACCATGATCTGGGAAGTCCCGTTCTATATCCACATCACTGAAGAGTTCCATGATGGAACGTGTTCAGCGGGTAGGTTTGCGATTTGAAGATAAGACCGGCAATAAATGCAAGAACTGCGACAGACCGCAATGAATTTTCTGACACTCAGTATGTGTGCCCCGAGAAGTGATAACTACAGTCCTTTCAAATCAATACACATTGCTAGACTCATGAGTTTATATATCTCCCGTCTTGGCATTGTCTATGTACCTTGATCTACCCATCACCAACACTTCATTCACTTTCAAGCCGGGGGCCGTCTAACATCGTCATAATAGACCCCAACCTGGACTCTCAAATGCGAAACAGAGGGTTGCATCGTTGGCAATCACCCAGAAAGCCTCACGGGCCGTCAGAATTGGCCAACTGATAGATACATGTGTGTGTGATTGGCGAAAATCGGCCGAGATGGTGTGGAGACCTTTGAATCAGATGGTATCATGCATGAAATGATGGACGGCATCCTTCTTTTGTGTTCTAACCAGTTCGCTTGTTGTGATTTGTGCACAGCCTGATTTGGGTGTTGGATCGAAGTCGTGGGGGAAACGAGGCTGGCTATTGATGAGGAATTCTAGCACAGTTATTTTTGGAACAATCATGTCTTCAATGATCTTTATTAATTTACACAGATATGCGATGAATATTTCCCGATCGCGCAACCATCTTGTCGTTTCCCGACGATATAGCTACCTCAAGACAAGGTAGACGCGGAATCAGCACAATGCTCCGAGGGTATTAATATGCCCTCCTTCAACTAATAGGAAGATCAAGCTCAACAACCCAAGGAAAATTGAACAACCGCTTCCTCTGGCCCTGAATGGCAGCATTAACAAAAAGCGTATCAATCTTCCTCACAACCTCCATATGATCCCCCCTCTCATGCCTCGTGACCACAACCCTATCCTTCTCATACTCCTTCCTCCCCCATTTTACTTTGTCAAGATTCTCCAACACCACAGACTCTTCCTCGTCAATAGCCGTAGCAGGCGAAAGCTCCCCAGGTCGGTAATCTCGCCATCTAATCAGTTCAGCGCCCCAGCTACTATGCGCGTGGCCGAAGCAGTGCATTAAAGGTTTTGCTTGGGCGACTGCTCTGAACAGGTCTGGACAGCCGATGTGTTTTTCGTAGCGGCCTTGGTCGAGGATTTGGAGGGGTGGACCGTGGGTGATCATTATGTCGACTTGTTCGTTTATGTTCCAGTCGTGGCCTTCATAGATGTTGTACTGGAAACCCCAGGGGTCCTCTGAAAGAGTATACGGACTTGCGTACACGACAAGATGGGCGCCGTTGTCAAGGTCGAAGTGATGTACGCCCTCATCCAGATATACAATTCCGTACTCTGCAGCACTCTCCATCAAACGTCTCGCCTCTCCAGGACACCCATACTCCATCTCCACCCGTTCCATATCAGGAGGCTCTATCTCAGCTCTCATTCTCTTAAATGTAGGTTTATCGAGTGTAAAGTCATGATTGCCTGCAATAACAAGTTTAAGAGGAGCATCAAGTTCTTTGAGGAGTTCAATCGCAGCTTCGAATTCGTGTAGTTTTGAGTGTTGGGTAAGATCACCGCAGTGGATGGCTACTTCAACGGGGGTTAAGGGCACGCGGTCGTCGGGGAAGGGCTTGCTGTGCGTGTCGGAGATGATGAGGAAACGGGTATTGACCTTCCAGGGCGTCATTTTGGTGCATTGATGTGGTTATTGGGGAGTGTGGAGAGGAGCAGCACATGAGAAGATATTTTGTAAAATGGTGATAATAATTGACATCCTACATCTAAGATTTGCATAGCGTTTAGCATCCTGTGAACCTTGGATCATGACTCTTGCGAACAGAGCGATTGTTCTTAAAACCTTCATTCGGAAGCAGCGAGTCGCCAAGCCAACTTCTTAAAGAGGCTTCATTACATGCGCGCCTTGATACAAAAAGACATGTCCTACTTCATCGGATTGGATACAGATGTTCGAGTAACTCTTCAGCATTATTTAAGCTCATCAAGGTGCTAAAAATACCACACATAAAGTTTAACCCCGGCAAATGGACCCTCGCTAAAACTCCCCAGAACCCCAGAATTTGTTCAACTGCCGCGAAGATCATCATTCTCCACGTGACGGCGCCGAACTATCGGGTTGGTCAATGTCCACTCTAATCTTCCATCATCAACATCATCACGACCATCGTCACATTCATTATGCGTGAAGATGGATTCTTACGGGTTGATCGTCACCGATTACATGATGATGTCATGGGGGATAGAAAGCCATGGTGCTCCAGCCTGTCATTCAAACTTACCCTTCCACTCCTCACTCTCATAACCATTTGCATATTTGCGCCAAAAGTTTACTTTCTTTTTAATCTTGGAGCTACGGATATGAAACTTACAAGCTCAATCGCTGTTTGTCCAGCATTGGCTATGGCGCGTAATATTACGTTGTACAGAAATGACCCGCTGGTTCCGACTCCACTGCCGCCATCACATGCTGCATCCGACGGGCCAGCTATCATCCACGCCTTTCAGAAACTAAGTCGGTCTACAACATGGAAGAGTGTTCAGAATATTACTTTTGAGGGAGATACTTTTGAACCTGAGGGTATTGTAAGGCTTGGCGATGATCGGTATGTCGTTAGTTCAGGACATTGGACTATACCAACAAAAAAGTATGGAAAGATCATCAACGGGACAGATCGCTCTGCTGGAGCGGGAAGAGCGCATTTGATGGTTTATAATGGAAAAGGAGAAATCATTGCTGATGCGACGATTACGAAAGAGGGTGATGATGAGTATCATAATGGAGGCATTGACTTTGATGGTCAATATATCTGGGGAACCATCGCGCAGTACCGTCCGAACAGTACGGCATACGTCTACCGAACAGACCCTACAACACTCGTCCCAGAGCGCGTTCTCAACTACAATGACCATCTTGGCGGTATAGTCCACGACACACGCGCCAATTCCATCACGGCTCTTAACTGGGGTTCACGCTGCGCGTCAACATGGAATCTTAGATCCGTCCACACAGGCTGCGACGCATCACCCTCCCCAGAAACGGTGGTTCAAAATCCAAGTCACTTTATCGACTACCAAGACTGTAAATGGCTCGGCCACAGCGGCTTTTACAGTGGAAAAAGTATAATGCTCTGTTCAGGCGTATCTACGATCAGTAATTACACTCTTGGTGGTATCGCGCTTGTGGATGTCAAGACTATGATTCCTCTTGCAGAAGTGCCTATTGAGATGGAGAGTGCGTTGGGTGTTAGGGTGACGATGAATCCGATGGATGTTAGTGTCAATGATGGGAGATTGAGGCTTTATTTATTGCCGGATCAGCATAATAGTACTTTGTATGTTTATGAGGCGCAGATATAGAATAATGGTAATTGCTGGTGCCTGGTTGATTACAACGATGGATACGAAAATGGTCAGAGCCCACACGTGTAAATATCGCTCAACTCCACAACTCTTTCACAATCTGGATAGTTAAGTATTCTCACGATTGTACTAACAAAATGTTTACATCGAACGTATAGCTTCCATTAAAATGAGCCCCCACAAACAACCATCATCTCAAAAGATTCAATTCACCTCCCTCCCACCAGAAATACGACACCAAATATGGACTCTCACCCTCCCCTCCCGTCGCATCCTCGTCCTTTGCTACGATGGTCAAAAGGACCACCGCATCTTCAGATTTCTGCACCATTATCCATCTCCAATAACCCTTCAAATCTGCCGTGACTCCCGCGCAGCAGCCCTCAGCCAAGGATTCTTCTTCACCCTCAACGACTCCGGCCAAAGTGCATATTTTATCCCCAAAACAGATATCATATACCTTGACGATAAAGCAGTTATATACCTAAAAACTGCACACTCTATTGGGGTTCCAGGCTTGGATAGGGTTCTCAACGTTGGCTTTGGCTGGACTCGCTTATTCTGCTTAGCAGGATCAGTTCCTCATAAGAAATGCTGGAGAAGAGCTGTAAAGCGTCTTTACATCCACATGCCGCTTCTTATAACGCTTAATCATATCACGCTTGACCGCTCCAAAATGAGACAGCGTGACCTTGCGATCGAGCCTTTTTCAGAGAACAATAAAATTTGGTGGATTGAAACGCACAATAATACGCTCAAGAGGGCTTTTTCGCCGTGGAGCCTGGTGAAGAGTTGGGTAGAGGACGCGCTTGTTGGGAGTAAGTGTCAGCCTGAGATTTTAGGGTGGAAGCTCGACCGGTCCTAAAGCTTTCTCTTCTACCAAAGTATGTTCAGATTGTCGTACTTTGTATGTTCATGAAGCGTATACATACTTCTCAGGCAGTTGTAATGGCTGGATCTAGTGCCTGATTGATTACAACGATGAATACGAAAATGGTCCGCTCGGGTTCTGTAGGATTCGGATGCCTGCTTACAACCAATCCTATAAATATCGCTCACCTCCACAACTCACTCTTGTACAATTTATCTAGTCTAGTTCTCACTAATACTTACAACAAACATTAATCTTTCCATTTATAAAATGAGCACTCAAAAACAGACAACTCAGTTCTCATCTCTCCCGCAAGAGATACGGGACCAAATCTGGAATCTCACTCTCCCCTCGCGCCGCATCTTCCACCTCTACAAATCTCATGATGATGAACAACACGTCGACGCTTATACTTTCCAAAACACATATCCACTTCCATCGGCTCTTCAAACCTGCCGTGACTCTCGCGAAACATTTCTCCGACAAGGCTTCTTCCTCACACCACCCCACTCCAACAAAAGCATGTACTTCATCCCAGAAACCGATATTCTCTACTTTGGCCGCGTAGATTGTCAACGCCTAAAAGAAAAAGAACTCATCGACATGCCTGGATTGAACAGAGTTCTCAACGTTGGTTTCGAATGGGCGTCTTTCTTCGAATACGACCCTGATGAGAGCATCGTTCCGGCCAAGAGATACTGGAGAACGGTTGTGGAGTGCCTTTACGTCCAGATGCCCCATCTCAAGACGTTGAATCACATATCTCCTGTGCCGTTCGGTAAGCCGCATTGTGAGTATGGGCTTACCCCGTTGTCAGGAAATACCACGGTTTCTTGGCAAGGGCTAGATGGTGAGGATGAGAACGGGGGCGCGTTCGTGGTTGGCAAGTGGAGAGATGTGAAAGGCTTTATTGAGAAGACGCTTGAGGAGAGTGAATATAGGCCTGAGATCTTGGGATGGAAGTTACATACGTCGTCAATTGGTCGAGACATTTTCTCTTCTATTTTTGAGAACCTTTTGAGGAGTTAAGTTTTACTGTTGCTTTGAAGGAGTCATTTACTCAAGCGGCAGGGAATTGGCCGCAGAGAGCTGTTATTCACTCGTCAAGATATATGATGCCTCTGTCTCATTCATGGTCTTGAACTAAACTACTCTTGCTTCAACGCCTCGCTTTTACTTGACTCTTCTATATATACCTAAGAGGCGATGACACAGGAATAACGGTAATTGTGATCGCTGGAGCTGGTGCCTGGCTGATTACGTGAGGTGATGGATACGAAAATGGTCGACCCGTATGTCAGTCATATAAAGATGGATCGCGCACCCCCAAGCATTTTCACTGATATCACAATAAGCATATTAATCTTTGCATTTATGATTCAAGGTTGACTCCTCCAGGGCATCTCAGTTGAAGTCGCCCGCATCCACTGAACTCTAACTATCGCCAACGCAGTGACTCACGCGTACAAAAGGCTGCTATGCCTTGCACAGTAACCCTCCCTTCCTTCTTCCTACACCCAAACCTCCCTCACCACAACACAAGCCTATACCATCGCTGGTTAGCATAGGATCTTTGCATTCATAAAATGATCTTTACGATATTCCCCTCTCTTCCACAAGAAATACAAGACCAAATCTGGGCTTTCACCCTCCCTTCCCCTCGCATCTTCGACGTCGACATATCATCTAATAACGAATCCCACACCTACAGATTCTCCTGGGGCCTCCGAAATGTCAATCCCCTTCCGATAGCCCTTCAAATCTGTTATGATTCCCGTGCAGCTGCCCTCCGACAAGGGTTCTTTTTCGAATATTCGCCCAACAAAAGTCTCTTTTTTATTCCACAAACCGACATGCTCTATTTCGGTCCCGAACGCGTTGACTTCCTACTAATGAAAGAGCCTACCAGCATGCCGGGCTTGGATAGAGTCCTCAACTTTGGTTTTGGGTCTTTCTATTTTCGGGGTAGTGTTCCGGTGGAGAAATACTGGAGAACGGTCGTGAAGTATCTCTATATTCACATGCCGCATCTCAAGACGCTGAATCATATCTCTCCTGTGCCGCCGAAGGGGGCACTCTGTGAGTATACGCTGACTCCGTTGCCACGAAATGTCGAAGTGAAACGGACTGGAACAGAGATAGATGCTCGGTATAATAAGCCGTGGATGGGTTGGGAGATTTCTGTTATGAAGGCGCTTGAAGGAAGTGAGCATAGACCTGAGATTTGTGGGTGGAAGGTCGGAGATGATTGTACCCGAAAGCTTCTTTTTTGATACCTCATAGACGAGCACTTTTTATAGTTGCGGTGGAATGAGTTTCTTGATCAATATATATAGAATATTGTCTTGTTCACGTCTCCAACTACTCTGGCATCAACGACTCGCCTTACTGAACTCTTCTAACCCAAATGAAGAACCTCAACATTGTTACCGACAGGATCAAGAACAAACGCAGCATAATACCCAGGCCTATACTCTCTCAACCCCGGCTTTCCATTATCAACAGCCCCAGCTTTCCTATACAAGATTAGCACCGTATCTCTTACACCTCTTACTCAAACTTACATAGCAACCTCATGCCACTCATCAACATGCTTCTGATCCCTTGCATCAAAAGCAAAATGAATAGGACAAGTTCTGTTTTCCATTTTCCCATCATACTTCTTGAGGGATGCTTCTCCACCACCTCCAAGCCAAAAGTCCGGTCCTTTGTTGGCTTCGCCGAAAGCGCAGTAGTATGCGCCGCTGGGACCTTGGGCTTCGAACTTGAATTCGTAGCCTAGGGGTGCGAGGATTGCTTTGTAGAAGTCGCGCATTTCGGTGTAGTGTTCACCGCAGGGGAGTGCGAAGTGTGAGAGGCCCATTGTGATGGTGATAGATGTAGACGATAGTGACTGGGTAGATGAATTGGTGAGAGGAAGATGAGTTGAGATGAGATGAGGTTGAATGGGATGAGTGAGGTCTTATATACTTGTGCTTACAGCTGAACTTTTAACCTGCATTCACGGTACAACTCGAGATTTCCCCTCTTCAACGTGAAGTCGCACTTGGTGGCGCTCTCCGACTCGGACTTTATTCAAGTCCGCAATCTATCCGATTGCCAATTACGAGAATCCCTGGAATGCATGGTTTGTGATCCCATTGTGCATAAATATATTGACAAATAATCTTCACAAAGACAAATTCTTATGGATAAAATAGAATGTTTTGGTAAGTTATGAACGAATACTTCATGCTCATTGAGCTGAAGGTGCTATGAGGCTGGCTGGACCCTGAGTGGGGAAATTCCCGTAGCTTGGATTGCTTACTTTCCTATTTAGGAAATGGAGATTCTGAACGGTGGTCTGACGTTACGGTAGAGGAGATGATCATAATCAATCGAAGAGAAACAGCTCTGATAGCTATTCCTGTCAGGTCGGTGGTATGTGCAAACAGCAGTGAACAATGGCCTATTGGGCAGCATCTCGGCCTCCGAGAACGATGGAACTACTCGAGAACACTGGCCGTTATGTTCACGGAAAAGGTACCAACCAATGACTTGCGTCTCATTTCAAACTGGATGTGTGGAGTGGGTAGCACACTGCTGCCCACTTCCCAGACTGATCTGTACCTGATCATCGAGATAAGATAAGATGGAAAGTGCACCGTTGGAAGAGGCATCATTGAACGGCCAAAACGAAGATAGTTCCCTTCATGCCGTTCTACTCAGAGTACCGCACTCTAGTTCAAATTGCAAAGTATTCAAACATTTTCATGGCTGAATGTATAGAAATATAGGGTTATGATGCACAGAAGAGACCCATGAGAGGCGGTCCACGGTATCTCAATGAGAGAACTAAGCTTTCAGATGGTCGACCAAGAGAAGTTGGCCGGAATCGTTTCTAGGAATCTCAAGGCTCATGATAGTGTACCCATAGTAAAGCCATAAGTGCATAGTCTTGTCAGTTGCCCAATTTCTGCAAGAGTGGGTGGTATGGTCGACACAACTCGTCCAGCGAAACAGCAGGAAGATGCAGAATTCGAGTATTTGGGAGACCCAACCACTTTAAGTAAAGTTGCTTCAACAGTTCTTTTTAGATTTTAAGACCATGGGACTAACTGCAAGTCATCAGGTCGCTGGGTGAGCCATGCTTCTGCACTCAGAGCAAAAGTTCGCCTTTGAGGCCTGATACCATGCACCTATCAGGTCTACAGAATACCCAATAGGTGTTACACTCACCGTTTCTGACTCAGTTCGACTCTTTGATGCATATACTAAGATTATAGGCCTTGAACTCAAATGCGTGCGCGTGTCAGCGTTGCGTCTCTAGTTCTCTAACCACCATCGTTCTGAATGCTTACAAACTTACATATGGCATATCGGAGTCAACTGCGCGTCTCGCTGGGCTGACCCGACTCTACTGTCAAAGACACTCCTGAACTCTTCCTATGAGATTACATGTAATCCAATGGCAGAGCCAAGGTGCGCGGGACCTAGCCCTAACTTACCTCGATGCTTGACTGCTGTTGGAACAGAACAAAGAAACAACCACGAAACTCGACCAACAGTCCCTGTCGATCCGGACTCATCTCGTTCTGAGTGTCAAGAAAGAGAAGCACAAGGCATCATCACAACACTGCCTTGCAGTCCCTCACCAGACTCGGAAAAGGATATCCCGACCCGTCATCCAAAGTCACCGACAGCCCAGAATTTGGGGTCTGTACAATTCCTATCTAGGCGATTTACCCGCATTTCATCCAATCGGCGCAGGATACGAAAAGGGTGTTTACCAAGCGCTCGGCCGAGAATCTGACAACATCGTCTAGTAAAGCTGACCGCCAAGAATAAGTCTATAAGCAGGCATGTCAGCCCTACCAATAACCAAGTATCAACATGATCCTTTACTCTCATAAACAGGTTACTTCTAAACTTGTAAAGGATATTTGTCTATATCTGGATATCGCCGTACCTCGGTTCATTAACCATAGCTGTGAATTGAGTATAGACAGACCGACAAGGCACAGTTATGCTTAAAGAACAACATCTTCTCCAATTAATCTGACCTCAGCCAAGAAATAAACATCCAATCATTCACTGCCAACTCTTTTACTCAGCCCCCAATATAAGGCCTAGTCTAGTGCTGACTATGTGAACGAAAACCAAGACTCGTCTTGCTTTGACCTCAAGCTGAGATTAGATACACCCTATCTTGGCGATGGAAAGAGAGTTGCGGTGTCTTTGAGAAACACCATTGGCTTGTTGGGGCCAAGATTAGTAGAAACAACGACATTAGCAGTAATGTGGTTATGCGGCGTGGTCATGTAAGCGGTGTTGTTGAAAAAGGTTAATACTGCGGAGAATGAATGGGGATAGTTTCCGAGTGATGTATATACAGGATGTTGTAGCCACTTGATGAGATACCTTTGCCCTCAAGAGAATATCTAACCAATCGAGGAGTCTCCCTCGTTGCAGTCAAGATGTTCTCCTCTCTCTTCTTCCTACCTCTTGTTATCCAAACTCTCATAACATCGGTTGCGGCTACAAACACCAAGAAATTCGACCTGAAGATAACATGGCAAGACTACGCCCCAGATGGCTTCTCCCGCAAGATGCTCCTTGTCAACGGCCAATCCCCAGGTCCCGTTCTCGAAATCGATCAGGATGATAAAGTTATTGTGAAGGTTCATAATGAATCTCCCGAGGAAATCACAATTCACTACCACGGTACACTTCCTCCTACCCATATTACATAGCTCATGTATCTAATGGCGAATATAGGTCTGGAAATGAAAGGCACACCCTGGTCAGACGGCGTCCCGGGCGTAACCCAACACCCCATCAAACCAGGCCACTCCTTCACATACAAATTCACTGCCACACAATACGGCAGTTTCTGGTACCACTCTCACTTCCGGGGTCAAATAGAAGACGGTCTCTACGGCGCAATAATGATCCATCCTCGACACGATGAACCCAATCCTTTCCATCTAATCTCTGAAGATACATATGCTATCGAAAAGGCTGTGAAGAACGTCAAGCCGGTCGTTATTTCGGACTTTGTGCATCTTACTTCTGCTGAGAAGTGGGATATGACCGTTGCGGCTGGCATTGAGGATTCGTGCTATGACTCTATCCTTTTTAATGGTAAGGGAAGGGTCGAGTGTTTGGATAAGGATGTTGTGGCGGAGAATTTGAATGAGATTCAGAAGGCATATCTTACCATGGTCCCTGGAGGTGCTGAGTTTACTGACAAAGCGTGAGTACCACACCTCTGGCCTATATCCCAGTACTGACTATTTCTAGCTGTCTTCCTGCTTCTGCCTTAAATACCCTCGCTGGAGGTCTGGGCAACGAATCAGCCCTCCTCCCAGGAACATTCTCCGGCTGCAAAGAAACAGACGGTCAGATCGAAAAGATCAAGATCTTAAACTATTACGGCGCCTGGGAATCATGGGTAGCCTTCGACATCATCGGCGCCGTCAATTTCGTCAACGGAGTATTCTCTATTGACGGTCATGATATATGGGTTTATGCCATGGATGGCTCATACATCGAACCGCAGAAAGTACAGGCCATTCCTGTTACGAACGGAGATCGATACTCTATTCTTATTAAGATCAGAAATACGGGAGAGTATAAGATGAGGTTTAACTCGAACAGTGCGCCGCAGCTTATCACTGGCCATGCTATTCTCTCTGTGGAGGGATACAGCGCTTATGAGGAGGTTGAACCCTATATCAACCTCGTCGGTCTTCCTGCTTCAAAAGAGGTTGTCTTCTTCAACCAACTCATCGCCCATCCTTATCCGCCAAGTCCTCCCTCCCCCGTCGCAGACGTAACCTTCAACCTCAGCATGGCCATCAAGGGTGCTTCATATCTCTGGGCCCTGAACGACACAAAACTCATGTCCAACCAGTTAGACGAACAACGCCCAACACTCTTCAGCCCACAGCCCTACATCCAAAACAACGTCACCATCTCAACACAGTTGAACCAATGGGTAGACCTCGTCTTCGTAGCAACACTCTTCCCTCAACCTCCCCACCCAATCCACAAGCACGGATCAAAAATGTACTTCCTAGGTGCAGGAAAGGGGTTGTTCAAATGGAATTCCGTGGAGGAAGCAATCAAGGAAATCCCAGATCAGTTTAATCTGGTTAATCCGCCGAAGAGAGATGCTTTTCTTTCGACGCCTGCGGAGACGGAGCCGAGTTGGGCTGTTGTGAGATATCATGCTGCTGATGCTGGGCCTTGGTTGTTGCATTGTCATATTAATAATCATATGGTTGGTGGGATGATGATGATTATTCAGGATGGTGTTGATCAGTGGCCTGAGGTGCCAGAGGAGTATGCTGAGGGTGGGAATGGGGAGTGATGTGTCTAACTGTTTATATCTTTACTTCTTATCGAGACTAGGTCTCACCATTTGACTACACTTTGTTAATACAAGACATTTCCCTATCTATTTAAGCATTAACTCCACTCATTGGCATCACGTTCATTGCTCTCATCAAAGTCACTAACAAGACTCATAGCATCGAGATATTATCATATAAACAGTAATCATTATATACCATGGTATCATCGCTAACCGACTCAATATAACCCCCTAAAACAACCACGTAACAATATTCTTAACCCTTGTCTTCCACCCCGTCTCCTCAGTAACCTTCTCCTCAACAGTATGAACATCCGTCTCAAGATCCATCTCATTCAGTTTCACAATCTTGGTCTTCTTGACAAGCTTCCAGACGACAAACATAATGAGCATGACAGGCAGCTCAATGTAGAAGCTGACGAAACTGACACCATCGAATGTAGGACTGAAACAGCTCCATCCTTGGACGAGAACCAAGAAGCTGTTGAGGAAGACGCAGATCCAGGGTCCGTAGGGATACGTCCAGTTCTTGAAGGGTAACAAGTGTGTTTTGCCTTGCACTTCGAGGGCTTGGCGGAAGCGGATTGAGGTTATACCGATGGAGATCCAGCTTAGTTGGTTGGATACACCGACGATACTATAACTGTTAGTAACCCATCTTATTCCGAAGTGTGAGGAGACTTACTTTTGCAACCAAGACCACAACTGTCCAGCTCCAATAAAACTAGACCCAAAGCAAAGTCCAGCTACAAAGCCCGTAACAAGAACAGCAACCCAAGGAACCCGATTCCTGTTCAATTTTCCAAGGACTTTAGGTGCATGACCTTCATGCGCAAGAGTGTACATCAATCTCACGCCCGCAAAAAGAGCATGATTTCCAGCAGAGAGCACACTAGTGAGAATAACAGCGTTGATGACACTGCCTGCAGCTTTGGCGCCCGTCATTTCGAAGACGATGGTGAATGGTGAAGTGCGTGTTTCCTTGGAGTCGAGATCGGGGTAGTTGTAGGGGACGTTGAGGCCAATAATCAGGATTGAGAGGATGTAGAAGAGAATGATGCGCCAGAAGACGTTTTTGACGACTTTGGGGAGGGTTTTGGTAGGGTTCTTGGTTTCACCGGCGGTGATGGCGATACTCTCAGTTCCACCGTCTAGAATTGTTAGTCGCTGTGTCTTGGTGAGGTTGAATGGACTTACAAGCAAATGAAGCCGTGACGAAAACAGAGGCAAATCCTCCGATGCCACCTACAAAAGGCGCACCAGGTATATGCCAATTCTTTCCACCGATATACTCTCCAGTCTCATTACCACCGCAATTGACGACGATGCCCATGACGATAAAAACCACAATGGTGATGATCTTGAGCAGACTGAGCCAATACTCAACTTCTCCGTATGCTCTAACAGAGATAAGATTGATTCCAATGAGAACGACCCAGAAAATGAGACTCAGGGCCCAGCCGGGAAAGTTGTCGGTCCAGTATTGAAGAATGATCTGTAAAGCAACCAGATCCGCGGCCGTGGAAACAGCATCGTTGAACCAGTAATTCCAAGTAAGAGCGAATCCGAAAGCATCATCCACAAAGCGACTGTCCCAATTAGTCAAAGATTCACCAGAAATAGCAGTTGACTTACCCTGCAAAAGTACAGAAACTTCCCGCAACGGGAATAAACGCGGCCATCTCTCCCAAAGCCAACATGGTCGTAAAAACAATACCACCCACAATAGCATACGCAATTAGAATAGCTGCTGGACCACCAGTAGCAAGAGACTTTCCCGTCCCCAGAAATAATCCTGTGCCGATTGTGCCGCCAATGGCAATCATTTGCACCTGGCGCGCTGAGAGGGTACGAGCCAACAGGTCGGACTGGGTAGGACCTCGTGGGGCATCGCTGTCTTGTCTTTGAGGAAAACCCTCGACATCATTGTCGGGAGTGTCTTTTTCTGAACGGTATACCATTATGATCTTTGTTGAAGAGATCGCAATGAATAGAGGAACAAGATCTTACATCTTGATCTTGAACTCTGTTGATATAGATCCGCTAATGAGGCACGAGATATTGCGTGCTCAGAGGCAAATCCACTTGCAAGATTTCTTACGTACCTGTTACTGAAGGTAGTATTCTCGCCCATGTCAGTGAGATCTTGTGGTGACATGACACAGACAAACTGGTTGCCCGCTAGGGAAGGTCGCTAGTCTCAACCTCGAAAGGATCCGCTAAAATTGAGGTAACGTCGCATTAGATCCTGCAGGCAGTCATTGAAGAAGATGATTAATTCAGTCTATTTAACTATATGTATTACAACTCTTGTCATTTGTTCTCAATCATCATGTCGACTGCTTCAAGTGAGAGACTTGCTGGATATAGGGATGTAAATATAGAGTGTGCAGATTTTATAGCGATAAACCCACTTAGACTGGCCACTCCGTTCTCTCGGACCCGGTTTGCCGACGGTTTCTATACAGATTTGGTTACCTCCCCGATCTATATCGTAAGGTAATCTTTGCCTCATCAGAGATTTTCTACAAGCTGAAGGACCTCGAATCAGCATGAAACCGATGTCCTCGCCTCTCAATCCAAAAGTCGAGCAGTACCTATACTCACAATCAAGAAAAGATCAATGACTATTCATCAAGTATTCTATGAAGTTGAGTTAGCTTACAAATGTTGACGGCTATCGTGACATCCAATACTACCCACTTCTGCCGGCCGAGTCTAGTGTCGCCAAGTCGGCATTTAACCAGACCTTGCCAAGCTCCTGGTTCTTCAACGACTTTGCTTATCGCTTATCGGTTTCTTCTCGAAGCTTGCGCCAAGAGTCTACACTCCATTAAGGTCTGACTTGGTAGCATCATATATGGTGGTGAGCCCCAGAGGGAGGTTAAAATTGCAGTGCAAAGAATTCTGCACTACATATGCAAGCTGGCTATTTCTTTTCTGGTGTTGAACCTCCCGCGGGGGGTTAAAATTGCAGTGAAATCGCAAAGTTGCCGAGAAAATTGCAGTGAAAAAAACACAACGAGAACTGAGGTTTTCTCACCGGAGGGCGAACCATCGGAAGGCGAACCACCACCAGAGGGCGAACCACCAGAGGGCATGGCGTTGAACCTCCCGGGGGGGGTTAAATTTGCAGTGAAGTCCGCAATGTTTCTATAAAGACGCAGCTTAGACACCCTCGAGGTTGGAAGACAACCCCAAATCTCCTCCATTATTTCATTTGCAAAGCCTGGAAAACAAGCTTCCTCATCTCCCCCGTCATCACAACCCCATCAGCCTCATCGCTCTTAACCCATCTTCCCTCCGAATGCTCCTCCGAATCAACCACAAACCCATCCCCATCCTCCTTCACTTCCACCACATAACTCAACTGCAAAGTAGTCCTCAATATAATCTTCTCTTTAACAGTCTTTTCCGTAAAATAAGTAAAAGGCGCCAACGAAGTGATGACTTTCGTAACAGTAAGACCTGTCTCCTCTTTGACTTCTCGGACGATGGCGTCGTGTATTTTTTCTGCGCCGTCGACCTTTCCGCCCGGTAGTTCGAAGACGTTGGGATAGTATGTCTCGTGTGCGGCGCGCTTGAGCATTAGGATGCTTCTTTTGTTCTTGTGCAGGATTGCTGCTCCGACGGTGATTTTGTCGACTTTTGTGAAGAGGATGTTTCGGGCGTAGTCGAGAGCGGCCGTGTTTGACATTTGGAGGAAGTTCATGGCACTGGATGAATGGCTGCTTCGGCATCTTTTCAGAACTCTACGCTTTCTGAAGCCGCTTAATGCTTGTAGGATCATGAGTGCAGAAACTGTTGTGAAGAGCGTGGTGCTGAGAATCATTTCCTGAGGTTGAAATGAGGTAAGAAGGAGCCAGTGGCTACACGTAAAGACGACGGTCTTTGTTAGATGTTAAAATTCTGACACTTATTCTTTTTATTACTTTCCATTTGACTTTCTTCAACACTTCGTGGCGGACATTGAAGGTTTCTATTGTCCATCTCCCATCAACTTACATGCGTTTGGTTGGAACTCTCAACGCAACTATCCATACAGACACTTAGAGTCAGTCACCTGAGAACCTTGGAAGGCCACATACAGTTCACCAAATCAAATAACTTCATTTATTTCATAAGGTAGCTTTGAAGAAGATGTGGTACTCTTCTATTTGTCCCATCATACTAATCTTCAATCAGGTGGCTAGGACTCATCAGCCTCAAAGCGTCCTGAAGAACCTCACCAGAAGACTATCACGGGATATAGATATTATGCTTTCAACTATCGCATAAGTGGATTAACTTGATTTATTCTCGCTAATCCTATTGCAATACTCAATTTGTATTCATAAGGCATTCTTGGTGTTTCAAAAGACTGTCATTTTCAGCTCTAAATTGCAGTTCGCCTCACATTCTTTACGCTTGAAGCCAGGCACTCACTATTTGTTCAGCCGCATTACAGTACGGCCATTTTTCTTTTACTCGATATTAGCTGATAAAACCAATACATATTCTGATCCATGCTTCTTGAAGGATATAAAGTAGCCTAAATGATACTCTAAACTCGTATAAAGTGAAGGTTATTTTGTCTCTTATTCTTGGCGGCCAATTTTTCTCATACCCTGACGACAGACTACAGCATCAAAGTCCCACCAATTTCTCCAAGGCAGCCAAGTTACCAACTTGACCATTAAAATATATATTTAAAATGAGTCGACTAACAGGTAGTTAGTGTACCTTGCGCTCATCATAAAAGCCTAGGCGTAGGACTTGTGGAGGCTCATTCTCCACACAGCCACCACCCTCCCTCCAAGGCAGCAACAACAAGAATAAAAGAACCAATATCTGTCCTGATAACCCATAGATCTCCGTTATTTCGTATATAATCCCAGTCTCTAGGCACCAGAATTCGAATCTCTGGATAGGGAATGTCTATGTGTTTTATTCTGAATCACAGTATTTATCGCTTATAAAATGTTCTCCAACATCACTTCCAAACTCGGTCTAACAAAATCCTCCCAAAACATCATGCCTCCCAAAACGTCCAAATACCCAGCTCCCCAAAAAGTAACATACACATCAAAAGATATTCCCATTCCGGATTCTTTTCTTACCTCCCCTTCAACAACACCGATAGAGGTTACTCCCATCGATTTTGCAGACTCTCCTCTTCCTCAGTACGATGGCCACACCGCTATCGTTCTAGACAACGTTCTCTCCCCTGAAGAATGTAAAGAACTCCTTTCTCTAGCTGAGCAGTCCGTGGAAGGTGATGAAGCGTGGCAGCCGGCTTTGGTAAGTGGTGGAAATGGCTTTGAGAGTCGTGCGCCGGGATATCGTGAGAGTGATCGTATAATCTGGGATCAGCAAACCATCGTCGATCGCCTTTGGGAACGATGTCTCCAAGCAGATGGTCTAAGAGACTTTTTGGCTGCTGTACCCCAAGAGCCTTGGATGAAGGGTGGGAAATGGGTGTTTAGCCGTTTGAACGATAGGATGCGATTCCTAAAGTATTCGCCTGGACAGTTCTTCAAGCGTGAGTTCACTACCCTGTATAATTTATGTTGCTAACAAGTTCTAGCACACTGCGATGGTGCTTACTACTACACCGAAGGTCGTGACAAGGAATTCCAGACGTTTTATACGGTACATCTCTACCTTAACGACTCTGTTGAGAACGATCCCGCATCAGACCTTCAAGGCGGCGCAACATCGTTCCTCGACAGAAGGGGCGAGAACAGAGTCGATGTAAACCCCAAGGCCGGCAGTGTCCTCATTTTCCAACACAAGGGCCTCTTCCATGAAGGAGCGTTAGTGAAGAAGGGAATCAAGTACACTATGAGAACAGACATTCTATATGAGTGGATCCCTGATAAAGATGCGGAAGAAGAACCAGAGACAAAGGCACCGTGGTGGGAATAAGACTTTACATGTAACTTATTGTATTAAATATGCAGGCGTTAAGTCTATATCATTAGTTTCTCTGTTTAGGCATTTTCTTCTCCTCCATCTCTTCAACATCCTTCTTTTTATGAAAATGTGGTGCCAACTCTGACAACCACCTTGGTTCAATCGGCATTACACTACGCATATACTCCTTCGTCGTCTGCACAAGCTCAAAGTAAACCACCATCTTCTCCGGGGGATCGATCGCCATCAACACACTGCTAGGATGGATCCATACTGTCGTGTTGTTCTTGACAGTTCTGTAGCTATCGCCGCTCTTCATCAGTCGTGCCGCGTTGGGGAAGAAACCTGCTGTGATGGCGCGCTTGATGGGACGCAGATTGGTGGCGCCGCAAGTGGAGGGTGCGACTTCGACACGTTCGCAGAGTTTTGCGAGTTGGTCGCGGACGTCACGGGCGCGTGTGAGAGAACGTTGCTGTAGGAAGTTCTCCTTGGCCCAAACTGGCGAGAAGTCACTGTCGACCCATTGATTCCACACGTTGAGGAGGGTGCAATGATCACCGCCGTCCTTGACCGTGAATCGGTTTCGAGCACTGTCAGCATGAATCTTCTTATCCTTGGGTCGGAAGAAGAGAGCAGAAGCTTCACCCAGCATGGATACAATAGATAGAACCTCTTCGACACATCCTTCCTTGTCTGCAGCAAGGACAGCCTTGGCAAGCATAGGATCCGTAGGGAATTCACCCATTTGTCGACCGAGCTTGGTCAACTCTCCACGATGGTTCAGCGCTTGCAGAGCAAACAATTGGTTCAGCGCACCGATAAGAGCTTCTGTGGGTGGAGGATCCATAAACTCGAAGTCGAGCAGTTCATTGATACCAAGAGACTTCAACTGAAGCACGACGCCGTTCAAGTTTGTTCTTTGGATTTCTGGCGTGGTCGACTCGTCCATCTCGTTCATATAAGCAAACTTGGTGTACAAACGGAAACACTTTCCTGGTCCGACACGACCAGCACGACCACTTCGCTGGTTGGCAGAAGCTCTCGAGCAAGGAACAACAACCAAGTTCGACATGCCTGTCGCTGGGTTGTAGACATTCTCCTTGACATAGCCTGGGTCGATAACATAAACAATACCGTCGATTGTCAAACTTGTTTCGGCAATATTGGTGGCCAATACAACCTTGCGAGCACCGTCTGGCGTGGGCTCGAAGATCTTGGACTGCAACTCGGACGGCAAATTGGCGTAAATAGGACAAATAACCAATTCTTTGACACGACTGCCAAGCTTCTTTGCTGTTTCTGCAATTTCGAGCTCAGCCGCTTCAATCTCATCTTGACCCGTCAAGAAGATCAAGATATCACCCTTGGGCTGGGTAGTATGGATCTGGAAAACCGTCGTGATAGCTGCAGCAAGGTAATTCGCTTCGGGAGCAGGTGTGTAGTAAATATCGACAGGGTATCGTCGACCGGGAATGTTGAAAATAGGCGCGTCGTCAAAGTACTGCGCAAACTTCTCAGCGTTCATGGTAGCTGAAGAAATCAATAGCTTCAAATCAGGCCGTTCTCGAGAAAGATCCTTGATCAAAGCCAACAGAATATCTGTATGGACAGTACGTTCGTGGGCCTCGTCGATCATCAGTGCTGAATATCCTGCCAGATCGGGTTCCGTCATGAATTCTCGTAGCAACATTCCATCAGTCATGTACTTCAGGATAGTCTTATCGCTAGTACAGTCCTCGAAACGAATAGTGTATCCAACTTCATTGCCGACCTTGACGCCGACTTCCTCAGCCACACGAGCTGCTACACTCATGGCTGCAACACGTCGAGGTTGGGTACATCCGACTTTCATGCCGTTTTTGGTGTAACCAGCCTCGTGGAGATATTGCGGTAGCTGAGTAGTCTTTCCACTACCAGTCTCTCCGACAATAACGAGAACCTGAAACTTTTCCAACGCGGCAAGGAACTCGTCTCGGTATTGGGCAATTGGCAGACTCTTTCTCGTTTCCTGGATCGATAGGGCCTTCTTCTCGGCTGCGTCGATCTGCGCATTAAGGAATTGTTGTTCTTTGGTCAACTTTTGATCATCGCCGGGTAACCGTGAGTCCATATTCCACTGGATATACTGATCGTCCATGACATAGTCGTAACCCTCGTTCTCCAGTTCGCCGCGCTGAATCTGCGCCTTGGCCTTGGAAGCTTGCTCTCGTTCCCATTCCTCATGCTCGGTAACGAATTTCTCCTGTCCAAGCTCGTCTTTCTCGACATATCGCTTGTAGAGTGCGTCTTCCTTTTTCTTTCGGTCAAGTTTCCCCTTCTCGGTGATGTAATCCTCCGGCATGTAGTATCCATCTCTGTGGTCGTCAATCTTAAGTCGTTCCTCGGCCAGTCGCAGGATCTCTCTATTCTTAGCAAACTCTTCCTTCTCGTCCTTTGACAATCTGACGCCACTATTAAGCTCAGCAGTTTCCTCGGCGACCTGTTTCCTAAGAAGGGCCAGACGTTCGGCTTCTCGTTTTTTGAGGTATTCCTGTCGCGATCGTTCTCGAATATCGGGTAGCGCTTGGTTTCGCGCCGCAGCGTCTTCAGCGAGCTTCCTCCTCGATGAGGACTCGCCATCTCTATCGTCGCTCTTCGATTTCTTGCTGTCCTTTTCTCTTAAGCGCTTTGCGAAAGCCTCGCGCTCTTCAATATCTTTTCTGCGCTCCGCTTCCTCTTTCGCGCCATCGGATAGGTCTGCATCCTTCGGTTCATCGTGGTTCATTTTGACTCGTTTGCGTGCTGACTCTTCAAACTCGTGCTCATCCTCTTCTTCCTCGGGTTCGTCAGATGGTGGCTCCTCGTCGCCCCAGCGATCATCGAAGTCGGCCTTGTCGTCATGTCGTCGGTATTGCTTGGGTCGGCTATGACGTGATGAAGATCCTCGACTTGGAGATTTGGAGCGGGAGCGACTGCGATCGCGGCGGGGTTTTGAGTGTCGGGAAGATGATTTGTCGTCGCGGTCTCGATGTCGGTCGCGATGTCCATGTCTGGACTTCTTCTCCTTGGTGACTTTCTGAGGGCCCACCTCATCCTCCTCCATGGGAAGGAAAGCGTACTTTTTGCTCATTCTGGTAAAGAGCGAGCTGCTGGAGCAAGAATTAATCGAGTAGGGAGAAAGAATGGGAAGGAAGGTGAATAGGCAGCCCCAAGGAAAAGAAAGCTTAGATGCGACAGGCAAGCTTAACTGGACGTCCTGCACAAATTGGAGAAAGGATAATCCGGGGAAGCCAAGCCAATCAAACCCTCCCGATAAGAACAATGACACATGCAGGGGTCCACCGATAGGCGTGCCATTGTTTCCTAAAAAGTGTAGCAGACAAGCATTGATAACACGCTGGTGTTTCGCAGGTTGAGGCGAGTTTCTTTGTAACCTCGAGGTCGAGTCAACTCCTTCCCTTCTTTTCTCTCAAGCACACTTTTTAGTTCTGTCTTTACAAGTCAATGCTTCAATTTCTTTGATTTATATAGTCATTTCTCAACTTTAACATTTTGCGACAATAGACGCACAATGTTATTCCGTGCAGCGGCCTTCTTGGTCCTTCTAGCTCTTGTCCAGCTAGCTGTATGCGCCGAGGACTACTACAAGGTAAATTCACTTCGACGCAGTTCAACCGGTCTTGACTAACACTCGCAGATCCTTGGTGTGAAAAGACAAGCTACAAACAAAGAGTTGAAACAAGCATATCGACAACTCTCAAAGAAGTTCCACCCAGACAAGAATCCGTATGCCCCTCCATCGCCCGTTTACTGACTCCATACTGACCTTTCTTAGTGGCGACAACACTGCCCACGATAAGTTTGTGGAAGTCTCCGAAGCCTACGATGTCTTGAGCGACGAGGAAATGCGAAAGGTCTACGACAGACACGGCCACGAAGGTGTTCAGCAACGCCGTCAGGGAGGTGGAGGCGGTGGTGGTCATGATCCTTTTGATCTCTTCAGCCGTTTCTTCGGTGGCCACGGTCACTTTGGACGAGGATCTAGCGAACCCCGAGGTCACAATGTCGAAGTCCGTGTCGAAATTACTCTCCGCGACTTCTACAACGGCGCTACTACCGAATTTTCTTGGAACAAGCAACATATCTGTGAAACATGCGAGGGTACCGGTAGTGCAGATGGTCAAGTCGATACTTGCGAACACTGCGGCGGTCACGGCGTTCGTCTTATGAAGCGACAGCTCGCCCCCGGTATGTTCCAGCAGTTCCAGCAACGATGCGAAGCCTGCGGTGGTCGGGGCAAGAACATCAAGCACAAGTGTAAGGTGTGCCATGGTGAACGAGTCGAAAAGAAGTCCACGCCTGTCCAACTCAATATCGCACGCGGAGCTGCTCGTGACTCCCGCATTGTCTACGAGAACGAAGCCGATGAGAGCCCTGATTGGGTTCCTGGTGATTTGCTGGTCACATTGTCTGAAAAGGAGCCTTCATATGAAAACAACCCCGACAAGGTCGACGGTGCATTCTTCCGACGCAAGGGTGATGATCTTTACTGGACCGAAGTTCTTTCTCTCCGCGAGGCCTGGATGGGCGGATGGTCTCGCAACCTCACTCATCTTGACAAGCATGTCGTTCGTCTAGGCCGACCCCGCGGCCAAGTCATCCAGCACGGCCATGTTGAAACAGTCGTTGGTGAGGGTATGCCCATCTGGCACGAAGACGGCGACAGCGTCTACCACAAGACCGAGTTTGGAAACCTGTACGTTGAATACAACGTTGTTTTGCCCGACCAGATGGACACCAACATGGAGAGTGAATTCTGGGAGCTTTGGGAGAAGTGGCGTCTTAAGAACGGTGTTGATCTGCACAAGGATAGTGGACGACCAGAGCCAGAGAAGCCCGCTCACGATGAGTTATGATTGAAAGATAGGCGGAGTTGAGTGGAATTTTCCTTGACTTATATATACAGTAGAGAAAGGATACCAATTGCATGCTTCAATTATAGATACTGTTGAGTTCGCCATATAATACAGAGCTTCGGAGTATACAACACCATCCTCGTCCCTGTGATATCAATATGCCCACTGATTTGTTGCTTCAAGACCCACATCGAAACTACCAGAACCCTCCAAGAGTAATAAACAGCAAACTGCTATCAGTATATATCTTTTTAATCGCCCTTCAACAATAGTTATGAACCGAAACTTCTACAATTATACCCACTAGTTGCGAAATGCAAAGACAGCTGAAGAAACACCAGATAAGCATAGCCTCTACTAACAAGATAACTACTATATAAACAATTAAACTAATGATCCAATGAATTTGTATTTCTTTCCTTCCTTTCCTTTCTCTTTTTCTCAATTCTCTCCTTAAATAATATCGTCACTCCTTTTCTTACCTATACCAAAGAGAAAAGACCAAAAACATCGTATATAATGTCTACTACAACAACTTTACCAGACAGATCCTTGAACACAGGGACACCCTCAAGCAATGATACCTCTTCTGCTACTACCCCTTCTACCACTACGCCCAACACATCCACTCACGATGTGGTAGAAGTCCCCCGCTCAGATCTCATCACTGTCAAAGACACAGACTACCAAACAGACAAGCACCTTATAGTCTGTGGCAAATGCCGGGGTGTGCTGAATGCTTCATCTTATAGCTGCGTATGCGAGCTTGATTCTGATGCTGCTCGCGCGGCTTGATGACTTACACTCCATCGAATTTACACCAATCGCTTATAAGCGAGGTGAGATTTACAGATAAATGATACTATCAAAGATTTATTATTAATGCTATACCCTTATTGCAGAGAACCTTGGTCGCAAAAGCAATCCAGATAATATACGGGCCTAATTTCTACGACACTGGAAACAGAGAAATCTCCATTCAAATGGATGTTGAATAAAGTGAGGGCCTTCATGATCATACTGGCCGTCAAGTTGAAGACGATCAAAAATGAAAGCAAAGCCCAATAATGAGGCCGAAATGACATATCATCTTTTAGACAACATAATATACACAAGACCACAATCATAGAACAGAAACTGTAAGAAGTTATAAACAGACATCAACCGTGTTTCTCTATATAGGCCGTAATGTATAAATAGTCATAACATCGTATCATAAGTCCAAGTAAAATCCAACCATTATGTCATGTCCAACCAAGGAAATCGTTTCAAAAGCACAATCATCACGTCATTAATCCCGATGCCTCCTTCGGCGCCTTCTTCCTTCATGAGGTCCATCAGCAATAGCTTCTCGCTCCTCCGGCTGGTGCAGTCCGCCAAGAACATTTCCAAGAATACCGAGCCATCCACCTTTGCCTTCAAGTGCTCCGGTAACACCACGAACGATTTGTTCCACAGCTTCGCCGTCTGTGCCTCCTACTTGCCATGCGCCCTTGACGTCCCAGTCGTCTTTATGTTTGGGCTTGCGTTCGAATTCACCACTTCTAGTTGTCCAACCGCGGCTGCGGGATCGTTTGTCTAATGGTTTGCCGTGTTTGTCAAATCGATCAGGCAAGACTTCGACGGGTTCATCAGAGCTGGAATCGTCATCTCGATGTCGTCGTCTCCGGCTGAAATAGGACTCATCATCTGACAAGGACTGCCAATCATCACGCGGCTTCGAACGTGGCTTATCAGATATAACAAGCCCTTGAAGCATATCATGGGCTTCTTGCTCTTGTCTCTCCTTTTCCTCTTTGGCCTTTGCTTCAGCACGATGTCGCTTCATTGTCATAGAGCTCTTGGGCGACAGAGGGCCGAAGTTCACCGATTTGGCTGGATGCTCGTCATCGGACGAATCTAGTACTATTCCAGAGTCAGTATTAACTTCATGAAATGATCCACCAAGCCTTCCAGTACGGTCGGACGCACCCTCATCTAGGCTTCTTGAGCCTGGGTTGTGGACAGGATTACTCACATTGTCAGGCGGCCTTGGGCCACCGGCCGGTGGAGGTCCTGGAGGTCCAGGTGGAGGTGGTGGCCCAGGAGGTCCTGGCGGCGGAGGTCCAGTTGACAGCCCTCGAGGGGGTCCAGGAGGTGGAGGAGGATAGCCGGTGTAGTCTTGAGGAACATATGGTTGATATTCACGATTGTTATCCGGAATGTTGGCATAAGGAGCTCCAGACGGGGGAGTAGGATCCATCGGATAAGGTGGGAAACCAGCACCACCAGATGCCATGGGTGGTGAGCGTGGGCGGCGGTCATCATAGTCATCAAAGCCTGCTCAAAAGTGGTCAGTCAACACAATTTTGGTCACGCAAGATCTACTCACGTTTCCTGGAACGACTTCGAGATCGGGTTCGGGAAGGAGATCTGGTAGCTCGACCACGACGGTCTCGCTCATCTTCTCGTTCGCGTTCCCTTTCTAGTTCAAGTCGGCGTTCCCTCGAGCGCTGCTCTCGCTTTTCCCTATCCTTCCTCTCCTTGTATTCTTTGATACCAAGAGCAGCAGCTCCTGCGGCTGCTGCGGCTCCAAGTCGGCTTCTGCTGCGTTTACGTTCACGGTCGGAGCCGTTAGACGACACAGAGCGGCTGCGGCCACGCCTGGATCGTCTACGCCTTGCCTCTGCTTCTGATTCGTAGCCTCGCGATGTTAAGGCGGCGGGCGCGAGGGGATCGTTACCGTATTCAACTGCGGGGCCTAGCTCAGGATCAGTCCCGCGCTCTGAACGAATGGGTCTGGCTTTGGACCTGCTCCGGCTCCGGCTCCTGGATGGGCCTCGTCGGTAGTACTCATCGTCGCTGCTATAGTCACTGCCATCCTCCTTCTTGTCCTTGCGCTTCTTCCAAACGTGGTGCGCTGCCTTTGCTGCTACAGCCGCTCCTGCGATCTCAGCACCGCGGCGGAGTTTGGACTTGCTGCGGGACCTCGATCGGCTTCGGCTACGGCTGCGACTGCGCGAGCTGCTTGACCTACTGCTGCTGCGACCTCGAGACTTGGACCTGTCGCGCAGATGCTTTGCAACACCTGCAGCAGCAACAGTTCCCAAAGCAGCCTTGGCAGCGGTTGACAAACTGCGGCGGCGGCTGTTACCGCGGCTGGTGCTCTTGGTTGTGGTTGTGGTTCTTCGGATGATGGAGCGCGAACGAGAGCGCGAGTAATCATCAGAGTGATAACCACGACGACCACGGCTTCTGCCCCGGATCGCCTCCTCCTTTTCAATCTTATTGGATTGGTAGTACTTGGCGGCTCCGGCAGCAGCTAGAGCTACAGCGGCGATTCCAAGACCCTGTTTGAGACGAGAAGAACGATCAGGGGACTCGTCATCGTGCCAGCGGTCGCCGTAAGCACTCTTCGCTCTGCGCAATGCTTCAGTTCCGAGAGCTCCGAGGGCAGCTCCAGCAATGACCTTGCGACCACGGTTTTCAGGCAACTCGCCATAGCTATCGCGGCGGCCGTTGAGAAGAGCTGTGATACCAGCACCAGCAAGAGCACCTTCTGCCAGATGTCGCTTGTGGTGGGAATCTTCGCTGCTCTCGCGACGGCGAACGACCTTACGTCGCATGTAATAATCTTCATCGTCGCTGTAATGACCATGATCACGACCTCCTCTACGGTCATATTTCTCAACCGCATATCGGCGATCTCCACGCGAGTCCCAGTGTTCATGACGGTAATAGTACTCCTCATCCTGGGGTCGTGGGCGATGCTCGTGTCGGTGCTCATGATGTCGATGCTCTCTTCGGACAACAACTTGCTGTGGGGCAGGCTCTTTCTCTCGGATAACAACCACACCGGGCTGCTGTTGCGTGCGAGGAGAAATAATAAGAGGTTGTGGGGCAGGCGCTTCTTGAACAATGATTTTCTGTGGTTCAGGCGCGCGCTGTCGAATAATGACGGGAGCTGGTGGAGGCGGAGGATCGTAAGGTGTGTAGTACTCTGTTTCCTTGCGGATTCGCTCAACATCGCAGCCGTGAGTGTCGTCAATGTGCTCCTCGACTCGCCTTTCGACGCGGTAATCGCCGTTGTCTCGGCGCTCAGTCTTGACCATTTGGTTCTCAACCTTGACATCATCATCGAACAGAGCATCAAAGCGAGATCGTCGTTCCCAATCACGCTCAACTTCCTTGGTCTCTGCGTAAACTGGCGCGCGATTTCCGCCTACTTGAGAAGGCGCAGGCATCGGCATAGGAGGGGGAGCTGGTTGTCCTCCATAAGTATCTCGCTCGTATTCCTTCTCGTAAATGAAGGATCGAGGAGCTGTGTCTCGGCCGCGGTCCTCGTGAAAGCTGGCTTGCGAAGGAGCGCCTCCAAATGCAGAGTGAGGGCGACCTGGGGCCTGAGAGCGTCGGTCCTGTTCTCCAAAATCGGCGGGACCGCGGCCATAGCGGGAAGCGTGGGATCGTCCATCATCGTACTCGGAAGATCCTCCGTAATTGCTAGGTGTGACTTTGTATCTTCGGATTGTAGTTTTGCGATAACGCTCATCGTCTGAGGAGCCACGGTCGTCCCGCTCCCATTCGCGATAGACGCGAGAGTCTCTGTAGACGTCACCCATCGCGGGGTGTTGCAGGGGTGATATAAGGCTGTGCTAGCTTGCTGTGATGTTAAATGAAAGAACTCAGTTCGAAAAAAGGAGTAAATCCAGAGGATCGGTAGAAAACGCCCAACGAGAAACCAACAGCGAAATCTATGGGAGGTTTGTATGTAAGAGGGAGGAATGAGAGAGTGAGTGTGGTGTGGTTTGGTTTAGAGGGGAGAGAAAGCTGGGAAAACAAGATGTGCTATGACGGAAGAGAATCGAGCAAGAAGGAACTGGCAGAACCGGGCTTGTGCTGGTGCTAATGCTGGCGTTGGGTCAGTGGTATTGGCAGGCTGGGCAAGGATGCCAGAACCAAATGCAATGGCTGGTCCCAGTCAGTGCAGTGCTTAGGCCAGTGAATCAATGCCCAGCCAGAGTGCAGTGTGCGTGGAGCCCTTAAACTTCAGTTGCAGCAGGGCAGGGGTACGAGATGGCCTAGGAGAAAGCCTGCTGTGGCTATGATGGAAGATGATGCTGCTGGTGCAGTAGAGCACGGCACGGGATTGGATAGACTGTCGAGATGGGGTGGCAGAAGGTCTCTTGTTCTGCCCGGCTGATGCTGGGCGTTTGAGTACCAGACCCAATCAAGCCGAGTTTTTGGGATGAACCATCCCGCTGCAACCTGGAACGAACATTCTGCATTGCATCTCGGGACAAGAATCGATTTCTGCTTCAGGCTACATCGTCTATTTCTTGGAATATCGAGTCCATGCTCTACATCCAGGATTGTTTAAAGCCCAATATACAGCTGATCCACAAGCCATGGATAATCATGGGTATCACTGTCAGGTTGGGCACAGAGCCTCATAATAACGCATTGACAAAACCAGTATTTAATTGCCGAACAACCACAAACTGGTCCACTCTCTTTGTCCTTCCAAACGGCACGTAACACCAAAACCGTTCATGTAAACGCCCGTCTCGAGTCAAATAAAGAAACAAACTCCAGACCGCATCTTGAGGCCTGAAAGTGTCTCAGCAAACCAAACTTGAAAGTCAAAAGACAAAGGCCAAATCACACGGGTCTGCCTAGTTCCTTTCCCCTCCCTCCATCTCGGGATCTAAAAAGAGTCCACAACCACACAACCTTGTTATGTGGCCGATCTCTTCATCAACAGGGCCATTTATTCTTTCGCTGTAACTAGAACAAACTCAAAGAAGAAAGAAGAGAACAAAAATGAGGCGACGAAGCTTTCCTCTCGTCGTGCCGAACCGTGGATCTTCGTTGACTGCTTGTCAGTATTTACAAGCATCAACCTCGATCAACCCCACTCAACTACTCAAAAGTGTCGTCATAGGCTTGCTCTTTTAATGGAAAATGGAAAACCCCACTTGAACCCTTGCGTCGATTAACAACGAACATCTGTCAATCCTGATTCTTATTTTCTCAGCGGAGTCAGAGTCACTCGCCTCATCTCATTCAGCCGTAAAAGAAACTCAAGGAATCATCAAAGACTAGAAATAATTACTCATATCAAGAGTCATTGTCCAAGGTCAATTGATTACGCAGACCTCGGGCTTGAGTCACAAGATCTTCTTTGTCCATGTGGATCATCAGATGCTGATTGCTGACGAGAAGCTCCGTCCGCAGCCTTATACCGCCGTTCTGGAAGACGCCCCTGGCTGATGGGCTTTTCTATAGTGCCATTATGTTCTCATGACTGGAATGTTCCATATTTGTGGCTTTTCCCATGCTGGTTTGGCGCCGCTTCTAAGCGACTGTACTATGAAGCCGGGCGAAGTACGTTGCCTCGACAAAGAAAGAAATGTGTTCTTTGGTCATAAACGAGGCGTTTTGCTTTAAGAGAAATCAGCCTCGGATCGAAACTGTAGTTGCACGGTCTGGTTTTGGTAGAGGCGTAGCCAAGTATAGCATGAGTCCAGGGTAGAGTACGTTCCAAGAACCAGTAACTCAACAGCATTAAAGCACATGTCAGTCAAACGTTGCACCAATATTGGTTTTCAATTGTCTTATGCTAAAAGAAGATTCCCATGTTTTAACCTAAACTCCGTAATATCACTAGTGATCAAGACCCCGAGGCATAACTCCTTCTGCTTAACTCTCTAGCAGTGCCTATGCTACACGCGCTGTATATTCCCGCCGAACCTTCACTGATCATAACCCTCCTTGGTTCCCAGGAATCCAGTTCCACCGTTGCTGCGTCTTCGGCGACCAATAACTTCGTGGATCCAGTCGCTAAGCGTGAAGCCCCAATGTCCAGCAACGAGAACACCGCTGATGATGTTGATGATCTTGACCAACAGGCTGATGATGCCGTCGCGGCTTTCGTGAACTGTCAGAAGAATGGGCTCGATATCGTACTTGACGAAAACTCCAGGAATCCATCGCTCGTCCACGGCCTTGCTCTGCTCGGTCACAGCATACTGGTTGGTGAGGATCGACTTGGAGTTGACGCTGTAGACGGTGGGAACGACAGAGAGGTAGTACTGGAACTTGTGAAAGTTGGTTTCGGCCGTGTTGACTGTGCCATCGAGAGGATTGACGAGCGAGGGGTAGAAAGGACCGTAGGAAAGCTCCGAGACAATGTGCGAAAAGTTGAACTCTGTGACTGGTTAGCATGCGATATCGACTCTTCACCAACTGAACTTACTGCTGTGGTCAAGATGCTCGCCATGGCCCATGTAACCGTGACCTCGAGCAGTGATGTGGAAATCGCCCTGCACCTTGTTCAAGTCCAAACTTCCATAGATACGGCAGCTGTCGGCGTTGCCCCTGAATCGGGGTGTTTTCGCCCACTTAGCCCTCTTCTTTCCAAGCGCAACAATATCGTGAACGTGCTCCTCGCCGAAACCCTCTTCCTCATAATCATACTTGGGCTCATTGTATCCTTGACCAGTTACAACTCGGCCTTGAGCGTCCCGCCCAAGCTTGTGAACGCCCTTGTTGTCGGCCCACTGTCCCCAAAGAGTCTTATCGAAACGCAGCTTCTTGGCCGCCATGATTCGGTCACCAGAAGCATCCTGGACGTTAACATGGAGATCATCGCAGTTCATCTTAACAACGATATCCAAGTTAATCTGCATTTCCCGCGAGACACCAGCCTCGACTTCGAAGTTGTGAGACTCAGCGCCGCGCCACCAGCGGCCAAGCTCACCCCAGATGAGGATGAGTGAGATGATGGACACGGCGACAGTCCATTTTCCACCTCCGGATGTTCGTTGGATGTATTGCGGTTTTGACTTGGCTGTCAAGAGTTAGCGCGCGCATACGCCAGCAGCAATAAGATACATACGGAATGCATCAAAAGCAGCTACCAAGTTTCCACCCTCCTTAGGACCAAACTTGTCCTCATCAAAGTCCGACTTTTCCATGCCGTTCATCATTGTTGCAAAGTATTTCTAGTCCCGCTAGCTCGAATATATACAATGAAAACCGATTCGATATCGTGGGGCCGCTGTTGAAAATCGCGAAAGTCGTCGCAAACTAAAAGTCGAGATCGACACCAAATGCGCAAAAGGACGTTTCTTATTGCCGCATGCCTTTTTCGAAAAGAAGAGAATGGAAACCGATTGGAATTGGTTTCAATGGTCTTGAAGCAAAATTCGTCGACCACAAAGTCTTGGTGAAGAACGAAAGTGGGAATTTGTAAATGTTGGTCGCTTCGTTGCGCTCAGCAGCCGCAATCAGAAAGGACAGCTTACTGTAACTAAAACCGTCCCCTGACGCTGGCGTTGTCAGGGTCCAGCTTTTGATTGGTTGAGAGGCTGAGATGGGTTAAAGTGTCGCCGACCCGAGCTTGTTCCTGAGCTATCATCGGCTCTAGCGCGGATTTGCTTCTTTAACGGCATGAACGGTTCCACTCCTCACGAATTACACGCATGCCAGCATGCCAACAGTCTCGCGTGAAGACGATAGCCGTTGGAATGGTTAAATGGTGAATGGACACAATTGATCTTCCTCGTGGGCCTTTCAATTTGTCTCGATTTCCCGATTTCGACCGAATAATGAATGAATTGCCAGCATTTGTCCGCGCAAGGAAAATTGAACTTGCTGGATGATGGATTAATCACCTTGAGTTGAGGTTGTGTATTCACCGATTCGTGATAGCAAAGCCAAAATAGCAAGTCTCATCGCTTCGATTGACTTGTAACTACCTCTATGAGCCTTCCGGACTTCACATCTCCAGCCGACTATGTGTCCCTGAAATGTCCTTAAGCGCCCTGCTCTTAGTAACAATGCCCTACCGTATACGCTTTGCATTCAATGGTTAAATAGAACACAGCATCTTGGTCATGTAATCCTTCTTGACTTCCCGCGCCTGCAAAACTTTCAACTGGAGTTCAATCAAAGACCCTTTGAGCAGGCTCGAACAATGAAAACAATGGCAACGGAAACCCCTCGAGGGCCAGCCAGGGCGTTCATGATATGTAAGCTTCTCTCTGTATCCTCATCAGCGCCACCGGATACGCCAACAGCCTCTCCTTCACCTATAGACAAAATCACATGCCAGTATATATTCGAGACAAGGTTGTGTTATGGCAATCATGTACAGATAGCTACCCAGAAGCCAATGCCATATGGATTCGTTCACACTGCCTCAATTCATCGTCAATTGACAGCCAGCTCTTTAACTTACAGGCACTATATCTGGTCTAGGCCATAGAAGACATCTTGCTGAACGGGACTATTCCTCTGGCTAGAAGTTGTCCGCCGTAGACCTGTACGGAGTCCGGCACCCCGAGTGGTCCTTGCATTACTATGCGCTGATCAAGTTATCTTATCTTGGACAGGTAGTTACTGGATTGCATTCGAACTGTTATTCGCGAACAGAAGACTGAGTGGAAATATAGTCGCAACTTCATGACCTGGCCGATAGGCGTCCTGACATCACGATCATTTGTATGTGATATCATTTATCATATCTCTCAAGAATCCATAGAATCAGTGGAGCTTTGGGCTCTTGATCCCAATCCAGTCAGCATTCCAACTCGGTCCGAATACCATTGTCAAAAGTCGATCGCTACGCTTTGCGAAGTTGAATGAATACTGGGTCCATCACACAAAATCCTGGGGGATTTTCATGAGTGAGGGCAGTTGGTTCGGTCTAATACCCCACCAATTTGATCACATCAAGATAAAGTAAATGGAGAAGATGGGGTAGTTCATGGGTCGAGCGTTGCTCATACCAGGATGTTTGTTGTTTATATCAAGTTCATCAATTTCGTTGATATTCACGATGAGGCAATCGTCAAATCTTGTTGTTTACAATACGAATCACGTGGTGTTTACTCTCGGCGCCGAGACGGGAGACCACGCGAACGCTACAGACGGGACAGGTTCTGGGCACTTGGCATACCAGACCCTGGGTCGCGAATCGGTTCAAGGTGCCGATAAGCGCCTTGGCATTTCAACATGGCAGTCGACGACATGCGATTGACTTTGAGGGTTGCGCAACACCAGACGCGGCTTTTGAGGCGATCAAAATAGTTGAGGAGAGATCATCATGACAGGATGAGAGTCGTTGACGAGGCTGGTGAACAATGCGGGCAGAAAACTGGATTGTGGGAGCGATCAACCTGGAACGAGCGGGCTTCGGCTCCTCCACTACGGCAAGAATGGACGTGCCGTCGTACGTTAGATTATGGAGGGGACCATCCATTCTTGACAACGGCGCAAAGCTTCTGTCAAATTCAACGGTTGAGTTGTGTGTATACTGTATCTTGAATTCACTTGGGGCACTCGTATATAAATGAAATACGACCCATCAAAGGATTCATGCAGGATCGAGGCAAGAATCATCAGTTCATCAATTGCGCAGTGACCCCTGAACCATGGGACTGGACTGGGCTAGTCTAGAACATCATTCGTATCGTAAACTGCAGACTTGGACTGCAATGCGCGTAATGTCCCCGCCGTCGCCCGTCGCTTCAGGCAAAAATAGCTACAAGTTCAGTTACCTGTGACGGTTACTCCGTTTTAGCCAGTCAATAGACCGTGTCACCCTCCTTCTTTTTTTCGCTCTTTGCTGATCCACTGCCACTTTGATTGGGTGTTTCTCCCTCCCTCCCTCTCTTCCTTCCTGCTCTGCTCCCTTTAATTGCGGCAGATCGTATTCTGTTCCTGGCGGTATTCCCACATCCCCCCCGTCATCCGTTTCCATTTCTTTTCCTTGGCACTTTCGACCTTCTTCAACATCATCCCTCCCACATCATCGCAAGACTCTACGTCTTTTGTCTTCTTTTTCTTACGTGATATTTTACTATCGACTCTCGCTTTGACTGTTTACTCAGTCGCTAATAATTATCGCATTTATTCGACATTTCTCTCAAGCCCTTCTTGGGCGCGTCTAACGCTCGCTTTACAACGTCGGCCTCGTCGTCGCTCGCTATTCTTTCGCTCAGATTTAATTCACGATGAAGTCATTTTATTCTGCCAGCGCCATTGCGCTTTTGGCGTCAACGGGTTTTGTCAACGCCCAGCAGTCGCCTTACAGTATCTCAAGCACAGGTGCGATCCTCCAACCGTTTCTATCAAAGGTAAACAGCCATTAACTTTATCAACGCAGACGCCATCAAGAAAACGGCCAAGCAGCTCGCCGCTGATTTGATTACATACTACCATGGAAACGACCCCGGTGGTATTCCAGGTATCTTGCCTGGTCCTCCTCCTGCCGGTGACTACTACTGGTGGGAAGGTGGTGCGATGTGGGGGACGTATATGGATTACTGGAAGTGCACTGGCGATACGAAATACAACGACCTCGTTATGCAGGGCATGCAGTTCCAAGTTGGAGACGACCAAGATTACCAACCCAGCAACGTTACTCTATCTCTCGGAAATGACGATCAAGGCTTCTGGGGCATGTCTGCCATGTTAGCTGCCGAACTGGCATTCCCCAACCCTCCTTCAGACCAGCCCGGATGGCTTGCTCTCGCTCAAGCTGTTTTCAACACCCAGGCCAACCCTGACCGACACGACGATACTTGCGGCGGTGGTCTTCGATGGCAGATTCCCCGAACAAACAACGGTTACGATTACAAGAACAGTCAGCGCCCCTCTTCTAACTACACGTTACTCAGTGGACTCTCATACTAACTCATTAAAAGGTATCGCTAACGGTTGTTTCTTTAACCTGGGTGCTCGACTTGCTCGATACACCGGTAACACGACCTACTCTGACTGGGCTGAGAAGACCTGGGACTGGATGGAGGGTGTTGGTTTCCTCGACCCCACCACATATAAGGTTTATGATGGCGGTCATGTAGGAAAGAACTGTACCGATATCAACAAGGCCCAGTTCTCTTACAACTCTGGTGTTTTCCTTCAGGGAGCCGCCTTCATGTACAACTACGTAAGTCATCCATCAAACACAAATTTACGAGAGACTGACTGACATCATCAGACTGAGGGCTCGGAGAAGTGGGAAAAGCGTCTGGACAAGCTAGTTGATGCGACTATCCAAAACTTCTTCCCCAAGGATATTGCTGTCGAAATCGCTTGCGAGAACGCTGGTACTTGCACCACCGATATGTACTCCTTCAAGGGTTACGTACATCGCTGGATGTCACAGGCGACTCACCTTGCTCCTTTCATCCGACCCAAGATTCTCCCTGTTCTCGAGAAGTCAGCTCAAGCTGCCATCGCTCAATGCACTGGTGGCGAGAATGCCCGTACCTGTGGCTTCAAGTGGGCCAGCGGCAAGTACGACGGCAAGACCGGTGCCGGCCAGACGATGAACGTGCTCGCAGCCGTATCATCTCTGCTCATGGAGAACACCCCTGCTCCCGTCACAGCCAAGAAGGGAGGTACTTCCAAGGGTAACCCCAACGCCGGTAGCGTCGGAGATGGCAAGATTGACAGGAACTTCCCACCTCTCAGCACTGCCGATAAGGCCGGTGCTGGTATTATTACCTTCCTGGTCTTGTCCATTGCCTGCGGCATGTTTGGCTGGATGAGTCTGGGCAAATAAAAAAAGGGAATCTTGCTTGATACTTTAATGATGCCGGACGATGTCGTGCGGTATGCACATTTGTGCTTCTTTGTAGCCTGGGAATTTGAAGGAATGACATTTCTGGGCGTTGGATGGAGTATACTTGACACAAACAGCCAGGAGGCTGTGCTATCTATTTCTTTTAAATTCTAAGTTTATTGTTGAATTCGCCATTGCTTGAGTGACAGTTCTCAACTTGATGGCACTCGATCAAAGGCTTTTACTCAGATTTATTTATCGGTATAGTCATCAGCACAAGAAACCTCTGGTCTTCTACCGCCTTATTCACATATCGCCATTCGTCTTACGCATAGTATTCGTCATTAGGATGACAAATAATGTGCGATGAAACAGGACCGGTATGGAACGTTGATATCAAAGTTCTAACTCCAAACACCAATGGTCAGAGTTGGTATGATTGATGATGGGGTTGTGGGACTGAGACAATGCGTTCTGTGTACTGTAGAATAATAACTGTTTCTTTTATGAGGAAATAGTGGATAATGAGTAAAGTCTTGGGACTTCAAGAATATTGTGTTTGTGGATCGAATACCAGTTCGCCAACAGAGCTGCTTGATGAGGTTCGTCTGGTGGTGTATGAAGAATGAGGCTCTGCTGCACCTCTCAACTTACTCTGAGCAGCACTATTACATCAAGCAGATCACAGCAAGTATATTTATCCGGCACAACCGCTATGAACTGATGCCAAGGAGCTCATAAACTCTCCACCAGTTGCATGTCAGTATACTCATGTGATTTGTCAATGCGTTTGTATCAACTATATGCCATGATGCACCAAAATAACTTCGGCAGCTACGGACATGGCTTGTATCGAATCTTCTTCACCGACAAGTGCAGAGCCTCTCGCGTACGAAGACCCTTGGTCCATCCATGGACTGAATATCCAGTGGAGGATCTCCCCTGGGGTAAGATCCGGGGAAGGGACAGGCACAAGCTTTAGATCCTGGTACTAGCATGGACTCGTCTCTGCACACCTTCGAAAGGCATATGAACTTGGCGTTTTGATCTCGTAAAAGATGGGAAATAGATCTCGGAAATGTAAATGCCCATCATCCATTCGAGATCTCGCTGGCTTCAAGTGTGTGTGAAGGCGGGAGTGGCCGTTGCTAGCCTCTTGCTATGAGATCTTCCTCCGTGAGGCTACCTCTCTGAGGTCAGAACTTTGTTTATGAGGCTCATGGTCCGCCCTACCTTCTCTGTATTATGCCAGCACGTGAGTCGTGATCAACAGCCCGAGAGTCCTGACCGACGTTTCAATGTTTCACTCTCATTTTGATTCCTTGCAAACTCACAACGTGTTCAACAAACAGTCACCTCATGACGACAACATCACAAGGTATCCATTGCTCAGTCATTGCCTTGTCCTGACAAAAAGCACGTCGTCGTCCTAATGCAGGCTGTACCCCTGCATTGTCCAATCCCGTCTGAGAGTTGGGTTTCCATGGGGTAATTTTTACATACTAAAAACTCTAGAGCATCCAGGAACCAAATCTGGGGGTGACCGCGTGACAAGCGCCATTTGTCTCGGCATGAGGAGTAAAGGAGCTGTAGCTACAAATTTTAAAGCATCACACGGGCAGCGCCGCGTTGCCGTTAACTGCAAGGCGTCGCCTGTAACTGCAAAGCGTCACCTATTGTAGGACTTTTGTCGGCTTGTTGTGGTTGAGTCTCGGCGTCTATTGAGAAACATGACGACGAATAGCTTGTTCTAAAATGCGGGGGATGCAAAATAGAATGAAATTAGGATGAAAAAAATTGATCGAATGGGTCTATTTTGTGGGGTGAGTACAAGAGTTGTTGTTGCTTTGCTTGGCTTTTACTTGGGGGTGGTATGGGATGGTATGGTCTGTACTAGGAAGAGGAGTTGGTATAACTACCACCTATGCCCATCACGACAGCCTCTCTTTGTCTATTCTTCTTTTTCCAAGCTTTACTCTCGAGTCTCTTTATAGGTTGAAATTAACCAATTGAATCAACTATAAGAAACAATAAACTACAACTCTACTCTACTCAGCTTACATCTCACTTACACCACCATCACAACCATCACAACCATCACAACCATCACAACCATCACAACCATCACAACCATCACAACCATCACAACCATCACAACCATCACAACCATCACAACCATCACAACCATCACAACCATCACAACCATCACAACCATCACAACCATCACAACCATCACAACCATCACAACCATCACAACCATCACAACCATCACAACCATCACAACCATCACAACCATCACAACCATCACAACCATCACAACCATCACAACCATCACAACCATCACAACCATCACAATCACCAAAATGCCAAACTACATCCTCACTGAACCTTCCCCCTCAACAAACGTCTTCGTACGTTCCGGTCGAGGCGGCTACGGCAATATCTCCCGCTCCAAACAAACCTCCTCTTCAACAACAACTCGCACAGTTGTCACCCCCAGCACAACCATCACTGCTCCCGCTCCCTCACGCCGCTTCTTCAGCGGCATCGGCGGAGCAGGCAACGTCCACCGCGCCAGCGAACAGCCATCCGTATCTCTCGACGATGAGTACGACCGCATCGCTGCGCGCGACCAAATGGCCGCTGGACACGTCGGTATCGGCGGTGCGGGAAATGTGTTTCATCGCAAGGAAAGTGATGCTGGGTCTGATGCTAGCTCTTTGAGCTCCAAGACCAAGCTGTGGGCTCGTGTGAGCAGCACTTTCAGCAGGGACTGAGATGTCAGAGGAATCTTTTGTATGAATGTTGAAACTAGCGATTGGCGTTTAATGGGTTTGGAACAAAGAAAAAGGAAAGGCGGGGACCTCAGAGCAAATGGGAATGGCGAAAAGCCTTGGATATGTACGGTTGGCATTGGTTGATGAGTGAGATTGGCGATATGAACTGCCTCTCCTCATGTCTTTGCCTGTATGATGTTTGTTTCTGGTGAAGATTATTATACCCCCGAGCGCAGCTCTATTTTATAAAAGTATTACTTCTTATGAATTCACTATTCCATCTACTTGTGATTTGAATACATGGCAGGATTCCTTGACAACTTCATTATAACTTCACAACTAGCAAAAACACAGCTTCAACGCATCAGGGTATCATTAGGCTTCCTCTATCTAGCAAAGGTTGTCTACACCAGTGTCACTATACGCCTGCACAGTACTAAAATCTTCCATTCCATGCAAAGGCTCATACATCGCTCCATCAACAGCTGCGGGACAAAGTGGGTTTGTTTGTGAGGGGTTGTGGGTATAATCGACATCACAAAGGTCATCTCGATCATAAAAGTCCAGACGAGAAACTTAGGTCAACGGATTATACATGACCTAGTCGGGTTCATCGTTTGGAGTACATCGTAGAGATGCGAATGGCAAGTTTATGTGAACTTGGTATGGATGACATCGGGGTTCTCATGCCAATCATCAACACTAACCCACATCTGCTCAAAGTTAGTATACTGACAAAGAGAATCACTGCGGCTTCACTGACCTTTCGGAAAGTACTCAATCCAGCCAAAATACTGCCTCCAATCCAGGTAGAGTACTTTCTCTCTGGGGGCGCAAAGATCTTGATGCGCATATCTTTGACAGCCAACTTTTGTAGTTCTGTCAGGAGACGGTCACCAAAGCCCTTTGTCAATGTGCTACCTCCAGAAAGCACAATATTGCTGTAGAGGGACTTTCGTAGGTCGAGATCTGTTCGGTTGATTGCATCCACGACAATCTGGTGTACACCAGGGTATTCGAGACCAATGATCTCAGGGTCAAAGAGAATCTCAGGTGCTCGGAAACGTTCCGCGCCAATCTTCAATATGTTAGTTGTGTCGCATACTGAATTGAGTTCATGGGGTCTCACCTTGAGTTTGTAACCGTCTGGGAGCACGTATTCGGCAAACTTGCTCTCGTTGGGCTTCACACCAACCCAGTCTCTCTCCTCTTTCCGGGGGTCATGAGCAACGTATGAAACGCTCTCCTTGATTAATCTCACTACCTCCTTCTCAGCACTCGTGTGGAAGACATATCCACTCTTCCGTAGCAGCGTCTGTAGGTACTCCGTTACGTCGCGGCCTGCTACATCGATTCGGCGAATACTGCTAGGCATGGCGAAACCTTCGTAGACTGGCACCGCATGGGAAACACCATCACCAGAGTCAAGGACAATACCGGTTGTTCGGCCGCTGGCGTATAGTGATAGAACAGCTTGAATAGATGTGTGCAGTGCGGGGACGTTGAACGTCTCGAAGAGAATCTGGGCGGCCGTGTCGCGATTGCTTCGTGGGTTCAGCGGGGGTTCTGTCAATAGAACCGGATGCTAAAAATATGTCAACACAGCTCATGAGCCGGTATATTCTCGTAACAAACCTCTTCACTAAGGGTCTTCAATCCCTCTCCGTAAACATACTCCCAAATCCTCTCCATGTCGTCCCAGTCGGTGACAATACCATGCTCGAGGGGATACCGAATCTTGAGCAATCCTCGCAACTCCGAAGCCGCCTTTTGTCCTATAAACACCTCACCCTCAAGGGCACCCGCGAGAACTCTCAAATGTTTTGGTCGACCAACCCAAGACGGGAAGAAGCACTTTGGTAGATCCTCGCCTGCGAAACCAGCTCGAATAGTGCCAGATCCATTGTCGAGGACTATAGGCGCATTGTGAAGGTTGTCGGCCATGTTTGTGTCGGTTTCAAATTCGTCTCCCAGATATCGTTCGTGTCGCTGCTGTCATATACCGTCCCAAGTTCTTTGTTCCTATCATATGGGTCCCAGCTTGGAGCTTCTGAAAGGCGGTACTTTAGAGCTCGAAGCTAATTACTGTCCCAACTTTTGGCGATTTAAACGGCAGGTCAGGAATCTCTCGATGCGTTTGCAGCTCGTCGAATCTATAAAGACGTCAAGGGAGTCGAGGAAATCGAAAGAGTCGAGAGGGGGAAAGGTAGTCGGTATCGTCAAAGGAAGGTCTTTGTTTGTTGTACCCCTGCTAACCAACCTAACAAAGCCGCGCCCGCCAATCCAATCTACCACCACCAACTTCAGGAGGCGCCCCGTGGCAGCTCCGTCACGTGAGGTCGAGGACCCCTTCACACCTGAGGCAAACACACTTTAAGTGATTCGCGTAACGTCGCGTCTCCTCAACCTTCGATCGCGTCAAAGACGTGAAATTACCCAGGCAACTCTAACCTCAGAAGAGCTTTCAGCGATACGACAAAGATCAAGGTGCAAAGTCCAATTTGATCTCACTGATACGATATTTTTTCCTTTGCGACTTCGTCATTGACCTGACATTTTCACATCCGGCGTCATTAATCTTTATTGCATCGCGCATGGTTCCAGAATTGCTTCATCTTAGCCGCCGAGATGGTCAAGGCCAATGCTAATGCAGCACCAGCTGCTACAGGACCTGGCGTTTACAGCGCAGTATACAGTGGAGTAAGTTTTCTCATGCATGTTCAGAACTCAATCCGATGGATTGATTGGCAGATCTCTCTTGCCATCCAGGCAAGAAGAAAGTCATGACATCGAATGGTGTCATGGGAACTTCCAGTCAACCTCTACTGCCGGGTTATTGGTACCAGTGCTGACATATATTGAATTAGATACCTGTGTACGAATTTCAATTCGGAGCTGAACTTAAGGAGCATGTCATGCGAAGGAGAGCCGACAACTGGATTAATGCGACACATATTCTGAAGGCTGCTGGTTTTGACAAACCAGCTCGAACCAGAATCCTTGAGCGAGATGTGCAAAAGGACGTCCACGAGAAGATTCAAGGTGGCTACGGAAAATATCAGGGTTTGTGATCTCTCCGGCCATGCAATTGCTTTTCTAACAGTTGTGCAGGTACTTGGATTCCTCTCGAAAGCGGACAAGCATTAGCAGAGCGGCACAGCGTTATCGACCGATTGCGACCCATCTTCGAATACACTCAAGGTGCAGAGAGTCCTCCTCCTGCTCCTAGACATGCCAGCAAGCCTAAAGGGCCAAAATCTCGTCCCCCACTACCGAAATGGAACAGTATGTCGAACTCAAACTCAAGTCAGGGGCTCAAGCTGATGAATTCTAGACCCCCCTCCTCCCCCTCCTGCTCCGGCGCCTGTAATTCAGGAAGATGGCGATACCCTGATGGGTGACGAAGATACCCCAGATAACCTCACAATTGCATCGGCATCGTACATGGCGGAAGACGAACGATTCGAAGTACCTCAAGCGCCAGGAACAGGCCGCAAGCGAAGAAGGGATGACAGCAACCTTCAAGATCTTACCGAACAACAACATGCCTTGTACGGCGACGAGCTTCTTGACTACTTCCTTCTGAGTAAGACGGACCAGCCAGCAGTCAAGCCCGATCCTCCGACAAACTTTCAACCCAACTGGCCAATCGATGCGGAAGATCATACAGCACTTCACTGGGCATCAGCAATGGGAGATTTGGATGTCGTCAAGCAGCTGAAGCGGTTCAATGCATCGTCTACTGTCAAGAACATACGAGGCGAAACACCGTTTATGCATTCTGTTAACTTCACAAATTGTTATGAGAAGCAGAGCTTTCCTATGGTGATGAAGGAGTTGTTCGAAACATTCGACGCTCGTGACAACATGGGTTGCACAGTGATCCACCATGCCGCTGTGATGAAGAATGGCAGAGTTTTTAACTCATCGTGCTCAAGGTACTATCTGGATAACATCTTGAATAAGTTACAAGAAACCCTGGAACCTAGCGCGTTCCAGCAATTACTGGATATCCAGGATAACGAGGGAAACACAGCACTGCATCTGGCGGCGCAACGGAACGCCAGGAAATGTATCCGAGCACTGCTAGGACGCAATGCTTCATCAGATATTGCGAACAATGAGGGCATAAGGGCAGAGGATTTGATCATGGATCTAAACGCTACTAAGAAGGACCGTGGACCACAAAGATCGTCGTCACCATTTGCCCCTGAGTCTCAAAGACATGCGTCATTTAAGGATGCGCTTATCGAGAAGGCAAACAGACAATCCCCAGTGGTTTTCCAGTCAGCAGCAGCAAACACAGTGCAGTCACGGATCTCACCCCTGATCATGGAAAAGTTCCAAGACCTAGCCAAGAGCTACGAGGACGAATTCCGTGAGAAGGATATAGCAGAGTCCGAGGCAAAACGGCTACTGTCAAACACCCAGCAGGAGCTTACTTCTGTCCGGCAAGGCATCACGGACGTTGAGGGTCAGCTCGAATCAGAAGAAGCTGCATCTAAGAACTCAACCGAAGCTAACCTGGCCAAACACCAAGTGTTGTCGCTCATCACACACCAGAACCGCTTACACGTTCAGCGGGCAGTGGACAGCGAACTAAGCCGTATCAATGGCGAAGGAGGTGGGCAGGAAGAGTCATATGACATGAGACTGCGCCTCGCGCGTGAGCTCAACTCGTTACTTGCGGAGCAGCGTAAGGCCGAGGCGGAATACGTCGAGGCGTTGAGTATGGTGGGCACGGGGGACAAGATTGAAAAGTACAAGAAGCTACTTAACAGGTGCCTTGACTCAAAGGAGGCTGAAAGCCTAGACACGAATCTTGACAGCCTCATTGAGATGATGGAGGAAGAGCGGGATGAGAACGGTATGGTTGGCGCTATGGAGCCCGAGCCAATGGAACTATCGGTTGGCATATAATTTAGATCATTGGCGGTCGACCGCCATTATTTCTTTCTTTTTTGTTTTGACGAAGATTTAGTTATATCCAATTCTGATGGAGGGCGTGTTAAGTTACGAGCTTTACCGATGTTGTATGCTAGGGCGGTGGTTTGGCTAGATTATGTTTCTACGTTGGAAGGGCGCTGGGTGTATGCAATAGATTAAACGCAAGCAAGGTACCTATGAAATATACTCACTCTTGGACTCAAAACTAGTGTCTTCCCCAGATTGTCGGTCAGTGAAACGGGACACCAAGGACCAGGTCAACTCTGGTCGAGGCTCAAAACATGTCACTATTACGAGCACTGCCGAGACTAGCTCAAACGCCAAGGTCTACGATGAAGAGAACAACCCATGTTGTCGGGACCGAGGCAGAGTTGAGACAGACTTTCAAGCACCATGTCAGCCAGCCGCACGCAGATGTGCCTTACTGAACTTGACAGAACTCCACCAGCCATAACGATATTGCGGCTGAAACTAATGCCTAGTTGCGGCAATTCGTCTGTGTCACTGCTCAAAGAGGCTTGGTCATGTGCAAGCCATATGTTCCTAGTCGGCCGAAAACTTGGACAGCCGGAGAAAACTTCCTCGAATCAGTGTTGAGCTTGTAGCAATAATTTGGAAATAGGTCGAAGTAGAGCCGCCCGCAGGCAATATTGAATCCAAGCTTTAAGCTTAGTGGGTGGGGAGGTTAGAAGTTCATCTGTGAGTGACATTATTGTCGATTGCAGTATCTATATTCGATGATCATGACGTCTCATGCCAGCGAAACGAGCGTTTATTGCGGAATGAGAAAAAATACAAAGTCGATACATGGTCAAAGGTCGGGTACGGAGTCCGTTGGGTCCGTTCAGGCTGTAAAGAGATCCGAGAGCATCCAGGGATTACTTCAAGTCGGGGATTTACTGGACTTGAAAGTCATTACATCTCCTCACATGTAAACGGTGGGCCATGCATTAAGACGGCCGCGCTCCGGCATTCCTAGTTCGCTTGTCAATTGTAGGATTTATGTTGTTCGCTAGCTTTCCGGTTGAATCCTCCTGTCAGAACTGTTGGCAGCAAGGAACAAGGATCTTAGATCAACTCAAATTCCTTTTCAAAGGATCTGGCTACTGTAGCTGACCGCATGAGCCTCAATCATGTGAGAATGGGTTTTCGTCTTGTAAGCCATGATTTCGCCAAGAAGCCTTCCATCTCACCATAAGGAATGCTCGGAGTAAGCATGAAGATCGGGCGTGAAACCTTGGGGAGGTTGACAAGAGAACTTTTGTTGCTCTGCCAAGGGGCGGTTAGATCCCCGTTGAGATCGGGCGTTAAGATAAACCAGCCGCCTCTGAGTAGTACCCTTGTGGAGAAGTCATCCAACATCGCAAGACCATGGCTGGCTATGGATGGCTCGGAAGTCAATGCATGCGCACTTTCTTGAATTGGAAACGAGTGCGAAAAATGACCTCGCAATGGTGGCAAGAAGCGTCGTGTACAAGGCCGAGCGAACCGTTGATGCCGAGTTTAATCATTGTAAATTTTCTTCTGTATTGCCAGTCAGCCGCGTATAAGTCATGGCCTTGTCAGCAAGTCCACGTTGACACGAGGCTGGAGGCGGTTTTACCGCCCCTCAACAAGGCAGTTCCGTGGGAAAACGGTGGATGCGAATCGCCCAAGAACAAGGAAGTATAATACTACGCTATATTATACCCCTGATGACCGTTCTGATTTGAAGAGAGTCCTAGATCAGTTCTGTAAACCCTGTTAGGAGCCTTCTCTATCCGTAGCTTGTTCTCCGTCTTTGCGAACAACTGGCTGGGTTCCGATGTAACCTTTGACAAGGATAAAGGTAAGAAATGGTGGGGACTCGCTCGTAAGGCTGAACAGGGTGCTATTTCGAGCACTGACAAACGAAATGGCTAGTCCGTGTTAGTCCTAAACGAACAGGGGCAGAATGGCGGAGTTTGCAGCATGTCAAAACTTCAGGAGGATCTACGGAATATAGAATTCGGCCAAACCAAGTTATCAACGCGCTATTTCTCGTAAAGGCATTTGCCGAGACCAGGGTTGAACGAGAAGCACACTGATCGGTTGGATCTCACTCACAATAGACGTCTTGAGATGCGGGCGTAAACTGCATATCAGTGAGATGTGGCAATACTGTAATGTCAGGAACAGGACGAATGCGACCAACGACTTCCCTAGTATCCGAGGTGTAGAAGACCTATGTGCAGATTCGAGGAAACAAGAAGGCTGCATTGTTGCATCGTACTCGTTGACCCATGTCCGATGGCCCGCGATAGGTTTTGGATTAAGAAAGAGTCGAAAGCGCGAAAAAGCACCCCCGGCTACTGCCCGGCCGATACAATGCACCAATGAAGTCGCTGATGAATGCGCATATGAAGATCGTTACTTGTTGCGTGCTCTGGCCAAGAAAGCAGGATGCCATCTAAAGCGTCCTTTGTGAGCTGAAACTCCGACTCGAGTTAGAAAGTCCACAGGCAGGTGGGTAACAGAATGATCGACTCTTGAGGCTTAGGCTGGCATAATAAAGTAACCTAAATGCCTGTCTAAGCTGGCATAAAGTGACTAGGTTATTTCGTCACTTGTGCTTGGGGGTCAACTCTTCTGATACCCTGAGGACAGGCACAAAAGGCCTTCGCTTTTGGGGGGGCCGAGTTGCTAATTATCCTGTTGCTGTGGATCCTCTGGTGACATCGCACACCTCAGCGTTGCGTTGACCCTCAGAGGCTTTTTTTTTTCCCTGATGCATTGAGTTTCCGAGACAAAGATTGCGTTGCATGAGGCGCAGCACTACACCCATCACCAGCCGAAGTGACGCCCGTCTGCCTTCTAGAAGGTAAATAGCCTTGACAGTTGGCGCACAACTTATTTTGCTACAAGGGGTTTGCAGGACCACAACCCATGACGGGCTGGTGCTTAGTATGGTTATCCGAAATCTAGCGGACATTGTCTTGACATAGTTCAGATCAATACGGACGATGAACCCGCAGTTTCTCTGATGGCAACTTCATTTCCGTCTTGGTTTTTTTAAAGCCCAGACCACATCGTGTTTGTAGTCGGTCCAGCTGGACAAGGTTACCGCCGACGCTGATCGTCGGTCTGTGATTCGCTACCGGAACGCTGGAGAAGCCAGCAGGGGAAAGGCGAGACATTGGACTTCTGGACTTGTAGGGTTTGGGCCCAGACTCGACTCGGCGGCATGTCGCAGTTACGTTGACCTGAACCACGCGTATTGGTGGCAGATTGGATCTGAAGAGCTAGGAGATGCTATGATCCAATATTAGCAGTTACTCTGATATAGCCCGTCTGAAAGATTGAGTTTAGCCAAATCAAGGAAGGGAGCCAACCACAGATTTGACAAAAGTGCATGGCGATATCATTGTTGCGTGAGTATTGCAAAGGTCGTAGTCAGATACGTAGAGATGCACAATCTGTGTTGTTATTCTATGCATCATGCAATATAATGTCATGCCGAGTAATATTTCGCTGTTCTTTCAAGATCTGAGTGGCCTCGAACTGCAAGTACGATGTGGATGTGCATGTCAAGTTTGGCGCCCCTTGCAAGCCCAATACCCAACATGGGAAGGCGCCCCCTCTCTTTCCCTTCATGTACCCAATCACGTGTCTTGGAAAGTCCAGTTTCAGCTGCGTATGTTCTTTCCAGTGTCACAATCCAGACGATCACCAACAATATCGGCTGAATGTTAATAATCATTATTCAAAAGGTCAACTTTTTTTACTCCGGAACGAGATTCTCCAGCATCAATGACATGCCATTCCATGCCGCCGCATCCCGGCCCGTGTCGCATCCTGCGGTAGGCATCAATATTCGTACGGCTTCTACTGCTTACCTGTGCATCCACCGACACGCCCGCGATACAGTCTTTCTTTCGATAGCAAGCATCATTGAGTGAACCAGGATCATATCAATAGAACGCCAAGGCGAACCCCTCCAACTGAGAAAGCCACCCGCCAAATGACGCAGATTTTCAGAGTTTCTCGAGCACTTTTCCCAGACCTAGTGAAAGTCAAGGAATCTGAGTCGCATACTGAATTACAAAAGTTCATGGCAAGGAGAGTGGCCACTGTGGCACTCCCACATACACCATACAGTTCAAATTTTCACAATGAACACAAGTTGAAATAACATTCTGCCCCGCCTTTGACGTTCTTGTGATGCATTCGCAAGGCTCTGGCTGGCTACAGTTCCAGATACGCAAGTCAGGCTTGTGTCTCCCTTGGAACAATTTTGGCTTGTAAGCGCCCGATACTGACTTACTGAGTAGGGCGCTGTGGAACAAGCCAGGAGGCTCCATAATCCCCAAGACCGTTACAACTTGACGGGTGTTATAGTGCTTGTCGTAAGGTTGCACTCGAGCGACTTATGCAGGGACATAGTCGACGCCATTACACGTTGTTTCCGGAAATGCAGCACACCGCTCTGCTCGGCAATACAGATCCGCAGGCCTATTTTAAAAACTTTATCTCAGTGTCAGCGACTTTGTCGATCACTGCGGCGGTGCAGCTTAGACAAGACCGATCTTTGTTGCCTTAGATCTTCAGAAAAACGGTTCGATACATGCAGAAGCATTCATTCTCTGCAGAGGCGTGAGGCTTGCCCAATACCCATGTCATTAACGTAGCCTTGTCTAACCCAAAGGGCTGCACGCTCGACGTCGTCCCATCGTGCTTGACCAATGATGTCTGAGATTAGCCCTTGTCTGGAACAAGCTCGAGACAAGGGTCCGTCTCTGGCCCATGGCGTCGCAGCGAGTAGGGCTCACCTCAGCTGAAATGTTCACTCTAGTCCATTTTCTGGCGTCACTTTTTCGCCAACCCGACCAGAATTAGGCTTGGTCTAATGGAAATAATCTGCAGGGCCCGGGCCCTGGAGGCTCGAGACAGATTGCAGTTCGATCGCGGGGCATCATGGTCCAGGGACGCCCGACTTGACCAAGCGACTTTTGTGCCTCTGACGCCTTCGTTGGAAATCGAGGGCTGAAAACAGGGATGCCAATCTTGTCCAGACTCCAACAAACGGCTCTTGTAGCACGCCGAGGGGGGTACGGTGCGACCTTCAAATTATTCGCTTTATCTCTATTCGATGATTCCATGGCAACTGCAACGTGGGCTTTGGTGACTCGAGCACACGATTCATCGAGTTCCCTTGTACAACTTTCTTGAGACGATCCAGTCCAGCTCAGCTTGCAGTGTCACTGCAATCTCATGCCTTTCTCTAGGATCTCACTCCCTGTTACTGAATCATGCTCTGGAACACAATCAGTTCTCAATTCAATGTCATTGCATCGAGTAATCAACAAACACCCTCTCATACTGGTTACTCTTGGCGAGAGTTCATCAGTGATGACTGCTCAAAGAGCCCAGGCTACCCTGACCGAAGCTATACCTCTTCTTCGACCTTGTCAAATCTTAGCATCACTCTAGAACCCAAGACTCCACTTGCAACAGCCACCCCTACAAGTCAAACGTCGTCAAATGTCGTACCCACGTCCCGGGGCCGAAGCCACAGCTAGTCTTGATTAGTAGTCCTTTTGGAAGAGGCTGTCTGAAGGATTCTTTCCGCTCCTTTGCAGAGGGAATCCATGCCCACTTTCTTATTATCCCTAGCCCAGACTCCTCAAAGTAGGGTGTCGCTGAAAGGGTGTCGCACTATCCTTCAGTACTTGGGCCGATTGTCATCAAGTGATGTGCTTAGTTTGGCTTGATGCTTTGATCATCTTTGGCCGCTTCCATCCCATCAGTTCATGAGCAACTGTCATATAAGACTCTGTGTCCCCGGCCAAACAACTTATTCATATAGAAGTATTGCATTCGAATTCTGTTCATTTCGTTTATCTTATACGCGTCACCAATAACAAGCCTCAACTTGCACTTTATCTGCTCTGCCACGATTCGAGTACTACATTGGCGACCCAAGATAGCTCGCTCTGCCTGCCTTTTTCGTATTATTAGAAGATCACAAGACTCTTCTGATGTAAGTCGGCTCTACCGGCTCCAGTGAATATTTCGCACGAGACTTGTGGTGGACAACCCTTCGCGATCTGCATATCGACAAGATCATCTATCAGCCAGCTATCTGATACAAGCCACCACCAAAACGTCTTAAGGCGCACAAAGCTTACTCACGAGTCGCTTGTCATCAAACGAAACTCGTTTCGTCTTACTGAGCAAGCGCCCTTAACCGCGGTGTTTGGAAGAACAGTCTTGAGTCAATCGAGTCCGAGGCCACCAAACAACCCTGTCTGTTAGCCCAGCCCGGCCTTCTTGTCGACACTGTTTGACTCCGCCCTACCAAACCAGACGAGGATTGTCAACGCAACTGGCAAGCATCCCTCCGAAAGTCACCGTCTGACCGCAGAAGTAGAGTGACCTTGAGGGTCCCCGCCAAGTCACTGACGGCGCCAAAATTAAGTTTCCGCGAACATATCAATCAATCACTAACTTAAACGGCGCACCATGCCCGTTCCTAATCAAGGTGTAACACAACTTACACCTGACACCACCTCGACGACATCTCCTACCAGCAACTACTTGAAGTCGTCGGCTCCCTCCTTCCAGACTCTTCAAGCTGGCCTCGCAATTTTTGCTGTTGTTGTAATCGCTCGATTTTGCGTTCTACGGCTGTACCTATGGTTGCGACATATGCGCGGCTTGGACCAACACACCCACCCTGCTAGATCTACTATCTCATCTTTCTCGCAGCCTCGACTATTGCAGTCGCGACCTATCTGGACAATGAATGAGAAGGACATCATGCCGTCTGCGCATCAGGAGGAAATAGATGTGGAAAGTGGCTTACAGGTCAGCACTGTGGAGAAGAAATTGGCCATCAGCCCCAACTGGCAAAGTATGGACAATGCCATGTCCAAACACATTATATCGCGACCACCTCCAGCACCACCTCTGACGCCCCCGGAGCTGAGTACTGCTGTCTTTACCTTTGAAGACCGTCCCCGACCAGGAGATGATAGTTTCATACGTCAACCAAACCCTGATTACATGTCTTCAACAGCCAACGAAGTACTTCCTCCCAGCTCAGGAGCAGCCTCAGTCACTCGCCGGCGATCATACAACAAGACTCTGCCCATTGGAGTTCCCATTCCTCAGTCTTCGCAAGGCATATCAGATGCTGCTGATCTTACATTCTCGCCCAGCTCCTACCCACCTACAAGCCCGTTGCTACCACCAGCCCCACCCAATGCAGGAACAGCGGAGATCGGCGTCCAGGGAGAGATTATTGGTGTTCTGGATTCCGAAGGGGCCGGCTGGACAAGACATACGCGTGTCTACGGCGGCGGAGTCTGCCTTGCCTGTGCGGCCTCCGGCGGGAACCACGGCGGCGGTTTCTATGGGGCAACAGTTCGACCCGAGGAAATGCGATGACGGGTGCAAGTTTCGGAACGACCATGGTGTGCTACTTACTGTCAGTTAACTCACCTGACCGGATTTGATTGGCATCTATGGTCGGGCATAGGAATCCATGTGTAACGACCGTTTACGACTTCATGTTAGAGGTGGATGTGGTGCAACAACCGCGCTTCTGGGCAAAATTTTCTCGTCTTACTTTAACGGCATGTGGGCCTTCAGGTTTTGGAGGCAGTGCATTATCTCATTGTGTTTGTTTTTCTGGGTTGGCTTTCTGTTTTTTGCAGTACATTGTGCTCCTCAAGGAGTTGTCTACTTTTGTTCGCTTAGGTCAAGGCATAACGTCTGTGTTCCCTCAATTTTTCTTGTTGATATCTAGATTTTGGCCTATGATGGTATTATGACCAACTTTCTCACTATATCTGTATCTACCCTGTTACGTTTCACAATTCAGTATAATTCTCGCTCGTCAAGTATAATACTTTGACAGCAAGTCTGAGCCCCACATTGATTCGCTCGGTGCATTCTTACATACATAGTAATATCTGTTTCTCAACGACCAACAATCACCACACGACTTCCTTCCAATCGGACTATATTGGTCACATCACTTACATGTTTCGATTACATGTAATCTTTAATCCACCTCAGGTTATCACGAGTTTCTAGTCATGAAGCTCTCATCACTCAGCTCTCGTCAGCCTTACAGAGGAGCCAGGTAAAGCCCATACCTTGCAAGTGCTTATCGTAGGACTAAGCCTCGGACATGATACAAGAAAGATGCCCAAAGTCCGACGCACTCTCCACATTCAGAAAGAATCCTGGAGATCCTCCAAAGCCTGAAATGCAAAATGAAGTTTACACAACAATGCAGAGGGGGGTCGAACCCGAGCTCGCGCGTCATCAGGCCTATGCAGGTCTAGAGACCTACAGGTCAACCAACGACTTATACATCCTTTACCGAATCTAGACGATTAGCCGTACACATGCTTACCAGCCTCCATGATCGGCGATGTGAGCCAAGTTCTCTTGGCCCTATGATACTCCGCATCCAAGGGTCAAGCACAGGGCTGGTCAACTTGCCTTTCTTGAGCAGGACAGTGGGAACGAAATTTAAAGATCTTACGTGAGAATTTGTGCGGTGAGCGGGTGATCACGGAGAGGGGAAAGAAGAGCATGTGCTCATGATGAGTAAAGTGTAGGGCTGATAGTGGATGTTGAAACGGCGTGAGTTGTCATGCGTGACTAGGTAGGAACAGGAAATAAGGATCGGACAAAACACTTGAGATCCTAGCCCGTGAGGAGATAACAAGGCAGGCCATGGTTGTTTATGCAGTTCTGGAAAAGAAGCATAACGGGCCGCATTATACTCGACCCCAAAGGGACTTTGGTTCAATATATGCATGACGTGTTTCATGCGTTCCATGCATTCCTGAAATTCAGTGTGTAAAACAATATCATGGCTTTCTGCAGTCGAAGATGGCTTCAAGAAGGTTTTTCGAAAGATGATGCCTTTTTGAGACACATCTAATTCATAGTCTGCCCGATTCAACAGATTTAATGGGACGATTACCATTGGTAGAGCTTTGTCACAACCAATACCACCTGAAGAGTTTGTATAGATATCTGCAGGATGCATGTCACTTGCAGTTTGCATGCCACATACCTGCTTTACTCTTATTTCCTTGATTACAAATAGGTCTTTATTGGTTTAGTGTCTTCTGGAAGTATGTGTGGTGTGTTGTATTGCGTTGAGGCCATTGATTTTTGGGTTTGATGTTGCATTGCTAGGGCTGGGGAGGTTGAGATGTGACTTCATCAGGAGTTATGTCAAACCACGTGGGGATGAACAGGTACAAAGGATTGATGGACAGGTACATCGGTGGAATTATCGGGTATAGTGCCTCATCCTTAGTACTCCATACGCTGTCAGGTCTGTGGCTCTTAACCGTCTACAATACGTTTAGAGCCACCCGGGAGATGGTGCTCATTACGTGGGCCATCATAGGGGTCTTGATGCGGTTTAATACCATGAACCTGCAATAAAGAACCAGTCTCTTTGGCAGAACAGGCAGTAACCGGAAAGCCCATCAATGGGTGCTTTGTATGAGCCTCACTGGGTTCATAACTCCAGATGTTGAAGTTATACCATGACTGACGGTTCTATTCGCCGAGTGGAGTGAAGCAAACAGAACTGGATACTCTCGCTGTCTCATACAGCGAATGTTTAGATCTCAGGTGCACCTTCGGATGATGACTGTACAATCTTCGTGCTTGCGAGCTTCCAGATCGTTCGGGCATCATATTCGAGGTGTCTATAACATAGAGGAGTCCCAGATCACTGATGGACGTGGTTGTTGGTGCCTCCTTGGCCTAGTGCTACCTATTTGTTGAAGGACAAGAGGACTTTTGTCACCAGGTTCTTGTTCAGCGGCTAGTTGATATTCAATCCTGCAATCACGATTGTACTACATGTTGCTTTTTAGGAGTCCCGGAGTTATCTACCATAGTCTCGCCGTGTGGCTCTAGGTTCGATGGTATGACTGAGCTCGAGGTCACGGACTTGATATCTCACCAACGATGAAATATGACCGATGCTGGTAACAATTTTTGAAGGACAGAAGCAGCATTTACACATATTGTGTATCCAATTGGTCTTTCGGGCATACTTCAGATCATCTTGTTTCGCCATGGGGTGATCTTTGCGTCCGTCGTCGTTTCCTGCAACTCGAGAGACAGGCAAGACCGGATAACACATGAAGTGAACAACTTGAATACCCCGAGGCTGCATATCAAGGGCTTCTTCTGGCAGCGTTGGTCACACCCTAACCTTACTCTCCCATGTAGGAATACCTTGTCATCATATCCTCCGCTTGTGTTGAGGGCATTCCTACTAAGTCTGGCATCTTTACGCAGGGATTTGAGTTGAGAAGGTATTCGATAGCTCGGGAAAACAGTTTCTCGTGTCTCAGGATGCTTTCTTCGAGAGTATGCTAGGCTGCTGTCTTGAAGTTGAGGCTTGTTGATGTGTCGTTCGAGATCCTGTTAGTGCCGACAAAATTGGTGAGCTATACATGCCTAGCTTCTGTTGCCGAGCGGATAGTCAACTTACAAATTTGATATTGAATCCGACCGACTTTGAAAGTTTTTTCCTAGGTCCCGATACTTACGTTCTAGACTTAGACTATCGTCTGATAGGCTTGAGGTTGGCTTCCATCAACGACTTAACTGGCTATAGCTGGACTCAAAGTGATAAAGCTAACATTTTCGGTGAAAGGGACCTTCCGAGAACGTCTCAGATTATAGTTAAGAGCTAAGCAGGTCTCGATCCATTACATCGTGTTTGACTGGAGTGACGTCTGGTGTTTCGTCACTATATGATAGTTGCGACCATGACTCGTCCCATTCCAGCAGAACCGACAGTCTGGTCAAAGATTTGTCAAACCGTCCGGCGCAAACTCTAAACAATCACGGATGCAATGCCGTTATATGGAACTTCTACTAGCGTTGTACATCATTGCCAGTGCTGTTCATGTTTGGTTTCATGTCTATCTTCCACAAGGTTTGCCGCAACTGTGACCTCGGAGAGGCAGTGTAGTCCGAATCACAAACTCACGCTTTGATCCCGCTTCAGAATATTTCTTCTCAAGTACCACGGACAAATTACGGTCAGAAACAGACGAGATGGATATCTATGGTCCCATCAAGAGTTTCAGGTTTCGCCTATTCACAGCAACCGAACTGAGCCTCCTTCTTGGAGCCCTTCCGGTGTCCGCTGAGTCATCGAATCAGTTGGCTTCCGTAGCTCAGTTGGTTAGAGCGTCGTACTAATACTTCAATCCGAGTATCCGGTGATGCGAAGGTCTCAGGTTCAAGCCCTGGCGGGAGCAATCCCAGTGCCTTCTGGTTCGTATTTTTGCTGTTCGATAAAAATAGCTTTCGAGTTGGTGATGAGTAACTTTTTGGCGGACGGTTGAGATATGAACGTGGGGTTGTGAAGAACTCTGGTGCTGGTCTGGCAACTCTCCACAAGCTATATCCTGCCACAAGATGAAAGCAGACAGAAACACCGAGTTGGATAACTTAGATTCTATTTGCACCGAAAACTCACAGGCTAGACATGTCGTTGACGACAATAGCCTGTGTGTGATGTTTCCGACCTGATCAGCCGCATGGATATAGGGTAACTTCAATGAAACCAACTCAAGCGCACAACACGGCAATAACACAAACATCCAGTTCAGTAATTAACAGCTTGGAAATATTCCTAGGTACTCTGTAGTTCAATGATCAAAGTCGCTTGTTTATTGACAAGCTTGTCGCCATCTCATTCACGACTCGGGGTTAACCGCGCTGGCGGCTGCAAGTCTAAGACAAGCGAATCACAAGACCAAATCTAGACAGTTTGGTTGCACGCAGCTCGCATAGCGCTAATAAACAGTAGCAAACAGAACTCTTTCATAAGCGCCGTGCAATTATGATGATGGTTGCGAATATGCAAGCGACCGCACAGTGGTATTGTCACCTTTTGCGGCGCGTAAGAGGCGGCTGATAAGTCATGATATTGGTTGCGTTAGACGCGGGAAAGTCTTCACCGCAAGAGGTCCGAGAGCCAAGCTTGTAGGTTTCAGGGTATGCACCACTAAGGAGTAGACACAAGATCTACAGAGACAAGTATACTGTGTCTATTGAACTTATGTGCCACAAAGAGACATTCAAGGACCAACACTCCATTCACATTCCATTGACGAGAGCTTCCTTATGCTTCCCGTGCTCGCCAAGTAAAACGAGGGGGACCTAAGACATGTCTCTGATATTAAAACACAGCTAGTGTCACGCTCCGGAGCGGGTAACTTATAATAAGCCCAAGCTTAGTGCACTCTTTGGGTCTTGCTCGTGTCTAAGATGAGACGAACATGACGGGTTATTAATTAGGGTAACAGAGAATAATTAGGTAGAGTTTATTTTTCTTTGTGCGTGGTCGCATGCATGTACCTGCGTTTAATGTACGGTTGCAGGACAGGATGACCCTCGCTTGTTCGACGTGTACCTCACTTGATTTGGTGGCTACGGTAGCTCTACTACTACCTACAGTAGTGTTTCGTTTCTTAGACTGCGATAATGACAAGGGTCCAGTCCAGGTCCAGAGATCAAAGCTCATCTCATTCCAAAAAGCTACGCCACGTCTTTCTTCAATCTAGACAAGCTGCAGTAGTGAGGAAAAAATAATGGAGAATAAATAAGCCACCGAATTAAAGAACACGTACTTCACTCGTCTGTTGAAGATGATTTCTAATTTGATCTATTCTAGGCAGTTAGATAATAAAGACCGAGGAAGGGAAGCGCGTCACTTTCTTTTCGGCACGTGTCGCGTTGCGTTAGCCAGACAAGGCAAGGGTCTTCATACTCCCAGTCTTGATAATCGGGCAGGGCAAGGAAAAACTGAATTGGGAAAAAAACGGACAAGGAGGCCCGCGACGATGAAACATTCAACGTGGGGAAAATACGAATCGAGCAGTCCCGACAAGGATTAATTTAAAGGAAAAAGAGAGTAAGAGCATGAAAGGGCCTGGGCTTGCCGATGGCCGAAACTCAAGAGACGGAAGTTCAAGTTCAAACAAGGGGAAAATATTATGCTACACGCCTGTGACGGACTCAAAAAAAGATGGGATGGAACTACAAAGCCCCTCCAATCCTAGGACCCTGTATACTCGCCAACTATTGCCAATAACCGTCTCGTGCAGCTGAAAGGAATCCATCCATTAACGGCAAAGCTAGCGGTGACTCCGATTTATATATGGATTCTGGGCAAAATATTGAGGACAATGTCAAAGAACAAGTAACAGGTTGAGTCTTCGGCCATGACGACAAGAAGCAAGCAAGACATGCTTTGCATGGACATAGCCCACAGCGGGCGATCCGTGACAGGGTTTGAATTTGACATTAACTGACAGGCCAAGTAAGCAGGGCCGTAACTATCGTCGTTCAACTGGGATCAGTTAATTGCGACTGACATTCAATCCTTGGCTCTGCGGACAATTGATAATCTTCGGTTCATTCCTCTAATCACTGCAAAATATCCATTAAAATACAAAATGCGATGCTGGTGGCTGTTGTCATCTCCGATGTCTCGCTAGAATCGCTACCATTACAGTTGTTTCGTTTATGGAGTCAAGCTTAGACCAGACCAGACCTGACCTGTAAGCCAACTCAAAAGAATCGAATCCTACAGATCAACGTGTCAAGCTCTCTTTGATCAACAACAACTCGATATAGTAACATAACACATTGAAGAGAAATAATGAACCAACAACAAAGAAAAAGAGGCACAGCACACAAAGAAACTCACTCACTCACCAAGAAAAAAGAACGCCGATCAGGCCGTTACAAAAAGCGGCAAGGATCCATGTTCCCATCACATCCGACGCTTCAATCCCCTGAATGGCCTCGTATGATTGGCGGCATCAGACGCCAAAACACCGCCTCGAGACTGTGCCCCCCTGGTTTCTACCCCTTGGAGGGCTGCCTCATGTCGGTCGCGGCGCCCGCAAGCGTCGCTGATTGGAGATGATGAGCCCATCGAAGGACCCCTTGTCACTTGCATTTGCATGTAAGCTCCAGGGGGCGTCTTTTTTCCCTTTCTGTAGTTAGCTTGGGGGTAAAAGAAATCTTGAGATCCCGAGCTGAGGGCGTAGGAAACAGATAATCGGAGACACGGTTCGACAGCCCGTAACCTGTTCAAGCTATTTCGTCTCTTGTCCTAACAGAGTCGAGCTTTCTGTCACCCACAAAATAGATCAGTGAGTTGGTGAGTTGGCCATTCGCTACCCACTGAAAGAAGGTCCTTCTCTGCTCCTCACTGGACTGTCACGCGCTATCTGGCCAGAGACTACTGCGCGACCAAGTTAGTATCTTCAGGTGATATTTCGAGACACTATTGGCCACTGGCGCATACAGAGGAGATTTCGCCTCCAACTTCCCTTTCTTCAGCGATAACCTCGTATTGTATTCAAATGAACTCCTTTTTTGTGTGTGCGCGTACTGATCTCTTTTTCTTTGCTTATCGTAACCGTACCCTAACATGTATTTCCTTGCTCGTATCTTGTAAGCGAATGTTTTAACGGGGTCAAGTTCGTCATCAATTAATTCTCTGGTGAGTCAGTGCCCGTAAAACACATGGATTGACAGCAGCCGAAGGTCCATCAAAGAAATCCATGTTCCCCAGGCATAAATGAGGTGATCAAAGTTAGCTCGATCTCGTACTGTGTTCAGGCACTGTCGGTACAGCCCAAAACCCCCCTTGCCCGTTTTAGTGAGAACCCGGCTTCTTAACAGCGCGTTGACCACACGAGTGGACGTGCCATACCAGATACCTCTGGCAGCCCTGTCGGTTTCCTCATTCCATCCGTCCAGCTGGATCCTTACTTACCGGGCGTTTCCTGGCTATATTGCTTTCTTCGTTATATGCGATGAGGGAGGGGGAATGGGAATGAGGCACCTCACCGGTATTGGACTGGATCTAAAATAAGGCTCCAAAAGGCTGGCACGCATTTTCACTGGCCAAGATAGCCCCTAATTTGCTGTGATGCACTGTCTGTTGTCTGCCCATTCAGAAGCTCTGAATCGGCGTCTTTGAAACGAACGTTAAGGCGGTGGGATGTGGGAGGTACCGGACAGGCCTGGCTACAGTAAGCGCACTCGAACAGTTACTGTACGATAGCAGGCATCGTCGACTCGCTGTACAGTACGGGACCGGTAGAGAGCAATCGCATCCATCGCCTCCGTTCCTTCCTTCCTCAAGAGGTGCGTTGCCTGCTAATGCTAGCCTTAGCCTCCACTGGGTAGTCACTGCGCTACCTGCCCTGCCCTGTCTGATTTTCCCCAGCACACCCGCCCGCCAAGCCGTTCCCACATTTCCTTTCCAGTTCCCACTCCTAGTCCTGCTTCTGCTCGCTCGTGCTCTCCATTTGACACTCACTCGCGCCTTCCACTTCATCCCTCCACTCCTACCTTCCGTCCTCTCTTCTAGACTTAAACTCCACCACTTCCTTTTTTCTTCCTCCTTCCTCCCCTTCGCCCACTATTTGCGCCCTTCCTTCTTTCATCTCTCTCTCCTCTTCCGCTTCCTCTCTTCAATCCTCTCCTCCTTCTCTTTCCTGCGTCGCCTTCGGTTGCACCGCCTCGCCTCGCATCGCATCTGCAAAAGCTATTCCTCGAGAATTCCTTCCCCGCCCGCGTCTGCGAACCAGAAAAGTCAAGTCACTTTTTTCTCCATCAATACGCATTCGCTCTCGCCCGCCCAACCCGCTTGCCCGCTTTCGCACCACAAAAAAAGCCCACGCACGACAATCGGAAATTTGTGAAGGAACAATCATCAATCAAATCTTTGAGGTTTCTGGAAGGCGCATCTACTGGTGATACCTGAAAACCAATTTTAATCCTCTGTATTATTCTTTCGTCGATTCTTGCCTTATCGCCTATTCCGCCTTCGGTCTGCGGATATCTACCATCAACAGCTTAATCAATCTCGACATTCCGTCATCATCAAACCAAGACTGCGAAACAGATTTTCCACTCACAGAATAATCGAAAAAGAATCAAATTTCAACAAAAAAAAATTCAAGAGGAGGCTACAATAGAAGGTAATACCTGGACCATTCACATCTGGCTAGGCACCGTTTGGAGGACGCTGTCTCACTAAAGTTGTCTCGGAGAGACAAGCCGGCTGGTGCTCGCGCATACAATTCGTGTTGATCACTCGAGCGTGAATCAACATCAAACCATTCACGAGGTTAAGGTTTTGTCACCTGACCACGGTCTGAAGTCTTGAAGCTTTTTGAAGCTTGCTTCTGACCTTTCTCAACGAATTTTCGTCGATCGCACTCTGCATCGCCCTTCATTCATCATTAACTGTTTGTTCCACCGACTACTCTCTAATCTTTGACAACTTGTCATCTGTCTCTCTCTCGACTTTTCCTTTGGTTCTCGACATTCGCAGCTTCTTGGATTTGCGTATTTTGGCTCTCCCGACGCAACATCTTCATCGGCATACGTTCTGTATCGACTACCAACTGGAATCCAACGTTTTGTCGATTTTATCGGTATACCCACATCGCATAATTTGTTCGGCTTGATTTCAGCAAACCATACTTTCTAATCCAACCGGCTACTTTCTTGTACGCACGAGCTAGTCGTATCACGTTCTCTGTCTCCTTCCATTATTTTTCAAATCTTAGATTTACGATTCTCGCTTTGAGCAACAGACACAGGCGGTCTCGCTCAAAATGTCTTCCAACTTCGCTCCCAACGGCCTCGCCATGCCCACTGGCGGCCTAGCTGCCCGACGTGGCAGTCAAAACCCCAAGCCTCTCGCGGTTGATGTCATCAGCCAACCTAAGGATAAGGATTCTGGTGTTCCCACCCCGCGCACCAGCCGCTCTCATCTTCTTGCTGGCCTTAGGACGGCCCCCAAGTCCGCTACTGCTGCCTCGTTCGGCCCTCAGTCTCCCACGACCGGTCCTCAGCAGCAGTACGCCCGGAACTCCATGGCTGGAAATGCCTATGGCATGGGCCAGGACAAGGCCTACAATGCCCCTAAGACGGCGTACCCCCAGTACGGTACCCAAAACAACTACAACTCGTCGGTAGGCCAGCAGTACACTGTTGATCAGATCTTGGCTCCTCCTGAACTTTCCATGGAAGAGCAAGACCCCGGCCTGTACAACCAGCTCGTGGCTACCAACCTGTATCTAGCCCAGCAGCAGCAGCATCTGCAACAACAACTCATGACCGTCCAGGCTGCCGCTCAGCGATTCCAGCAACTCAACCTCAGCAACCCTCAGCTTGCGCAACAGCAGCACGTTCTGTTCGAGCAGCAGCAGCAACTACAAAACATGCAGCAGCAGATTCAGCTCCAGGCCCTTCTCAGCCAGCAGCAGCATCAACAACAACAGGCTCAGCAGCAGCAACAGGCTCAGCGACAATCGCAGCTCTGCTACAACCCCATGACCCAGGAGTACTTCTACAGTCAGCCCCAGCAGGTTCAGGCCTCATCGCTCTACAACGAGCAGCCCTCTACCCCCGGATTCGGTGGATTCCAGCAGCAACAGAACCAGGGCACACCCTCGGTGCAGGTCTCGCCTCCTGCCGAGTCGCAGCCCTTCTCGTTCCGCAGCAACTCACCTCCCAAGCGCTATGAGTCTCCCACTGAGGTGGCTCCACTGCCTCCACCTTCGGCCAACGCTTTCCGCCGTGGACACAAGAAGGCCAATTCTCTTGCCCCCGTTAACAGCGTTATTGCTGCTGCTCTTTCATCGGATGCTCCCAAGTCTGCTGGCCCCAAGACCTCCACTTTCCCTGGTACCCCTTTGACTGGTGGATATGGACCTGGTCAAGCTCGTGCCGGAGAGCACCCCATTCGCCAACCTCGTGGCCCTCCTTCTCTGGATGAGCTTAAGGCAAAGCCTACTGCCAAGTATGAGGGAAGCAAGAACTTCTCTGCTCGCACTCGTCGTTCTGCTGTCTCCAACCTTGTCCGTGCTGGTCTAGAGCGCCGCAAGGGCACTGGTAGCTCCTGCGGCAGCATGAGCCCCGTTTCCGAGACCGCCGAGGAATCATCGACTCCTATTACCGATAACGAGTCTGACTCCGGCCGCAGCGGATCCGGAAGCCTCGCAGGCGACATGGAATGCCCCAGCTCGCGTACATCTGCCAGTGGAAGCTGGGGTGCCATTGGTTCCGACCGCCCCAGCTCCCGCCAGAAGACACGCAAGAGCGTTGACAGCATCGACAGTATTGAGAGCGAGAGTAACTCTTTTGCCGATGTGTTCAAGAACGGCGCTCTGCGAGCTGCCAAGGCACAGGATTCTGACAGCCAGCGTAAGGCACACCGACGAGTGTTCACCAAGAACTCCACCTCTTAAAGGTGACGCTTCGGCTCAAATTCTTATCTGTCACGATTAATGCGCTCGGACTTTTCATTCTGTACACATGACTGCTCGGACTGGCGGGACTGCATTTTGATGGTTGTCGTTTAGTCTTTTTCTGATTACTTTCGGAGTCTTGTTGTTATCATATGGGGGGTGGATGACCACGTTTTCCTTTTTATCTTGCGAACTTTACTATTACAGAAGTTTATAATTCGCTTCACAGTCTCTCCTTCAGACTTTTCTACTTCGTCATGACATTGGGGGGAATCGCCCGGGGATAATCTTGTCAGCCTAGATGGACGAATGGGTTTACTTGGGGGGTTGATGAGGAATCTTTATACCAATGAGGATGAGAAGCATCACCGGGGAACAAATCTGGACTGAAAACCTCTGTGAGGTAGTGAGCCAGCCCCTGATGTGGTTTTACGGCCGGCGTTCCTGCGGGAATAGTGTTTCGGCAAATTTGACATTTGCTTTCATTGCATTCGTTACGGTATTTCTTGTTGTCTTTTCTCCAATGCCGGTCATCGCCCGAGGTGTTATGGACCTTGTGGGACTGGTAAGAGATAGGCAGATTCATAGATAGTTTACAATGGCACAATCACAATTTGAAAGCCACACCAAACCTGTTTATCCACTGTGATTTCTTTGATGAATATGTATGTATCAATATCTCGAATGTTCTTCTAGTCTGCATCTGTCTTTGCCTTGATACATCATGAGTTGCGCCAATCAAGTTCTCCTGTTTGCTTTGTTCACCATCTATCTGTTTTTCGTACCAAGTCCAATTCTTCACCAACGCTACCCTCTCAAAGTATGTTTAACACCATCATCGGCGAGCCTACCAAGACCACTTCTCTTCACAAAAGACTACATCTGCACTCTTTTTCTACATCTTGCTCGTCGGCGTCAGCTCAAGTTCGCAATTTCCAAAGCTGTTCTTCAACAAACACATCTGGACGGCTTCCGTAGCTCAGTTGGTTAGAGCGTCGTACTAATACTTCAATCCGAGTATCCGGTGATGCGAAGGTCTCAGGTTCAAGCCCTGGCGGGAGCAATCCCAAATGCCCTCCAGATTCTCTTTTTGCTTCTTTTTGGTATTATTATGTTGTATTTTTGCTGTTATGTTCCGCTAAATGTTTATGCTGTGGGAAGAAGAAGACGGCGCATGCATGAGCAGGTGGTAAGAGTGTAGTTGACAAAGTGAATTGCTGCGTGAGCTTGTTCTTTCATTTATAGTCTTCGGTCTTGTCTTGTCTTGTGTTTGTTCATCGTGTAATCGCAGTCCTTCTGCGTCTTTATCCATCATGTTTGTCTATGACATAAAGCCTCACATCGCCGTCCCTCATCTCTATCATGTCGTGCATTCCACTCGTTTCCCTCATGATGGCCATTTAGGCTCTGCAGGCATCCGACTCCGTCTCTTGATTATACCCGCACGCTCCGGAACTCCTGACAACCCGGGCGATGCCAAACTGCTACTGCTATCCCTACTGCCGATTCCGTCTCGGCTGCCCGGCGCGCGGCCTACGTTCTCCTTATTGCTCAAGCTGCTGTCGCTACGAGCATGGCTGATATCACTTCGAGAGCTGTGTGCAGGGCTGTTGCCGTTGGCGCTGATCCCGGCTGCTGCTCTCGAGCTGCTTGATGTAACCAGCGATGTACGAGGCAGGCGGCTCTTGACAGGAGCAAACTCGCCGCTGATACGTCGGGGAATGCCAGTTGGCCCGTCCCTACTCCTTGGCCGATAAATCATTCCTTCTCGTTCTCGTTCAATAGCGGCAGATCGGCGTGGACTGGCTGCTACCTCGACGTAAGCGTTGTTTGCGAGACTGGCACGGTTTCTGTGTGTTGGTGTTTGCGGACCCGCCGACACAGACGTCTGTAAACTAGGAGGCGTATAACTGTTGTTGCGACGGGATCCGGCTCGTCTTCCGGATGATGAGCTTGGTACAGCGCTGGCAGCAGCTTCGCTTGGTCTCACACTTGTGTCGATATTTGAGCGGACCAGTTCCGATGCGAGGTTTCGTACAAGGACAGCCGTATCCTTCTCTGCCAAAGTTTGAATAGCAGCCATGAGAGACCGCACTTGAGAGCTGTTGAGAGATCTTGTCCCGTCACCGCTGCCTATTCCAGGATCGCAAGCATCCATAATAGTTCTGACGAGCCTGAGAAGGTTAAGTCGGACAACTGGCTTCTTGTGACCAAGCCGTTGCGCGATACCAGCAAACATTTCAGGCTTCGCTAGCGACGCGGCGACCGAAGGACTAAGGCGTAACAACTTCAGCAGCGGTTCCAACAGGTTGGAGTCAAAGGAATTGACTCTGTTGGTACTGAAGCAACTGACAATAGCCCTTGTAAAGCCACCGTCCGCAAGATGAGACTCTACGTTGGCAGTCTCCTCTTGCAACCAGACTAGAATAGCATCAAGCGCCGTGACCTGCCAATATTGATCTGTGAGTAATGATACGTAAAAGTTGAGACCCTTATTCTGCCATAAGTATCTGCGACCCTTGGAACCCGAGTGCGCCATGTCACAAAGTATGGGAAGAGCGAACTCCTTCGGTGGGCGGTCGGTTTGCATAATTCTGAGTAGTAGAGGAATAATGCCACCCACGGCTGCATCCTCTTGTCGCTCTTTGCTGAGGCGGCAAAGGTTAAATAATGTGTTGAGGACCTGGTTAGAAATTTCACGGAAGTGTGTCTGGCCCTTCTTCATGCTGTAGCTAAGAAGATCGATCAGGAACTCGATGGCATCGGCTGAGTGCAGTGACTCGATCGTCGTCGAGAGCATGGAAAGATTCTTGATGAACTTCAACATAGTGATCTGGTGGATTGGCGTCATGCGCCGGAGATCCTTCAATACACTCTTCAGTACTTGCCGATCTGCAACGACCTCCTTGACGTAGTTTTCTGCTTGACTGAAGAGATAGAAAATGTTGACGATTCGACCTTCTACAAGCTCCCCAAGCTCGTCCTCGCCCTCTTCGTCGAGCACTCGATGAAGGACGAGTGCCAATGGGTATAGAATCTTGCTTCGTGAGAAGATTCTGCAAAAATCGTTCTTAGGGGTTGGCCCCTGAAGCTCAAAGACATTCCAGATACCGTTGACCCCAATAAGAACAAGGTCTCGAGTAACATCATAGTCCTCATCAAGAAATTCGACCAGAACGTTCAGACCACCCGCAGATACAAACATCTGCAGTGTCAATGTCGATGTCTGATACATCTGGCGAACAAAAGCTGCTGCCTCAAGACGAATCTCATCCGAATATTGGCGTGCAGCAAACTTGGTGATAATAGGAATACCGCCAACGAAACACAAGTTTTCCTGAATTTCCACATCATCCAAAATAATCTGTAGGGTTAGCGAGTTGCGAGTATGTCCGATGGAGGGAAACTTACTGCGTTAACGACCTTGAGAAGTTGCAGAATCATGTATTGTCTGCTCTTGACAGTACAAGGCTCCAAAATCTCAAGGATAGGCAACAGCCCGTGAGCGCTGATGATCAGATTCTTGACTTCGTTGTTTTCCCAAAGTAAAGCAAGCTGCGACATATTAGTGTTGTTCCTTGCCACATGATCAGGCCAGCACTTACCAAATCTTCTGAGAACTCGGCCAGAGCATCGTCGCCTTCTGTCGTTTTCAAAGACCTCACCAGATCCTCCACTCTTTCTGCTAATCTGGCGTGTCGGTCTCGGGCAATGTTGGCCTCTAGGTCCATCTCATCCCATCCTGGGTCCATAGATGCAAATGGATCGTATTCATCCTCTTCGTCTCCTAACCAAGAACTGCTCGATACGCGCGACATGAGCATCAAACCACCATCTTCGGATCCCTTCTCGCTCTCCTCTTTCTCTGCTATTGATGATTCTGGGCCGAAAACATCACTAAAATCTTCGTCGTCATCTTCCGCGAACTTCTGGATTTCTATCGATGACCGTGTTCGTCGCATCGGCGCATCAGGGAGAACTGAGGGTCGTGATAATGACTTCTTCTTTATGCTACCGGAGTCAGGGTTATGTGTTGACCTTGGTAGCGATGTAAGATCAGATGGGTGAAATAGCTGTGGCGCATCGCTCTGTCGTGAGTTCTGTAATTGGGTAAGTCCTTGCTCCAGATCTTGACTTGATGAACCTACTCTTCTCACAGCTTGATTCGGATTGTGGGTAAAAACGTTGTCGCTATCCACAAAGAGATCCGAGAAGTCTTCCACGCTGTGCTCCCGAAACGCAAGATCCGGTCTTGACGGTAGCTCGAATTTATTATTGAGGTTGGATTTCGTAGGTGATCTGGTCCGGCCTCCACCTACGGCCTTGCTCGAACTCGATTTGTTTCGCGTGTGCGCTTTCACGGGATCCGGGACTCTGGTTGCCTTCCTAGGAGTTGGTCTGATGGTCTGTTCCTGGAGATCGCTGCTGTCTTGCCATTGACCTAACCCTTTTATGGTCATCAACTCTCCCTCGAAGTCATCGTCATAAGTATTACTTTCGTTCCTTCCGTCATTTATTGAGGCGAATGCTTTCAGGCGATCACTCGATAATAGACCGCCAAAGTTGTCCTGCGGCTTGAGATGGGGTAGCTGTAGTGCGCTTGGTGAAATAGCCGTTGCAAAATCGTCGTCCCAGTTGTCATCGTCTGTGGTACCATGAGAACTTAGACTTGAGACAGAACTAGTATCACGATATGACCTACCGGCTAATTCAGGCTTACTGAAAGCTCCCGCGCCAGCTCGAAGTTTTGCGTATAAACCGCCCTTGGCAGGAGTTCCACCATGGAACCTCGTTGAAGGTCCAGTCTCAGAGCCCATCGATGATCGAAGGTTGGGCTCTGAAGATTTGAGAGCCTTGTTCCACTGCTTGACTTCCTCCACGGCATCATTGAAATTGGCTGGTTTCCTTGCTACAGGGGCTTCCTGTCGGCGACATCCTGTGATCCAAGCATGGCGAAGTAGTTTTCGGGCAGTAACACGGAGGTTAGGGTCCTTCTGGAAACATTGCATCAAGAAGTCACGAGCAGCCTAAGGAATCAGTAAAGGTAAGCCCAAGAAACGGAATAGTACTCACTGCGGAAATGCCTTCAGGCAGTGGAGGGTGATCGTCGTTGACAATTGCGAATAAGGCAGGCATCGCAGCCAGATTGTGATATGGTGGCTTGCCCTGAAGAAGTTCGATAACCGTGCAACCGACACTCCAAATATCAGATGCAGAACTCGCTCCAGAAAGCTGAATGATCTCGGGAGCCATCCAATAAGGCGTGCCGACAACCTGTGCCTCCTTATCTTGACCGCCAGCAAGCGTGCTGGTTGACACTCCAAAATCCGCGAGTTTGACAGTACCATCCTTCGTGGTGAGAATATTGGCGCCTTTGATATCTCTGTGTATAACACCCTGGTCGTGAAGGTATTGCAGTCCCTGTAGGACCTGCGTCATGTAAACCCCGACCAGATTCTCAGGAAACTTGCCGTAGGCCTTGCAGATTGAGTGCAGGGAACCATTTTCACAATATCTAAGTCCATTAGTTTCAAGACTTCCAAAGGTAGTTCAGACTCGTACTCAAGAATGATGTTGAGAGCGTCAACCGATTTCACAAAACCGATATACTTGACGATATTGTCATGCTAGTATCGTTAGCTTCCGCATTCGATGTCACTGGGCTAATATTCTTACATGAAGGTTCTTGAGAAGATCAATTTCACTCTAAACATCGCCCGCACATGTTAGCTTCGAATCGCACAGTCAGGAATATGTATAGCTCGTTGGCGACCCACCTCGATCATGCGCAACTCACTCTTGGGCAGATCTGCAAGCTTGATCTGCTTTACCGCAACCGCCTCACCATTACCCCAGTTGAAAGCCTTGTACACAGATCCAAAAGCGCCTTTTCCAAGACATTCACCTAAGCGCTATAAGCAGAAAAGGTAAACATTAGCATCACTTTCGCAAAAGTCTTGCGCCGCTTCACCGTTCAACCAGGCGCCAGCCATAGGGTAGTACGAACATAGTCCTTCAGACCCGGGTCTTGCAGGGCGGAGCTCTCCCGAATCTTCTCTTTCCGTGAAGGTGTACCAGGCATAGATCGCTCGCGGGTGGCCATGACTGGACGGCCATTGGCGGCGTGGTACTGCCGCTCCTGCACCATATCTCAATAACTCCCTAGCTTCAACGATGCTCGACTTCGTTCGTGACCAGCTGAATTATGCTTCCTCGAGGATAGCAGAGGCAAGCGGCGGGGGATTGACGAAGTTTAGGCCCAGACAAAGGTGTCATTTCCCTTCGAGGTTCGAATCAAGGGAGTGGAATGACGCAGGGCGGTCTTCGTTCCTACATACGAAATCGGGTTCGACTATCGAGCTCTTGCAGTTTGAATATGACCGATGGTGTCGTCGATAACCGGGACAAGGTAGGGCGTGCAATTCGGGCTCGCTAAAGAGCTGGGTCGACTTCGTCAGCGGTGATTGAGAGGGGAGCGAGGGAGCCCGTTCGTTTCGTTTCGTGGGATCGCTAACAGGGTTAAAGGAGGGACAAAGCGAACAGCAAGCGAATTAATGGATGCGTGTTGCTGGGGAAAGGGAAGGGAAAGTGGAAGGGTTGGAAAAAAAAGAAGAAAAAGAAAAAAGTGAAGGTGAAGAGGTGCACTGCTGTACCGCACACACACTGCGCTGTGCTGTGCTGCATGCAACAACTGGGCGGAAATTTGGACCGGATCTCCAATCAATCATGCGCGCTTGGGGGACTCGAGCTTTCAAGGTGTGTTGTTTCTTGTCTCGCAACCTGACCTAACCAGTATCAGTATCAGTCCAACCCAAAACCAGTGGATGTCAACGCCTGGGGTTATGGGTACCTACCGGTACTGTACATCGTGGTTCGGCTGCTGACGGCGGGGGATTATGGATGCTCGGAGGGCCCGTGCCGCCTGCGAATACAATCCCAGCGCTTCTCAACGCCCTGGCTGCCCACGCTTACAAGGCTGCTTGCAGGGCTAATCCCCCACTAGCTCACTCTCGTGTGCAATCGTCCATTCACAGTTGAGCAGCAACAACATCACAGCAATCCATGCGTATTGGGTTATTTCACCACGAAAGTTCATGTACATACCTCGATGACGATGTCAATCTCGATTTTTGGAACTCGGGACTAAGAGAAAATTTTGCTTAGGTTGTTTTGGAATACCTAACTTGCAAGGCATATCCTTCTTTGAAACGGTTCATGCTTGCTCATATCATCCAATACAAGACAAGACGACGACGCTTTCAGACACAGACCAGCATTTCAGTGGCATTTGTCTGCTAATTCCCTTAGAAAAGTAACATAAATCTTAAGCAGTCTCAAAAGAGAATGCTCCGTGATTCTAACAATGGACACTGACTGAAACGCCTCACCGTTAGCCAAGTTCAAAGGAATGTCCTCAGTACAACTCATCTGCTACCAACTTGGCTCATGAACCAAAGTCTCAAGACATCCGGGTGGTTACTCTTTCAGCCTGCTCCTCCGACGCCTCAATTACTGCTTGTGTCAAAGATCGCTTTCTCACCTGTAAGCGGAACAACCAACAACTTATGAATCTCCCCTGCTCGAGTCTTGGGAGCCACTAATGCGTCTCATCCTGATCCCGGGTACAAAAAGAGCAAGGTCAGGCCGCCAAGCTTTCCCGATCTACTTTACCATGAATGGCTTGCTGCCTGCTAAGTTGAGTTAAGTTCATCGTCTTGTGAACAAGGGCTGCAGAGACGTTATCGTATCTCAGCCCGACGATCTATCGTGCACGGGGGTTCCGTTTTCTTGGTTCTGATGTGAGCTGAACCATAAACTGAAATTGCATCTCATTTCGGTGCAAAGCGCGCATTACGTGACGCTGGCATGACGGGGCCTCACGCCCTCCATTCACGAACGAAGTTTGAGACATTCACCAATGCGGTATGTGTTGATTTATGGCATCGGTCATAGTAAGCGAAAGGTAGTTAGTTACGTTAAGTTCACTCTACTTTTGGCATTAGGACAAAAATACCCCCGAGGAGCACAAAGTGGAACCAATCAAGATATATCTAGACTTGACCTGCATTGTACGGTTGTGCTTGAAGTTGTGTTTACTCACAGAACCTTACTTATCCCGGTCAAAGGGAATAATAGACTTCGATGGTTTCACCCGTCTCATGCTGGGCCGTTGGGCCGTATCAAAGATCAAATAATCTTGCCTGATACCTTATGTTCTCGTATTCTTTACTTATGACTCTTTAAACAGCACGTAGCCGTCCCGAAGACAAGGCTCTTCAAGCCACCTGAGAACGAAACGGCCCAGTCTACATATGATCTCAAGCTTGGCCACCTCAGATAGCCCTGGCACTCATTGATCGATCAGTCAATTCACGTGGTTACACGCTCAAGAGTTCGAAGATAATGGCGTAGTGTACCATGCCTCTCATTAGACTTTCTCGCTGCTCTATGTAGAGCCAAGCTATGAACGAACATACAATTATAATACAAGTAATCAGTTCCGATCCTGCTCCGCTTTTCCTGTATAACGCCTCGGGCTTGTCCTGTAACACAGGCGCCCATTTCTTCAAGATACCGCTGAAGACCGAAAACAAATTTGACTGCGCCAGTTCCTTCTATTCCGTCCCATCACCAGGCAGCGTTCGACTGAGGCCAGCCCCAGCCCACCACTCATCGGGAATATCCTCGCGTCGCGCCAGGCTTCGCACAATATGTTGCATGCTCATCCAATCTTCCTCTCCAGCATGTGTGGTGCTTCCAGATGTTACAGGGCTCTCTTGGTTATGTCTCGTTCGTTCCGAGGGTTGTTCGTCATCCGAATTGCCAACGGATAGATGCCCCACCCAGGCGTGGCGCGATCGTAGAATACCATCTCGATTTGTGCGATCTCGAATCGATCTGGCACGTCTCAAGTTATTGGTCGCTGGGCCATCTGGAGATCTTCGGAGTCTTGGTTCAGAACCGACTGCACCCCTGTCTCGATCAGCCCGTCTATCGACAGGGCCATCAATGCTAAAATCGGGCACCCGTACGCGAACGCGTCGCATCTCCTCTCGACGTCGTCGAATTCGATCCAATACAGATTGAGTATGATCATGCTCCTCTGTCTCAGAGCCTTCACAGCCAGACTCACAGGCCTGGTCTACTGTTGTATCCTGGGTCAGGTCAGGGGCAAGGAAAGAGTTGCCAGCCATGACGCCTGCGCTCTGAGAAGCAATGTTCGAAGCAAATGAGGACCCTGCGCTGGGAGGCTGAGGATCAGGGGTCAAGGTCGACAGAAGAGTTTCCCATGGCTCAGCACTGATGCTCCTTTCACGGTCACCAAGCCCATCGACGTACCGACTGCGCAGTCGCGGTTGCGGTACTACCGTCGGACGAAAGCCGTCAGCCGAAAGGTCACGCATCGCAACCTGCAACGAAACTGGAGGTAGCCTTGAACCCTCGTCGTCCTCAGGAGCTGGTCGGGGAGGCACTGGCCTTGTCTAGTTTAAGTGTTAACACAATTTTCAACTCGAAATTAATATCCGGGAGTATCAAATTCATAAACTCACCATTACAGATCCCGGCCAGTGAAACCTCTGGTAACTTGGAGGAGCATATGGATTTTGACCAGGTACAGATGCACTGGTGTTATCTCTAAACAAGGAGTGTAGATGCTCTTCAATTCGGCCTCTTCTAGGCTCGTCAGATGCGTTCATGTCTCTCAACACATCGCGCAACGGCCTTGTCGTAGGGTCAGTGTCAGGCGGGAACCCAGCTTCAATCCATGGTACGGACTGGCCATCTCGGTCGGTCAAAGAGCTGGATTGTTGTAGTGAACCGTCTGCGAGGCGCTCGCGGAGGGAAATGCGGCGGAGGGCTGCGGCGCGGCGTTCAATACGTGTGCGACGGATACTGGAGCGGGGTGGCGATGTCGCACTGCACTTGTCGGCAGTCTTAGAAGGGATATCTGACTCGACGGGGGCAATAAATAATCTGCAATACTAGGTTAACAAGTGCACGTTTTGGCGGAATGAGGCCTTCACTACTGCGACGATTATGCAAAGGACAAAGCGGACGATATTAAATAACGGCTAAGCGCATTCGCATTCGTAAGTTCAGCAGCGAGCCGTTGCGCTGATGTAGTGAAGCAACGGTGATAGCGACGACAACGATATCGTTTGACCGGGGCATCACTACGTCGGCGCAATGACAATGAAGGTACTGGATGGGGTCATTAAAAAACAAGGATGCGCTTACGGGAGGCCCATGGTTGGAAATTTTGAAAGCGAATGACGGGACCGACGAAAAAAGCCGAATAATAAATCAAAATGTTTAAGAAGAATATTTCGAAGATTGCAAAACCGTTTTCATGGATGGAATATGCGCGTCGATATAACGGCGATGATGTCGTTGCCTGGATACGCAATAAAGTTGATAAAGCCAGACGAAGGCGTGAAGCGTGAAAGCGGGTAATTAACCAGTGGAGAGGATGAAAGAACGGAGTGGGCAGTGGGCGAAGGGGGTTGCGTTGCGGGGGGTCAAGGGATAGAGGGAGCAATAAAACTGGAAAGCCAATTAGAAGAGCAAGAGCTATTGCGGCTCTAAAGCGGCTTCGCGTGCGCGTTGACTTCACGTGTGTCGTGTTTGATCAGCCAATCAACACGAGCATGAGATATCGCTAGGAGACCAGTTGCACCGCCACAGTCTGCGCCATATCAGACCACTTCTATCGGCGTTCGGGAGTCGGGACCGTGTGGCTGGAGCTCAATGACCAAATACCCCACTACTTTCAGCATCAATTGCCCCCGGTGAAAATTAATGGCCTTATGGAGTCAAGACTCATTCATGTCTTGACGTCGATGATAATCCGCAGCTTTCAATCATCACCCAATCTCATCACCTCGCCCTGGGATAGCTTCGATCAGCATCTCAGGAGCCTCAAACGGCATTAGTGATCCCTAGCGCCGGGCTCTGGTGAGATGCCGTCTCACTTGAACGTTCAATATGTCTTCCAGTCAAGAAATCAAGTTCGCTCTTAACCGCATCAACCGTGTCTTGAAAGGAAAGAGAACAGAAGGTTACAGAGATATTCGACTGGGTCTGGATCGCATCCAACGTGTTGTTCCCAAGATTCAAGATTGGAAGGGTATCCATGTTGCTGGAACGAATGGCAAAGGCTCAATATGCACCTTTCTAGCGGGCATGTTCAAAGGTGCTGGTCTCGGTTACGGAAGCTTCACATCACCCGCTTTTCCAGAGAAGCATAATGGAGTCACCATAAACGGCCTTTATGTGAATCCACGCATGTACGAGATGGAAATGCAGCATGTCCAGGAGAAATGGGACCGAATTGCCACTGGTTGGGCAAAACAGCATGGTGATGATCCAAAAGGCCTGTCACCATTCGAAGCCGAGACGGCAACGGCATTCCGAGTTTTCAACAAGATGCACGTTCCTTACGGTATTGTCGAGGTTGGTATGGGCGGTGCCACCGATGCGACCAATGTCATGAAGCACAAGGCCGTTACTGTTATTTCCAAGATCGGTCTTGATCACCAAGAATACCTCGGCAACACCATCGAAAATATCGCCAAAGTCAAAGCCGGAATCATGAAAAAGGGTGTCCCCTGTATCGTTGACCACACTAACCTCCCCTCTGTCATACATGTTCTCCGAGAGCACGCCCGATCAATAGGCACGGATATTATTCTCACATGGAAAGGCGAACCTTTACTCATGTCCCTCGACAATTCAAAATGGCAGCTTGAGAGTTACCAAGTACAGAACCTTTTGTGTGCAGCCATGGCCTTTCGTCAGCTGTTTCCGTTGCAGCAAATCAATTTTGACAAGCTGTTGGCAACGGGTCCCTTCCTACCTGGTCGATTAGAAACAGTTCGTGTAGATCCGCCTGCATCTGGAGTCGAAGCTCGAGATATCTTGGTCGATGGTGCTCACAACATGTTGGGCATTGAAACATTGGCCGAACATGTCAACAAGCGTTTACGGACTCCGGAGCAGCCAGTGACTTGGGTTATGGGCATGTCAGCCAGCAAGGATAAGCCTCTGCTAGCCATCATCGAAAAGCTCGTTCAGCCCCACGATAATTTTGCTATGGTCGAGTTTCCTCAAGGCCCCAACGATCCTCAACCAGCACCCGCAAACTACGGTACCGAGCACGCCAGGACCTTTCTTCAAACCCCCGAACAAGTCTACGATGGAGAGCCCGATGTTTCGAGCGCGCTGCCTTGGGCATGTGACAAGGCCAATGGCGGGCCTGTCGTTGTGACAGGAAGTCTGTATTTGATTCGACAACTATTATCGCTGAAGGGCATTCGCCGAACAAGGGAGCTAGGTACCAGAAGACCTGGACGTTCTCAATTATATCGATATACTAAGCTCGCCAGGGAGGGAAAGCTCACAAAGGCTGAGCAACGTGAGTTCAAAGAAGCAAGACGACACTTTGAACTATCGCCCAAACGAAGCCGAGTCTTCCGCGACAAACGCGAGCGAGGATATCTCCGACCCTTAAAGAGAAGAGTTCCCAAAAGAACGAGATCGCTTCAAAGCGAGGTTGCGTTCCATGCAAACCAGCGACGAAGTTATGAACAGACCATCAAGGCTCTAAAGAAAGATTTGCAAGAGCTAGATCAAAAGGAGAAGGACCCTGAACCTGAAAGTCCAGTTGCGAACCTAGTAGCTCGTATCGACGATTTGAAGATTCAGGTTGCCCAGCACAAAGAGAAACACAGCGAAACCATGACTATATTAAGAGGGTACAAAGCTATCCCGCACATGAAATACAAGACTCATACCCAAATCTTTGGGTACCCCAAGAAGCCCAAAGCACCAACCCAGTCCCCCTTCAAGGTCGATGAGGAGGCTGCCAAGTCTAAGTCTAAGAAGAAGGGAAAGCCCGTTATGACGTGGAAAGACAGAAAGGAGACTTTTACTGAGGAGGTTGCCGCGGCTGAGAAAGAGCGAGCAATGGCGACCCGAGAAGCTGCAAGGAGAGCGACAAAGGGCAGTGCAGACCCTTTAAAAGACAAGATGGCTGGTGGCAGGAGAGTTTCATGAGACTCGAACGACTTATGAGATGGTTGGAATGTTTTGGATACCTAAAACTTGGCTGTATTATACAAAGCGAACGATGAAAGGGTCAGGATTTTGGGGGAGAAAGTGTATGGGACAAGTCTGTACGATAGGAGAATTGAGGGTACTGCCCATCCTGATCTACCATGAAACTTCTTTGATGTGAGCATGAATTTAATATTAACCAACGCAATTGTCTGGCCTGCTTTGTATATCACATGATCAGACCCTCACCGTAACTCACGGCTTCTGAATCCCCTCATGGTAATCCATCATTATAGTTTATCGTTACCCAACTCAACAGTCACTCATCCGCACCACCATGACATCCACAGATTACACGCACCTGATCATCGTCTGCTGCCACGGAGTTTGGCTCGGTGGACCAACAAGTGGCCAAGACGAAAATGAATGGCTCATAGCTGATTTTCAACGTGGCGAGACTCCAACCTTCGTTGAGCATATCAAAGCTGGGGTGGCCGCCCTCTCCGAAGACCAATGTGCCAGACAAGAGCTTTCAGATAACGAAATTGGCTTTCAAACTTCCTATCAGTTTGATCCACGATCAACAAAGTTTTCAAAGTCATGGCTAGTATTCTCGGGGTGCGTATTTCGACCATCGCATGTTCTGGCGTACTGACCATGCTGTTAGAGCTGCAACACGCAAAGAAACACAGACCTCTGAGGCAGCTGGTTACATGAACATCGCAGCTGCGAATGATTACTGGGGCCTACTACCAGATGAAGAATCTCGAAAGGCTGTATTGTTAGAAGAGCGCGCTCTCGACTCATACCACAACATTCTCTTCGCTCGATCACTAATCTACTCTCGCTGTAAAACCTGGCCGACGCACATCACCATCGTCAGCCACGGCTTTAAAAAGGAGCGGCTTGTAGATGGGCATTGCTCAGCTATAGGACTCGACCTCGAGCGAGTCAACTTTATCGGTATAGATCCACCTGGGATGATAGCAGCATCAAAGGACCAGGACAAGGAAGATGCGATGAAGGGCGTTGGGTTGGCTTTGGGAGAGTGGAAAGATGATCCGCATGGCACAGGCGAGGTTCTTGCTGGCAAGAGAGCTAAGAGGAATCCTTGGGGTGTATGGCAGGGTCATTTCCCTGAGGGTTTTGACGATGGTGATTTGGCTTGTGAGAAGTAGAATGAATAGGCGTCAAGTCGTTAATTCGTAGACGATCCGGCTCTAATGGTTTCTATCCCATCAACAATCTAGACATTCATGCTGTATCTCTATAGAACGCTCTTTTCTCCTTCTCTTGCCTGGCTCCTCCCTCGTGGTCCCTTCTCAACAGCATTCACCAAGAACCGCACAGCATCCTCCACCATATTAGCACTGAACCTATGTCCAATACCCTCATAAACTCTATCATCAAGCTCCACGCCCCCATCACGATACCAACCCTTCTCGCCAACTGCCTCTTTCAGCATCGTGACGAAAGGCTTGGCATTCGCATATGGAACTAGAGCATCGTCTCCTCCTGAGCAGAGAAGCAACTTCTTGCCTCTAATGCGCTCGTCCAGAATACTTCGTAGACGAGACTGCTCGGTATCCGATAGAGGTCCAGATGGGATGGATGAAGTACCGAAGAGCAGTGTCTTGGGATCGTGAGAACAGCAGGTTCCGATGAGATCCTTGGGGAAATATTTACTTCCTATGAAGTCAGCGCCGCAGTCAAGATTCGCTTGCGCAGCACGATCACTCATAAGACCTGTCATCCCGTTAGCTTGATTATTTCTCTGCTTTTGAAGCTCAAACTTACTCTGGAAATCAGGACATCCAATAATCACCACAGCCGCATCAATCCTCTTCTCTCCAAAGAAAGCCTGCCAAGCACTATGCCCACCCAAACTCCATCCCAAACAAACATGAGCGTCAACTTCACGACCCAAATACCCAGAGACAAGATCCATCAGGCCTCTCATATCAGACACGCCACCTTTCACCATACCGAACATGTCAATAGCATGCGTCGCATTGCCTTTATCCCAGGCATGGTTCGCTTCTTCACTGACAAGTCTGGTTCCATGGTTAGGCATGTCAAAGGTCAAAGCGATGAGGCCTCGCTTGGGGTTTTCTCCAGCGTGCGACATATATGCTGAGATGGTACGTTTAGCGATATCGTGCATTCTTGCTCGTGTTCTGGTTCTAGGGTGAAGAAGCCAAAGACATGAGACTGGAACATTGGTAGGCAGTTCTTCGAGACCGTAGACGTCGACGAGCAAGCCCGCCATAGGGATCGTCTTGACGGAGATAGAGGGCGGCTCCGGTAGGCCCTTTGTTGCGTATGTTTCCGCCATTGTTATATCTTGGTTGTGCAATATGGAAATTTAGATTGTGGTTTTGTTTGAGTCTCAAGTTGCGCTTGATAGATATCACACCTGGCAGTCGTTGAAGATCGACATGTGGGTCTAGGGTAGCGGAGCTGGTTTGTCACGATATTTCTGATTGCATCATTATCATAGCTAGTAGACAGAAATTAGATACAATGATGTTGAAATTGGATTTTTTCTAGTTATTACTTTAATCAAAGCTCGACATGATATGAGATTCTGCGCTGTGTTGGCGTTGAGGCAAAAATGTGCCTTGTCAAACCCAGTGGTGGTCTTGTAGATAGAAGTTGTAGATAAAACAGTTTGAAAATCAACATGGTCAACCTCCCCGCCACTTCCATCACAACCGAAGACAGATTACAAGCATGTGAATAAATCGAGTCATCTTTATTTTTAAAGTCTGCTATGTGTCTAATGAAGACACTACCCATGCACGCCATATCACAAGATTCACATCGACAACACAATCTTAACAGTTCAAAATAGTTATTAATTCACGCAATGTCGCGATTGCCTCATTACCGTAAACTAACATTTAAAAAAGATGGATAAATAAGCCAACATCATCAACATCCATCGCCATGCTGCTAGAAAAAGCAGGAAAACAAAAGACAAAAAAGAACCAAAAAAAGAAACTGCCCAGCCCTTTCCTCAACGCCTTGTGCGGTATCCGTTTGCCCACTTGCCTTGTTCCCAGCCCAGCCCAGTCCAGTTCCTTTATGCTGCCTGCGAAAAAATGTGCGTTGTTTCGAAAATAAAAAGGGAAGAGAGGAAGAAAAGGAATAGGTTGCGTTTCCTCCTTCTAAGTGTCTTCTATAACCGGCTGTGGTTCGAGAATGCACTTGCATGTGTCTGTAGTAGTCTGCCGAGGGGTGTGTTTCGGCATCCATGTTTGGGTAATCTTGTTGCGTGACGCTTAATCGACCTTCCAGTGGTCGTGCTCGTCGGAGCCAAGGTAGAGCTCAACACCGTACAACACCATGGTCAGTCCGATGTTAGCCCATTGCCAGTTGCTGCCTTCGGGATCGCCACCTCTCAGTGTCCAACCATCAGGGCCGTCACTGGTGGTAAAATGTTGCAGGAGCAGACTCGTGTAGACAGCTATTAAGATTGAGGGTGAGAACCAGCTGAGGAATCCCAGAAGTTTGCTGGCAGTCTCTCCGTCTTCCCAGTCAGGCTCCTGCATCATAGCTCGCGCACCAGATTCCCGAATTGAAGGGATGATCCGTGTAGCGCAGTAGAATACTAACGAGCGGTATGTTAAGGAGATGATAACTGAGGGTGTGATGGTTTGGAAGGCCGCATATAGCAGGGCCAAGGATGAGTGGACGGCGTAGGGCAATGAGCCCAGCATGTGAAGGAAAGTTGAGTAAGATGCCATGATGACAGGTGGCAGAGGAGGAATGTCGGATTCGGAGTTCTCTAGGCCCTGTGTTTGGTCTGCATTGTCTGACGGTAGGTAATCAGTAAAGATTTGGTAGATGCAGAGGACGATGTAGGCAAAGAGGAGCGATGACTCGATAGGGTTGCCGCGACCACTGCCGATACCAAAAGCGCACAGGAATACGGCAGTTGTCATTGCGATGCCGATTAGGGTGGCATCGAGGTTGCCAATTTGAGGGAATTGTGCGACTCTCCAAAGGAAGTAGACGGCACTGGCCATGATGGAGCTGGAGAGGACCAGAAGGACAATCTGCGAAATTGTTAGCATGTGATAGCCTCAAAAATTCTTCAAAGAAACGTACCAGCCAAGTATCACTTCTTCCACGGTTGACGAGCCACCTGGTAAGTTGTCCTGCGGCTTGGATAACGAGCAAGGTACAGAAACCCTCCAAAAGCTGGAAAACGGGCCCCGAATACCGTAGCACATTATCCCACCCACCCAGCGTGACAGTCTCAATCAGACCATCTCTGCCAAACATCCATTCCCTCCAACTTGTGCTCTTGGAGTTGAACAAACCACCCACTGTTCGCTCCACCCAGTTTGTGTTGCCAGCGTCAACAGCAAACTGGCCCAGTGCCCAGATGAGAAGGGTAGGAATGATGATCCATTGCGACAATCGTAGGAACCCAGAGAGGAAATACCGCGAGCGTGACTTTTCGGGCGTCAAGAGCTCAAGGCTGGAGTATATGAAGTAGAAGAGGAAGAGGGCTAGACTGTAAGCCAGCCCACTGTCGCGACCGCCGACATCGAAGGCGACGGGAATCGAGAGGACGATGCTGAGCAGGAAAATGGAGCTGAAGAGCGCCTTGAATAGCCACCACATCGGAGCGAAGAGATGGCAGGCGTAGGCCGCACCGAGGAGGGTATCGGGATCGTTTTCGTTGCGTTCAGCAGTGGTGCGGTCAGGCGATAGCGGAGGATATCGTGACAGCTAAAAAGATCTCGCCCGGTGTGTGGAGTTGCTCAAGGGGAGTTTTTGCCCATCGATAAGGCTCGTTTCGATCTGGCTTGTGAAAGTGCGTGCGATATTATTTTAAGGCCGGTTCACTAGCGAGAGGGTCCAGGCGGGACGGAAGATACAGAGCTCGAGCAGGGTAAAGTTGAGGTTGACAAGACACGACAAGACAACAGACGGTCAGTTCCAAAAGTTGGCGGTTGACTGCAGGTGGTCTGAAATTCACGGTACGTAGCGTAGCTCTCAGTGGTTCTCGGCTGTTGCTGGATGTTTGAGTGTGACTTGCGCACACGGCGATGCAATGTGGCTAATCAAAGTAGCTGCCAATTTTTGCTTATCTTCCGCTATCTTCACGTGGTAGAGAACAGCGTAGCAGCTAAGGTACTGACTGTAGCGCAGTTGCAGGGCATCCATCACATCATTTCACCCAGAAGCTCAGGCCAGCCGCAGCGTCACTCGGCCGCTAAAACAAGTTGGCGGGGGAGAAGCTTTCTAGGTGACGATTGGCATGTGTCACTCGGAAAAAGACGAGCTCTTCAATTATCTCTGATCGAAACAACACCAAATAATGCTAATGCATGGTAAACCAAGTTTCAGATCATTAAAAAGACAGGTTTATGGTTTCTATTTTGGACTGATTGACCAAGTAGAGATGACGGGAATGAACTGGGTTGGTTGATGCATAGCGTCACATCGACTTGATAGGCCTGCAGCACATCTTCCAAACAAGAAAGCAGATCAGTACCTACATGCAGCAAGGAAGGGTCAGGAACGATGACAGCATCAATAGGCAACCCTCTATTAAATACGTTGCACCGATGACCAAGCCATCTCCTTCTAGTCTCGTTGAAAGTTGCATGCCTGCTCGTCAGCAAGACAACATGATGAACTCTACTGGACCCATCACGAGATTAAAAAAAAAAAAGGACCCTGAGAATCACGGATCCTAAATAAAGGAAATAAGGTTCATGATAAATCATATTCGGTATGGTTTGTTTTTTGTCACAACTCCATCCAGCACATCGTGACTTTGGCTTACGGGCATACTAAAATCCGCGATTTCCTAACCTGGAAAACACGGCCAACCATCTCCACTGTTGCCAAAGACTTGTCCCCACGTCGTGTCATATCTCGTGATTCTTACTCCTTCATCATCACAACCCCTCCTCCACCCCGCGTCAAATCCAACATTTCTTCGATATCTGTTATTCCGACCGAACTTTCTCTTGATATTTCGATATTTCGATATCTCGACATCCCGACAATTTTTATCGTTGCTTTGGCTACTTCCAAAGATGCTGCGTATTAGTGCCAGTGCTACAATACTCGTGTTTTTGCATGCAACATTTTGAATTTTTCACACTTTGCCTATGCTTTGATTCAGTCATGAACCTTTTGCCTTGCATTGCCTTCATGAAACTAACTCAGATTCATTTCGCAAACTCTGAAAACTTGCCTTGCTCCTTTCCATTCCAATAACACGCTCAATTATTAATTTTTGGCTCATTGATGCAATCGTTTGGTAGCTGGATACATCACGACACATTTTGTTTAGGCATTAAGTCAATGTCTTCTATAGATATAGCAAGCGCTATGTATATTTCACAGCAATTGCGATGAGCCTTTTCCCACGCAAGACGCGAATCTCTGTTTTGTACAGCTGCTGCATAAGAAGAGTCGCGTCGTGTTGAAAGACATCCATTTGCTAGTGCTGCCTCTCAGATAATTATATGTATTGCAAGTGCATGTAATTATCATTCCTCCATTCCGGATGCGAAGATGATTGCGTATTCTGTCAGCAAGTCATGGTTTGTTGGTGGTGCTGGCTATGTGGCTATGTTGGTGGTGATGACATGTGGTGGTGATGGCTTCAACTCGTTGAGGGGAATTAATTGAGGGCGGGGATGTATCGCGACAACATCAAAACACTCGGGAATCATCACGGCGCAGCGTTTTACGGGAAGTGAAATGCTTCACGCTGGCGCAGTGCAAGATGCTGTCGCCGACGGCCCACTGCCACCCGCCCGCCAGCCTGCGATGCCTCCTCAACCACAACCAAGAGCCTCACCGCACCACCACCACTCCTCTCACCAGGAGGGCTACGACCTGCCAATCCTATATATACTGTCAGAATTACCCTCCCTCCCATCGGGGGAGCAGGGGCGCGGGCGGAACCCGTCAGGTCAAACTGTTCTCGTCGGGTGGTTAAAGGGGATGATTCAACAACAATAACCGACGACTAACTTGACGACAACCCCGCATTCGAATCCCGACGACAAATCCCGACGACTACTGAAAATACAAAAACCGACGACGTGCAATAGGCGCAGGGGTGCAGCAGGCGCTGGGGTAACCAGTCAGGACAAACTGCACCGCCCGAAAGGAGTTAAACCCCAGCAGGAAGAGCGAGGATTTCATATCCGTCGACAAACCCGACAACACATAAAAATGCAACCATAGATCGACAGGGATGTAGGGCCGTCCGGGGCCCGAACCCTTTTGGTATATTGACCTATGGTATCCTTTTGCACTGATCTTGAATGTGTGATGGTATGCAATATGCGCTGGGCCAGTATTCCACTTAGGTGGACCTGCAAAAGTTATCTAGGAACTATAGTACTCTCTGTCTATACTATAATGAAACTGACTGAAGCTTAGATTAAGCTAAAGGAAGAGAACTGCTATAGGTTGTAATATGCTGAACTGAATTACTATAGAGAATCTTAAAAATAAAGAATTAAATAAAATCTATAAGATTAATCTGAATTAGATGTGATGTCTGGTAAAGACATGAAGTTGAAAAATGTGTTGTTCAATTGGTTGGAACTCGATCGCCCAGAGATCGCCCAGCCCTTGGCACTAGCTTGGCAATAACCTCGTCGCAAGTGGATATCAGACGACATCACGGACGCTCGCGACATTCTTCTCAAGTAATAAGCTTAAAAGGCCCACAATCACACAGACATGCCCTCTTGCAGCAGGACAAAACTCCCCGAGCTCCCCGTTGCAGACAGGGGAAGAGAATGAGAGGTGATGACACGAAAGAATTAGCACTCAATCGCATGATCGGACAATTCGAGAACATCCCGACGAGCCGCAAGCTATTTTTTTCTAGCCTGAATGTCGCCTTCCAAGGGTCAAATGATGTGACACCAGGGCTGAAAAGAACGGACCACTCTTACCTTCATTGATGGGCATAAATGTTCCGAGTTCTCGGGTCTCGTTGGCCTAGTCGGGACCGACACACCAAGCTACGGCATTCATTAAACTCAATGATCACGTATTCTTCGTAGTAAATCGCATCATTTCTGATCAACTCCCCGTGAACAAGTGGGACGAACATTTGGGAACGACACATCCAGGGTCCAAAGTCTAGGGACCAGCCGTCCAACACCAGAAGATAAGGTTGTTACAGAAAAGATGAGTGAGACCGAAGTAACATCTAACCCTGCATCCTGCAAGAGCTTGCATCACAGCGCTGATCAGTCCCTCAGTTACATACCGTTGGTTCCGAATCAGATGTCTTCGCTTTCATCATGAGTGACAGCAGCTGCATGATCACCCACCTGACGAGCGCCTCGTTCAATAGTCGATTATTGCGCAGTCTCTGTTTGAATTGCGTGCGATCCTTTGGATGAAGCTTGTGAGCTTATCTTCTGGAACCAACAACAAAGGCAACTCGCAGATCGAGCTACTGCAATTGACTTTGCCTCTTCAAAGTCCAAGTACGTAAAAACTACGTCTTCTTGTCATCAGATCTCAGAGCTCAGACCCGCGCCTAAGAAGCTATGACCCGACCCAGTCAGTAACCTGGGAATTCCTAGGGGCAATGCAGAAAACTGAGATTTCGATTCGGGATAATAGAAACAGTGGAACGAACAAAATTCTGTTCGACTAGCACTGCAACTCTCTGAGTATTCTCATTGTTCCAGCTCGACTTCGATTGCAAATCTCATGTTTCCTGAAATCCTGGGGATAGCTCAGACCTGAAGCCCCTGCCAGGCAGACGTTTTAAATCAGTGATCGACCAGACGGAGGCTCCGGTAGGTTTTGCGTTTTGAACGATGATGTGACCGAATTGGGCTTTACTGGCTGACGTACAGCTTCAGTCTGGGTCGTCGGGGTTATTGACAGGCCTAGTACGGATATTCGGCACATCGCGTGGGCCGAGTGGGGGCACCGTTCGCCGTTCCGTGTGGATATACGACGGCTATTTGTCTGCACATATCTAACATTAGTAGACATTTGGCTGCACTCCGAGGTGTGTGGAACGTTTGATCCTTCATGAGTGGTGTGTTGCGTTGCACTTTGAGAGTCAATGTCATCTTAGCGCAAGCTTTGCTAGAAAAGAGGACCAAAGAGGAGTGATAAGGAGGACGTCCGAAGGGGCAATTGAAGAGACTGACGACTAAACACTCCCAATTTCAGTCTAGCAGTAAACACCCACGCCCTGGTAGGGAACAGGCTCTTGAACCTTGCGTGTGTGGCCAACGGTAACTTGGAAAGGATCGTTGGCATCGTAACCTGTTGTAGAATGTAGGGATAATGTCTGAGAAGAGAGATTTTCCTCAGACCTTTTAAATGCAGGCTGGTTCCCATTCTTTTCTGCAACCTCCATCCAGCACTTGCCCTTTTGTGTTCTGTGCCTGGCTCTTATTCTTCTTTTGATCTCATTGCGATATCATCATCGCTAACTTGGTGGTACCTCGGTATCCCAACCTCACATACAACACCATTTAACTGTCCCAACAAGCACTTGCATTGTGTTTCGACAGATCAAGATGGCCGAAAAAGTATCAGTTGGTTCTGGAAGCGGAAGTCGAAGTCCTGACCCCGAGCGTCGCCAATCTGAAGTTCAAACACCCTCGTCGCGATGGGCATCTCTATTTGGTGGGGCAGGCGTCACCGTCGGTCCTCGTATTGCTGATCTCCCCGAATTCGTGAGACGTGATCTCTCCGACTCAGAGGACTCCAGCTCTGCTATTCTCAACAAGCAATTGGCCGCAGAGCAAGGAGAGGCAATCCAATACCGCACTTGCTCATGGCAAAAGACCGCTGGGTTGCTCTTTAGCGAGTACATTTGCCTTGCTATCATGAGTTTCCCTTGGTCGTATAGTGTCCTCGGTTTGGTGCCTGGTATTATCCTCACGATCGTTATTGCTCTCATCGTTCTTTACACCAGTCTCGTCCTCTGGGAATTTTGCCTGCGTCACCCAGAGATGCGCGATGTTTGCGATATTGGCCAAATGCTGTTTTGGGGTAAGAAGTGGGCTTGGTGGGCAACTGCCGTGTGCTTCATCCTTAACAACACCTTTATCCAGGGTCTCCATGTCTTAATCGGAGCCAAGTACCTCAACACCATGACCGAGTCGGACGATATTGGTGGTTGCCGAACCGTCATGTTTTCAGCTGTTGTTGCCATCATCAGCTGGGTTTGCTCACTGCCCAGGACTTTCGATATGATGGCCAAGCTTGGAACAGCCTCGGCCTTCTTCACCTTCATTTCCGTGTTGCTTGCTGCCATTTTTGCTGGCATTCAGGCTCATCCATTTGGATACGACCCGGCAAAGCTGGGCGAGCCTCTGGTGACCGCTATCCCAGTCAAAGGAACCACTTTCGTCAACGGAATGTCCGCCTTTCTCAACATCAGCTACACCTTCATCGGCCAGATCACCCTGCCAAGTTTCATTGCGGAAATGCGAGACCCTCGTGACTTCCCCAAGGCTCTTTGGGCGTGCACAATTGCCGAGATTATCGTTTTCAGCCTTGTCGGAGCCATTGTATACAACTATACTGGCAACCAGTATGTGACAGCACCGGCCTTTGGATCGCTGGAAGACCTGTACAAGAAGGTTGCGTTCTCGTTCATGATCCCCACCATCATCTTCCTCGGTTGTCTGTACGCTTCCGTTTCGGCTCGTTTCGTGTTCTTCCGTGCTTTCCGCAACTCGAAGCATCTGAACAGCCACACTATTGTTGGCTGGGGATCTTGGAGTGGTATTCTCCTAGTCACTTGGATTTTTGCTTTCATCATTGCCATGATCATCCCGTTCTTCAACTCTCGTAAGTGTCCCCTGAGATAAAAACTGGTACCAACAGATGCTAATATTCTCTCTTAGTTCTTTCCGTGATGTCATCTCTATTCGATAGTTGGTTTGGCTTCATCTTCTGGGGTGTTGCGTACTTCAGAATGCGTAAAGCTGATCAGGCGGTTGGCCGACATCACAACAAGATTGCCGATCTCGCCGGCAACATCTTGAACTGGATTTTGATCGCGATTGGTATCGTGTTCTTGACAGTTGGCACGTATGCCAGTGTGCAGGGCATCATCGATCAGTATGCGGCCGGCACAGTGTCTGGCGTCTTTTCTTGCCCATCAAACGGTCTTTAATGAGTACATGAAATGTATGCGAAAGGAATGATTTCAGATTGGAAAGCAGAGGAGCTGCGAAGGAAGAGATAACGAGTATATACCCCAGGTGGTCAGCCGAGCATGTGCAGTTGGCAGTGTTTGGATCAAGATATGAAGACGGGCCATGTTTTGTCGCAGGTGACGCTTGTGCGAATTGATAAGAAATTTCGAACTGTGTTCCATCGTGATGAATGATTGAAGTGAAGTTGACAACGTTGAAGAAGTGGAGGTTGAGGTTGAGGCTCCGCGTCTTAATTTAACCTTACCTTCCTCGACACTCAGACCAACCAGACCTCTTGCCAAGAATCCAGAGACTTGGCGTCAACATGGAACTTCCCATCCATCTCAGCCCTCACTTTATGGCTGACTGCTCATCGAATCAGACATTTGAAGTCTGTCAATAAATACAGGGCCGTTATTGCTTTCACCTTGAGCTACTCCGCTAGTTAACGGAGGATGTGTAGTATCCATCCTGATATGTAATCTGCCAATTTTAAGAGGCTCACTGTATCACCACCTCTTTAGGTCTCTAGGAATCTCTACAAGGTGCATCATTGAGCATCAAGGGCTTCCAGTGGACGAGAAGACCTTTTATATGTGTATATTGTATACAAAGATCACCGTAGTTCTGGATATGAACATTTCAGTATTCGTATTCGCACTTAGAGAAAAGAAACATACCTTTTCTATCCTATTTATTCGAACCCACTCAATAAGAAGATAGCCCTACCAGATTACCGGAATTGCAAATCTCGCAGAGCAAATAAGGAGAGAGACCCAGAAGGATTCCAACAAATACCGAATAATCGTATGGTGTTGATGTTAATCAATGGGATCAGACGGTCGAGAATGGCACCACTCGAACCATTTCCCCTCCCGCCCTTGTCAAATATTTTGTTTCTTGGAAGGACAGAGTGTCACTATTCCAAAGATGAGATTTCTCATTGCAGTTTTTATAAATTGAAGAACAACATGCAGACTGGAGTAAATAGAAGCTGTAGATAAACCAGAGCTCACAATAAACTACCAATATCAAAAAGACCAGACCAGACCTCACTGCCACGCCTACAATTCGCCCCTCTGAATGGTCTTTCCAAAATGCCCCGCCTTTCAACCCCTCAAAAACGGGCTTTGCTACGCTCGTCTCGAGTCCCCTGAATTTGGTTCCATCCCCCCCGCCGCCCCTAACTGACCCCCCATTGGCTCAAAGTCCCAATTAACATTTTCACCGCCTTAGGGTCCACGTAGCTATTTGGGCATTTCCCCTGGGCGATTTTCCACGCCGCATTCGAGAAGTTTAAGGGACAAATAGGGAGGCAAATGTTGAGCTTCCTTTTTTAAAATTAAAGCTCCCACACTTTCGCTTTTGTTTCTTTCGTTCTTTCATCTTCGTTTGTTTGTTGAAGGGAAAACAAGAAAAATGCCTGCGACAAACTCTTCTACTGTCACTTCGAGGGCAAAGGGCGATAGCCCTTCCCCAGCTCCTGCGCAGGACGCTGCCGACAAGACGAACGATTTCTTCTGGACGTACACCGAGGAACCTCATCGAACTCGTCGTCTCGCCATCATCAAGGCCCATCCCGAGGTTAGTACCACTACAATTGCTCTCTCTCAGTACCTGTCGCTAACATAGCCTTTCTACAGATCACCAAGCTCTGCGGTCCCGAACCTCTCACGAAATGGGTCGTCCTCGGCGTTGTATCTCTCCAGGTCTTCCTCGCATGGATGCTCCAGTCGACCTCCTTCTTCTCATGGAAGTTCTGGGCTGTCGCCTACGTCTTCGGTGCAACTGCCAACCAGAACCTGTTTCTCGCTATTCACGAGATCTCGCATAACTTGGCTTTCAAGAGCGCTCGCGCCAACCGTTTGATCGCTATCTTTGCCAACCTTCCCATCGGCATTCCCTACAGCGCTTCGTTCCGAGTATGTCATTCTCGAGAGTTTCTCGAATGTTGCAGCTTTGCTAACCTTGCTTCTAGCCTTACCATCTTACCCACCACAAGTCCCTCGGCGTTGATGGCCTCGATACCGATCTTCCTACCGCTTTCGAGGCAGTCTTCCTTGACTCCATTCTCGGAAAGGCCTTCTTCTGCACTTTCCAGATCTTCTTCTACGCCCTGCGACCCATGGCCATCTACCGCATTCCCTTGACTGGCATCCACGCCCTCAACATCCTTGTCCAGGTCACCTTCGATCTTATCCTCCTCAAGTACGCCTCCGTCAACTCTCTGCTCTACCTCCTGCTGTCTTCCTTCCTCGCCGGAAGTCTGCACCCTCTGGCGGGCCACTTCATCGCCGAGCACTACGTCTACGAGACCGTCACCCCCTCTGCTCGCGATCCCGAGAACAAGATCCCCGTGCCCGAGACCTTCTCCTACTACGGACCTCTCAACTGGTTCACCTACAACGTCGGTCTTCACAACGAGCACCACGATTTCCCCGCCATTCCCTGGACCCGTCTCCACGCTGTGCGAGACATTGCTAGCGAATTCTACGACCCCCTGCCTCGCCACGAGAGCTGGTGCTACGCCATCTGGCGCTTCATCTTTGATGAGAACGTTGGCATGTCTTGCCGTGTCAAGCGCAAGCAGGGTGGTCGTCTCGTTGGAGGCGGTGCTGTTGCCGACTGGAAGCAGTCTGAGATTGAGTCTATTTAGAGGGAGCACAAAAGCATGCGATAGAATACATATTTTAATAGTTGGTTTTCGAGGTAGCTGTTTTCTGTTGACAGAAGGGGCGATACGGCTTTTGATTTTATGATTTTGTCTCGCTACGAGTTGTGAGCATTAGAAAGACTAGATCATCGCACAGACGATAGTGTGCAGATCTTTTGCGCAAGGCGTTCTAGGCTACGAATAAAAACACATGAGATCTTTCAAATGATGATCACCATCGATTAAGTGCTTATAATTTTCCGTAGAACCCTAAAATGTTCCAGGCCAAAGCATAGACATTTTCGAATCCGAGCGGAAATTACTTAATAGTCACCCAAGACACAAGTTGCAGGAAAGGTAGATTTGTAGTGACAAAATAAATTAGAACGCCAAAGTTCTCAGTAAACGCAAACAGCAGAATAGTACGACACAAGAAAATACGAGAGCCGAGGAGGGCTCAAGTTAAGAGTGTACAGTCAAAGTCGCCCCGTGGGAAGCTCTCCTCTCCTTCGCCCATCGCTTTTCAATCCCCATAGCCATAGTCCATCTCCAAGTTGCAGCTGTCCAGGGCCGAGCTCATCGCGAAACCACCTGCTTGCTGGTGCTTTTGCTCGAGGTATGCAGTGGCTTCGGTGAGGTATCGGCTCGTTAACACTGCTTGTTCCCGCCTATCGTATGATCTGCTTCCCAGGTTTTGCCCTTGCCATACTTTGAAGATATATGCATCCGGGGATCCTATGCCTCCCAGTTGAGTTATCATAAGCGTCATCAGGCCTGTCTATTAGTTTCATCTTAAAGATCCTGGGGCCACAATCTTCTTCCTATGTCTAAAAGAAGAAGTAGGCGAGCAGGAAGCTGACCAAGCAGAGGATGGCAGCCATCTGCACTGGCACACCCTCGACAGTCTGCTGAACAGCCTGGGCAGTTTGGGCCAAAGGTCGCTTCTCGTCATCGTTGGAATCGGACTTGACGTTGCGCTGGCGGAGGCCGCTATCCTTAAGAGACACGAGCTGCTGCTCGGCCTGGGCAAGCTTAGCCTTAAGCTCCTCGTAGGTCAGCTCAGCAGTCTCCTTGATGGATGCTGTGGCCTGAGAAATGGCGCTCTTAACCTCCATATCAGACTGCATGGATCTGGGTCTCTCCTCCTCGTGGGAGCCTTGTTGAGGAGAGTGGTAGGGAGGTGGTGCGCTGGAAGGCGACTCTTCTCGGACGACGGGAGAAGAGTAGGTGCGAGAAACATCGGGTGTATCGTTGGCCTAGAATTTGGAATCAGACACAGGATCTTGAATCTGCAATAGCAGTACTTACGCCATTGGCGATGGCCGCTTTGTTGGGCGTAGACATTGGCCGGTGAGCCTCGCCATCTGGACCGGCAGCCAACCAGTTAACTCGAATCTTACGCTCAATAAGCGAGGCCTTGTCTGCGGTTTCGAGCTGGTACATTGTGTAAGTTTTATTGAAATTGGGTTTGAGATCTGATTGGGGAGTAAATACCACAGCGGTATGGCTGGCAAATTCCTTATCCGCGGTAATGGCTGTAGACTGGACGAGGAACTTGTCGCGGCATCTAGCGTCGGGGGCAGGATCCTGCTTCATCGCCTGGAGGAGAACTGTGCAATCATTAACGGCTGCTTGCCTGAGCTACATGGAAGCTCACTCACCAGAAACATCAAAGCTCTGACCGGCCTCGATGCGGCCTGCATTTGGTCGGACACAGTATCTAATAAGGTGTCAGGTATGCGCTTCGGAAGGTTTAGGGAGAGGGGCAGCCATACTGCTTGGGAGCGGTTGTCTTGACCTGTAAAGCTTATCAGCAAAGTCTATCGTATCAGATTTGCCAATCAACATACCTTGAAGGCGACAGGAGTCGAGTTGGGGTTCCTGAGCGTCAGAACCTGAGAAACCTCGGTGGTGAAGGGGCCTGGCAAAGAAGTCAATTCCAAGCTCCCAAGGGCCCGCTGAAGTCCATCGCAGATGACGTACGCTTAAAGGAAAGCTCGAAGGGCTCAATTTCGACCGACATGTTGGCTATTTATCGTCGTCTTTTGTAATTGAATCTGAGGTTGCAAAAGTCGGAATTGTTGGTGTCGCGCGATGGTCTTGGTGTTGGCGGTAACAAAGTGGAAACGTGGCAACGGCAGATATGGATGTTGTAGTGTAGATGAACAAGGGGGAAAGTTAGATTAGAGGTGGGAAAGTATTGGCGACACGAAGTTGCGCAGAAGTAATAAGATACAGTAGCAGGAACAGTCGCGTGTGGAATAAGGATGGAAGAGGAAACCGGTGACGAAATGAAAAGATTAGAGTAGAGTAAAGTAGTGGAGGTGGATTGGATGTGCAGGTTTGGGAATGGAATTGGAAATGGAAGAAGCCAGACCTGGCAGGTTTCCAGTTGACGTCCTACGACGTAATTGCTTCTTGTCGCCCTATTCCCAGTTGAGAAGAAGCAGCTTCAGGTGGTTGCTACAGCGCACGAGCCATTAGGGGACTTTCGTCTCCATTCCATGATTATAAACTCCGATGTCAGGCATTATTATACTGATACTTTATTCATCTCGTCTCTTTATTTCAAGGTCCTTTAATATCTTGACTCGAGGGCCTCGTCTTGACATTTATAAGCGTCACCCTTTTCACTCTTTAGACTCGCTATTGTCTAGACTTCCCCATAACGGCATGCAAGAGTTATCCACTCTGTTGCTAAGTGATGAATGGATTGTTTGTCCTTGTCCTCCACAAAAAAGGTTCCTGGGCTGCCTCAGAGTCAAATCGGACCAACAATATGCAGAAGCTGCGTTGGTAAGCAGCCATAGCTGAGAGCCTCAAATCAGGGAAGTGAGGGCATCATGGCTTGCAATGAGAACAGAAGCCACAGTCCCAGATCAGTGTAGTGTGCGAGTTTGGCAGCTACTTAGCGCAGCCATAGGCACATTCCCCTTTGTTTAAATGCGCCGAAATGTTTGAATAGAGTTGTAATGTGCCTTTGCATAACAATAAGAGATGAATCTCAAGTATCCACAACATTTAAAGGGTTGTTATCTCGGTAAGGAAAATTCAGGAACCGAAGCAATATCCACCAGCACCAGATCCATGGATGGTTTGCAGCAAAGACCCTTAGTCTTAAGAGCGACACCATATTGACCCCGCCCCCACGAACCGCTTCAGAATGATGAACATGAACATAGCGTGTGTCGTTTCGAATCGTGACATCTTCACTTTAAACGAGAAATTTATTATATCTGTGTCTCAAATGAAACAGTTTGAGGTAACAGCTTTACATGATCGTCATGGGTGGACTCGAATCTGCAACTTAATCTTTTGTATGACTTGGAGAGTGAAAAATCTGATAAGTTGTGAGACAGAGTATGCAGTTGAATACGGAATGCAGTCATTCTCGGAGATATGTACGAGGTGGATTCGATCTAGCTAGTAGCGATTCATGACAACAGCAAGAATAGTGACAGTTCGCGGTTGACGCGATGTCTTTTTATGCTAAATGATCCATCACGACCACATTTTCTAAGCGCTCAACGGCCTTGGCGTAGGACTAATGCACTTCTCACCATCTAAAAATATCTGTGTCGTGCTGTGCCAGAAACATTGAATTCCTTCTCCCACGCTACTGGAACAGCTGAGGAGAAAAAGGTGGATTGCAAGGCTCAAAGGGAACGCCAGATGCGGGTAAACACCCTCGTATTTGATCGACACGAGGGCGGTGCCACCAAGAACGGGTTGGTCTGGCTCCATTTCTTCCTCACTCCTACTCCTACGTTACAGTTGCTACTGCGGCTGACGGAATTTCTGTGATGGCATAACCGCTTCGGGCGCATGTGCGACCACTTTTCTGTCTCTGGTAGCGTTGTTTAGCATAGAGGAACATGAATATATATACGAGAACACATCCCTTGGATCATGTAGACAGAATCTCAGAAGAACAACACTTGATACATTCTTTGTCTGACATTTGTATCTCTCCAGATACAAATACTTCCTTCGTTTTTCGTATCACATATCATATCCCTCAAATCACCCAAAAATCTCACTCAATATTCATCATGGGTTGCAACAATTCCCGCCATGTTCTCGAGATGGAGTCTCGTGCTTGCCGTCCTGTCACTCTCTCAAGCCATTCAGCTGGTTCTGCAATGGCAGCCTCCTCCATCTTCCAAGACTACCCCGGACTCAGCCGACAACAAATCATCGATGCTTTCCAAAAGATGGCCGAGTATCTGAACGAATACGGCGTAAGCGTAGAATGTGTTGCGGTCGACGGCGCTGTCAACACACTCTACCTTCGCTCAAGAGAGTCAACTCACGATGTCGAGCTTCTCCTCAACGACCCTGCTTCAAAGGAAAGCGACATTATCAGCAACGCTGCTAGTTTCGCCAACAGCTCAGCCCAGGGCAACCTCGGCGAATCATGGCTCAACAGCTCGATGCAACTTTTCCTTCCCCGATATGTGCAGACTTCTCTCTTTGAAGAAGCCAAGAAACAGAACGAGATTGTCTTCGAGCATCAAGGAACAAATGGCGGACTCAAAGTGTACGCTGCGCCCTGGTCATACGCTCTTTGCAGCAAACTCAACCACTCTTGTGACAACCACAACCGAAGCGAAGGCATGGACGACGCAGTTGATTATCTCTACCGATATCTCTATATCACTGGACAAGACTACATCATCGCACAACAGATCGAGGATTGGTGTCAAATGTACCACCAGGATGTCTCGCGAGAAGCTTTTAGACGTTTGGAACAGACCTATGCCCGAAAGCACGGCAACTGGCCTATTGTTTGGAACTAGATAGAGGACAAGGACGGATAGAAAAGGAAAAAGGTTTTGCGGCATGTTAGACTTAGATGCATGACTTCTACGATGATACCCGGGTTGAATTTCACCCAAAATTAATGATAATATTGGTTCGGATTGATATATACTCCATTACATGCTTCCAGTGAATACTACAACGATCGTGAAACCAGATGGACCACCTTGCTCCGGCTAGGTACAATAGTTGAGCACAAGCATCAACAGAAATGCTACTGTTGATTTACTCAGAGTCGAATTTGTCGGTTGGACATGTCGTGTGATGCATTCCATAGTGTAAGTACGAGGTTCTTGCTGCAAGCCAACGGAGAAAGATAGCCTGAGCAGTTGTTCCAGCCGACCACTATAACAGCTTGCCGTTGTCCTTCAACTGGACCTTTGCAAGAGTCCATCTGATCTTTTGTTTGATGATATCCTCTCTCCCTCTGCAGTCCATGGTTCTTGGTTAACGCGAGGATTATCTGTAGATGATAGTTAACCCATCAGCCTCTGGTCAAATGTTAATTACTAGAATCGTAAGAACATACTAACACTCGAAAGTTAAATGCTAGTCCAGTTCTTGTCGTACAGGACATGTCTAGACTCGGTTAGCTGCCCGTTGACATCCTTCGTCAACTTTAGGAGATGTTAGTGAAAGTCAACAAGAGCAATGTAATATATCTAACTCCTTGGACATACTGAGTCGTAGCTTCTTGTCGCTGGCATATGGCACGAGTGTGTTTCGTTCGCTTGATTTGCCTTCAGATTTATTGCGACGCCCTGTTCTCCAAAAGCAACCGGCGAACCAAAAGACGGTTGTGTTCTTTCGAGCGTCCTGGGCCAGAAACGAAAGAATTTGGATATTTCATCCTATTGATGCCAAGTACTAATATATATATCGTTGATCCTTTAGACTCTCCGTCAGTATTGCCTCTCATGCATTTAAACATAGGTCCTCTTACCTCTTACTTGGAAGGGTTGTCCAAATCTGTAAGATCAGGTACCCCGACAGCTGTCAATCATAGTCCATGTTAGTAAAACGGGGTATGTTCGATCTTCATGTGCGGAAAGTCATCTTCCCAGACCAGGAGAACGGAGTCCTCGTGATGGGGCCGACATGTACATAACCCCAGGAAGATGACTACGCCGTCGACAGCCTCGGGACAGGCGCCCAGAACATGTTCTTCGCTCAGCGCGGTTCCGGGAACCCAACTGAGAGAAGTTCTCCCAATGCTCTCACTGGTCACTTAAGTAGCAATGGCTACTTGCTCATCAAAAAGCTTCTCAGGGGAAAAGTAAAAGAATCCTAGAAACTATAAGTTAGATAGGTTCAGGAAGACAAGAGGGTTTAGCACAACATACCTTCTCGGCGAATTTCCTTTTATCCCACATATACTATTCCCAGGCTGAGAGGTTGCTGCACTATATATAGCACCCTGGATGGTTGGCTATGCAGGTTTTGGTGTTAGATTGATGCCATGTAAGCTCAGACGAGTCATCATCTCTCTCAAGTTGATCTTAACCGGAAGGCCGATTTCAGATCTTTGTCTGAGAGCGGGTGCTCTTTGTTCCAGTGATCAACGACTTCTTCAGCTGTTGAAAACAAGTTGAGTTCGACTTTCTTATTCTTGTCGGACTTCTTGATGTCTGTGTACGTCATTGTCGTCGTCTACCCAAACTCCTTCGTTCGGAAAAGAGGGATCTTTGGCATCAGGATGATTCGATGATAGAGCCGGAGAGGAGGAGTTCTGAGTTGGGCTTCTCGGCGCATTTCGCCTTACAGGACGATGCAGTTGACTTGACCCAAGATCTTCCCGTCTGACAGGCTTCTGTTATGCATCGCTGGAGATCACCTGGACGAATATCGAACATTATATATAAAAGAAGCTAGATGCATTGAAGATGTCTAACATAGGTAAATAGCGGTCTCTCGACGCAAGACATGCCTTTTGGGAAATAAAGTCGTTATAATATAATAATATAGAGCTATACTCAGCTATACTCAGCTATGAATGCCACAAAGGATAACTCGTAGACATCCTGGGGAAAGTCGGGGTTCTTATAGTTCAGTCGAGAACTCGCATTACTCAGACATCTGCCAGGGCCAGATACAAGTCATCTAGGTGAGTGTAACAAACAAGTTATCGAGCATGACGGTTTAGGATGGTATAAATGCAACAAGAGAAATCGTCTGTGGCCAAGGGACTTTGTCACAAAGACAAAAGGCCGATATCAGTGGTAGAAGGTGCATCACAGGTTTGGCAATCGTCTTGAAATCATGAAAGAAACAGGATACATGCAGCAAAACAGCGAGCATTTACCCTGCGACTCTCCGATGTCCTGTCAAGCATATATCATGATCGATTGCCGACTCTCCAGCCAACATCTGCTAGGCCTACAGAACAGATAAAACGGAACTATTTTGACATTTGTCTCTTTTCTACCTATTTGCTACAACGCATTACATGCAAACAGATAGAAACAGACGATGTTAGAAGAGGAAGTTACGTTACAATACGGAGTCACGGTGGTTTGACCCTTGCTAGCCGTAGTAAACCCGGCCAAACAGCAGGCACGTCACTGAGGCAGCGGCTTGAATGACGTCTCTTTAGACTTTACCTAAGCTCAGGTCCCGTCTTTACACGTCTCACTCACTCACTGCCCAATTCACACTGAAAGCAATTCATCTCACTCAAAGCTTATAATTTGAGTCGCATTATTTCATTCACGAGTTTCTAGTCTGTGGAGATTTCTTTCTTCATCTACAACCGCCAACTCGATCTCACTATTTGCCCCTCAACAAACCCCACTATCACCAAACATCACCGCCAACATGGCTACCGATTTGGAGACTCTGCTTGATATGGGCTTCGACAAGGAGCGCGCTGAGATTGCCGTCAAGAAGACAGGAGGCCGTATGTTTTACCATTTTTAGCTTGATGACCAAACTAACTTGAGTAGTCCAGGGTGCCCTCCAATGGCTAGAGGATAACCAGGACAAGCCTATTGATGAGATCAAGGCTGCCGCTGCCGCCAAGGAGGAAGATGATGACGATGATACTGAGGCCAAGATCAAGGAGATCGAGACTGGAAAGGTGGCTTCTCTTGTCTGCAATGAGTGCGGCAAGAAGTTCAGAAACCATGACCTTGCTACCTATCATGCGACCAAGACGTATGTTGAACTTATGGAGCAATCATCCTAGAGCGGGTTGGCTGACTGGGTTGTAGCGAGCACACCGATTTCTCCGAGTCGACAGAGGAGATTGCTCCCCTGACTGAAGATGAGAAGAAGGCTAGGCTTGAAGAGCTCCGTGAGCGTCTTCAGGCCAAGAGAGCTGTCCAATCTGTTAAGGATAAGGAGGACCAGAAGCGCAATGAGGTAAGCGACTTAACAACTAATGCCCCGAGCTTAAATTTAACCTATTGCAGCAAATCCGACAAAAGTCCACCAAGGAGAGCCAAGAGGCTAAAGAGGAGTTGGCCAAAAAGCAGGCCGTCAAGGAGGCTGCAGCAAAGCGACAGGAGAAGCTCGAGGATCAAGAGGCCAAGCGCCGCATCAAGGCCAAGATCGAGGCCGACAAAGCCGAGCGACGACGAAAGGCGGAGGAGGCTAAGGCTGCCCGAGAGGGCCGCGCTCCTCAAGCTGAGGCTGCTGCTCCTGGCGGCGCTGCTGCAGTTGCCGCTGCATCCAAGCCCAAGAGCAATCACAACGAGGCCCGCCTTCGTCTGCAGACAGATGGTGGAAACATCACCAAGACCCTGCCCGCTGAGACAACACTGTTTGAGTTGGCGCAGCAGGTTCAGAGCGAGACCGGTAACGCTGTCTCAAGCTTTACTACTACATTCCCACGAAAGACCTTCGAGGGTGACGTCGATTTCTCCAAGACCCTGAAGGAGGCTGGCTTGGTTCCTTCTTCCGTTCTGATCGTCAAATAAATTATGACGTAGTTAACAAAGAGTGCATGGCGCGGCGTTGGTGGGAACATGGAGATGAAACGCATGGTGCTACGAAGAACAGAAAAGTCCTTTAGGTAGAGATAGAAGTTGACGAGGATCTCAAATCGGCTCGTCACAGTCACCAGGCACTTTAGACGAATAGTCACACTTTGAAGAAACCCATATTGAACTCAAACCACCCATGGCGGGACTTTTTTTTTATCAGAGCCTTTGAATTGACCAATTCTCCCTCCGCGAAACTCCGTTGAGCGCATTCATCATAGCGTCGTATGAGAGAAGCGACTCTGTCCAGGGCGCAGGGTATAGTGCCCGCATTCCATCCTTTATGATCGATTGATTGGAAACCCCGAAACCATGCAGTCGAAGTACAAAGAACAAGGAAACAGTCGTAGCGGCGTAACTTCTTAGTCGAAGAGACCGAAGCCCATGTCCTCGTCAGACTCCTCCTTCTCTGTGTGGTTGTCAGTAATCCGTTTTGTGTCTGTCGTGGTATTTCGTGGGTCAACGTACCCTCCTCCTTCTCCTCAGCGGGAGCAGCCTCGTCAGCAGCACCACCAGCGGCAGCACCACCGGCGGCGGCAGGGGCAGCACCGCCACCGGAACCGACGTTCACGAGAAGGTCCTTGACATCCTTGCCCTCGAGAGCCTATACACAATAATTCCGTCAGAAAATCGAAGTCCTGGAAACGAGCGCGCGCGAGTCGCTGGGATAATCGGTGGTTCGTACCTTGGCGAAGATGGAGGTCCAGATGGGCTCAACCTCCTCGACCTTAGCGGCCTTGATGAGGGACTGGAGCTTGTCGGCCTGCAATGTCGCGATGACGAGTTAGCGATCACACACAAATTCGTAGAAATCGCGGGGCAGTCGAGGAATTAACGTACGGTGATCTCAATGCCGTCGTCGGCAAGGATCAGGGCCGCGTAGGACGAAGCGAGCTCGGCGGTGGACATTGTGAATGGATTTTGACGTGCGGGTGGGAGATTGTAAAGTCTGCACGAAGTCGAGTCGTTTGTGGTTTGAAGTCGAATATCACCAAAATGGAGCTTACACAGAATTCGTCGAAATTCGGTTGGAGGTCTTGAAAGCCCTAAAAGTGTGCGGGAGGAAATGATTATCCGCTCCGTTGATGAGTCACGCCTTTCATTGGTTGATGTGAGACGAACCAATGAGACGAGGTTCCAAGCATGCCATGATCTCTACCCCACCTTCTGGCTGAGGCCCCCACTATTGTCGTCAGGCTTGATGCTCAATGCTCAATGCCGTAGGCGTGGGCGTGCCGCGTGCAGCGAGAGCAGCAATCCATGGATCCTTGGAGGGGGTCTGGGCTCCAGCTTCGGTCTCATGAGTGAGGTGACAACATAACTTGGTCAATGCCAATCCATCCAGTTGAAACACTGCAGTGATACTAGTAAATTTCTCCATAGGCTTATCATTGTCATTCTGTCATCAATCACTTATCTTCACTTTGACATCCCATAACTTCTCACAATCATCCCATACTCGTTCATTGCTGGTGACGAATCGAGCTACCGTGACATCCAGACTTCGACTAAGTCCATCACGACCTCCCCACCAAAGGTCGACTCAACTTCCCTGAATCTCTGGCCCCGCCGCCACTTTCATCGCCTTCGTCACTCCACGGACCCTCGGACAAGTTGCAAAGAGCAAGAACAACAAGCGAGGTCGATCCTAACTTTGATATATCCAATCCATCGCCGACTTATCCCTTTACTCCTCATTCAACATATCCACATACAGCAGTAAGCTCGAACAGCAGCTATCAACATGGATACTCCAGCAATCCCAATGCCGCGAGACCCTCGCGAGCAAGCTATTCTACAGAAGCTGTCAATGATCAGAGATCGCCTGCTGCTCCTCAAGCAAGATCGCACAAACTACATTCGAACGCAGGATGTCATGCCTCTGTTCGATGAGACAATGGACCAGGTCAAGGAGTTGACCATCGTAAGGGCGGAGACAGGCGCTAAGGAGGAGAACAGATGTATGTCTTCAACTCCGATCGCGAATAGATAACACGATACTAATAATGCTTTCGCAGTGGATAAGGTCCTGGAGAGCTGCTTCCAACTGCTTTCTCTATTCTACCTAACCATCGGACGAAACAACGAGGCGCCTGCGACATACGCTATGACATCAACTGTTAAGCGACTTCTCGACCACCTTGTTGAAGCCGAGCTCTACTCCGCCAAGGATCTCGGCAGTATTAAGTCTACACTCGAGGATCTATCTAAGAGCATTCGCGATGCTGCTAGTGACCCATCTCCCGATAAGCGACACCCACCATACATGCTCACACTGCTTGAGAACCGTGTTGAGCTATGCAACTCGACCCTAGCGAGACTCCAGAAGCGATTAGAGAAACTGCCCGACTATCTGCTGGAAGCTCACGAGAAGCTTATTTCAATCTTGCGATCCATTTCGCTAGCCAACACCAAGTCCAAGGTGAGCAAGCTTGGCGATGCGATAACAAGTTACAGAATGGACTAACATTACTTAGTTTTCGACATCCGAGGTTAAGAAGCTACGGAACCAAATCTTGGAAATTGGCGAGAAACACAACAATGGCACATTTACAGCAGAAGATGGAGCTTTGGAGGAGGGTGGTGAAGTGGTTCGAGACTTGTACAGCCGCTGCGTCCGCTGGTCGGATATGGTGCTTGAGAGGTAAGATGCGCGTAACTCTGTGGAAAAGCCCAACTGACAATGACAAGGCAAGGAGAGGTGGCTGAACAATGGCGACCGATTTACGACGCACTCATTCACATTCGCAACGACCTCGAGAAGCTTTCCCTCACACAGGCCTGGTCACTCCGAGAGACAGACCTGTACGATTTCCAGCGACAGCTCGACCGAATTGACGAGAGCCGAGGTGATAACGGTAACTGGTTGGACGACCGAGGGCGACCAGCGGACCTCTGGACTCAGCGAACTTTCCTGTACCTGATTCGACGATCATACGCCTACATTTACTCATTCATGTTGGCATCCGAGCCTGTGTCTGAGGCTCTTTTGCCTGTTTACAACCAGTTGCAGACACTGAAGCGATGCCTGATTGAGGTTAAGAAGAATGGAGGTGTTTCTTCAGTGAGAGAGCTGTACCCCTACAGCATGAAGGTATGTGCATACTACGTCGCTTTAGAGAATCTTGTCTAACCAAAAACAGCTCAACTCTTTGGATAACATGAAAGTGGATGGCAAATTTGTTGTAAACGGCGACATCCCCGAAGGACAAGGCAGCGTTACGGAGCTCTTGGCCGAGTGTTTCGACCTCAACTACGAACTGAGAGTTGCAGCTGAAATGGCAGCTGAGAGCGGCGAAACCGAGGCTTAGATTATGATACAGCAGTGGCAGGTATCTATATCTGGCGAGATGATGTTCCCTGGGGGGACTCTGGTGTACGATGGCGTTACTATTACTTGAATTGGAAATTCTTTCGGCAGGGCAGTTCTTTTCTGCGGTGTTTGGCAATTACTCGGGATTGCTTTCGTGGAGCTACTAATGTTTATGTACAGCGATTTAAGGGGCAAGATAGGGAATAGCTGGTGACGGGGGATCATTGCTACAGGATTAGTTCAAGAGGTATTTGGTAGTCAGTAAATGAGACTGGGCACTTTCTTAAGGTACCAGTGCAGCTAGCAAAATTATTATTTGGCAATTCGCTTCTAACATTGCTATTTTGCGGATTTGTGATATTAGTTGAATCTAAAGGCAGCCTTGAAAGGGTAGATCTGGACCTGTATATCATGTTAGACTCTAGTCTCCGAGTATAGTCTTGAGAACTCACCTTGTCCATATCCCAGACTCCTGAAGTCGCATAGATATCCTGGCTTAATTGCTCTCGCACCTCTTCCACAGACTCGGCAATGCAGACCAGTGTGCTTCCTGCGAAGTCCAAACTGCTGACGCTATCGTCTTTAGGAACACTGTTGAGAATGGCACCTAGATATGTTAACATTAGACTCTAGTACAAGGGTATGTGGATAGTACATACCTCCCATCTTCATGTTCCCACTCTCAACTTTTGGCTTCATATTCTCAAAATGCTGTCTACACCTCATCAGCACCTCACCCCTCTAACATTGTATCATTACTTACCCTCGAACAGAAAGTCGTTTCTCAAGAACGCCGGGCTTGTCAGGAACCACGACGAGAAACTCGTACTTGCCTGGAGGAATAGAAACTGCGCCGGAAGCCATTGTTCGAAGTGTTCGTGTAGTTAGAAAAGGGGTGACTTTGGGTCTGATGAGTGAGAAGATACGAGAAGACATTGTAAGTAAGGATTGGGTGTGTTTATGTAGTTGCTGCTGAGTGAGATGATGCCGGATTGCGGGGGAGTTAGATGTGGGGAAGTGGAGGGAGGAAGGGCGTGGTGGATTGTTGGGTACGCCCTTTGATGGATGAAGAACTGGGATGGGAGGATAATTGTGGGCTTGGAAGTTCCGAGGAGTCTTTGATAGATTTGGATATGTCGTGTTTCGTTTATGTTAACATATCGGAGCTGGTTCGCTGTTTCGCAGTATTCTGTGCCGAGGCTTCAGGGTAGGACCGCGCCGAAATCGGGTATAAGCTGCAAGTACATGGGTTTGTCATGATGAGACGGTTTGAACTGATGAATATTGAGTGAATGGTATAATTAAATTCAAATGGAGATCTATATGCTAAAGAAAACGGAAGCCGTGCAAGTCCTTCTAATTGTTCAACCCTTCTGTCTATCAACACCCGCACACTAATGACTCCCCACCTTGTTACTTTGGAATCTGAACCTAAGCAGTCTGCTGTTGAAACTCGTGACTTCCATGAGAGAGCTTCAATGAGTCCAGCTTCTTGATATCGTGCTTGATGTTTCGAGTCTTGATGCCGACGGCGATGAAAATGATGGTGACCAATAGCTCCGGGATCATACCAAGACACACTTCGGCTGCCTTCGAAGACAAGAAGCTGGATGTAGGATCTGAGATCTGGAGCTGGAGGAAAGCAATTGCGTAGGCAAGACGGAGACATAGGAGGGGAAGAGTGATGAAAACTGCGCACAAGAGCTTGTAAATGTCAGTACAAAGCTTCCGGTGAAGAGTGCTGAAGTTGGACTTACCAGCTTACCACCTCGAAAAGAGGGAACAGAACCGTGTGTAGGAGATACTCTGGTCTTACCTAGGGACCACAAGGACCAAACAGCAATCAAGAACCAGGCCAAAGCGATAAGTGCAGACGTAACTTTAAGAAGAGTCTTGTACTTGTCAACATCCTTGCCGTCTTGGAGATTGATGATTGAGACGATGATAAGAGCCATGGCTACTCCGACTAGGCCGTGGTACTTGACTTCGAGAACGATGTCGAGACGTCTGTTCAGTCGGGGGTTCGTGGCTCTTCGACTAATATTTGTTAATGACCCGGCATGGTATCAAGAGGGGAATACTTACGCTTCGTGCAAGATTCCAGAGGTAGCAAGAAGTAAAGGCGAGAGCCCGATACTGTTAAGAATAACAGGGCCAGTTGAGCTGCTTGCGCCATGGAGACCAATACCACCTGTAGTGATGCGAAGAACACAGAAGATCTGGATATAGAGCCATCCGATAAAACCAGTTTTTCCATGTTTGAAAAGACAGTATATGGCTGGTTGAGCTAGGATGATGTAAAGGGCGAGTTTGGCTGCAGCGATGGAGTCTGTCATTTTGATAAGAGAAGATGTTGTATAAGTGAATTGTTACGAATCCAATGATGCTGGTTTGATGAGAATGCGAAATGCGAAAACATGATAATTTCGGTCTCTATTATACTTCTAAAAATCTATACTGGCTGCCTCCTTTCTTCACTTCGTGGCAATGCTTCAAATGTTATTGTCTTGCGCCTCGCTAAGAGGTTGAACGAGAACGATGGCGATGGGGAAAACATGGACCACATTTGGTGTCTGAAGATCTACAGTAAGATATAAGTTAAATCCTTACAATGGATTCATCCAATGAGAAGGCGAGTGTCTGTCCCAATTGGCGACAATCTTACATGCAGATGGGTATCGGATAACGGCACCGACTAGCGCTCGTCCATTTCACATAGCCACTCTATAAGGCTCGTCGTTCTCGTTCTCGTTCAGCGATTATCCTAAGTTACATCGAATCTCAATTTGTTACAGCAGTATGAACGAATCGCAGCAGCCGCGTAAACGCGCAGCCAAGCTGTTCCACAAAAAGTCACGTACTGGCTGTCAGCAATGTCGAAGTCGTCGTGTCAAGGTACGATACCATCTTCGCTGTAGTGAATGGATAACTTACAATGCTCAAGTGCGATGAGGCAAAACCTATATGCTCACACTGCAATCGTCTCTCATTGACATGCATCTATGATCGTGCTCAATCCGATACCAACTCTGCGTCGCCGACTGAAAGTGGAGGACAGCAGAACAAGGCTGCAGAAACCATCGTTGATCCTCCAGAGTCAGAATCTAGAAGACGATTAGAACTTAGATTGTTTCATCACTACATGGCAGAAACTGGGCCATCTCTTTCCCTGGACCCTGCTACAGCGCATTTCTGGAATTCGACCATCTGTCGACTGGCTCTCGAATCAGACTCGACCCTTTATGCGATATACATGGTTTCTGCACTGCATATGCAGAAGCGCAGTACCATGACTGACACGAAATATCTGGATATATGCCAGACATATCTCAACATGTCTATCCGGGAACATCACAGAGATGTCGCTGAGATAAATCTAAAAAATGTCGAGTATATCGTTCTGACCTCTGGCCTTCTGCGTGTCCACGGCTTCACTAGACTGCAAGGCCGCTCCCTAGAGCCGTACACGCCCCCTATTGACTTTCTACGCATTACAAACACCAGCACCGCATTATTTCAGAAAGCGGGGGATCTCACGCAATACAACCCGGAGTCCGTAGCCAGCGAAATGATCGAAAGCGCCGCGGATCTCCTAGCAGATCTTAGAAATAGTGAACTTCCCTCTGATCTATCACCGCTGGTCAACTACGAAACGGGGGACAAGAAAACAGAAGAAGCATACGCGCGAGCGATAACCTACATAGGTTGCATACGAAAAGCCCTAGATGAAAAGGATGTGGTTAAGAGTATTGGACGAAGAACGATTGTATTCCCGATGGTTATGCATAAGGAGTTTGCGGATTTGGTGGAGGAGTTGAGACCGCGGGCTCTTGTTATACTGGCGTATTATTTTGGATATTTGTCTATGTTGAGTGAGTTTTGGTGGGTTGGGGATTCGGGGTTTAGAGAGATTAGAGCAATTGAGAGGATTATGCCGAAGGAGTGGTTGGGTTGGCTTGAGTGGCCGAGGAGTGTTGTACGGGATCAAGATGTTAAGATGGAGTGATATTGTGAGTGGTAGTCTAAGGTATTCTAGAGTTTTCTATATTTATGAGATATGTGTAAAACGAACTGATCGAGCAAAATATTTAGAACTGATATATAGAAACATTACTATGCCTTGGTTGCCATGCGTGATGTTAGTCACAGTGAAGAGTCTCATGCTCATCTCGTGAACCAAAACTCAGTCACATCAAGAGTAAGAGTCCGATATACGGGGCAAGTATGCCAACTCCGAATGAGGTCAGATGATGACGAAATATCTACAAGGGTAGCTCTTAAGCGAGTGATGGACCCTGACTAGGCCTGACTAAAGACAAGACCCTGTTTTGACCAACATCGTCATCGGAAAAGTTGACAACCGTAGGCTAGAGATGCCAGTGAATTGAAGCATCACGATATATCCCATTACCTAATCCATTTTCTCCTCCTGATCTGGGCTGGAAATCCTTTCTTACTTGGCTGTGAGACCGCGTGCGCCATCATGCCATGTACGTGATATGGGGAATGGTGCCATGATGGATCTGGGGTATCGTATGTACAGCATCTGGGGCGCAGCTTCACAAACAATCAAAAAGAAAAGCAATCCTATACGTCTCTGTTTCTTTTCGCTATTACAAATAGAAGAATTCTTCATATCATGGGTTCGGAATATCCGTCATAACTTGAATAATCGGCGGCTCACGGACGTCGCGGAGTTGTAAAAGCCGGATATGCTCCGCTTCAGCTCCGAGCTGACCCAGCGGTCTTTATTCTCCGTATTTGCCTCCAGACATTGATCTCAAAAATTGGCAAAAAGGCATGAAATAATAAGTAATAAAAGCAGTTGAATCGTAGGAAGAGAGTATATGAACTGCTTACAATGGCCTCATTGGATATCAGACCATTTCATCGCGCAATTGTTAGCGGGGAAAAGGTGGGAGCTTGAGCTGTAGATGCAGACGCGGGATGGACGGGGTCAGCTGGCGATTGGATTGTGTCAATGAGGGTCCTTCCTTCTATATCCGATCCGTATATGATATAATATCTCTTTCGCCCTCTCGCTCACTTCCCTCCCACTCTTCTATCTCATTCACCAAACAAAACAATCAAGAACTCTTCAATTACAAATACTGGGACTCCATGCCCTATATTCTACCTACCACCTACCTCACTTCCCCATACACATCCCAAAAACCCACCATGCCGCCTTCAGTCTACATTCTCCTCCAGCGCGACACAGAAACCAACGTCACAATCTCCTCAGTCTATCTCGATCTTCAAGACGCCAACTCCGCGCTTCTTCATCTCGCGCAAGAAGCTGGTGTCGATCCCGCAACCGTCAAGCCCTCTGCTAGCTCAGAGGAAGCTCAGCAGCCGTCAATTGTCAAGGAGCCTCTACGATGGGAAGCCGCTGATGGAACGGCTGCGTGGGTTGAGCGTCATACTGTGACAAATCGCAAGGTGCATGCGCCGGGCAGCACCGAAAAGCCTGGGTTGAAGAGGAATGATAGTCATTTGTACATCAACGACGATGACGATGTTATTGAGGTTGCGGACCATGATGGACAGTACGACTAAATGGATTTTATCGAGGCGATTAATGTGGAGGATACCAACCATCGTCTAGAGGGAACACAAACTGAGGGAATTTTGGGGGATTTATTGTGGCGGACGCGAATCATTGAAATGCATGCTAGACAGCGTGAGACAAATCGAGTTCTAAAGCAATTCAAAGCGATGCTTTTTAATCAATTCAACAACTTCTATCCATCTTGTCTAACACGCTTCTAAATCTATCATCTTGTAGTCTAATTTTATACGCCTCAACTGCCAATGCGTTTACAGCTTGGCCTTGGGAGCAGACATCATTTTCTCGGCCACGATTCTTCTCTGGATCTTACCAGTTGCAGTCTTGGGCATGACCTCAGTAAAGTAAACCTGCGCAATCATTAGCAACTCCATCCAGATTTCATTAACTGTATGGTAAAACTCACCTTCTTGGGCACCTTGAACTTGGCAGAGCGCTCCTCGACCCAGGCCTTGAGCTCCTGAGCAGTCAACTTCTCGCCGTTCTTGAGAACAACAGCAACACCGATGTCCTGTCCGTAAACCTCATCGGGGATAGCAAAGCTGACGGCCTCGCTGATTTGAGGGTGGCGGGTGAGAACGTTGTCCAGCTCGATGGGGCTGATCTTCTCGCCACCCTTGTTGATAAGCTCCTTGATGCGACCGGTGATGATAACGTAGCCGTCCTCGTCCTTCTTGCCCTGGTCACCGGTTCGGAAGAAGCCGTTCTTGTGGTAGGATTCCGCGTTGGCCTTGTCGTTGTTGACGTAGCCCTTGGTGACGTTCTCGCCGATGATGCAGATCTCACCCTCGCTGCCCTGGGGAACCTCCTCGCCCTGCTCGTTGAGGATTCTGACTTCGACACCCTGGCCAATACCGACGGTTCCAGCCTTTCTCTTGGCAGGAGGAAGAGGGTTGGAGGTCATCTGGTGAGCGGCCTCAGTCATGGCATAAGCCTCAAGAACAGGAGCGTTGTAAGTCTCCTCGAGCTGCTTGAAGACGGTGGGCGACAGAGGGCTGGAGCATGATCGGATGAAGCGAATCTCGGGCTTGGGGCTGGGAGGAGGGTTCTTGAGGAGGATCTGGTGGATCGTGGGAACGGCAGTGTACCAGTTGGCCTTGTGGTTGATGAAGTCGGTCCAGAACTCCGAGGCGGAGAACTTGTTAGGAACGACCATGGAGCCTCCGGTGAAGAGAGGGGCCAGGAGACCGCAGAGAAGACCGTGGACGTGGAACAGAGGCATGACCAGCATGGTTCGGTCCTTGGGGGTGAGGTCGTATGTGTTCTTGATGTTGTCTGCGATGGGGTTAGTCATGATGAGTGAGATGAGCTGTGAGACGTACTCATGGTTCGGGTCAAGTTGCGATGAGTGAGAGGGACCTATGAATGTGAGTATGAGATATCGCAATATGATATCAGTTTACTTACCACCTTGGGGCGCGATGTTGTGCCACTATCAATTGTTAGTTATGAGCTTGTCGCAAATCGCATGAGTGACCAACCTAGTGTGCAGAATAAGAGCAACATCATCAGGCTCAGCAGTAAGAACCTTCTCCTTCTTGCCCTTCAGAAGACCATAATCCTTAACATCAAGCGCAACCTCACCCTTGCTCTCATCCCAATAGCACTCAGCAACAGCAGCATTGAACTTCTTAGCCGCCTTCACACTAGGCGCACCAGCAGCCCAAGCGCCTCTGGGAACGAGGACGATCGCGCTCTTGACATCGTCGATGTAGAACTCAAACTCATCCTGCTTGTAGGCCGGGTTGAGAGGAGCAGCGATTCCGCGCTGCCACGAGGCGGCGAGAAATGAAACGATGAACTCGTACGAGTTTACGAGCGCGATGGAGACGGGCGCGGCTGTTGTGATACCCAGATCGGCGAGCTTGCGCTGGAAGGATGAGATGTCGGACTCGAGGTTGGCGTAGCTGACGGTGAGAGCTTTGGGCTTGGAGGGAATGATAACAGCCTCCGCAGAGGGATTGCTCTTGTTGATGGCGGTCTGAAGAGTTGACATTGTAGCTATTATAATTAGAAATTTAAGGACTGAGATCCAATAACAATGATGGTGATAAGGGAAGGTTGAGCTAGTAGAGATAAAGATCTGAAATTCAAGACAACGGTAAATCGACAACGGTCTATAACTAACTTAGTAACCTAGCGTACTGTATTCTACGCGATAAAATACCTAACCAAGGTAAGGGGAGGTATTAGTATTTAAATCTACCATGACGTGCTTGGCTCTCTCCCGTTTTCCCGGCCAAGGGTCCGGGGGTGTTTCGGCTTCCACTTAAATCGGCCTACCCGTCGAACTATGTCCACTGCCAAGGTGGATTGTGTCAGGCAGTTTACGCGTCTCTTCTTGGTATAATAAAGAGATATTCCCTGAAACGAGAGGGAGCCAATTGGTAGCTGTCAGATCGAGGTTTGAGGCATTAGGCGAGTTGAGTTACTGGGACACTGAGGTATGATGTAAATAACAAGGGTATCCTGTTTACTAAATCCAGGAACACAATTCCATGTTTTATGCAGTGGATTGTATTGAAGCCCAACTAAACCCCTGGAATACACTGTTTTGTTATCGTTTTAGACAATATTGAGTTGACATCTGTCAGTCATTTTGTACCTACATGAATGTAACCCCGAATGAAAATGCCATGTGGCTCAACCCGGAAATCGGCGAGTCTCCAAAGACCAAGGTACAACTCCATGGGGGTCAACGGAAGGCCCATAGGTACTTCTGCAGGTTCTATCCGTGCCCCCAATTCTTCCATCGGCGGGGTTTTAGGCCCGCATCCTGCATCTCAGGGGCCACTAGAGCCTAAAACTGACGGGCCACCTTCGGTTCCGCGGCGCGTGCCTTCCTCACCTAAACTTGGTCGTATAGAGTAACCGTAGACTACTTTACATCTCACCTTACAAGAGCTGCGCCTCAAACTCTCCCCCGCTATTCCATTGTATCTGTGTCTTTTAACTTTAGTATCTCAACTTTCTCAACAATTGTCAATTCTACTATTCTATTGTTCCAACGGCCAGTATTTGTTTACTTCACACTTGGCCGAGCTCTGCGATATCGAGTACATGCCTCCGTTTCTTCCGCGCCGACCGGTTACTCCCCGCTCCTGAGATCGTTCGAATATCATAATTGCCCATCATGGCTGAGGTGGACGCGATGCCCACCTTTGGCACAGAGCTCAAGGTTGGTTGCCTCTTTGACTCGTGACGGTCAAACCTTCATACTTTGTCGGTTTCTGGACTACTTTAATGCTTTGCGCCTGCATTGAAAGCTGTCGTTCAACGGCCGACTTGGATTCGCATGGCTAACAGACGTCTTACTAGGATGGCTTCAAACCTGCAAACGTATGGCTCGGCCATGGTATTGCCTGGCTTGACGAAATCCAGCAATTCTACCGAGAGCGCGCGGCTATAGAGAAGGAATATAGCGCAAAGCTTATGGCGCTTTCTAAGAAATACTTTGACAAGAAGAACAAGAGGACGGCCCAACTCAGTGTAGGAGATACTCCTGCCATGACACCTGGTTCGCTAGAGAGGTATGGACCAAACACCCCTTACTTGCCTTGTGAATCCCTTACTGATTGCCGTGCGACAACAGTGCTTCTTTGACCACATGGGCCACCCAGCTTACAACCGTCGAGACCCGCGCCGGCGAACACGATAAATACGCCAACAACCTCATTTCTCAGGTCGCCGAGCCGCTCAAGTTCTTCGGAGGTCGTTTTGAAGAACTGCGCAAGCGTCATTCTGACTATGCCACCAAACTTGAGCAGGAGCGCGATTCTCAATATGCCGCACTCGCCAAGACGAAGGGCAAATATGACAACGTTTGCCAAGAGGTGGAGGCTAAGCGCAAGAAGACAGAAGCACATTTCGATAAGGCCAAGACGCAGAATGCTTACCAACAGCAGATCCTCGAGATGAACAACGCCAAGAATACCTACATTATTGCGATCAACGTTACAAACAAGCAGAAGGAGAAATATTACCACGAATATGTGCCCGAAGTTATGGATAGTCTACAGGATCTTAGCGAGTTCAAGACGACAAAGCTGAATGGCCTCTGGACGGTTGCGACCAACCTCGAATCTGACATGCTGCAGCAGAGTAACGGCATGGTGCAGCACCAGGGTACCGAGATCCTCAGGAACTTGCCTCACCTCGACTCCATGATGTACCTCCAGCACAACATGGGCGCTTTCAACGAACCCGCCGACAAGCATTTCGAGGCCAGTCCCGTCTGGCACGACGACGGTACTATGGTGGTGGACGAGACGGCAAAGATCTTCCTGCGCAATGTCTTGAGCAAGTCCAAGTCGCAACTGGGAGAACTGAGGAGAGAGGTTGATAAGAAGCGAAGAGAAGTCGAAAGCGTCAAGCAACTAAAGCAAAGAGTTCGAGAAGGAAAGGAAAAGAAGGATGAGGTCGAGGTTGTCCGCACGCTTTTCCAGATGCAAGAGAGTCTACATGCGACCGACCGTGAGCGGTTGACAGCCGAGGTTGAAACATCAACCATCACTTCTGTCGTGGGCGACGTGACACTGGGCGCAAAGAACCACAACTTTAAGAGTCAGACATTCAAGATACCCACGAACTGTGATCTGTGTGGAGACAGGATTTGGGGTTTGAGCGCAAAGGGCTTTGATTGCCGAGATTGTGGCTACACATGCCATAGCAAGTGTGAGATGAAGGTTCCCCCTGATTGCCCTGGCGAACAGACTAAGGATGAGCGGAAGAAGCTGAAGGCCGAACGCCAGGAGGCTGCGAATAAGCTCCTCAAGCCTAGCACAACGATGACATCGCTGCACTCCAACAACTCAGATGCACCCGAACTTACACGATCTAATACCATGAACTCACTCAGCTCACATTCGGCACGCCCGTCTATATCAGGATCTGCTTCTGGGCAGCTAAGTCCTGCTGAAGAGAACCCGCCAGACGCAGGACGACCAAGTATGTCATCAACAACGACATCGACTACTGCTGCGCCCAAGCGAAGAATTATGGCACCTCCACCAGCAGCTTACATTAAGGACTCAGCCGGCGAAACAAATGGTGGTGCAAAGGAGGAGAAGAAGGGCAAGATGATGTATACGTTCGAGGCTACTGGTGAAGGCGAATTGACAGTGCAAGATGGTCGGGATGTGGTGCTACTCGAACCTGATGGTAAATCTTTACTCTGCTTATTATAAGAACGAAGCTAACTTTATTTACAGACGGCTCTGGCTGGGTGAAGGTTCGAGCAGGATATAAGGAAGGCCTCGTCCCATCATCCTACGTCGAATTCACCGCCGTCACCTCACCACCCGCCCCTGCCCCTGGCCCTTCCGCACGACCATCATCAACTTATTCCACATCCACCACATCCTCCCTAACACAAACCCCCAAGAAGAAGGGTCCCGCAGTAGCTCCCAAGCGCGGCGCAAAGAAGCTCCGCTACGTAGAAGCCCTGTACGAGTACACAGCCCAGGCAGACACAGAGCACTCCATGTCCGAAGGCGAGCGATTTGTCCTCGTGCAGGATGACCCTGGTGATGGATGGGTCGAGGTCGAGAAGGCGGGTGTCACGGGAAGTGTGCCTGCGAGTTACGTGCAGGCTGTATAGAAAACCAGCGAGAATTGTACATGTGAAGTTTGTCAGCGGAAGAGGAAGGGGTTTGCATGAAGAACAGAAGCGTTGTCTCCTTATTCTTGGACGAGTGCATATGAAGCAGCGAGCATAGCTTCTTGTTGAGTCACTCCTAAAGAGAGAAAGATACTCGGGAGAAAGGAGCGATTGTGGGATACGGTAGCATTCATGGAGTATATACATTTAGTCACAGCATGAACTCAAGTTTAATAAGTACCTGCTGAGCCGCAACGGAACAAAGCTTACGAAGCAATCGTCGTTTCTCGCCACTCAACCGAACTTTCCGAATAAGAGTCATAGCATCACGAGTACGGAACAAAAGGCAAAATACACTAGACTTTAAATGGGTGACTTGAATTCTGAAGCACTGATAGCTTTTCCATTGTGAGAAGCGAAAGGGGGCATCCGTCTAGTTAGGTATATATTACAGGAATCGTACAAAAAAAGCTCAAACGTCACCACCGAGCGCACCATTGATTTCGTTTCTCATACATGCATCTTATCCCATCCTGGTATACTAGCTATTCCACTTCCTTGAACCCATCTGCCATTCTTTCCATCTCTCTTTCGTAGCTCGTGTTGGGGTTATGCGTGTGCAGTTGTATAAAATAGGAGGGGGATATCATTTCTTCCGAAACCTTGAAATAAACGCCGTGCCAAAAACGTGAAAAGGGAGGATAAATATGTTTAAAAGAAAAAGTGGTAAAAGAAATTCCCAAGAACGAAATATGACATGAGTTCGTCTTGGACTTAGACCATGGGCCCCCTGTAGTCAAACACCGAGGGGAGTGTGTTTTGCGAACGTAGCGCTTCGCAAGGATGCTGAAACCGAGTCTACCAAGTTTGCTGGTTTTGAACAAAAGGCGATTTGTATTTCACCAGAAAATGCTCATGCCCTTCACTTGGTCCTTGCTGCTCGCCAAGCCTGGAATCATCCTAAATCATCTGGGCTGTGGGAGCTCCCAGGCCGTGGTGCCCAAGACCTTCCCTCAAAGCGTCCTGCAATTCAGCAATCTGAGCCATCATAGACAGAGAATGCGTTGACTGTTGTTGCATGTCGGCCTTGAGTTTCTCGTTCTCGTCTCTTAGGCGTTTGACCTCTTCCTTGAGCTCGTTGATCTCCTCGGTAGCTTGCGTATCGCTTGGGCGGCGCTTGCGCTTCATGCCCGCCTGCTCGCTGTCATTTTCGTCGGACAAGACCATGTCAGGAGGGGGGGTGTTTCCCGCTCCGTCAGGGTTGGTGTGAACACGGCGAAGATGCTCATTCAAATTTTCCATCCGTGAAAAGCCCTTCCCTGTGTGCCGCTTGCAGTTGGGGTGAGGACAGTTGACGGTATTCTTTGGTCCTCCATGCTTGCCGTGAACTTCGCGCTCGTGTCGGAGTAGACCACCGGAGTAAGTGAAGCCAGGAAGATTCTCGCATCCTTCAGCGGGGCATCGATAGGGTCGCTCATGCTTGTCCATGTGCTTGCTGTAAAATGGTTAGTATAGGTTTTGAAAATGATACATAGGATGACTTACTTCCATTCGCACTTGCGCGAAAACACTCGTACCTCTTCTTTGCAGTCTTCCTGTGTGCAGTGGAACTTGCCATCGGCGCCCTTGACAGCTTCTCTCTCTGGCTTGGCGATGGGCTTGACCCGAGTGGGAGGAGGCGAGTCGATGCTAGGCGAAAGGTCTTTGTCGTCGGGCAGAGGGTCGAGTGTTGGTGCTTGCAGGGAAGCCTCAATGGGCGAAGGGAACGTGTGATGTCCTAGGTCGAGTCTTGTCGCATCGTGCACAGCAGCAGCATCATCCGGCAACATCCCTCGGTCATCCCCAAGAACACCTGTGGAGTCTGGAAGCATCGCCGCTTCAGTTGTATATTGACTAAGCTGCTCGGCGACATCGTTGTCGGTGAATCGTTGGTCGGCGGTGTGATCATGGTCGTGGTCGTCACCGATGGGAGGGTAGCCCCCATCGTGTATGAAATTACGAGGCTCGAATGCGACACTCATGGTGTCTGTGAATTTGTGTTGGTCTGCGATGGTTGCGGAGGCGACGTAGAAATCGCGGTCGGGAGAGGTTTTAATGAATGGTGAAGTAATCAAAAGGCTGTCGATGGTTGCAAGTGGCAGCGATCGCTTGTCAAATCTATCTTTTTTTTAAACTTAGAGGTGTGGGCGTCCAGTATGTGGTTATACCAAAACGCCGATGAGTGAGTGATCGGTTCGGTTATGATGAATGAAGCTTCGAGTTGGCCTGAAAATTCTGGTGTAAAAAAGCGGGAGGCTACGGAACCTGGAAAGATTGGGTGGAGAAAGAACTAGATGGATGGATTAGTCAAGCGCTGGCACGTGACATCGCGTATGCAGCGTGGCTCAGCAGAGGGCAAGGGGTTCCAATGTGGCGCCGACCGTTCCGAATTGTCTTGTTAAAACAAGGTCAATGCGAGAGCGGCTTTATTAGTATTCGATTGTTCTCCAGGCAGACGAGAGCCAACGAGTGACTCGATAGGGAAGGTCCCATAATAAGCAAAGTCCTTTGGGCTTGAATTCGGAAACGTGCCAAATCGTGACTCACGCGCTGTGCGTCTTAGTGGCGGCGCATAATGGGAGTGGGGAAGTACAAGGCTGCGACGAGAAAATGTACTGTATTAACAATACTGAAGTACTCTTTTGCATGGGTGTGCCAAGATAGTGCAACAGCCATACCCGTTGCCTTTATGGATCTTCACTCGAAGATGTTGTACACGTACTTGGGTACGAGGCTGTGCGAGCCACGTCCAAGTACATCCAAGATGCATTCCGACAAGATCTCGTGATCTCATTCACGGTTCCTGGAGTTAAGCAACTTTGCTTATTGGACAAATCCGGTCATCCATTAGGATTCCATGTCCAAGGAAAGTGACGTGCACTCCTAGAGTGTGTTGCCTAACCCCGGTTCGCCAGTACTTGTTTCCTTCAGGCTGTAGCCAACAGGTCTGTTGACACCTTCAGCGATAAACTTACTTTCAAATAGCGCTTATTGGGTAGGAGATAATCAGGCTCATCGATACTATTTCCATATAAGGCGAAGCACACGATGACTGGTCGGCCTTGCCCAGACGACTCTCTCCTGCCTGACTCATCGTGTCAGGTTGGGGCTGGTGGTGAGGCCTCACAACCTTATTTTTCAGGGGACAACCCTAGGAACAAGATGGACGACTTCGCCATATTATCCTTTTTCGTATAGATGAGCGTGTCGTTTCCCAAGACCACTGAGCCTCGAATGCGACAAGACTGAGCTTGAAAAGAAGCAATTGATCCAGATCGAGGTTAGCCTGGCATGTCTGCGACTAACATCGTATCGCGGTCCTGGCGTGGATTCGTTGCGTATGTATCAGAGCATCCGCGAGAGGGTGGCACAAGCAGATGACGATGGAGGTGACGACGATGGTTCAGAGCAGGGCATTGGCGAGACCGTAAAGGCCCAGAAGTCGCTTAGATAGAAAAGTTGAATTCTGACAGCAATTCATTCGCGAAAGCAATTGAATCATTGATGGAATTTCAAGAAGCGCTCGTAGGGCGATGAGAGATGTTGATCTGACAGATTGAAGAGGTGAGAAGAAGGGGGAAATGCAGAGTTAGAAATTGGAGATTCGGAGAGCGGTTTGTTGTTTTGGGAATGAAGGAAGGACGGGACGGGAACAGGCGCGCTGCTGGTTTCTCAGGCATTTGTGCATTTTACACCAGAAATATGAGGTTGACCTTTAGGTTCCCGTTCAACGATACCACCTAGACAAGGGCCAAGCCTAATGCAGCTAATACTGATCCTAGGGATATGAGCCACAGCAATTAGGTGAGTTGTCATTGGTCCATTGAGACGATCAGAGGTGATGAAGAAACCTTGTTGTTCATCTAGTCTAGTCTTGTACAGAATGAATTCTTGGTCTCTTTGCTGGATTCATGTCTTGTTGCAATGCGACAGAGGCAGGCGATTAGTCTTGGATGAGGCCATGTGCTGTACATTTCCTTGAGCAATGCCTAACTGCATAAAATTACAACTGCAAGAAGAGCCGAAGAACATTATTACACAAATGGGCCAAATCCAAGTGCTCGTCTTGGTTCAATTCCGTCCCTATGTCTCTGGCTTCCACTGTTTGGCTTGAAGCCTGGCTCTTAAGGCGGGGAAAGGCCCCAGCCTCTTACACACTAGATTGTTGGCTACACGATGCAGCAACTAACGCCTCTAGCTGAAGTGGCTTACCGCACTATGATTGTTTTCACGATACTCTGGCATTGTACTGTTATATCGTGTGAATGAATTCACGACTGTTTATTACTGTTGGCTCAATTCCGACTTCAATGCCGCGCTATGAGACCAATATGTAGCCGTTTCAAGCCATGGCAGCAGAACGTGTATAAAAGGGCTGTAAGACGATCCCGAGTTGTTAATTACAACCACATTCAAACATCACCTTGATAGTACCGCACATATTTTAAGCAAGCATTATGTCTTTTGGCAAAATTACCACCTGCCTCTGGTTTCAAGACCAAGCAGAAGAGGCAGCGAAGTACTATACCTCAATCTTCGCCCCAAACTCCAAGATCACCACTACTCCACGTCACACTCCGCCCGGCCAAGAGGCCGCAAGAGTTATGATCGTTGAATTTGAACTTCAAGGTCGCACTTTCGTCGCCCTCAACGGCGGTCCAGCACCGTGGCAGTTCAACGAGGCTGTGTCCTTCATGATCGACTGCAAGGACCAGGCTGAGGTTGACCATTTCTGGGAGAAGCTCAGTGAGAATGGCGATGTTTCCCGTCAACAGTGTGGCTGGCTGGCGGATAAGTATGGCGTTGCCTGGCAGGTTGTGCCTACTGCGCTGAAGAGCATGATGGGCTCTGAGGATAAGGCTGCTGCAGGGAGAGCGACTGAGGCTATGATGAAGATGAAGAAACTTGATATCGCAGAGCTGGAAAAGGCTTTCAAGGGTTGATATTCATTTACAAAGCCTGGACACTCAGTCTTTGATATGGTACTATCAATTGATGATCATTTTCAAGTCTTACCAAGCGCAACTGTGAACCTTCAACTACATGTCGTTGCTTATCAGACGCTATTCAGACACTAACATTAGCGAATTACAGTGATGTCAGACAATTGATAGATAAATGCCGTGGAAACAACAAGATGAAATGGGGCTATGGATACTCTTTGGTTTTGTTTGGCCTAAAGAGGAAGGATACCACCTGGAACCCAGCTATATCCGCTATCGGTTATCCACTTTGGAGTTTTTTTTTATTACCCCGCCATCATGATGGCTCTCTTTTTTTTTTCCTCCTCGGTTGCGCCGTATCATAAGACTGATGACAGGCTCAGCACGATAACATGGTTCTACACGAGAACATTGCACTCCAATGATTTCTGACAGTTAGATAATAAGAATCAATTCCGAGTATTAGGCTAGGTTAGATAAGCATGATAATGACTCGTGCCAAGGCAGTCTTTTAAGTTTGTTGATACGCAGTGACAGCAGGCGATACCCTAACATTAGTGGGGCTCTACTCATGTGTACCTAGATGAGTCAGCCACTAAAGGTTGGGTAGAAACAGATTTTTTTTATACTCACTGCTCTCTCGGTTTGCGCTGTGCTTGCATGGTCCCTTGTTCTTCAACCCATTATATCAAGATTCACGATCACCGGTAATCTTCGACACAATGACTGAATTCGAGAATGCGGCGCCGCCGCACGCTACCTACGACGTAAGAGCGAAGCACTCTCAAGCCTTCATGTAGTATCATTAGCTGACCATTGCTGTCTCGTAGACCGTCCTTGTCCTGGACATGGGATCTCAAACCAGTCATGTTCGTACTTTTCACAGACTGTAATGTGCGTGAAGTAAGGGCTAACAAGTCTAAAGCTCATCCTGAGACGTCTGCGATCTCTGGGTGTCTACTCTGAGATGCTTCCCTGCACTCAGAAGATCGGAGAGCTGGGCTGGAAGCCTGTTGGTGTTATTCTTAGCGGAGGCCCCTCCAGTGTTTATGCTGAGGACTCCCCCGGAGTGGACCCCGCCGTGTTTGAGCTTGGTGTTCCCGTCTTGGGAGTCTGCTATGGTAACCAGCTGATTGCCTGGCGAGCAAACCCCAAGAGTGTGGCTCCTGGTGTCAACCGCGAGTACGGTGAGACTCAGATGGCCATCCACAAGGTCAACGGCCATGGTGACCGTCTCTTCGATGGTCTGGGTGACTCTTTGAACGTTGTCATGAGCCACTTCGACAAGGTTGTTCAGCTGCCTGATGGCTTCCAGATCATTGCCACCACCAAGAACAGCGAGTTCGCTGGTATCGCCCACAAGTCTCAGCCTATCTTCGGCATCCAGTTCCACCCCGAGATCTCTCACACTGAGAAGGGAACTGACATCATCAACAACTTCGCCACCAAGATCTGTGGTGCCAAGGCTGACTGGAAGATGGACGACTTCTCCACGCGCGAGATCACTCGCATTCGCCAGCTCGTTGGCGAGAACGCCCAGGTTATTGGTGCCGTCAGTGGTGGTGTTGACAGCACCGTCGCTGCTAAGCTCATGAAGGAGGCCATTGGTGACCGATTCCATGCTATCTTGGTTGACCAAGGTCTCATGCGTCTCAACGAGTGCGAGCAGGTTAAGGAGACTCTTGAGAAGCATCTGGGCATCAACCTCACCGTTGTTGACGGATCCGAGCTTTTCCTCAGCCGTCTTGCAGGTGTCACTGAGCCCGAGGCCAAGCGAAAGATCATCGGAGGAAGCTTCATTGATCTCTTCGAGATCGAGGCCCTCCGCATCGAGAAGGAGGCCGAGAACACACCCCGTGCTGGAAAGGTTGAGTGGTTCCTTCAGGGAACACTGTATGCCGATATTGTCGAAAGCTTGAGTTTCAAGGGAGCTGCCAGCTCTACCATCAAGTCTCACCACAATGCTGGAGGTCTTCCCGCCCGTATGCAAAACGGCGAGGCCCAGCTCAAGCTCCTCGAGCCCCTCCGAGAACTCTTCAAGGATGAGGTGCGAGCTTTCGGTCGTCAACTGGGTATCCACGAGGAGCTCATTGGCCGACACCCCTTCCCCGGCCCTGGTCTGGGAATTAGAATCATCGGCGAGGTCACCCCCGAGCGCGTCGAGATTGTCCGCAAGGCCGATCACATCTTCATCTCCATGATCCGAGAGGCCGGTATCTACGACGAGGTCACCCAGGCCTACGCTGCTCTTGACACAAACCGAGCTGTCGGTGTTCAGGGTGATGCCCGAGTCTACGGCTACATCTGCATTCTCCGAGCCGTTACCAGCTTGGACATGATGAGCGCCGAGCCCTACGAGTTCAAGTGGAGCCTCATCAAGGCTATCAGCAGGAGGATCGTGAACGAGGTTGACGGCATTGCCAGAGTGGTTTACGACACCACCGCCAAGCCTCCTGGTACCATTGAGTTGGAGTAAGGTTTTGCATCAAAAGGATTTAAAGAAAATAAGAGATTATAGCTCAGGCAGAGACCTGATTTGGCGTTTGGAGGGATAGGAAAGTTAGATTTGCGGAATAAAAAGGGACATTTTTCTACGGCACAATTGCTTGCTACATGACTTGACTCACTCATCACTTTAAAGGTTGTGCAACAATAACCATATTGCCATCTGCCTAGATCCCCGGATATCTGGAATACCGATGCTAGCTGAGCTTGATCCATGTCGAAGCTTTAGTCTCTATTCTTAGTGAAGGCCGAGGGAACACCGAAGCTTTCTGAACCAAATACGTAAAGGCCGAGATCTGGTTCAAGATGGCGCTTGCATTAGATTATCCCATGATCTTAATAGTCATAGGTTACCGAGTACCGGCGGCTGGTCTCGGAAGGTTGCCGAATTTTAAGGTATCCGTCTCCGGCTTCAAGGCCGGTAATACCGAGAACGGTAGTTGCCGGGCCGCATCAATGTAACCGTTTGTCGATCACTTGGTTTCTGAACAGATTCTGGAATATTGTAGCATCAGATAATCGAACAGACTGCCAATTAAAGAATATCAGTCTTTCATCTCTATGTAGTTCTTTGCAGATAGAATAGATTACTGAGGAACGGAAGCCGATCACGGCATAAAAAAGAAGCTCTCCCCTGTAGTAGCCGCATTTCACTAGGGGCTCCATTAAAGCTCCCAAGCTAGAACTTCCCCAACCTGTTCGAAGCTGAGCTATTTCCCCAAAAGTGAATCTGCAGTTGGGACGGACCAATGCTTGTTTTAGTTCTAGCGGCCACAACCAATTGAATTCCATTGATAAATTCCCCTCCACCCTCTCTTCTCTCTTTTCTCTTCCCCTCAACAACTTCTTTTTTCGTTTTTATCATTATCATTAACCCTCTCGACTGGCATTAACTCTCTTCCTGTTCTGTTCATAACCTTCAAATCTCTTACTGATATGGCAGAGTCGGCTCCTAGCTCGCTCGCCAGCGGTGGCCAGCATGATGACCATGCGTCCAAGCCACAGTTTGCCTCTACTGGGCTTGAGAATCAGGAAGAGGGAGATGCCCGAGAGGGTGATTATGATGTAGAGACAGTTGAGCGCATCTACAGGTTTGTTATCACTGCATTTCTCTCCATTGACATATAGCTTACCAATTCGATTTACAGAAAGATTGATCGCCGTATTATTCCTGGTAAGTCCCATCTCCCTCATATTCTATAGGCGCATAGCTGACCAGTCCCAGCTTTCTGGGTTCTCTACTTCCTCTGCTCAGCCATCAGGTCAAACATTGGAATCGCTCAGACCATGAACAAGGACAAGGGCCATGACCTCATGACTGTTCTCGGAATGACTCCCAAGGACGTTTCCACCGCCCTGGCTCTCTTCTACGTTGCCTATGTCCTTTTTGACTGCCCCTCCAACCTCGTCATGAGCAAGCTCAGCCCTCGTCTCTGGATGGCTCGCATTGTCTTCGCTACCAGTGTTATTGGCACTTGTTTCGCTGCTGTCAATGATCCCTGGAGCGTAAAGCTTTTGCGATTCTTGCTTGGGGTGGTTATTGCTGGCATGTGGCCTGGCATGGCTTTCTACCTCACCTTGTTCTATCCTCCTTCGCGCACCGGTCAGCGAATTGGGTACTACTTTACCGCCTCTCAAGTCTCTGCTGCTGTTGTCGGTCTTGTTTCTGCTGGCTTCCAGCTCATGGATGGTGAAAGAGGCATCGTGGGCTTCCGATGGATGTTTATGGTCTATGGTCTTGTCGGTGTCGTTCTGAGCGTCGTTTTGCTGTGGTGGCTCCCTGATCGTCCTCTTGCGCCTGGCCAGACTCGGCCCAAGACTGGTATCTGGAAGTTCCTTCCCGCTACCCCTGAGGTTCTCAAGGGACAAGATGCTGTTATTCATTACCACGATCTTCGACGTGTCTACCACTCTCGCCCCTGGAACTTCAAGGATCTTGGTCTTGTCCTCATCGACTGGCGTCTGTGGCCTCTGACCATGATGTACTTCGGTGTTGTCGGCGTCGGCATAGGCACCCAGATGTACGGATCCGTTATCATCGCATCCATCCGACCCGAAGCCAGCGGCATCGAAGTGAGTCTGCTGTTCGCGCCCATCTGGATTATGGATCTCATCGCCATTCTCATCGTTACTCCTATCTCGGACCGCTTTCACCGATCTCGTCCCTACTTCTTCTCTGCTGCCGTCTGCATCCAGATCGCCGGTCTTCTCACTACCACTCTGGCAACTGGTAACGGCTGGGCTCGATACGGAGGTCTTCTCATGGTTGGTTTCGGTCTTGGTCCCACTGTGCCAATCTGCATGGCTTGGAGTTCCGAAATCTTCCAAAAGCGCCACGGGGAAGTGGGAGTTGCAGCTGCCACTGCGCTCGTTTCCGGTCTGGGTAACTTAGGCAGTGTTATGACCACCTATGCTCTCTACACCGGCTGGCCCGAGGATGCTGCCCCTGGTCCTCGCCAGTACCGCAAGAGTAACTACACCATGATCGGAATCTTGTGCATGAGCATCATCAGCTCGTTCCTTATGAAGGCTCTTCTTGCGTACTTTGGCAACCCAGCCAGCAGCAAGCTCCAGTCCGACTCTGCTAGTGAGTTTGAGGATGGTGCAGCTCGACGTGAGGGTCAGGAGCGTGGTTTCCGATTTCTTCGCGGGAAGAAGTCGAGCCGCGCATAAGTTCTAAGAACTTCCAGACTCGATCGCCTGGCTCGCATCTTCAACAATCGCCCAGTTCGACAGGTCTTGGCTTATAGCAGCTACCGGTGGCCCAACCTGCCAGTTCAGCTGCTTGTAAAAACATGGCAATATACTAATACCATGCCTTGACGACATTTCCTTCTTACCTCATCCGACGAGGATCCATCGTTAGCCCTCGAAGCGTCGCCACATCGAAACAGTATACACGACGGCCTCGACAACGACATGCTCCGGGGGACGTCCTGACCTGGAAAAGAGCGCAGTGACAATGCTTCAGCGCTATCACCACGCTCCCAACCAGACCAGCCCGTCCTTCCAGCATCCCCCTCTCGGACTATTCTGACATTTCTATTTTTGGTACACGTTCTGTTTTGTTCCTTTTATATATGATACCCCATCAGCGTTTGTACACGCTGTCCTACGAATGATTCTCTCGGCAGCGAAAGTGCTTCTACGCCATCGCTTTGCGGATAGTGTGTTGAACCAGAACTCGCGGCGACAATGCTTGCTACGCTATCGTTGGCAAGTTCTGTGGGCGTTTTTGTGATTTTGGTTAGGGTGGAAAGGTTGTATAACTTGGTTAGGGAGATATTACCATTCATTATTGTTATGTATGGTATAATATAAGAAACATTGCTCTCTCACATTCATTCCTCCGTTGCAAGGAGAACGTGATCCGAAGAGTATCCCAAGTGATGCATAATTGCGACTTGATTTAGTGTGCCAAGCTCGTCTATGCTGAGGATGTAAGCATCACGTTAAACTATAGGTGGAAAGAATTTCTCTGGTCCCCAATATCGGGCTTGATTTCTTCTTATAGAGAAACACTTACGCGAGATGAACCTCCGAAGCTACTTATTACCCACAAGCTGTTGGATGCAAGGGCAGGAGGGTATTTTTAGACAGTGGTCACATCGAAAGGCACAATTCAAAGCAAAAGACACTCGAGAGCTCATGAAATGACTTTCTGTATTCTCTAATTGAGATGCGGTACATCTACACAACCCGCAGGTTAAAATTTCATAGGCACATAAAAACAAAGGGACGATAAAAGTTCAACTCCAAATCTCAAATTTCTCATTCCTCAACGATCTCCATTCATCTTCCCTCCCAGACTGGTCCAAGCCAAGATATGGAAGGTTGAATGATGAAGAATCGCATACCCTTGATAAAAAGAACTCCTCCCCCAAAATTCCTATGATTGTCTAAAAGTCCCCGTTTCCTGGTGATGTTCTGTTTGATCCCAAGAAATCGTTTGCAGCTGAAGTGAAGAAGGAAAAAGACGCTGGCTTCTGCTTATTTTGTTTGTTTACCAGAGACCGAGAGCACGGCGGAGGCGCTCAGGGACGGGGTAGGCAGTAGCCTTGGGCTTCTTGTTCTGGGCCTCAACAGTGGCAGTCACGTAGACTGTCTCGGGCTCCTTGGAAGTGGAGACAGCCATGGTGGTCTGGGCAGAAGGGCACATGGTGACAAGCTGGGTGACAACGTTGGCAGTAGCGGCCTCACAGTCCATGGTGACCATGGAGGTGACAGTCTCAGCGGCCTGGTCACAGTCACCACCACCAACGGTGACAGTCTGGGTAACCTCGCTGGTAAGGGTCTTGGTGATGGTCTCCTCACCAACAGTCTGGGTGTTAACACCAACGGTAACGTAGTTGGTGACCTGGTTGGTGACGGTCTTGGTGACCTCCTTGTAGATGGTGGTAACAGAGCCACCGACGACAGTGGTCTCACCAGCAGCAGCCTCAGAGGTCTCGGCGGGAGCCTCGACAACAGTGGTCTCCTCAGCAGGGACGGTGAGAGCGCCTGTTCCAGAAGGAACACCGGTAGTGAGAGTCATGGAGGTAACGCTGACCTCACCGTTGGGCTTGGTCATGGTGATGACAACAACACCGGTCTGAGTTCCAGTGACAACAGTGGTAGCCTCCTCGCTGGTCTCAACACCGAGAGCAGAGGAAACCTCAGCAGCAGCGGAGGTCTCGGCAACGGGCATGGTCTCGACGGGAACCTCAGTCTCAGCATCGGACTCAACCTTGGTCTCAGTGAAACCGGGGTAGACAGCGGTGCCAGTGCCAGTGGGGACACCGTTGGTGAGGGTAAGAGCAGTGGTGCTAACCTCACCGTTGGGCTTGGTCATGGTGACGGTGGTGACAAGACCGGAGCTCTCAGGGACCTCGGGGACCTCGGAAGTCTCAACACCAGCAGCAGTAGAGCCAACGACGACACCCTCGGAGGTCTCGGCGGGGATCTCAACAGCGGTGGTCTCCTCGGCGGGAACAGTAGCACCAGTGCCGGTAGGGACGCCGTTGGTAAGGGTCATGGAGGTGACGCTGACCTCACCGTTGGGCTTGGTCATGGTGACAGTGGTAACCAACTCAGGGGCCTCAGAGGTCTCAACACCGAGAGCGGTAGATCCAACAACCTCACCCTCAGTGGTCTCGAAAGCAGCCTCAGTGGTCTCGGCATCGGCGGTCTGGACAGTGGTAGCACCGACCTCAGTGGAAGCAGGGGTCTCAATGACGGGAGTACCATCAGAGATAACACAAGACTCGGAGACAGTAAGGGTGCGGGTAGAGATGACAACGTGGCCACCAACGTTAGGCTTGCTGTCGCTACCGGTGGTAACGGCGGCATCGGAAGGAAGGACAACGGTAGCGGTCTCAGTGGACTCCTTCATTTGACCAGTAGGAGCCTTGGCAGTAGAAGAGGCATCAGAGCGGCAGACCTCAAGCTGCTTCTGGCAGTCGGAGACCTCGTAGTTCTTTCCAGCGTTCACAGCACAAGCCTTGGCCTGCTTGGCACAAGCATCGTCAAGAGCCTCGTCGATCTTGGGGAAGGACTTCTCCTCGGTACCGGTACCGACAACGAAGTCACCCTTGGTACCACGCTTGACAGGAGGGCAGGCAGCACCGATGACAACGGTGCGGTGGAAGATGGTAACCTCACGGATGACAACGATGACGGGCTTCTTGATCTCGCTGACAACAGCGCTGCTGGTAGCAGCCTCAGAAGTAGCAGGGAGCTCCTCAACAGCAGTGGTATCGGCGGCGCCAGCAGGAGCGGTCACGGTGGTGTTGGCAAAAGGACCGGGCTGAGAGATGACGGTCTCCTGGCTGTTACCGGTGGTGAGGATGACGCTGGGGATGATGGAAGTGAGAATAGGAGCCTCAGCCTCGGAAGTGGCAGCCTCGGCCTCAGAAGTGGCAACACCAAGAGCAGAGGAACCCTCCTGGTCGGCGGCAGAGGTGCTGTCCTCAACAGCGGGGACGGTCTCATCAGCTCCAGCAGGGGCGGTCTCGGTCTTCTTGCCACCAGCGCACTTGGTGCAGGGAATGGTGACAGTCACGTCGACGAAGCGAGTAGTACCCTCGGTGATGTAAGAGGTAGGAACAACCTTGGTGATATCGGCGGTCTGCTCCTCGGTCTCGGTGGCCTCAGCGACATCAGTGGAGAGGGTCTCGGCCTCAGAGACAGTCTCGAAAGCAGCGGTCTCAGAGGAGGTACCCTGAGCGAGGGCATCACCGCCAGTGGTGACGTCCTCAGTCTCAACGGCAGCCTCGGAGGTCTCCTCGGCGGCGGCACCAGTCTCGGTCTTCTTGCCTCCAGCACACTTGGTGCAAGGAATGGTGATGGTCTCATCAACGAAGATGATGGTTCCATCAGTGATGTAAGAAGTAGGGACAACGGTCACCTCAGCGGTCTTGTCGGAAACATCGCCATCCTCAGCGTCGCTGGTGATGACAGTGCTGACAACCTCGACCTCAGAAGTGGCCTCGGCATCAGCGTTACCGGCAGTGCTAGCAGTGCACCTGGAGCAAGGAATGGTCACAGTCTCGTCGACGAAGATGGTGGTACCGTCCTCGATGTAGGAAGTAGGGACGACAGTGACCTCGGGCTCAGGAAGATCGGGAACCGGGTAGAGGTTGTTGTTGTTGGCGGCGGTAGGCTTGGCCTTGGCCTTGGTGACATACTTGGTGAGGGTAACCTTCTCCCGGGCAGCGACACCATCGACAAGGGCCTGCAGGCTGACAGCCGCGACAAAAACGTTGCGCATAAACATGGTGAAGATGTTTAATCGAAGGGGGTTAGAATGATTCTTAGTTTTGTTGATTTGGCAAAGAGTGAAAATGCTCTATCAAAGAGCAAACAGCTTCAAGCTTGTAAAGAAAGGCGACCAAAGCACCTGTAAGAAGGAAAGACTGAAGAAGAAAAAGCCCAAATCTGGGAACAAAACTAAGGAGTGTATTGAAGTTGACTGTGAAGAGGAATGGAAACAAGAGAAGCTATGGCGAGAGCATCGCTTTTAAGTAACAACATTTTCGTTTCTGCTTAGCCTCGCCGAAAGTACTGTAAGTCCCAAGCGTCAACTGTGACAAGGATATGAGCGGAGTACGGTTCAGCACGGTCATCCTTGACATCGATCGGGGGTTAATTGGAAGTGACCTCAACTTGAGACGTGATGGATCTGGCGCCTCCCCCTCATAGAAGCAAGTGCCCAGGTCTCATTGAACTGTAGACGAGACGTAGTTTCGTTGAAAGTGGGCTTTAGAACCTTGCCAGCTTGGCAAGGCGGTGCCATATTGAGGTCGAGCACCTAGGCGAATGGATTCTTGCCTTGGAGATTGGATGATAGATGATAGAATCTCATGGGTCCTTGGCAGGCACAGTCGGTCCTCTCCAGATAGTGGAGGGAATATGTCTCCATGTCACCGTCACCGTCCACTAGACATGGCATGGTTAATTTTCCGGCGGCAAATGCTACGAAAACAACTGCTTTCGGTCTGGGCAGTAACCTTCCAGATGGGACGGCAAGCCCGTTCGGTTGCCTCGGTAGCTCTAATGAACACCAGGGTCTTGTGCAGAGTATTTCGTATTTCGATATATGCAGCGATTAGTATAATTCAACGTTTTGTTTGACTTGACATTGTTTGCGAACGGTCTTTTCGATGGACGGTGAAACTATTCCCGAAGCCGTTGCTGCCGTTAACATCTAAAAATAGGGCGATTCAGCCCAGTACTTGCAGATGTTTGGTATCAGTAGGTCTTGACTGTAGCAATAGTATGTATGAGACGGCTATACCGGTTACTAGTCATGATGGGCAGTTCCCTTCCAAGGCAGGCCAGGATAGAAGGGAAGGACTAAGTTCATGTTTCTTGGGGGCTTGCGTCGATCCTCCTGGCAATTTGCCGTAAACAGATTCTCGATAGGCAACGTAGCGTTGAGTTTGGTTACTGGACGGGGCTGAGATCGAAGTTGGGCAACTGATGCGGAGGGTAAGTGAAGGTGAAGTTCGATTGGAAGACATCATATGCAGGGATGCGATGCATGGGAATATGCATAAAGTGGGTTTGCAGGGGGCGGGGGAGTTGATGTCGCACGAGAGACATGAGGCAGGCACGGCAGGCAAGGGTTTATCGTTCTTTCCTTCTACGTACTACGGGAATATCATTTCTAGTAAGGGCAGGAAGGAATAAACATTTACAGGGAGGAATTAAACTATTCAATAGCCCGCAACACTAAGGTACTGTAACATCACAGCTTGAAAGAGTTGCATTATTCTTTTGACCATAAATCAACTACTTGACCTCTACTCTCATCCTCTCCAAGTCTGGACGATGCCAAGCAAAAACCTCGGACCGCATCCTCCGTTTGTAAAATTCTCTATTCCCGGCTGAGGACAATAGCGAAAAACCACCAAAGAACGATCACAGTGAGGACAAGACCCTGGTCAAAGTTCCATTCTCTCACTCAACATGAATCAAGACGAAGTTTCATGAGTCCCCCCTTAGAATGAAGCTAGTGCAGATTCGGGCTGTACCTTGCATCCAACCTCGTTTCAGAAGTGAGTCCATAGCCTAATTGAGGTGCCTCGTTCATGCGAATTTTACACGAATGAGCTGTCTATTCGTCCAAGTCTCCATCAAACGATCAAGCATAATCTATTCCTGAGGATGCTGCAACGTGCCTCAACTTCGGAAACAAACACAGCCTCCCTTCACTTTTAAAATCAATCCATTATTACTTTCCCAAGTATCCCATCTAATCGGAGATTTTTCTTTTTTCTAATCTCTTTCGTTTTATCTTATTTTAGTACATATATATAGCGTATCCAGTATATGTAGTGTATCAAGGACATCACCGATGTATCACGATGGGATCGTGTCTCATCTTATTCTCGAAGCCGCAATTGAGGCTCATACGACGCCAGTGATACAACTCTTAGTTTGAGCATACGATGAGATGATCTTCATCTCAATTGATCCGAGACAAGGATATTAAGCCACATCAATGCATCGGCGCTACATCAGTGCGCAACTTGGTCAACACCGCTATGATACGCTACGGCCGCATCACCGCATCTTTTAGTAATTTATCATTTCGCGTAGCAGCAGATGTCATCCTGTTTGCTTCAACAGCCCAATCCTTGATTTTTTTGGTACTGAGTCAGCTTGTTTCTTCCTTCTCTCATTTCTATGAAACGAACCGGGCCTTTGATCCTCTGTAATCAACCACTCAGACAATCTTACTGGGTCAACCTGTGCTCACGGTCTTGCTAGTCCCGGTTATTTACATTTAATCTTAATCGTAGTGCCGGTCATGAACGACACAAGCGCGGTGAGTGACGAGTAGTAATATTGATGAAGCGTGTAAGCCGTCACTATCTCCGTGTTTGATATGCCGTATCTGCAGGTATCCTATCGGAACATTTGCTTGCTGTCTAGCTGGGTTACAGTTTCTTATATTTACTTTTTTCATCCCGTCACAGCTTAACGAGATGTCAGCTCATTCATTCTGTATGTTGATATCACTGGGGTCTGATTGGTTGCTTTGCTGCTCTTGACACTGTTAAGATGATGCAGTAGACTAAGTGTGAAAAGATATCTATTTTAGTAAAATTACAGTTGAGATGTACAGCCAATACTACATAGGTACTCATCGCTTCTTGTGGTGTTTCGTGATCGAGTGACCTACCCTAAGTTCAACCACGAGCACGACCCAACATCGTTTAATGTGATGATAATCCTGGAGATTGATGAACAAAACATTCAGCTCGCTTGATGACATTTATTCTCCTTGCCAATCTTGTGTAGTATCCCAGGGTAGCACGGGTCGATAAGCTGAGTGTGGGTTTGAAGATCAGTGGATCAATATCAAGCAGTGTTAGTTCCTGTATAGCAAAGATCGTCGTTCAAACTTTATGGCAACAGCCTTGGAATTCATCCTCATGTTTTGCAGAGCCGCGCTTAGCCAAGCAGCCAAGGAAGTATATCGGATAGTTGTTTACTGCTCGAGCGTCACAACAAACAGAACATGGATAATGGGTATGCACGGTAGGAGTTCACTAGTGAAGCGTTGTCCATCAAGTGCTCATAGTGCCTCATCTACAGTTGTAATGACGCAGCATTGAATTAGATGAAATGCTTATTTGGTGAAACTGCTGCGAAACTTGGCTACTCGTCAGCAAGCTCAGGTAAACCAAAGTGCTTCAGTTCTTCTGTCAACTTGCCACTCGTCATTTATCGAGGCCCCATAAGGACGAGCCTCTTGTAGGCTTGTTTATCTTGATTGTTATCAGTATATATATTGTGAGTCTATCTATGATATTCTCTAGGTTGTGTTTTTGATACGTCAAGCACCAAGTTCACTAAGGATGTCGCTTGGTTTTCCAGCAGCTGGATACAGCACAACGCCGACGTCCAGCTTGAATATACTGCGCACTACTCGTACCTCATGTGTAAGCAGATGCTTATGTCCATGTGGTCCTCATCATGTCCCGTGGCTCACGTGCTTCTCAAAACTGAGTTCGAGTCGGAAGTTCCATCACAACTTCACCTTACGATGGTGAATACGTTGTTTCAGGACAGCTACTAGTCAAACCACTGAAGCTAAATCTATACACTGAAAATGATGCATCTTCATAACATCTTCCTCCAATAGTATTGCTATCCCAAAAAAAGGCTTGTTCCAAGACTGCTGCCAAGTCACCTCAAGCTTGACCTATAGGGTATGCTCAGTCAACCAGAATCACCATTGGATGGCGACCTTTTACATTGCATTGCCTATTAGTAGTTGTACTTACGTACTTTTGTATGAGATCTAACAGGTCGGTAACAAGAAAACATGCTCTTATATAACTGACATGCATTCACAAACTACCGACTCGATTGGGGGACATGTTGTCATATGGCAAACGGGTGACTGTAGCATTGGAATAGATGGAGTTTCAGCACGTAACTAAAAAAAAAATAAAAAAATAAAAACGCCTAGAAGGAAATAAGACAACACGAAAGTTGCCAGATATTTCAAAACAATTTTATGTATCTTATACTGTTGGGTGAACATGATAAGCCGGGCACTAACTGGCCCATACTTCAGCTGGTTGATGCAATGGCAAGGATTATCGCCGCGACATGGAGTTTTTGAAAATTGATTTCAGTCCAAAGCTTGAATTCTATCTGCTTTAGCCATAAAGTTCTATATAGTAATATCCTTCCATGTTGGCCGGGACTACAGTTCTCTGAGATGTTCTACAATCTACGGAAATCCTCTGAGTACCTGTGCCAAGGGCCCCTCAAAACAGCTGATCTTTTTAACGAATATCTACGATCTTCAGGTTCCCTTCTATATATAGAACCTTCTACAACGCGTTCTAGAAGAAAACAGGTTCCGGACCTGCATGTCCTACAAGACGCCCATCAATGTTGAAAACTTCAGGGTGTTCTTCTATGAATCCAATTCCGAGCAGAAAAACTCTTAAACCGAGCTGATGGACGGGTATTACGTACTCCCAACAGAATTTTACCCCCAAGAAGTATAGAACGACGGAGCCCTTGACGCCATAAAAACCTGTCAGTGGATATAGTTGGCGTTTAGTATGGGGAGAGATTAGATTGATAAGATGAGATTGTCATGGCGTCTCCCGAGACCGGAAGAGTCTAAACAGCCGTGTCGCAATTTTGTGCTCGCACATTGTGATGATCTAAACGTCTTTGTTATTTTGTACGTAATTAAAAGTCGGTTGTGAGTTGAACGGTAAAGTCGTAACTATCGTAAACTGCAACATGCATGGATATGATGCGGACAAGGGCAATTCTTCTCGTCTCATGACGAGTGAAAACACGTGGGGCCCTTTTGTTATACCCCGCGTGACTAGACAAGCCATAATCGATTGGAATTGTTGCTGTAATAAGTTACAACAGTCCCTTGCAGCAGCATGTTATGGTTTGTGTTATTGACTCGTCACCGCCGGATCGTAAAGAAGGCCTCGTTCGGCTCGGTAAAAACTACTTAGGAGTCTCCACTGGAAGCAATACCGAAAGAGTAAGAGAGAGGACATTCAGTTCCATGATGGCCAGGTACAGGTACATATTACAGCCAGGTACAGTAAGAAACAAAATGCAGCTAGGCTTTAATCGGCCGTATGTCAAGCTTCAGGAATTGGTCCTGGACTTTACCGTACATCTACTAGTTTGACTGTGGCTGGTATCAAGTGACTGACGCAGCTTTGACTTGATTTGATCTGACTTGTTCAAAGATCAAGATCTCAGTTGCAATCATCATCATCCATTTGAATTGCAACTTGAGCTTCAGAAGTAGCTGTATCCTTATCAAGTCAATTAATGACTTTATCAATTGTTCTAATGGCTTCTCTTCATGTCATATCATAACTACCTATAAACCTCCACTATATCCTTCTACTACTATCCCCGCTTCAACTCCCGGTTTCGATAGCTAGAACCCACTTGTTTTAATGCTCACTCAGTCTCTCATCCCAGCTGCGTTACGTTACTCGTCACACTCAGAAACATTAATCCTTCCGTAAACGAGTCGAGTCGACGACACCTTCTTTTTTCTCTCTTCGTTCCTCTCTCTCTTCCTACACACCCCTTCCATTCCTATCCTACCTTCCTCCGCCGTATCTAGCCCCGATCATCCATCACATCAACACCCTGGTCCTTCTCACCATACCGGCCTTCAACATCCGGTCTACCGCCATATCGAATTGAATTGAACACCCCCCTCCCCATCCATTCCTATCGCCTGTGCTCTGCTTATCAGATCCTGGGGTTCTGGTTCACACTGTACATGCCAAGCCGCAGTTCACTAGTAAAAGACAAATAGAGAAAAGACAACAAAAGCCATGGCGCGTTTTGTGGATTTGGAAGAAGACGAGGATGCAGGAGCGGGCCCTGGCGCCTTTCCCGTCAGTGATCCTCGTCCTCATCATGAGGTCCTTCCGCCCATCCCGCCAGTTGCTGAACCTCTTCATCATGACGACTCCCAGCAGACTGAGCTTTCCCAGAAAGATCAACATCTTTTACTCCTTAGGAAGCTTGAGTTGCTGTCGTCTTCGTCTAGCAACGGCCGGAATGGACCTTGGCCTCATTCATTATACAACCCAGAGCCACTAGGCACCATGGATGCATCTACTTTTCAAGCACCTGTTACCAATGCGTTTCAGTGTTATCCGTGAGTTGAACCCTTTCTGTATCTGAATCATAATCTCAATGCTTCAATGTTGTCAAAATTGAGAGTATTGGACCTTATCATGATATCCCCGCCAGCTTCAACACATGTCATGACAACACCATTTACTAACCATCAACAGCGTCGTCGAAGCCATTGCTTCTTCTATAGATCTTAACACCCTCGACGCTCTATCACGTACCTGTCGTCTTGTTCATCATGGTTTAATTCAATACCGTACCACTCTTATCCACTCAACACTCCATTGCCAAAACGAAGAAGTCCCCGTCGATGGTTCCGAAACCTTTCGCTACCGTGCTCGCGCCAGTAACTGGTTCTACATGGAAGACGGTCGCAGTTACAATGGCAAGTCGGGCGATTGCGCTCGCGACATGGTTGGCGAGTGTCGCAAATGCAGTGATGTGATATGTCGGGTACGTACATGCGATCGGCAGGCACCCGGGAATCGTTGAACGAGCTGCATATACTAACCATATCATCTTGCAGAACTGTGCGATTAAGCCTCCTACTTCCGCTGCACTGAAGGAGAGACATCGAAGACTTTGTAAGGCTTGTGTTCATGCACCTATTGCAACTCTCGTCAGGGCTCCTGTCGACCGAGAGGTTCCTCTCTCTTCAGAGTTAGTATCACGGGAGGTCTGCAAGTGCGCCGATGACGGCGTCTGGCTGTGTCAGCCATGTGGACGAAGTATTAGAGCTGCAGACCATGACTACCAGCGGTATGTTTCAATCTCCCCAACAAAGCCTATCTTCCTTTACTGACTATTCTTAGTATCTGGCGCTGGCGTAACCAGTACGGCGAAGTCCTTGGTGGTCTTGGTACCGGCATTGGCGAGGGTGATCGTGGTGTAATCTGCGGCCGCGAAGCAGACTGCTGCGCAGCCAAAGAAGTCGAACACCAAGTAGACTGCGACGCTGAAGACGCTCGGGACGGAAACGTTGCTCCGAGCCCGGCCCCGCAGCAAGCTCCGGTTGATGCTCTCATTGATCAGCTTCGCCTTACACACGAGCGCACACCATCACCGTCTCTCGGTCCTGGCTACTTACGCCATGAGATCGAGGGCATTGGCGGCGTTGTGAAGCGCAAGCGAGTTCGTATGGTGCGTATTGGTCATGGAGTGCCAGAGTGGGATGATGAAAAATCCAGTGGCAGTCGCGTTCTCGGCCGAGAGGTTAGAGGAGCTCGACGGTCGTGGTGCGGTTGGTGTAATCGTGTTATCCCTGGTGAAAAGGACCTTTATAATGAGCCACCATCTTCATCTTCTTCGGACGCAGGAGGCAGTCGTAGGACGTCAACTTCTACTACCAGGTCGGTTGAGATGAAGATGAACTGAGGTGCTTGGTGGGGGTTGATTAACGTTATGAACATCACTTATACAGGCATGAGTACCAGCATCATGATCGGTACTGAATAGGGCTGTAATCAGGAATAAGTACATATGGTACTTGGAAAACAGTTGTACGTTGCATGTCATAAATTCATTGGCAGACACTATCCTTTAAACGTACATAATGAGACAACCACAAAAATACAAAAGAATAATGTTTTGATGGAGTTCATTGGTATTTTGGCATTATACAAAGTTTGCCCATTCTACTGGGCTGAATCCAGCATGATTCATTCGCATTTTCACTGCGTTCCCCGTCATCGTAATCCTACACAAGGTCCCGGCGACTTTTATATGTTTGTACAGGTCTGATAGATAATCGCTGTGCCAGGCCCTCGACACCTCATCAAGCACCCTACAACTCGCCACGGTACAGCATCTCCGTTCTCCTCTTGCGCTCCTCTCTTGCGTTGGTTCGGATAGCACCCCATCGAGCTTCCCTCCTCTCCTGCTTTCGCTTAACACCCTCAAGATGGTTCTGAGGTGCAGGAGCAGCCATCTTGACGAAAACAACAGAGCATCCAAACTTCTCAGCGAGCTTGTTGACGCTCCAAGTGACAGGATCGTCTTGCCTTAACCTCTTCATCTCCTTGATATCTTCGGCGGTGAGGTTGTAGTCAGGACTGCGGCGCTTGTAATTCATCTGTGGAGGAAGCTTGCTGTGGGCGAGAGGCTCCATGGGAGAGCCAGGAGTATGTCGGAGTCGTGTGAGAGCGACACGGCGCGCATCGTTGGGAGGAAGAAAGAGGAAGGGTGTGTGGAGAGGAGAAGCCTCGGAAGAAGGAGGGTTGTAGATGATTTCGTCGGAGGCGGGGAAAGCGGCCTTTCGGTCGGGGAGGAAAGACTCGTGAGGGGCGATCTTGAGAGAGCGTTTCGTTCGGGTTGTTGTCTTGTGACCACGGCAGGGAACGATAGGAAGACGAGGGCTCAGTAGCCGGGCCGCTGGTCGTGCGAGAGTTCGGAACTCCATGGTTGTGTTGTGAATTGAGGAGACCGGAGGTACACAGGGAATGAAAGTGCTGGTCGAGGTGCTGGATTCTCGTATGGACCTCGTGCACCAGGTTGAAGACGATTGGCCGCGGCAATTGGCGTATCGTGTGGTTACAGCTGGACCCTGCCAAACACCTTGGAGTCGAAGATCTGAAGTTTCTGCCACTACGGATTAGCTTACCTAAGGTTACCTTACCTAATCACTCAAAATCTTCTCACGTGGACAGATGCACAAAATCACATGACTTGATTGCCGGCGGCTACGGAAGATCTTCAGACCGGCCTGTCTTGGCTCAGGGCCAGCCAGCATATGACGTCGGTTGTCGACACTGTGAAGAAATGCCCCTCTTGGCTCTACCGGTCGACCCCTCGTGGCATTAAACCTCCCGCGCTTCCAATAACACTGAAACCTCAAGCTGACGAGTCCCTTGTTTCAATTTCCCAACCCTATCGCAAGTTAGATCTACAAATTCTTTTCTCTGGAACCGTTGGAGATGACTGTGGAGGACCGATCAGCGACCCCTTATCAGTGGCGAATTATGACAGGGAAAAAAGGGGGTTTCGGCACATGGTTCGACGTCCTGTCAAAAAGCTTGAGTGCTAAAAATGGGGCTGAAAGGGAAGCCCAATGATGCATCACAGATTGCTATTTTGGTGTTGTCGATGGTGTTTGAGACCAGAAAAGCAAACCATCGATAACAAATCAGGGCAGATGCTTTTTTCTCGTATCCCTTGTTGATTCTCACCTTGGCTTCACCATAGATACGCGCGGATCTTTACTCCTTGTTAGGCCATTCGGTAGTTTCCCGTCAGGGCATGATGAAAGTGCCCTGAAAGAGTTGTCACGAGGACCATGTGGTAGCGGGGCCATGGCCAGGTTAAGGTTGGTGACAACTACGAGACGGGATGTGATAAGAAAGGTGACCAGCACGATGGCCGCTGTCACCCAACCCGTTCCAAGGAAGGATAGTGGTGTACAATCCGAGGGAGAAAAATGGTTTGATCGACTCCGAAATAGTAACCACATGTTGTCAAGGCTTGTGTAAGTGTGTAAGGGAGAGGCCGAAATATCATGAGATTTCAGGGCCATGAAGGGGTATTTGAACCCATCGGATCAGTCCCTTGACATCGGAGATAGGCAGCCCAGGGCTGACATTCACGTTATTGGGATCAAAGTCCCTTGGATGCTAGACTTTTGGGTCCGGTGCCTGACTTGCATGGACGAGAGTCCCCTTGTCGAGTGCGTGCATATGGATGGATTGGTGCAGCCCAGTACCAGACATACGTAACATGCAATGTAGGATCACAGCATGGACGACCAACAGAATATCTGAAAGGACGAGATTTTAAAACGTGGTCACCTTGTGGTCGACCTTTCTCATGTATAGCATCTCGATGCATCTCCCTGTTTCATCATCAACAAGCAGGTTTTGGCATGTTGACATCAACAGCGAGGATGTCGTTTGTTGACTCACCTTGGCAGAGGTCCCGTGGTCATTCGCAACCTATTCCATGGATTATGATGGACTGCAATTAAATCTCTCGTCTCGTCCCTGGCAGGCAAGAGACAAGTGACAAGACAAGGCAGTGGGTTTCTTCCCTGTGCGACTCACGAAATTGCCCCATTGAATGCCCTGGATAGACGCCTTCAGTTGATCCCGTGCCTTGATCAAAGTGCGCTGATCCTCCAAAAGATTGAAGTTCTAAAGCCACCTACGCCGTCCGTCAGCCCCCCTCCATCAATTTCCATTCCATCCTTTTTTAAACTTCCATTGCCTTAGATATCGTCGGGTCCTTCCCAAAATCTGACTTGTCTTTCCCCTCTCTCTCTCATTGTTCTGGTTCGAGCTCATTTCGGCAGACAATAGACTACGTATAAACCCAAGATCTTGACAACCCTGCAACCTACCTTTAACAGGTAAAGAAGCGAGCGGCATCCGACTAAAAAGCAATAACAAAAACAATAACAATAACCTTTGGTACCTGTCGAATCGGGTCGAGTCTTGTCTCCCTTTCACTGCGCAACCATCAGGTACCAACATCTCAGCCCGCCCTTTACTTTAGGACTGCTTGCTTTCCGCAAACCATTTACCCGACATTATTGAAAAAGTTTTTATGTCAAAAGATCACGACTAGCTCAAACCGCAAATCTCATTACGGTCACGCATTCCATCGACGCTATCCGAAGACCAGACGGCGGCTCGACGGGATAATCCAACGGCATTACCGCGATTAGCAGGTCTCTAATCCCCATCCACAGCGACCTTAGCGCTGGCCGTTGCGGGTCTTTGTTTACGGAGGTCCCCAGTATTGCGCCGGGAGCTACGGACTGTTTTACAGGTCATTAGTCTCAAAAGGTTTGTGCAATCATCCAATCCAATATTCAATGTTTCTCCCATTGCAAAGGGCAGTAGCGGAGGTGGCGGCAGCAATAGCAGCAGATACTTCGACCAGAGTCTCAGTTCCGCACGGTCATTTCTGACTCTGATTCGGTTGCGTTTTTGCTTATTCTTTGCCTTTCCTTTCCTGATTCGACTTCGACCGTTCTCTACTTATATCTTCCCCTGCCCGGCTCGTTGTCCCACTTGCCGAACCTAAACTTGCATTCCACGACCTTCGTTACTGACTGTCACTCATTGAGCAGTCTTCTAAACGACTTTCTGCAAAATCAGAGCATTCGTCGTGTTCACTCATTCCTCAAACACTAGTATATTCCTATAGCTCATACGTGAGCCCATCTTTCAATATGAGCCTCGCCGAAGCTGCCCCCATCACCCGCGATGATCGATATGTCAACCCCGGATCAGACGATCAGCGGTTAGGTGACTCGACACCTCGAGCCAGCGAACTCAACAACGAGACGGATAGTCAGCGCGACGACACGAAGAAGGATGGAAAGAGCAAAATGCGTAGCTTGTTTGGACTTGGCAAGAAGAAGTCCTCGACACTTATGAAATCTGACTCCAAACCCGACACGAACGACACCAAGACTGGGTCTCAAAACAAGTCCCAGACTCCTTCCAACGCAAACTCCAACCCCACTAGCCCATCTCTATCTCGAGATACTTCCAAGCTATCCTCGAATCAGCCATCATGGTCTCCTACTGGCGATCAGAGCTTCATTCCCACCTCTCCGAGTCGCGGCTTCACTGGGTCCCCACGACTGTCATCGCCAGCTACATCACAGATCTTTGAACGTGATGTTCAAGAAAGCTCTGCTGTCGCGACCAGCTCCCCGGCCATCCCGACACACATCCAGACCGAGAACTACATTCCTCCCGTTCTCGATGATGCGTCCGAAGCCATCACAAACAACAAGCTGGACCCTGATACGGTCGAGATTGTTACTCACACCTCGCATCAACCCGCTGCGGTGACAGTCACAGGGGCCAGCAGTAACTTGCCCTCATACGAACCCTCTGCCAGCGAGTGGGCAGCAGAACTGGCATCCTTTGCCAACCGGGACGCTGTCTCGACCGACAACGCCTCCAATTACGGATCTCTGGACTCTGCGGATGTCCGTCGTCTATCCTTCATCTCGTTCGCTGATGTCGTACAATCCGAACACAACCCTGCCGGAGGCATTGCGAGCTCCCGCGACAGCATCCACCTTGCTGGTCTCACGTCTCTGCCCTCGGCAATGAACCGTTCACCTTCACCCATCCGATCACCTGTATCTAGCCAAGGACCCGAGACAAGCCCTCCTACGAGCAACCCCGGTAGCATGAAGGGTATTGAGCTGAGCCCCTCACGAAGACCCCTGGGTAGCCCTACTAGCATCAACAATCTCAAGCTCAACCCTTCAGGGGGTGATTTGAACATTGAGACAATGAGCCAGGCTCTGCGAAGAACCGGCAGCAGCGACTTGAGCCATGTCCGCAGCGGTCCTACAAGCCCAATTGAGAGCTCCCACCTTCGTTAAGCACAACATTCAGTATGATTGGAGCAAGATACCTGAGGGGGAGAAATGATGATATCCAGAAAGCAAATGCGACACTTCTTTTAACCATTTGGTGATTATACTTCACTTTTATTCACTTCGACTTCGATACCCCCTGGGCATCGTCACTTTATTTTTTGGGGGAATGGGGGATACAGGGATCTGGGACTGGGAGTTGGAAGAGAGCTCTACTGGGCGCCGACACTTTTTCCGCAATACAGACATAATGCACATATGTCATGCTTTGGTCGTTGTCATGTTCGTTTCTGACGCGAGGAAAATACAAAAAAAGCTGCCACGAGTTGGCAGACAAGTATTAAAGATATATTTCTGGCCTTGTCTATTGTTGCAGGTGATTTCTAGCACGGGAAGGCCTTCAAAGTGAATCACGGCCTCACACAATGTTGCCTCAGAGGTGTAAGGACACAAAGACGGTCAATGGATCTTATGTGTAACTATCATACTTGACTTCGATTGAGGCATTGTCTCCTTACACAAATGAACACAAGCAACCTTTCTTGATAATGGACCAGTTCTGAAACGGTGGATGAATCTGCTGTGACTATGTAGAAGACGTAAGCTTTTATCTTGTAGTGGAATTACATAGTATGTTTGCATCAACATGGTGGGTCTTTTCATCTTATAAGTGATGCTGTTGAAACGCGGCAGGCAGGATATCACGATAGAACATTCGCCTAATGCCGGCTCCAGATTCTAGAAAAGTAATGGATGTTGTTTCAAACGAGAAAACCTGATGAAGACACGACTGTGGATCTCACAGACGAGATTCTTTACTCAATGCAGATTCCTGGAACCGATGGCGTGGCACCACATAAGAACATGGATGTTCTCGGTATCATGACGACGACTTGGAAACACAAGGCAAGATTTGATTCAGCCATTATGAATCTCTATTGTTAGAAGCGGTGTGCTCGTGTTGCCTGAGCCTTGATACAAACTGAGCTGATGTTTCGAAAGACTCTCGGGTCGAGCGATGGACTGTGCTTGATTACGGAGGCCACGAATGGGGACATCGTCAGGCAACCTACAGTAGATTTGTTTTTTTTGACTGACTGCGATAGTTTTGACTGATTGGTTCCCTGTTTTTCAATTACGGCTGCAAGACATCTGCCGTGTTGGGGCAGCATTCATCTTGCAGATAATATCTGCAATTCTCGTGTAAGCGACGCAACATCGCGGCATAAAAAGCAAAAATGATTCCATCAACTAGAGGATCTGGAGTTGACACGTATGTTTCAAAAATGCTACAGTAAATAATGCGAAAGCCAAAAAACAAAAGATCGTCCGTCCTATGAAAATTGAGAAGTTGATTTTGTTTTACAGATGAGACACGTGGGAACGTCCCACGCCGGCGGGACGGGACAATGGACCCGCGTTAGAGCCAACAGCCTTAACTTTTGGATACAACTTCCACAATGAGTAATTATATGCATGATGTACATTGCTTATTCACTATAACTGCGAGGATATACGCATTATGTATACAGTAAGTATTATGCCGTAAGCTCAGGGGCGTCACTTCATTTCTGCTTATTCCCGGCCTCTTACATGAATATCAGGGGTTGGAAATATAGGAGAAGACTCATCGACGACGGTAATACGTTCGAGTGCGGAAGAGATTACGCTTTGACTTTTACAACTATTGCTTTTGGAGACAATGGCGTAAAGATACAATCAGCCTGTCGTCCTCTTTCTCTTGTTCGTAGCCTTGCCAAGACCTGTTGGTCACAAGAAGAGAGAGCCATGTGGGGGATATCGGGCCTCAAATCTTAGTCCCAGTGATATAATGCCAGGAACACGAATACTATCAACCATACACTGCCGTCTAAGAGATAATTTTAGGCCTAGCACCCAGCTTCATGACTGATGTTGCTTTTCTGGTTCCAGCTTCCCCGTTGCCCCTGGCTTTTTTCCTTTCTTTATTATCGTCGATCTCGTTCCCCCACCAGTTAGAGTCTAAGCGTCGAAAGCGAAGTGATGTGATGGACTGGGAAGCTGCTACTAGCGGCTGCTCAAATTTGAGTTGCATAGTTGCTAGATATCAGCCCGTTCGCTGCGGGCAAAGGATGAGACTTCCGGATGACATTCCGGCTGATTATTCCCATCCTAGACCCGGAGGCAGGCTGACACTTTAACGCCATGACTGAGCTTCAATGCCCTTTGTTGCCTAGAGTTTGCAGCCATTTATTAAAAAGATCTACAGTTCGAGTCAGTCACGCTCTTTTGCGAGTTGCTGAAGCCCGGAAACTAGTGAACGTTGAGATTGGATCGAATGTGTTATTGAGCATCTCGTGCCCTGTTCCCAGCTGGCGGGTCGTTGCCCAGGATAAGGGTATCCAGGTGTTGCTACTACTGTACCTTCTCCCACAGAGAGTCGCAAGATGAACCTGTACTGGAAAAGTTCATCCGCGGTCATCCTTTCTTGGGAAGAAAGCATCCGAAAGATCCCTGCTTCTTTGGTAACTGGAATGGGGCTATGGACAGGGACGCCGGGATTTGATGGAAACACTGGGCGACTTGGGATGAAACTTGAACAAGGGATGTCGTGTGGCGTTGTGTGACAGTGATGATGGCTTATATGGTTATCAATCAGATTGAAGGACGGACAAGAAGAAACCAGTCTGACGGATCGGGAATGTTGCATTTGAGGTTGAACAGAGTCTCAGTATACATAGACCACACCGTCTTCTCTTAGTAGCCCGCTAACAGCATAACGTTAAGGGATGAGATAGCTTAGACCAGATAACTACTAATCTTTCTAGTGACGGACTACTAAGCTAAAGGTAATGTTGTAGAGATCCGCTCGCTCTCCAAACTCCCCCCACTCCTCCACTGTTGCGTGCTGCGTTGCGTGCCCATAACCAGGCCAGGATCATGAACCAGGACCCAAAGCCTAGGATCTATCTAAACTTACAGGGCCTGGACTGTCTTACTTTTTCCTCAGTCATGCTTTAACTTTGACTTGTTCTCCACTGGATCCTCTTGACGATAAATTGCCCAGAAGAGGGAATGCGAAAAAGTCTGTTGTCGAGTTGAAACAGTCTGTAACTAAGAGGTCATCCCCTTTTCTCGCCACGGCCCGTCCTGTCTCGGCATCTTCCTACATTTGGAGGGGACAAGTAAATAAAATGATTGGATAGGAATGCTCGCCCGACTTCTGCTGCATGGCGTTCCAATTGTGCTGCTCTCGTGGGCCCGGGGATCGGCAGTAGAAAGAACCACTTGCAGACTGCAATGTTGTATCCCCCGCTTCTCGAAGCATGCAGATTTTCTAAATTGGCCCGACTGCTACTGTACCTTGCCGAAGACAATAAACGAACAAGAGTTACATGGCGTCGAGATTAATTGTCAAACTGTCAAAACTATCAAGTCCCGGCAGTTGTTGGAGATAGAGTGCCTTGTACTATAGCCTAATAAGACTCTTCAAGGTCAACCTGGGTTCCTGATCCCTTCAGACCCGGAGAGACAGTCACAGACCAGACCCAAAGGCCAAGGACCCCTACTAGGACAGCGTTCAAGGGTGGTTGGCAAGGGAAACAAGGGCCCTCTTCTTCGGCTACGCTTAAGCCTGCGCCTGTGCTGTGCTGTGCTTGGTCTACCTCCCAGCAGAAAAGACATGACATTCGACTTGATACTCGGAAAGTACGTGCGTGGCGACGTACCTACCTACCTTCCCTTCCTTTAAATCAAATTAAAATCAAAATCATTTCTGGTTTTGAATGTGTTTTGAATTTCTTGCAACTTTTGCTTCTCCAAATCTCTCCCCCAAATATTGGTGACAGAGACTGTACTGTACTGCACAACCTCAAGTCGACCTGACCTGACTTACTTCACCTCACCGCAATTCGATTCTTGTCTAAAACAGCTTGATCAAGTATTTTTACTCATCCTCGGTCTGAGCGCAGTCACGCTTATCGTCATTCATCTTGGTCTCGTTCCTTTGCATTTCTGTATTGGGATAATTCTTATCCGTGGTGGACTCTACTCTGTAAGTACCTTGATCTTATTCATAATTCTTGGCTTTTTTCATCCTTTTCATGCACTTTTCCCCCGAGTGGTTTGTTTGGTTTTAGTGCAGTTTTTTACTGGTACTTCTACCTATACGTCCAGTAGTACTTAGCTGTTGGTTCCCTTCCCCCTCCACCGGTTCTCCCCCAAGTCCCAACCAACACAAGCCCCGTCTAAAGTCCAGCCCAGTCCATTTCGAACCGAGCCGAGTCCTTCTATCGATTCTTTCCATGCACAGACTAACTAACAAGCCCTCCCCGCAACCAGTCAGTGACTGATTTACGACATCTCTCTCAACAATCGGATCGATCACCCGACGACAATTCACGATAGGCGCACTTTCTGACTAAAGTCGACCGTCATATTCGACTCATCTACAACACATCCCGACCTTCATTGAGACTGATCCATCGATTGATCGCTTCCCCTCACCTACAACAAAGAAAGCCCTCGAGGCACCCAACCCAGCGTTAAATATCGACCTATTAGCGAAAACCCACTACTATTGCTGTTTCTTTCACCTCAATGCGGGACGGGCGCGTGTATGTGGATGTGGACAAGCAATGGCTTAGGCTTGCGACCGCCAAACATGGACGAACAAGACAACTCTCGATCTGGCACCTCCAGTGATGCTACTTCCTGGAACCAAGCCTCAACCTCCGACCTCAACCTCCCAAGAGACCCAAAGATGGAACGCTCCAGCGCCTCCAATCTGAGGTCCGCATTTCGAAATACATTGATAAATGCCTCCAATACTGTTCGATCCGTAACCCCCGACCCTGTCGACCCTCCTACGCCTCCTACTGTTAGCGTGACGACGGAATCTCTGCATTCTCAAGACGATGTTTTATCGCAGCAGACCTCTCCCCGGTCAATACCCTCTGCCGGGCCTGCTCGCAGGCAGGGCATAGTTTTCAATGAAGTTTTCAGCGAGTCGTACGAAAGCAGTGAATCTAGCCCGCCAAGGCAACACTTGCGGCATACAAGCGGTAGCCTGCGGCCTCGAACGCGCACGATGGATACTTCTATGCTAGCCCAAAGAAGCGTACCACCACCTACATCAGAACGACACCGTGTTGGCAGTGTGAGCTCATCGGGGTCATTACACCCATCAGATGAACTAAGACCGCAGCTTAGCTCGTTAGACTCATTACATCACTCTGTGATATCCGGCCGAGAGTCATTAGGTACACCTAAAGACAAGAAAGCTAGAAGGCTTATGAAGCGGCAATCGTCTCGGCCTACCTCGCCTCTCATCTCTCCACCGCCTACTGTCGATTCACTACCATTGCCCATAGCTACCGATGATGCGAATAAGGTTCTGCTGCTCATGAGAACTCTGTGTGGTCGAATGCGCGGCGAGATCGAATATCAAGGCGAAACAGGCGGCCCCTGGCACAGTGGAGTGGCTTACATCGAAGAAGAGAAGGGATGTCTCATGTTTGATTCGGGTCAAAATGGGCCCTTTCACATCCCTCTCGTTTCCGATCTACGCGGTTGCAGGGTCCTCCCTGTCGATTATCCCGAACTGACTAAAGAATGTTTGGAGTTGGTTTGCCAGCAACCTCCAATTGAAATTTTGATATGTCCTCGGGTAATGGAAGAATTTGATTTGTGGCTGGCGGCTTTGTTATGCTGGCAACAATTGCGTCCAACGGGTATTAAGCTTTCTAATGGTAAGCCAGCTAACCAGGTTATGCCAATGAGACCGGAGCTCAAGAGACATGGCTGGTCGCAAGAGAAGAACAAGCCAACGAATATTATCAAGGTTGGCAAAGTAATGCTATGGGACAAGGGTCTAGCTGTCTCACCGCGGGCGATCGTCAAACGACCATCTACGCGAGATCTTCGCTCGCCAACTACATCGTGGAGACGGGTGTCGTGCATACTCCAAGATGGTGGAGAATTTAAGCTCATGACAGAAAACGATGTCACCGTTCTGTCTATCATCGACTTGTCACAGCTCTCGCGCTGCGCAGTTCAACAACTCGATCGCACGGTACTCGACGAAGAATACTGCATCGCCATCTTCCCTATTTATGCTTCATCATCTACTCATCTTTCTATCTTCCGACCCGTTTACTTGGCGCTCGACAGCAGAGTTCATTTCGAAGTTTGGCTATGTCTCCTCCGAGCCTTTGCAGTACCGGACATCTACCACCTTGACGACCCCGCATCTTCCCAGATTTTGGAATTAGACGATATCGAAACTGAACAAGAAGGCGAGGTCTTCCGACTTGAAAAGACCATCAGTGTTCGAGTTACTGAAGCAAAGATCAAGGCCAGGCCGAATGGGGTTGGTGGAACTGAACCGACGATACACGAGAAACCTGGACGACCGGAGCCTGATCCTTTAACCGGCAATTATCTTGCCGAGGTTATACTAGATGGCGAAGTACGAGCGCGAACGACGACCAAGACAGGAACAAAGAATCCTTTCTGGAGAGAGGACTGCGAGTTCACTGATCTTCCACCCAGTACACCTTTATTATCCGTTGTATTGAAGAGAGTGGAAGGAAATCTGGACAGTTCGAGCAACCTTCTTCAGGCCTCAGTGGGACTACCAAGGACACGCAATCTGCAAGAGTTTGTCGTCGGGGCCGTCGACCTTTCTCTTGACCAGCTCGATCGCGGCAAAGACAGCGAACAATGGCTGCAAGTCTTCGATGAGAAGCACCAGTCTGTTGGACAAATGCTGATCAAGGTGAACCACGACGAGCATGTTGTGCTTCTGTCGAAGGAGTATGAGCCTCTCAAGGACATACTACACCGATTCCCAGCAGGATTGACAAACTCAATCTCGGCTGTTCTGCCCGGGCAATTGCGTCGACTATCCGAGCTATTCCTCAATATCTTCCAGACATCGGGTAATGCTAGCGAGTGGCTCATGGGCCTAGTGGAAGATGAGATCGATGGAATTGGTAACCAGGCTTCCATGAAGAAGTATCGATTCAGCAGTCGCCTTAAGTCCAATGACTCCGTCGATGCAGCGACTGATCGTGAGCTCATTGTACGAGACATGAGCAAGTCTCTCGCTGGAGAAGCGAACTTGCTCTTCCGTGGCAATTCACTATTGACGCAGTCATTCGAATTCCACATGCGTCGCCTCGGCAAGGAGTACTTGGAGGAAATTCTGCAAGAGAAGCTTTTCGAGATCAACGAGATCAACCCGAACTGTGAAGTCGATCCCAGCAAAATTCCTCACGAATCAGATCTCGACCAACATTGGACTGTGCTCATTCACTACACGACCGAAGTGTGGAAGTGCATTGCCAGTTCAGCCAACCGACTACCCCCAGAGCTTCGACACATACTCAAGTACATCCGAGCTGTTGCCGAGGACCGTTACGGTGACTTCTTGCGTACTGTCACATATACTTCAGTATCTGGATTCTTGTTCCTTCGATTCATCTGCCCAGCCATTTTATCGCCAAAGCTGTTCAACCTCCTACGCGATCACCCCCGGCCTCATGCGCAACGAACGTTCACCCTCATTGCGAAGGCACTACAGAAGCTAGCCAACTTGTCTAATTTCGGAAAGCGGGAAGAGTGGATGGAACCCATGAACCGCTTCTTGAACCTTCAAAGACAATCCGTCCGTGACTATATCGATCAAGTTTGCAGCATTCCCGCAGATCGAAACACCACCAACTTTGTTCCTGCCGGTTACAGCACGCCTGTTACCATTCTTGGCCGTTTGAGTCCGACTTCCAAGGAGGGCTTCCCTAGCCTGCCATATCTGATTGACAGCACTCGAAACATGGCAAGCCTTGTGAAGCTATGGGTCGACGCCAAACCAGTCGACGATAAGAAAGAACAAGTGGATCAAGAGCTTCTCGCTTTTAACGATGTCTGCTTTGCCCTCCAAGAACGTGCCGACGCATGTCTCGCCAAGGTTGAAACCGAACGCGCCAGCGAAACAGCAACAAACGTCACAACAGAAGACATTACCGAATCTCTCGAACAAGCTTCCCTCATCGAATCCCTCTCCATATCTTACGGTGGCTCATCAACAGCATGGAATGACGTCTACGAACCTCCTCCACCCGGAAGTTCAGGCAGCGAAGTCAACGACGAAAACTCAGCGCAAAACCAACGCCGCCGCAGCAAAGAGCGTCGTCGTCACCATCACCATCATAAAGAAGGCTGGGAACACCGCAAGCAGCGACACGCGAGCACAGGAGGGAGCGCGAGTGCGAGTAACACGCTCAAATCTAAGAATGGACGCGTGGGACGTACGATCCTCAGCGGTATCATGCGCATAGGCGGACGCGGAGAAAGTCCTGAGGGAAGGGATTCTTCAAAGCACCATAAGTAAACCACATTTATATCCATTTATACACTCAAACACAAACACACACTTATACATACATATACCTTCTTAACGACTAGATGGGGGGAGCTAGTTCTTACGATTGAATGAACAATACAACTTCTTTCCATTACTATGTCTTGTCTCATTTTTTCAACATTTTCATTTTCATCTTTTTTCTCATCATATTAGGCTGGGGGGTTTGTGGTTCATATTTTGCATAGCATACTCCTGGTATGGTTTCAACCGTATTTCATCTGTAAAATATTAGCAATGGAGTTTGTCTTGTTTGTTGGCTGGAAGGTATCAGACCAGGATAACGCTGGGAGTTGTCTGGCGGCGAAGAAATAGCAGAAAGTTCTGGGAACATTAGAAAACAGGGTGGGATTTTGCAGCTTTTAGATCAAACAATAGACATGCTTGCCTAACCATTATCATCTTGATTACAATTAATCTTCATCAGTACTCTGTCCCGGCCTCTAGTATCAAGACAATAGCCACACATTGGTATCACATTCATTAAGGCACCGTATCATATAAAGTAGATTGCAACATATGCAATTCGATGGTATCTCATTCAGCGCCGACTCCTAACCCGCTTTTCCTCGCATGGGTCATGTTATAATAAAAGATGAATCATATCCTCCGCCCATGTCATGTCCACGTTGATTTGATTCTGTAAATACAACCGGCGTTCTATCGCTCATCATGAGTAAAAACGACGCCCTCTATTTTGCGTGATGCCTTCTGGGTAGATGTCACTTAAGTAAAGAACTTCTTGTAAGCAGCCTTCTCCTTGGCAGCGCGAGCGGCAGCCTTGGTTCGGACGGCGTTGAGCTCGCGGGTAATGGCGCTGTCGTTGGGGGCGAGCTTGTTGGCCTCAGTTAAGTCACGAAGAGCAGCCTCCTCGTCCTTGAGGTGGATGTTGGCAAAGCCACGGCGGTAGTAGGCCTTGGCGCGGTCGGCCTCCTTGATTCCACTGACATCAAGGGCAGAAGAGGCATAACGGGCAGCGTCGTCCCAGGCCTCAAGCTTGATGCTGAGTAGAGCTGAGTTGTTGTTGAGGGAGAATCGCAAAGCCTCGAGCTCGTCCTTGATGGACTGGGGCTGGTCATCAAGCTCAGGCTCCTCGTTGATGTAGCGCAGACCCTTCTGGTACTTGTCGAGTCCAAGTGAGTAGTTACCTGACTTGAAAGCGGTGTTTCCGTAATCCTTGCTAGCCTTTGCGATCTTTAGGACATTGACAGCGTCAAGGGTATCGGTGCAGTCATCGGGGAAGTCCTCGTAGGGGTCGCCAAGGGCGTCGGGCTGCTTCACATCGGCAGCAAGGGCAGCGTCGCCAGTGAGCTCACCACAGTCGGCAATGACAGCCTCCTTGGCAGGTCGGTCGCCGGACTGGGTAGTAAGGTTCTCGATCTGTCGAACAACAGACTTGCCGTTGAGGACCTCTCCGAAAACAACGTGCTTGCCGTCAAGGTGAGGGGTAGGGACGGTAGTAATGAAGAATTGAGAGCCGTTGGTGTCTGGTGGGGCAATGCACGTCAGCATCATGACATGATACGAGGGGTCTTTGCTTGGGTAGACTTACTGGGACCAGCATTGGCCATGGATAGAAGGAAAGGCTTCTCGTGCTTGATAGGGAAAGCCTCATCGTCGAACTTGTTTCCGTAGATGGACTCGCCTCCAGTGCCGTCACCAGCAGTAAAGTCACCACCCTGGATCATGAACTGCTTGATGACACGATGGAAGACGGAGCCCTTGTAGTGCAGAGGCTTTCCAGACTTGCCGATGCCCTTCTCACCAGTGCAGAGAGCACGGAAGTTCTCAGCAGTCTTGGGAACAAGGTCGGCATAGAGCTCCATGGTGATGCGACCAACGGGCTTGCCGCCGACTGTGAGGTCGAAGAAGACGCGGGGTCGCGCGGGGGATTCGCCTTCGGTGGCCATTGTGAGGGTTGGTGATGTTTTTGAGGAGTGAGAGTAAAGGGAAGAGGAACCAAGAATACAATGCAGTCGCTAAAGACAAGTTTGAGTGGTCTTTTTGTTATGAAGAAGGGAAAGAGTTATCACGACGTGGGGTTTGCTTGTCCAAGGCAGAATCGCAGAGAAGGAAACAGAAGAGGGGAGCTCCTTTGCCAATTTTGGAAAGGTTCCGTCACGATGCAAGTGATCGTTGCCGCCGCTTATAAGTGGGTAACTTCAGGCTTGGTCGAGGCCAGGGTACAGCTTGTAACCGATCACCAACAAGGAATTGAGCTGAATTGACTGAGGTATAATAACTATAATATGCAGGTTACTCTCAATATCAGGCCATTGTTTCATTATCAATGCCAGTATCAGCATAAAGTGAGGGCACAAGCAGGACACCCTTGGACTAAGGTAGGTAACCTAGGTAAGCATACCCCGTCAGCCCGTCAAGCCCCTCCCGTCCGTTAGAGAAAACCGCAGACAACGCGAGCACCTTTTCTTTTTCTCACACCGGTTATGAGCAACAAACAAGAAACTAAAGTCTCATTTATAACCACGTACTTTATCTAAGTAATAGTGATGAGAACGACACCAAACAAACCCGAGCGGGTGAGTCTGTGTGAGGCTCAACTTGACCCTGCAGCTAAGGTTGGACCCTTGAAGTCTGCTTGGCCTAGCATCCAATCCATTCATATCATTGTGTCTCAGGTGACAAACTGAAATTGTAAAGCTCTACATAGCAACTAGCACTCACTGTCTCGAACAATCCAGTAGACTAAAGGCAAGGGAAAAAGACAATATCATATTGACCAACGCATCCGATCTCATCATCTCGGAGTGGGGGAGGGGCAAGAGGATGGATGAGAGGAGGGGTTGTCAACCCATAACGTATGAGCTGCATATACAGGGATCAGGGCAAGCGACAAGTTCCTCACAAAATCAGTCTAGGGCAACAAGAACGAGACCGAAGGAGAACCTAGAATCTATAGTAAAATTGGGATTTATCATATCAAGATACCTGTTATCTAAAGCCACATTATCATTAACACTCAAGATAGCCTCGTGGTTTGAAAGGGGAATTGACAGAGAACACTTTGGAAACTCAATCAGAAGCCTAAGACTAGGTATAGCCGTCGCTTCCTTGACATTATGGTACCAAATATCAAAAACTTATCAATCTCATGAGCATCTCTTCAGATCGGACTAGCTTCGGAGAAAAACTCAATTGCGTGCACCTTCACCTTCAAACGTGATGTCGCTTTGACCTCTCTTGTATTGCTTTTCCCTCGACTATCGACAAACACGGAATTTCAACCCTTGTATCACAACACCAATGCAGCCTCTCCGGTTACTCATCCAATTAGGTATATCACGGCTGTGTTTGTCGTTGCTTACAGCGTTCAGCTATGTTCATCTGAGCTGATAGCCGTTCCTCTTTCCGAAAATGTGGTTTCTTACAGCAATCGTACCATCGGCTGACTTTCACAACATGTCTCATTAACGAACCTGTAGCAGCTAGCTCTATGAATTTCACCGGACGTCCGACCCTTTTGTCTAGCCTCTCTATTGTATCCCTGTATAGGCTGTGTTCTATATATCGTACATCCTTTATAGAAAGCCACATCTAATCCGACTTGGCAGTGGCTCCGTTCTTGAGCTCAAGGGTGACCTGTACCGTTTGTTAGCTATGCACATACCCTGGAAGAAGGAGAAAACTCACCGGCCCGTCGTTGACGAGAGCTACCTCCATCCACGCCTGGAACTGTCCATCCTTGACTCTCTCCTCCTTGTATCCCGCCTTGACCTTTTGCACAAAGTAGTGGTATAGCCGACGCGCTTCCTCCGGGTTGGCTGCGCCGTGAAAGTCAGGCTTGGCTCCCTTCTTGGTGCTAGCCAGTAGAGTGAACTGCGACACTGTACTCGTCTCAGCCATTGCCCTGAATGTGGCGGAAGGGATGGAGTTTTCAAACTCAGTACTCACCACAGAGAACCTCGCCTTCAATATCGCCCACGCTCTTCTTCCACTAGAATAACATAATGTCAGCCTGTCCCGAAATAAGGTATCAAGGTTCATTTTACCTTGCCGCCCTCTTCGTCATCCCATAACTTCATTCTCAGAACTTTTGCGGCCATGAGATCGGCCTCCTTCTCTGTATCTCCAGGGGCCACGGCCGCGAATGCGAGGACGCCCTTGCCGATGGAAGAGATCATCTCCTTGTCGACGGTGACGGACGCCGACAGGACACGCTGCAGTATGACTGTGAGGTTGGTCAGCTTCAGCTCCAGCCCTCTTGTTTCATCGTAGGCTATTGAAATGCACGCACCCTTCATTTTTGTGATGTGTAAGATTTTGTTTTGTGAATGTATTTGGGAATGCGAGTTGAAATATCTGATGGGCTTGAGTCAAGCTCTTTGTATGTAGATATTGCTCCGTAGCCGGATCGGCATTGGTTCCGACTTTACCGTGTAACTTATCACTCACTCACTCACTTTCATCGCCCAAGAGTATCAATCTCATTCATCATGAAAATTTACTATTCAAGCAAAATTAAAGTTACAAAAGTATGTACAAAAAAGGCGTTCACATAACGAGGAACCATAAATCCTCCCAATGGCATGTATTGAAAAAGGACCCTTTGAAAGCCTCCCTCACAGAGCCAAGGGAGTCTATGTCATGTGAGAAGCGTTTATTCGTAGATGCTGGCACTTAGGCATTAGCTCCCCAGCAAGGTACAGTCGGCTTTAGCGAAAAACCACGTCATTGAATCTACCCCGTAAAGAATATACAGAATAGCACGCCATCATTTGGTCTGCTAAAGAGTATTGCACAATATAACTTCTTTTTGTCGCAAATTGATTGATTTGTAAAATATTAATCTAATTTTCCCCCTGTAATCACTATTCAAGCCCCCCAAAATTCCACCCGCGAACTGTCTCAGCAACTAACCGCGCCTTGCCCCAGGTGACCCGCGCTCAACTGGCCAATCAAAACTGTGCGGCTGCTTGGCCTGATCACTGGCAACATTGGAATCCACACTGGACCTCCCACCTTTGAACCTTAGTAACAAGCCTCATCAAATGCTGGCCAGCCTGTCTGTGTTTGCCTTTAGCAACCGCATTTCATCCACCAACCGCTCGTGGAATTGGACCTCCCAACAACGGATACCCATATCATCACGTACCTATCTTTAACGACGACACCAATCGATATACGCGACGTCTGGTTTATTTATTCACACTAACCTTCCTTGCGACCCCGATTGGCGAGGCAGGTGGCACAACAACACGACGCCCATAAAGGAGTCGACCGAGAAGAGCTCCCACGAACGGCCAGAACTTGCGCCCCTGAGGCTGCATATTTCTCTTCATAATGGCAGCAAGGAAATTGGCCCAAGAGGTCGACAAGTGCTTCAAGAAGGTCTCCGAAGGCGTGGCCGAGTTTGAAGCCATTTACGAAAAGATCGAACAATCGAGTAACCCCGCTCAAAAGGACAAGCTAGAAGATAACCTCAAGCGCGAGATCAAGAAGCTCCAGCGACTGAGGGATCAGATTAAAACATGGGCGGCTAGCAACGATATCAAGGATAAGGCTCCGCTGCTCGAGCACCGGAAGCTGATCGAGACGGTTGGTTCCCACTGACAAACAAGCAAGATTGCATTAGTTCTTTATTGACCCTGTGTTGTGGGAATAGCAAATGGAAAAGTTCAAGGCAGTGGAAAAGGCCATGAAGACGAAAGCATATTCGAAAGAGGGCCTATCGGCTGCTGCCAAACTCGATCCCAAAGAGCAAGCAAAGGTCGAGGCGAGCGAATTCCTCAGCGGTATGGTCGACGAGCTGGAACAGCAAATCGAGACCCTCGAAGCTGAGGGCGAATCGATACAAGCGACCATGAAGAAGGGCAAGAACAACACCGCGAAAGCCGAACGAATCGCCGAAGTCGAACGGGTTATCGAACGACATAAGTGGCACCAGGGCAAGTTGGAGCTTATCAGGAGATCTCTCGAGAATGGCGGAGTCGAGCCTGAACAAGTCACTGAGTTGGAAGATAACATCCGATACTATGTGTCAGATGGCATGAACGAAGACTATATGGAGGATGAGGAAATGTACGAGGAACTGGATCTTGAGGACGAGGAAGGCACCTACGGCATGGGTGCCGACAACGAGAAGAACTCTTCTCTAGATGATCAATCCGTGCAAGAGGACCTGACAACCGACACTGACTTGCCAAAGACGCTGGTGAGGAAGGCGCAAAAGGAAGTTGATCCAGTACGGAGAACATCGTCCCAGACAAAGTCCCCCTTACCCGCGCTCGCAACACTGCATGCTCCGTTACCGACTATTAGCAATGGCAATTCTGGTACACCCGCTATGAAGCCTGCATCGGTACCCTCAAGGCCTGCTGGGGAGGGTCTCAAGTACGCTTCTGCAGCCGCGGCCGCAGCGGCAAGCGACAAGAACAACGTGGGTATTGCACCGTTGCCTCCGCCGCCTGGCGCCGCATCATCAAGCATATCTCCATTGCCTCAATCCCGAAGCAGCGCGACCAACTCCCCTGCTACATCCTCTGCCCAGCCCGCTTCTCAACAGCCAGAATCCAAGCAACCTACGCCAGCTCCTGCTCCTGCTGAGCCCGAACCTGTGCCTACGCCGGCACCCGTGCCCGTACCTACAAAGCAGTCGAAGCGATCGAAGGCTGCTGGAAAGCAAGCTCTGGTGCCAGAAACCTCGACAACGTCGAAGCGTACGTATAATCAGCAACGATATATGATGCCCATGACTGACTTTCCCATAGCCGCAAGAACAAATGGCACATCCAATGGTGTCAAGCCTTCCGAGGAAGAGGAAGAATCCATTTACCACTTGCCAGCATCGTTGCAAGATTTGGTCGATACGTATGAGACTTCTAGGAAGCGTCCATACCATCCTTCAGCACCATCAGCCTTGCGCATGATGAGTGCTAGTCAGGCCAGCTGCCCCGATGTTGTGGATGCCGATGTGCCACGGTCATATCGTCCCGAAGTGCCGGTGCCCCCAACAGGGTCCAACTTCCCCCGCGAGCCACTTGCCCTCTTTGACGACCAAAGATGGTATTCACGCGTCGACCCCGATACCTTGTTTTACGTTTTCTACTACAGACAAGGGTCCGCCCAGCAATATATGGCTGCCAAGGCTCTCAAGGACCAAAGTTGGCGGTTCCATAAGCAATACCAAACATGGTTCCAAAGACACGAGGAGCCCAAGACCATTACTGAGGATTTTGAGCAAGGGACATATCGCTTTTTCGATTATGAAAGCACATGGTACGTAGCGGCCCCCGGTCGCATGAGGTGTAGTGTGCTGACTTGAATGTGCAGGATGAATCGACGAAAAGCCGATTTTAAGTTCGTCTACAAGCATCTTGAAGACGATGTTTGATTGTAAATTCCCACAACATTTGACGATTACGTCTACTGGATCAGTGTGAGAGAAATGGAACGGAGCTATGGGTTCGGGCAGTCTGTACTTTGGTTTTGTGACCTCCCGGAGAGGGCCACATTGGGTGTATAGGGAGATGAAGTCGATGTTAGCGGCAGCATCATCTTCTTTCCTTGTCCTCACTCTTGTTGTTCTTTTGGGACAGGTAAATATGCTACAAGGGGCGTTAGTTACCTCATCGTTTGAGATATGAATACGAACCTTTCTAGTGCTGGGCTGGCTGCAGCCCTGGATGAGAAGTTTTCCCGACGTATGAAAGCAAGTGTGAGTGCTCCGTTTGCCTTGTGAAGTCGCTGGTGGACGTTCACGACGACTGGGTGGTGGAAAGCCTAGCTGTTGAGGAGTCTGACACCATTATCTTGTCCTGCAGCCTCATATTCGGCTGGCGTTCGAGGAAGAGGCTTTGCTTGGTGGCGCACAGCCATGTAACTGTCTGCATTTTTGGCAATCTATCCGAAATGTCTCAGTGTGTCAGCCAATACAGTAACGTCTGGATTGCAGCCCAAGTAAGGCGTTCCGGATGATAGATTCTGAAGAAAAGAACTTAGCAACTGGAGCTACTGCGTTGCTGCCCAAAGGTCGGATGAATTCCGAATGCCGAAGTCATCTAAGATGGTATAAGTATAAGAACAGAATGAAACTTGATGGTAAGAAGCTGATAGCTTGTCGGAGCTTATCAACATCATCAAGCCGCTGGTTTCCTTCCTGTGTCAGCTATCAAAACAACGCCTTGCGTGGTTTGACATGCTACCACCTGAAGCAAGGCAATGCTACACCTGTAGCACATTTCACTTTATCGCAAACGACGTGGCTCTCGGAGATGGCAACGCAGATGAGTAAACGAAGCACAAACAGATCCTTGCTGTCCCAGGGTCACAGATGCAATTACATATGCTGTCTTGAACCTTCTGTTTGCCCATTGAGCCTGAGCTGACATGTGTATGACTTGATCAAGAGAGAAAATGTCACAGCATAGATAATTTCCGTTCGCTCTTTAGGCGACAAGGCCGTCACCAAAGGGTGTGTTGTCGTTGAATTCAAGGCTGGCGAAAAGGGTGCCTCGGTAACATCATCGCCATCGACGCTGTTGCCTTTTCCCTGTGCTTTTTGCAATGTGCCTATCAGGCAGGCCCTGGCAAGGCAATCTGTTCGTTAGCGCTCGTCAGCGCTACATTTGTCGGTGAGGTTGGCTCCTCTACGAAGAACAAGGTTGCGGCACAGCTCTGGGCGAGTTGTCATCCATCATCAAGTTGAAGGGCCCATTCGAGAAGAGAGTTATCGCCCCCAACTGAATCGGCGTTCGCCGTGAAAAGTGACCGGGATATGAAACAAAACCAATGCAAGATACATCAGGAAGGCTTCTGGAAGGCTTCTATGCCTGTCATCTGGCCTAAAGTTTCGCCCACGCAGATCCCTCGATACGAGAAAGAGATACTCTTAAGCGGGCGTTAATTCCGCACAGCGAATGGCATGGATCAGGTTGTCACGGATGGGGATGTGTCCGATGACCTGGTCGAAGGTGATGATTTCATTGCCAGCGAGCCCTTTTCAACGCTCTTAGTGCACTTCTTGTTCGAGACTTCAGTCAGCCTCACTAATGCTCCCCAAGCTCGCTTGAAGACGTCAACCGTTGTCGAGTGAGTTCACCGACAGTCACCTTTTCGGAAAATTTCCAAACGTTGGCCTGTCATTGCCGGAGAAAGATCCGGTAGGTTGTACGGGCGAGACAAGGCGCCTATGCTTCTGTATCAGGCGTAAGGACACTTATCTTTTTCTGACCAGCCCGGACGCCTTGGGAGGCTGCCTCGTCAAAACTTTGATACATGTCAAACTGACTGTGATGCGTGAGTCTGGTAGATGCAGGGAGAGTTACACAAGTCAAACGACAAGTGACCGTGTTGTGGGGAGCTGTGAAGGTGTGGCAGATGGTAGAATGACGATGCCGGGTTTATTTTGTCTGTGCTTTTGCTGTGCCGGATGCATCGAGGTTGTTTGACTCCCATTTGCCATTACCTGATAGAACTGACTGACCCAGACTAGTTGGATAACCAAGACCAGATCCAACAGGCAGCAGAATAAATTGTTTATTGAGTTGATTGATCAACATCTATGGCAAAGGAACAGCCACGTTATTGGTGAATCTCCTGAATTTCTCCATAGTGTTGCGGCTCGTGCTTGTGCTTGTGCTCATGCTTGTGAGCAGAGATCGGCACAACAAGTTGGTGGTTGTAGTTTGGTACCGTACTAATGCGAGGCATCGACTTTAGGCCACCGCATAGTGTTTGTAGGGTGCAGATGATGTGATGTGATATGATGGGATGAGATAGGAAAGGATTAGGGAAGAGACATTGATGCAGGTGCAATAGACTAATCAGCATCTGTCTTCTTTCCAATTAATTTTGACAACTCTATTGGTAACGGAAGGCACCCAGTAGCTGCAATCAATTGGGCAATAGTGGGTTCGGCAGCTAACACAGTCGGCCAGGACACCCCTTGGAAGTTAGAAGGTACGCAGGGGGTAGCTGCAGGAGGAGCAGGAGGGGTAACGACTGCGATGGATTATGGAGGAAGTGGCAGCCCAGCAAGCTCCAGGGCAGGTACAGTACCGGCTGACCTGAGGTGCACTGCATCTTTGCAGTGTACCACAGATTTACAGAAGGTACAGTACTTTTCTGTCCTGCCTCGTTGTTCTGCCACCACCAAATCATCCTCGTTCATCCCTCCATCGTCATTTTCAACCTGTCTGCTCTGACCGATCAAACAAGATGGACTAAGACCAATCCCGGCCCATGTCGATCTAATTCCTCCCGCTACCGAGAGTCAAAAGCGATGATTACCGTCCCCAGTGGACACACCCATGCTGTTTCCTTCTGCACCGAAGCTTCTTTGAAGGGCGATGAACAAGACTAATGTCGGTCACAAGCACGTAGATATGGATAAGCCAAGCCAACTTTACCTTTGGTATTGACCGAAATCTGCTGAGCTGGCCTAGCACAGCCCCTATCCTACAGGACTGTCAATATTCGCTTATCGCTTGCTGTCTCTACAGTCAAATCACTGCCGCATCCATTCCCGCCAACCCGTGCCAGAACCATTTGTTAATTGATATTCAGCCCCAGCGCATTGCCACGCCCAGTGGCCGCCCAACCGGTAACATCATGGCTTGCCGACCCCAAAATGTGTCTGCCAATTACTGCACAAATGAAACGGTCATTCTTCACCTGCAGCAGAAGCAGCCAAGACGAGTGCCCTGAACGGGTTTCTTCCCACCCTTGCGATTTCTTGCCTGAAGCTTAGTCCCAGGCCGGCATGAGCACACTTCCCGTAACTACAGACCAGTGCTTCAAATGCACAATTCCATTGGGCTTGCCAGCGGTATACACTTTTATTGCGCCGTTCCGGTTGACCCGGGGCTCCATTAGGCGACCAGAAGCTTGTGCCTTTCTCACGCCAGAGCTTAGCTTAGTGCCCTTGTTCCTGGAGTTTTCTGTCTGGCCTTTCAAAGAGCTACGTTAGCTCCTTTGTTACTGTTGCATCGCCCGTCATCTTGTCTTCTTCAGGACACCGGCCAAGAATGCGTCGCTTCTTGATAGGGCGCCTACAGCCTTGACGTGGTCTCTGCATACTTGTTGCTGTCTCCATTAAACTTGACTTTGCCCTAGTCCCCCAACCAATTGACAAGTGTCGATTGACTTACACGCATCACGAGCCAGCTTGCGCCAGATGCTGCTTCGCCTTAGACCCTTGTCCTGCCCATTCCCCCTTGTCTTCCTCCAGCCTTTGGTCCTGGAACTGGTTATCTCTTAGCTGTCTGTCATCTAGCTCATCATGCCCTACCTTATCGTGGGTTGGTCCGGGTTGTATGGATTGGGTTCCCCGGCAGCTACCCCGGTCATATTCTCAACCCCAGGACTTGCACTAGAACCCTGACGACACTTTCTAAAGTCTTGCTACTAGATCTGGCCGCAGTTGTTTGTACATGGAGTCCCTACAGTTTCAAGTCCATACTGCCCTTTACCTTTTCTGTATTACACGAATGACTCCCACCTCGCCTCACTGACCAATGTGCGATTTGAGCCTCACCTTGACTTATACGTCCTGCCCTGTACTAGTGTACTTCGTGAAGCACCCCTTCTCCCATATCTCTCCCAAGCATATAACCACGACTCTCATCCTCTTTTTACTTCATTCATCAATTCATTATCATCCCATCCACTCTCATGCCACAGACTTCTTCACTTCCCTTCCAAGACCGCCATCAAGATATCACTTTGGTTGCGGACTATACCTACATATTCTTTGCATCACTTACAACTTCTCACAAGCCGACTTATAAACTATCGACTCGTCCTATCAAGCACCCGTGCTTTCTATATCATCGCTGATTAACTCGTCCGAGAAAGACTTCTTCATTCTTCAGAAGAAGTTGCCTATATCAGTAACGGATTCACTATGAGCTCTTACCAGGGATACGGTCACGGCTGGTATGGCGCTTCCTCGCCTCAGGACCCGGTATCATCACCTTCAGAATACTATGGCGGTTATTACCAGTCCCAGCCTTTGGTCAGAGATTTGAGTTCCGGGGCCAGCTCGCAGGCTTCAACTATTCCAGAGTCACCGATGCAGCGCAACTCCTATGCTTTGTACGGTTCATCACCAACGAACTACTCTGGCTACCAACAGGCGTCAGATTATCAGCAGTATTATTCCTCCGGACAATCCAGGGCTGAGGAGTCTAGTGTCCCCAGGAGTGAACCGTACGTACAACCCATTGCCTGATAGTTATCTCTTCAACGCTAACTCTTGTATCCAATTAGTGGTAACGACTGGCCAGTGTCCTGTCTTCATCCTGGCTGTACCTCTCGCCCTTTCAAGCGGACTGCGGATCTTCAACGTCACTACAAGAACACTCATGCTCCTGAATCGAGCAAGGATGTCTACCTATGTGACTACCCTCGATGCACTCGATACCATGAGCCCTTCCACCGTCGAGATCACTTTCGAGATCATCTTCGCGAATACCATCGTGAAGATATTCAGAAGCGCGGAGCAACTGTCGACGAGGCATGGCTCCAGGATCGCTATGCGCCCTCTAGCTGGTGGCGTTGCCCACGCTGCCTTGTTCGAGTCTACGTCTCCAAGAACGGCTTTGAATGCCCTGGATGTAAGACATCTTGCGAGTCTAAGCGAAAGGAGAAGCGTCGCAGCCGATCCTGAAGTGTGTGAGCATGGACACAGCCTTGCACACGGCAACAACCAACCACAAGACACCACAAAGCCTGGCACTTAATGGCTTGAAACTACAGCGTTACCCTTCTGAGAACACATATCGACTAAGCCCATTCAGATCAAGGCTTTTTGCACTATGTCAGCTATCTACCTGCAGATTGTCCTTGCTTCTGATAGCTCACCGATACGAAATATCATCTGGAATCAACCCAGCTTCGACAGCGGTAGCCTTAGCTGGAGCATACTGTTACATCGAGGATAACGAAACGACTTCAATTCGTTCATGGCCTCGCATGCATGCACCCTATACACATCAAGAAACAGCACTTGTGCAGACTGGTCATTGTGCCAGGCATTCTCAATCTTGGCCTTTCCTCCATCATTCCTGTCGCTCACTCACAACCATCAAACGTCTTAGAGATCCGCAAAAAAACGCCCATGCATTGCCGATCTTATCCCCACTGGGACGTCACATCACGCTGAGGCTGACTTGAGAGAATTGTTCTAGAAGCGGGGCACTTTGCGGGGATTTTCAGCGTGGCTGTGTTATGCACGATGGATGCTTCTGTCATGCTTCCATTCCTTCTTTCGAGTTTCCTTTCTTGGATAGATCTACTATGACCTTACCGGAGTTCACGATTCAAGCTGAAGGCAACGAGATAAGACTTGTTGTTTATTGGCGGGTCGATCACGCAGTGACGTTTATGACGAGATATGAGGCCAACCAGGTATATAGAATGTTTTATTGTATAGACGGTGGGAGTTTTGCTCTTCTTTCTGTATGTCTAGGTAGTCTTAGAATTTATGGCGCATTTAGAGAATTCCATACACCTTGTTTTTGTTCCACATACATCAGAACCCATGATAACCACAACGAATTGCCTCACTTGAAGATGGCGATGCAACTTTAGCCCCTTTGTTATCTCTTTACTCCCCTTTATGTGTGACATAATAGTAAATTCCCCTGGCCTGAACTTGTGCAACGAGACAAGAGATAAGTGAATAATAGCAGATCATCCTTACTTAGACCCTAGTCGCCCTGCAAGGTTACGTTCCCCGCTGTGCCCACGGACGCAGTGTACGATTTACACGGCGCCGGATGTTCTCCCCAGGCCACCTTGCGCGATGATTATGGCGCACTGCATTTCCAGCTCGTGACCACATACGTAGCCGGTGGGTTTTTGAGCCCGTGTTGACCTCTGAGTCACTTCTCGGCCAAGAGTCTTGCTTTGTCTCCAACGTGTTAGTCTTCCTCAATTGGATCGTCTTCGTAGTTGGGCATGGCGCGGAAATCAGGCCGTCCCTTGTCCCTGCGCTTCCTCAATCGTCTGCCCGATTTTGGTGGAGCATACAAGGAGCCGGATGGTGTATTAGAGGATACTTCACCAGCTAGTCTTCCAGTGAAGAGTTGCGGCTGGTGGAATTTGAAATCGGCCTGCGGCGGCTGGGGTGAGGACGGCTGCGCCGTGGTCGAGTCAATAGTGTCTGTGATATCGGTTCTTGCGGCAGCCTCCGAAGATGGATCTTCTTCCAACTCTGGGTCTTGGTCTGCGCCCAACAGTTCTTCTATCTGATCGCTCGTCATATCAAGCGTGATGTTATTAGCTAATAGGTCTCGTGATTCTGAAGGGGGTTCTGCGACATCGCTTTGCGGTGCTGCCGAGCTCGAAGGAAGTAATGGGTCCTCAATGGCACACAGAGTCTTTGTCTTTCCTAGACCCAGATCACGTTTCGTTTGTTCAGTAGCCTCCCCACAGGCTTTACGCTTGGTCTCGGCAGGATCGTCGTCGAAAACGAACCTTTTCCAGATTTCGTCCTCGTCTTCAGCGTCTGTCATTGTCTCTGGGTCAACTTGCTTTTCAATTGACGCTCCATGTCTTTCTTCGTTTTCCGTCAAGAGATCTAACAGATCCTGGGCCTTGTGAGTCATTCGTGGATTCGCCCGTACTGGAAGAACTGGATCACTTTGGGGCTTTATAAAAGACTCGCTTATACCATGGTTCGGGCTTCCCGATAAACTGCAAGTCTCTACTTCAGTCGACACACTGGGTAAGTGGCCTACTGCCTGCATTCGCGGCAGCTCAGGACCAGGATGTGGTATCTCGTCCTGAACACTGTCTGATGCAAGTATGCAGGGGCTAGATTCTGATGATTGTAATTGTGGCTCGCCGAAAATGCTTGAAGATCTCTGTTGTAAAGCTTCGTTCCGCAGTGAACTCGACATCTTTGTGTGGTCTTCTGACGAGTTCCAAAAGTGGCTGATACCAGGAGTGACAGGCCTTGAGGGGTGGTCTGCTTCCTTCATTTGATCTGGCTCTTTTAGTGCCGTTTCTGCACTGGGATTAAGCCACAAGTTCCATCTTATATCTTCAGATGCGATACGTGCGTTAGGGCGTCTTGGAACGCCTAGGACTGCGGCAGTGCTCATGTTTTCCTCAGTTCCAGGAGATCCAATGTCGAGCATGGGGGATCGTGTCTTCCGGGTCGGCTGTGGTTGGTGTATGATTGGCGTGTGAGCATTGACGATGAATCTCGGCTCTTTGAGTCCTTCCCGCCAATCTCCTTGCTGGCCAGTGTATCCATATGCAGTATTGTGTCCAGTGTCTGAAGAGCTGGATGGTTGGTTTCGTGAATCATCATGACTTTTAGGACCTCGAGGCCCTGTGGTGATTTTCATGGCCGCTTGCACATTTGGCGTATGTTGGTAAGGCGATATTGGTTCCAGCCTTGGAGTACTACCTGGCGTTGTACCCAAGTGAGCAGCAAGATCTTGTCTCGTGGCGAGGCTCCGTACTGAATTGCTATCCCGGCTCCAGCGAAGATTTTGGCTACCGATATTGATCCTCATTTCGTCGTGCGTCGGTCTGCCTAGTGCTCCCTTATTGTGACTATGGTTTGGGCTCGGCCTGTGTGGTGACAGGATAGACTTATGATTCTGTCGGAAATTTCTCGTTACTCTTGATCTTGGAGAATGATCTTTCTGTGCAGCGAAGCCCACCATCAAAGGCTTTTGGGTACTGACTCCGGTCCAGTCTCCTTTTTCAAGCAATTTTCGTCTTTTCCTTGCAATGTCCGTTTCATGATCGTTTTTGTTCGTACAACGAGCTGGAGAATGATCAATCTGGCCATCTGGCTTTGAAAGTTCAAGGCTGACTCCTTGTATAGAGTTCTGGCGAGGCGTTCTATTAGCATCGTGTTGCCTGTGTATGAGTTTCCTTTTAGAGGTTTTCGGTTTCTTTGCAGGAGTAGAAGAAATCGACTGACGATCTTGATGTCGTTCCGTCTGCGGGATGTAATCAGGGATAAAGGACTCAACAACCAATCCTTTGCTAGATGCAGGGGCATTCTTTCGAGCTCTAGCTTTGGCGAAATATTGCTTTTGCCGGGCGGCGTCCTTGTCCCAGCCTTTTCGGCGGGAGTGACGGGCTAGTGCACCTTCAGTCCAATTCATGTCAAGACGAAAGGGATAGGCATCTGAGGTAAGAATAAAACTTGTTTGTAGAGAGTTGATACGAGTAAAAACCGAGAAATCTGTTGCATATTTCATAACTGGGATGAGTACGTGGTCGTATTATTGTGAGAAGGCAGTTACTGCCGGTTTGGCGACTGCCTGCTCAACACAACTTTCCATCCCCTGTCTCGAGGAAGGACCAACGCAGCATTGTCACAAGACTCCTTCCCATTCACTTAGATTCCGCAAACATTCAATTCGGGCTATGGGCATATTCTGTGCCCTTGTACTGCGAAAGAGGAGCAATTGTGATTAAGTTTAATATCGACGCAATGAAACAATAGTACTCATGTAAGTAGTGCTTGAAAAAAGGATGCACAAAGTTTTGTGATACTACATTTCAACGGAAACCAAGAATCTGCACACACTCTCTCTTCACTAAGTAGTCTGTGCTAGTCAGTCGCTCACGCTTACAAGATGACTAGCCTTTAGGGTTAAGAGATCTAAGTATTAGATATTGTTTCTCGTTATATCGATATTTTAAACATCCATAGCTCACTTACACAGCCTTAGTGACACGGTGTTAATTACGGGTCATGGTCGCTATAAACACGGTACTCGCACAGGCCAACTAAGCTTCAAGGGTGATGACGGCGGGGAGCTCGAGTCCCTGAACCTACGTGGAGCTGCATCTAACATCTAGCGCCAAGACGACACATTTCACCAATAACCACAACTACCGTCCTGCGCAAACCGATTTTTTTATGTACCTGCGCCCATTGAACAATCATCATCATGGCTGACGCAGAGGAGAAGGCCCGCAAGGAGAAGATTGCTGCGGCCAAGAAGCGAGTCCGTTTGCCCCTCCCTTCTTATCCTGTCAATTGACTAACTCGATGCGATTCCAGGTCGAACAAATGAAGAAGAAGAAGAAGGGTGCTCCAGCCAAACAAACGAAGGCAGAATCACCTGAGACCCCTGCGCCCGAACCTGTTGAGGAGAAGGTCGAAGACGCCCCTGCAGTCGAAGAGAAACCCGCCGAAGAACCAGTTAAGGAGAAGACGGAGGATAAGCCAGCAAAGACGCCTGCCACAGACGCGAAGAAGCCTCTTAAAATCGAGACCAAAGACGAAGACGATAGTGATAGCGACAGCGACAGTGAGAGTGAGAGCGATAGCGACGATGAGAACTCGGCTGCAGCTACCCCATCCCTGGCACAGCAGTCAAAGCTGAGGTCAACGTCTTTCCGCGCCGGCTCTATTCCTTCAGGAGGGGCAGCATCTCCCTTTAGCCCTAACAGCGAAACTGCACCGGATATCTACAGAAAGCACATGGCTCGGATTGAAGAGCTAGAGAAGGAAAACAAGCGTTTGTCTAAGGAGGCTGCCGATTCAGAGAAGAGGTGGCAGAAAGCCGAGAATGAGTTGGCCGATATCCGCGAGGCCGAGGGTGAGGAACCTGTCAGGACCGGCCGTCACGATGATGGCCTTTGGGACAGTTTGGTAAGTGGCAGGTCTGTGGTTTGCTTTTGAGCCCACTAACCGTTCAACAGAAGAGCCAGTTAGCCTCCCTCGAACGTCAGAATTCTCAGCTCCAACAACAGGTGTCGCGTGGGCCAGGTCATGGCCATCGCCAATCCGTTTCAATGGCTACACCACCAGCGGATTTCAAAGCTGAGTTGGAGGCCAAGACAGCAACCATCGAGTCCATGGAGATTGAGATTTCGAAACTCAGAGCACAGGCTGAGCGTCACGCCAGCGGATCAACATCGGAGAAGGAGCAGGTCACTGCTCTTGAAGACAAACTCGCCCGTGCTGAAGCTGCAGCAGGCAAGGCTCAGCGCGAGCTCCAGGACCTCAAGCGCAACCTCGAGAGAACAGCAGAGAAGGCAGTACGCGAGGGTAGCGAAAGAACGAGTGCCGAAACGAAGGTGAAGACGCTCGAGCATGAACTCGAAGAAGTCAAGAACGCGCGCGACGAGCTTGAGAAGAAGGTGGAAGCACTGGATAAGAAAGCCACGACTTTGACCACCTTACACAAGGAGCAGGATTCTCGTTTGCAGTCAGTTAAGAAGGAAAAGGAAAAGGCGGAACGTGAGGTCACCGAGTTGCAAGCAAAGGTCGAGAAGCTCGAAAGTGAAAACACGAAGCTCAAGAGTCGCAAGTCTTTGGAAGGTGGCGGCGGATTGGACGATGAAGGTGTTGACGAGCTTGAGGATGAGGAACGACAAAAGCTCGAGAGGAAGATCCGCGCTCTTGAAAGTGAAGTTCACGAACTTCGAAGTGGAGCATGGATTGAAAAGCGTCGTGAATTGGAGGCGACCAGCCCAGGCTTCCAGGACGTAGATCTCTCTACTGGGAATCCTTTGTCTCCAACTGGGCGACGGAAGTCTGGTCCTGGGGGTATTGGTGACTTCTTCACAAGCGGTCTCAATGCCCTTGCTGGAGGTGGCGACGACGAATTTCTCGAAGATGATGATATGGACTTTGATGAAGATGCGTTCCGCAAGGCGCAAGAGGAAGAGTCCAAGAAACGAATCGAGCGTATTAAAGAGATCAAGCGATCACTTAAGCATTGGGAAGGCTGGAGGCTGGATATTGTGGACATTAGGAGAGGAGGTAATGAAGGTGCTGGTGAAATCTTTGATGTCTAAGATGAGCGCAGTCGTTTGCAGACCATGTTGAGTGAAACATGGTATGATGATGGAATGTATCATAGAATAGAAAGATGTTCCGAAATGATATACGAATTGGATTGATGGTCTCTTTCAATACCTAAGCTACACAACATTTGGCGTTATCTGGTCTACCCCAGCAGTACCCTGCATCCTACCCTGTAACCATTTTTTCAACATAACAAAGACACGATGCTATCACCAATACTGAAGCCTTTACCGATGTGCTGTTGGGGATGGCATTGGTATATGGATCTGCTAGATATTTTGTGAAGTTTATGTAGTCGTCAAGCAGTTGTCAGTGACCATATAACCGAAGCACAAGTTACATCATAGTACTTGTCAGAAGATCAATAGCAGCATGCTGTTAGGAGGAAAAGGAATCAAACAACAAAGAGATGCCATGTTGTATTTAACAGAATCGCTGCCATTACGATCCTTATCAGTCCAGAAGTGTAACATGGCTCGGCATTACATTCCTTTTGTTCTTGTTCGGACTTTGACCGTGAAGCAATATGCTCTCCCCGATGACGGCGCGGAGAGTGGATACTCCGACCGGAGATCCGAGACCGAGAACGGAGATGCGTGCCGCGCCGAGATGCAGAGCTCCGTGAACTATTAATCCCGGTCAAGTTTCAATTGAGTTTAGTAGCAGCGCTGAATAATCAAGATATATGAAAGTGCTGGATTAGTTATCAAACAGTGATGTCCTAGAACCGATCTGTCTCAAACATATTTATAGCTCAAGCCGACATGTCACTATTGAACGTATAAAAGTACTACAATGTCGTGTGAGGCATTCTTCCTCGGCAATAACAACACCGAGATGAGGCAAAAACGAGAGCAGCTGTCATGCACGAGATGCGTGCCTAATTGAAAGCCAAGAGAGACATGGCTTCTGCTTCCCCCACTGAAGCGGGGAACCAAGTACGGAACCCATCAACACTAGCGCTAAGCAACCGTCGAGGCTGGGACTGGGACTGGCTAGCGGCTTTTTCTCTCTGCTTGCAGCTCTTGATGAAGTGCCCCAGCTCGGTCAGGTACCGAGCCTCATCCCCAAAAGAACCTGGCAAGAAGAGCATGGAGAATACTCGAGACACGCCCTAACTGTTGGGGGAGACATGATGGGGTTTGTGAGCATCTCAAGACTCTAGAAAAGTATCGTGAGATTCAAGAACAGAGCGTAGGCTGAGCTTCATGTATAGTACGGAAACGTCATATGTAGACACTTTAGATAGAGGGACGATAAACCCCTGTCATAGCATGCGATTGTCTAAAAAGATCATGTCAGCCATGTTTATTATCCCGCAGTATCCGTCTTCGGAAGGCCGTTGTCGGAAGAATTAACATGAATATCCTTTGAGTTCTTTTCCTCTATTTTGGCTGAATTCCCATCTTTGCATCACCATCATCTCTTGCCAGCAGCTTCAACTCATCAGCAGAATTTATTGTGCAGAAGACGACGTTTCGTTCGAGTACGGTATTGTAAGTGCAGCTTTCCATGTCAGGTCATGTCATGCCATTTGTTAGCTCCATGAGAGGTCAGAGGTCAGCCACAAAGACCTGTCATGATACCTATATTGTATATTGCATCGTCATGGACCAACGAGAAGTCATCGTTGCTGTCCTTTCTGGACTTTGCATTTCATGAGAGTTTCGCTTTTCGCACCCCTCAAGAAAGAGAGGAAGGAGGCAAATATTTTATCCAAGAGACTCAAACATAGATCGTCTCATACCTTTATTCCCCCTCCTTCTGGTGCAGCTTATTACTCGCGCAACTGTTAAACTAACACCTGACGATTCCCCCAGCTTCAAACGTATCGACTAGCGGCGCCTCATTCAATCAAATTCACCCCGTCTCATTGGGGGGAAGGTCACATTAACTTACCCCATATTCTTCGCATCGCATCGCATCGTCGGTTTTCCTCTCGGTCGCCGCCACAGTAACCGGCTACTTCCTCGGCTGTCATAGTAAAAAGACCCCAGGCACCTTCCTGGTCCGACCCTCCGATCTCCACCTCCGAACCCCAAACCAACCGCCCGTCCGTGTTGTTGCAGGCAGTTGCACCCCGCCCCGCGCTTGCTTGTACAGGAGCAACCTCATTCTCAGGAAGGACCTTCCTTAGCCCAAGCTTGAATCAAGTCAATCTCCCGGCGTCGATTCCCGAGTCCGGTTCCCGTTCTCGTGCCGTAACAACCCTTCTTATATCTTCTTTTATAAACCTCCACCCTCTTCTTTTTCTTCTCTTTTCTTGCCCATCATGCCCGTCGCTGCTCTCGCCTCTTCAGTTCCGCGATCTCTTTTCTCGTCTTCGCTGCGCCGTGCCGCTTATACCTCTACTACCGTTCGCCCTGTTCGCGCTTCATTCGGTGCTATCCAAACCATCTCTCCCTTCGCCTACCGCACAATGGCTTCCTCTACCCAGAAGATCAAGGTCAAGAACCCCGTCGTCGAGCTCGACGGTGATGAGATGACCCGCATCATCTGGCAGGTCATCAAGGACAAGTTCATCCACCCCTACCTCGACATCGACCTGAAGTACTATGATCTCGGTCTTGAGTACCGTGATGAGACCAACGACCAGGTCACCATTGATGCTGCCGAGGCCATCAAGAAGTACTCTGTCGGTGTCAAGTGTGCCACCATCACTCCCGATGAGGCTCGTGTTGAGGAGTTCAAGCTGAAGAAGAGTAAGTCAATACCCGTCATGCATGGCCTTAGTTCGCGCTGCGTCTTGCTACTTCCCCCCACCAATCGCAACCCCGCATATATGAGAACATGCAGGAGAAGCGACATGAGGGGCAGCAAGCAGAAGCATGGCGAATTAGACATACAGTAAGCTTATTTGAATCGAACATTGCTAACTTGCATGTCCAGTGTGGCTTTCCCCCAATGGCACCATCCGAAATGCTCTTGGAGGTACCGTCTTCCGTGAGCCCATTGTCATCCCCCGCATTCCCCGTCTGGTTCCTGGCTGGAAGAAGCCCATCATCATTGGCCGTCACGCCTTTGGTGACCAGTACCGCGCCAAGGATGCTGTCCTTCCCGGTCCTGGTAAGCTCTCCATGGTCTACACCCCCGAGGGTGGCCAGCCTGAGGAGATCGAGGTCTTCCAGTTCAAGGAGGGTGGTGGTGTTGCCCAGACTCAGTACAACACCGACGAGTCCATCACTGGATTCGCCCACGCTTCTTTCAAGCTCGCCATTGACAAGGAGCTCCCTCTCTACATGAGCACCAAGAACACCATCCTCAAGAAGTACGATGGTCGCTTCAAGGACATCTTCCAGGAAATCTACGAGTCCACCTACAAGAAGGAGTTCGAGGCCAAGAAGATCTGGTACGAGCACCGTCTCATCGACGACATGGTCGCCCAGATGATCAAGAGCTCTGGTGGTTACATCATGGCTCTCAAGAGTGAGTTTGCTCCGATGGAATGACTGAACACTCGTTCAGCTTCCTATATATCCTTCAATGCATGAAACGAGAATGCTAACAGATTTCTAGACTACGATGGTGATGTCCAGTCCGACATTGTCGCCCAGGGCTTCGGCTCTCTCGGTCTCATGACCTCCGTCCTCATCACCCCCGATGGCAAGACCTTCGAGTCTGAGGCTGCCCACGGCACTGTCACTCGCCACTACCGTGAGCACCAGAAGGGTAACGAGACCTCCACCAACCCCATTGCCTCCATCTTCGCCTGGACCCGTGGTCTCATCCAGCGTGGAAAGCTCGACGACACTCCCGATGTCGTTGCCTTCGCTGAGGGCCTTGAGAAGGCTTGCATTGACACTGTCGACATTGACGGTATCATGACCAAGGATCTTGCCCTTGCCACTGGCAAGTCTGAGCGCAAGGACTATGCCACCACCAACGAGTACCTTGACGCTGTCGAGCGCCGCCTCAAGAAGACTCTTAAGGAGAAGCTGTAAACGTCTCGACAACAGTTTCAGTCTTTCCCTCGATCACTACCTCCGCTTCAACTCTTATGGTCTCTTATGCAACTGCAAGAGCACCCACTCTTTCATGAACTCTTCAAGTGTCGGCGTCGAATTTGTTGTCACCATCTGAATAGCATCTCACTCCAGTCTTGAAAACCTCAAGAGCGTCACTTCTTGGGGTCTCTTGGCCCGTCACCTCCTCAACAGAAAGGACGGTAGCGTCGTCAAGAGCAATCATGCACCGGAACCCGCTGCAAGGTCACATGCAGCGGGCTAACGATTTATGAAGAGCGTTCCTCCATAGTTGGTTGGACAGGATGTTGGGCTTCTGAATATGTGAAAGCAAAGATATCAAAGAGGAGGTCAGCATGATATATCCCATATGGTACAGGAATAGATGCCATATAGATAAAAGCTTCTTGCATGTTCTTAGCACATAGACATAATGGGATACCCAGCCCTGCTTTATAGTTTTCCTCACCTTGCTCTTCCCCGGTCCCTGACTTGTGACTCCGTGATCGCCATAGTACAATCTTCTTTAGTTCCTCTTAGTCGCGGAGAAATGGAGTCATAACATCAGTTCAAACAAAGCTTAAAGCAAATCTATTGGATCGTGATATCCCTGTACCGACTTCTCTCACATGAATGGTACATTAACGCACATTGACTCTTGCAAGATGCCACTTCGAACGCCTCTTTTTTCATACTGCTTGCTGTTAAACCTCGGTAGTTGTCCGTAGCTAGCGTAACCGACACCCAATCTCCAAAATAATTCCTAATTGAGAAAAGAAATACCAGTAGCAAAAAACTCCCTATTCTCCCGTCCCCATCCATCCCCTCCCTTCCAAAAGAAACCTAATTTTATCCCCGTCTGTCTGTTCCCGCGCTGGAGAATGCCTCGGCTTAAGCCTGCATGTGCACATATAAGGAGATGGATCGTACCAAAGAACTGATAATTAAAGATTGAGAATGACACCCATAAGCCCGAGTTGTCCCGATCGAGATGGCCCTCGGTTGGCCGGAAGGATCACCACGGTTGTGGGTGCATGCGGTTGTGAAACCAGGATTGTTGCTGCATACATACGGACTTCGTCCGTGAGGCTCCATTCTTGATCTCGATAGTAATACATGTTATGTGCGCCTGAACCTTGTATAGAGTAGAGCGGCTTCTTGTCTCTCAGAGACTACCTGAATCTAGTCGGTTCGGTCGATAGAAATCTCCTTATCCTTCTTCGACTTGCGCGCACTGGGTGTCCCTTCTGCTTCGCTCTTACGCTTCTTCTTCGTAGGCCTGGTCGATGAGCCTCGGGGCTTGTATCCCGTGTCGTCCTCGTTATTTCTCTTGCGCTTGCCCCGGCTGACAGGCGTTGAGGCAAAGTCTTGCTCCTCATCCATGCTGGCATCGACGTCGCGGTCTGCTGCAGCTGCACGAACGGCAGCGCTGACACGCTTGCCCCTTGTGCTTGCTCTTCCACCACGCTCGCCTCGTGACCCGCGCGTCTTACGTCCACCAGTGTGGCCACCCTCATTGTCGTCGGCGTCGCCATGCGCTTCGCCATCTTGGAGGAATATTTTGGGTGCGTGTTTACGGAGCCAATTTGTTACACTCGTCGGGTTCTTAAGATGCGGGTGTGAGGGTTGGTGGTTGCCAGGATGGGCACGAGGGGCGAGGCTGGGGAGATGAGGTGCGTCGGTATCGAGAGCCATGTCGATTTCGTAGATGTAGTTGTCGATGTCATCGGCGGATAGGAAGTCGGCAGGGAATGCCTCGCCGTCTGGAGCCTTCAATTCGTTGACGATTTGTGGTAGTGTCTCCTTTGCACTGCTGTATGTTGAATGTGGAACACCAGTGACAAGGTCTTCGAGACGTTTTCTTGGTGTGTCTTTACGTAGTTCATGTTCTTCGTCCAGGGGCAGGACGGGCGCTTTGGAGTCGGATGGTGGCTCAAGGGATACCTCAACTTGCTTCTCGGGTGGGATCTGCGGAGAATTGTTGATCTCGAGTAATAGATCTAATAGACGACTGTTGGGTTCACGGTTAGTCAATTCCTCTACCGTTGCGTAGCTGAACCTAGGGGATAGCGTACTCATTCTCTACAGCCAAGCGCTTGACCAGTGCCGCGGCCTTATCCTCTTGCTTGTGAAGCTCCTCTCCATCGTGCATCTTCTGATCAAAGACGATGCGCATCTTTCTGTACTTCTTCTTCCATGACTTGTAGCCGGCGCGATGGCGAGTAGCGCCCTCGGTCTTAACGGGGGACTCGTCCATGGCGAGGGAGGGAGAGGGTGCGATCGACGCGCGATCGGGGCGAAGATATCGTCAATGAAACGCGCTGGATTGCGAAAATATTGGATTCGGGGGGTTGGTTATGCGCGTTGTGTTGTTGATAAAACTTGATGTGATGATGCTCGTGATGTTGACACAATGGAAACAATGAGAGGTAGCAGGATTTGCCAATAAGATTTGCTGGTTTGGGGCCTTGCGCAACCAAGTTCAGACTGGGACAGGACGGGTGGTGTTGTTCTTGGATTAGACCGGTACGTACCTTACAGTAGCTCAGGCACACCCCAGAGTTCTGGCATGGAGCTGGAGCTGTCCTGACTGCCCCCAGACCAGTGACGCGATTCGGTGCAAGTACCTTCTGTGTTAACCAACTCAGGTAGGATCTGTGATTGAGAGACAGGTTGTAGGTATCATAATGTTTAATTGTTAAATCATGTTGTATTAGTAGTGTACTACGCTATAGTCAATGACTGATATTCGCAGGATTTGACATAGCGATCCAGAACTCGGTGAGTCTAGGGTAAACCCATGTCATTTTTCACTTCCATGACAACCATATACTTAGCCGTTGGTGATACCATGGAATTTAAAAAGTTGTGGTTTTTATCTTGAAGAGGTAGGCAAGAGCTGCTACTAGATCTCACCGTCGACTGGAAAAAGTGTGTGAATATTTCAAATTCTTGACATAATAGTCAAATCTCGTGCGCAAGTACTGGGCCAGAACCTCCGGGTCTCATTAGTCTATTCTCCGTGTTTAAGACAGGCATTATGATGCCACCTCCTTTCCTAATGTATCCAGCTCCTCCTTAATGAACTCTGCAGCATTAACCATCTCAGTACTGCCGTAGACAACTCTTTTCTTGGCTCTATCTCCTCCAGTGCGGCTCACCCACTCCTGCAGGTTGCCATATTCATCCATACTTCCACCGCCAACTGTGAACACGACGGCTTCACTGAAGCCTTGCCGTCTTTGTCCGAAGCTAGCAGTTTGACCAGGTACCTGAGACCCAGGCATGCCGCCCGGGTTGCTGGCACCTGCACCCGATCGCACAGCGCTGGGAGGAGGCATAGTACCTCGCGCATTGGCTGATCGAGGATCATAGTAGAGGTAGTGCTCTGTTTTTGCGATGGCAGAAGAAGAGGCAGAAGCGGGATCCATGATGGATTCGACAATCTTAGTAACAGTGAAGTCACGATCAGCAGGAAGGAAGTTCTTCACACCACTGATCAGACTCTCAAAGTTTGATGACAAACCGGTGGGAACTCCGGATTCCTTGAGGCGGTCGGTGAGGCGAGATGACATCGAAGAGAAGCGTCCGAAGAGATCCGATGATTGAGCTGGCTGTGCAGTGTTGTTGATGGTAGTCAGTTGTGTCATCTTGGTAGTTGCGCGAACCCTATCCTGGTCAGCAAAGTCGCCTCAAATGATTGCATGATAAACTTACTGTCGAACATAGGGCAGACATGATACATCTGCGCCAGCTTCTGAGAGAGCCTTCTCGAAGCCTTCGAATTCTTGTCGGTTGACTTCCTGTTCGGTACTCAAGAACCATATGATGAACAGGCGCAGCTTATCGACAGGTTCATTGCCCTTGTCGTTGTCATTGAGAATCTCCATGATCTGAGCCTTAGTTTGCTTCGCGGCATTCTCCTCTAGCTGGAAGTAGTTATCGAGCTGACGGTCTTTGATGCCTGTTAACAGAGCCGCCAAGATGTTCATATGCATATCCAAGATGCCCTTGCGCTCTCTCATTTCGGGGAGCAGCGTTATTGCCGCCTTTAGATGTTGAGCGCTTGCGCTGGTGTCGGCTTGGAGGTCCTCCAGACTGGTGACACCGGTCTTCTTTGTGATCGCAGCTGTGTCCTCTTTGTACTTGGTCAACTCGGCATCGATATCCTCCGCTACTTGAGGGAATGGACTGGCAGCATTCTTGGTCCAGAAGAAGTCGTTTGAAGTCAAATCGTAGCCCTTCTTGGTGGGTCCCTTTGCTGGATTTCCTTCTTCCGCAGGGGTTTCAATGGTGATGCGATTCAACTTCATATTGAGAACATCGTGAACCAAACTTTGGTATGTCCAAGAGTGGGAGAGCATAGGTATCAAGTCAATGTTTCGGTCGAGAAGAATGAGGACAGGCCGGGAAGAGTGGGTGCTTGATGATGCATTTGGCCGGGGTCCTGAAAAGAGGTTGTCCTTGGAGTTGAGGATGTGGTCTCGAAGCTTGCGATCAAGTCGAGCAGCGACCATCTCGGCAGCGGCACCCTTTGGACATCGAATGATAGGAATAACACCTGTGAAGTATGAGCATATGAGTTTCCAAGTCAAATCGGCGACATACCCATGGTAGCGATCACACTGAAGAGACCGCTAACGATCTTGTCCACCACTCGATCGAGCTCCTCATCGCTCGTGGCCGCACTGTTCAGAGCCCAATATGTATGCTCCTTTTGCATCCCCAAGCTGAACAAGTCTGGCTCGGCCACAATAAAGTTCAAATACTGATCAAACAGCTGGGCGATATGCTCAGATGTGCCGGCCGTTGCTGTTTGTGTAGCAAACTCCTCGAGGAGCGGACGGGGGAGGGAAGAGAGGAAGTTGATGTAAGCGGGAGTGTAGAGTTCTTTCTGTAAGTCGGAAGTAATAGCCTGTAGGTTTTGCGCATTCGGTTCGAGGAGGTAGATGACAGGAACATCGGGAATGGGATGTCTTGCGCCGCCAATATGCCTGCACAATTGTATCAGCATTTGGCTTTTTCTTCGTGCTTGTCAACTTACAAATGCATTGTTACACCCATTGCGCGCAAGTCACTGACACGCATGACACTGCTGATGACATCTCGACCAAGGTCGTCAAAGACCAAGACTTTCCAGATAGGGTTGCCATCGGCGTCGAGGATGGGCGCAACAGGTGCAAGCAGGCCATTAGCATGCGCCTCGTCCGCTTCGGAGGATTCGACGGTCTCGTTCAGGTTGAGGATTTTCTTAAGCGAGGCTACCAAAGCATTAACAGAAGAACAAACAGCGCTTTGAATACCCAGTATAACGAACCTATTTGGCGATCGCGCAGAGAGTTACCCTTGGTCGCCATATTGGCGAATGACGTCGGAGCGCCTGAGAGCTCAAGACGATGATAGTGGGATGTGCCGTTCAGGAGTTGATTGTATGAGGGACACGGTTTGGCTGTAGTTCGGTTATATAGGTGCGTCGCAAGCCGAAATAACTGATTATGGGCTACTAAGAGAGCCTCAGGTAGAAATTGGACAACTAATTTTCCTTGTGAGAATTAGTATCGCTTGATGCCAACTTGAGGCCACGATCCAATACCACCCACCGCTGGACTGTTGGGAAGCTCCCTACGGCGCGCAAGCTGGGAGAGCACGGACCGATCAAGCGCCGATACGATTGGATATGGAAAGTGCCACGGTGCTGGGCCCGCCGAGTTCCAAGGGGCCAGCCGCTGATGAGGGCAGCTCGAATTGTGGACCTTCCTTCCTCATGCCTGATACTACGGACTTATGATTGCATTTGGTGCCTGAAAAATGGGGCCAGACTCATACACGTCCAGCTCCATTCTCAGTTGCGAACTGCCAGGGACTTCTTTTCATTCTCTTTGATCCGACGACACTTCATCAACCTCCATCATATATCGCGACAGCACGTTGTGTCGGCGCTCAACTGCGGCGCACTTAAATACCAGGGGCCCTTAATATCCCGATTTCGATTCTTTTGTATTCATCTTTCCCATCTGCGCCCACGTCGCCGCCTCGTACTGGCGAACTGACAGGTCGCCCTTGCACTGTCTTCTGCCTTCCGAACAGGTCACGCATACGTCCGATAATGTTGTAAACACCACGCGACTCGCGCAATATACAGATGGGATAGGATATTTCTGCTTCTATTGGTAGGAAAACGGACAGAGCTCCCGTGTCGAAGGAATTATTTCTGAATCAAAGGGTATGCCCAAACTTGATCCCGTTCCCTTTCCCTATCTGCACCAATCAACCGTTTTACCTCTGTCGCGTCATTCTGCATGGCTCGGTCATCCCGCCCCATCAGAATCAAGCAGCAGTATTGTATCTGTGATTTCTCTATAACAATGGAAACAACCACTCGGACTCTCTGCAGCATTTAAATTGCGAGGCGATGAGTTGGTGACCGTCGTGGAGACTTGCTTGGAGATAAAAAGCTCCTCCGTGTCGCCTTCTAGGAGCAGAAAGCTGCAGTGGCTGGGTAACCAAGACGCCCATGTGGCGAACTCTAGGTATATACAACCTGGCCAACCTAGAAGCGACGCGAACGCGCACCTAAAAAGCCGCGACGCAAGTGTTTTTGATGATAAAAAAGAGCATTCAGGCAAGGTCAGAAAGGGGCGTTCTAACTGATGATCATCGTCGCGACGTTGCAGCTTGGTTAGGTACAGGGGCTGCTGGGTGATAACGATAACTACCTCCAGCTCCCTCAGCACCAAAGCGAGCGACATCTCAGGGACTACGCACGCTAAAATACGGGTGCACACGCATCTCAAAAACAGTGGCTCCACCATCAAAGATCTCTCCAAAATGTCGCAACGGACAAGGCGATTGCATTTTTACAGACAAAGTTCCTGTATATGGCCAGAGTTTAATTTTGGCTCTGGGAGTTAATCACTTCCAATTGTCCTGGGATTCTTTGTCACGCGTGGCAGTCTTTGTCCGACCTTTGATCAACCAGCAAGACACCTTTTTTGACCATTGCCAGTTGCTGGATGCTCTTTATCAGCAATCTTCACATTTATAATCTATCATTTCTTTCTTCTCGCGCTCTACTTATCAAAATAACAAATCCCTTTACAGTCCTTACTGATGATTTATTTCGTTTCCTTTAGATACAGATACAGATTCACTTCACCTTGTCTTGTTCTCCTAAGACCCGGATCCCTGCCAGATCTTCCGTTTGTCGACTAGCGTGTCATTGTGGTGGGCCGCCTGCAGCTGCGATAGCCGACAGCTTTCCCCTAACAGAAAGACACCTGCATAAGGTTACTTTCCAGCTTAATTCTCCATGTTAGTACCTTTTTTCTTTACAAGCTTGATACACCAATAATTGCTGCAATCACGGGCTACATCAACGCCTCGCTGCAGCTTGTCACCTCACACCTCTTCTTTCCTTTCATCGTTGTTTCATCAACTTCATCCTTCTGCATTGCTTGGAGGAATACATTTTAAAATAGTAAAGATCGCTAACACAATGTTTTAGCTCGTAAAGCTGTTGAAACTAATTGATCGTGCTGGTCGTATTGCTGCTGTGCTGTAGTAGCTATCGTTACTCAAACATAGCATCAACACAAGATGCAGTCTTGGTCAAACAATGGCCAAAACGGCGCTGATGAGGCACCGCATCAATGGCATAACAACTATGGGTTCTCTGCACAAAATGGCCAATTTGATCCCAATCAAGGCTGGTCGCAGCCTGTGAATGATCAAGCTGCCTATTCCCAAATTAACCCACAGGATACTTCCGCCTCAAACTTTTTCGACAATGACCAAGGTCACTCCTTCCTTTCTGGAACTTTACATGGCTCTCAACAAGATCAGGCAGGCTACCACCCCGGCCATGACTCTCTGTCAATGAACCAGCAGTTTTCACAACAGACACCAGATGTAATGGATACAGATTTCAGTAGCATACATCCTGATATCTATGGTCAGCACGGGAAGATGAACCTCGATAATGCTATGGCTGGTATGGGCCAGCTTTCGGGTCATCCTCATTCCTCTAATTTCCCGTACTCTATGGCAGCACCTAGCGAGTCATCCTTTGAATCTCCCATCCAGCAATTTTCTCAGCCTCATGTGATGCCTCAGCCAACAAGTCGGCAACAGAGTCATACGCCAGTACAACAATTCGAGGCCATGCCCCCAGCCTTCGCCCAGGGCCACCAGGGCCATAGCTTTGGTCGACCGCCCCAACAGTCTCCTGTTCAGAACCAGCAGCAATACAATCAGCCTGCTTTTTCGCCGCCAGTTAATGGCCAGACTGCCCAGCCTCGACCAAATGACCAACTTAACTTTCAGCAGCCACGTCAAGCTCGTCAACAGCCTCCGCAACAGCACCAACAGCAGCATGCTTCTCAGCAACAACCGCAGCCTATCCAACCTCATTCTCAGCCACATTTCGCCCCCAAACAGCCTATAGCATACCCTCAAACTTCACAGCCTTTGTCTGCTCAAAACTTTCAGCAACAGATGCATCAGCAACAGCCACACTTCATCGCTAATGCCTCGTCACCACCCGTTGCCAACAACCCATATCTGGCTCCTCAGCCTGTTAACGGTCAAGAAACGGGTATCGCCCCACAGGTTACGAATGAGCCTGCTATTAAGAAAAGGAAGCGTGCTGTAAAGAGTGCTCCTGATACTCCGACGCCCGAGCCTGCTGCGACATATATCGACTCACCTGTAGGTTCTCCTGCTGTGAAGAAGGTGGACGACATCGATAGTCTGCAGGCTCCTACTCCTACTCCTGAGGAAGCTCAGTTGATCGCCCAGTTCAACAAGCGCACCAAGGCTGCTCAAGCCAAACACCCCGCAATCAAGGGTCTTCCCCATCTGATCTACGAAGGGACAGCCAAGCTTCCAGCCCCTAAGAGTTATGATAAGCTTGCTCCTCTAGTAGCCCAGCCAAATCGTAATGGAAGACATATGGTCCCTGAATTTGGTTATAGCCTCCCATGTGAGGTCCAGGGTCGATTCACAAGTCAGTATCGTCCTTCACCTGACAAGGGAGGACTGGATGAGAGGCGTTTGGAGGCCAAGGGACTATTGGATGACTTCGATCGTTCCATGAAGAGCCTTGGAAAACGTCGGCCAAAGTACACAGAGTACCCACATGCTTTCAAAGAGCAACTCAAATCCGATGAAGCTTCCAAGAACAAGGCAGAGAAAAAGGCAAAAAAAGAGTTGGAGGGGGAACGTGGCAGTAAGCCAGTAAGAGATTTCCTTCAAAGCCAAGTGACCTGTGTATCTAACGTTGCCCAGATTCGTTCTGCTACTCGCCCAACAGACCCTGCTGAAGCAGCAGCCTGGGAAGCCATTGGGATAGTCCACATCGAGCAATCTAGTGCAAAAACAACCAACATAATTGCAAGCCGTGTCCAACAGGCAGGCGAATATTTCATTAAGCTTCGAGGTGAAATGAACCGTTCCAAGCAAGAACTCGACCAAGCTGTTAAGGACAAGGTATCTGAGGACGCGCTTGCCAGAGCGCGACACGATTACGAACAAAAAAAGCAGATACTTTTACGTGCTTTGGACGCCACTATCGAGCATGCCGATGATGCTGTCTTGGATAACCTTGGAGGCCACCAAAAGCTAGTTTTAAGCTTGGTGAATGCCCTGATCATGTGTATCAAAGCAGGTGATTTTACAGGAAAGCTTCCCAAGATTGTTCTTGAAATGTTTACCCACTTTCCTATGACGAAGAAGATTGCCGAGACAACAAACTTCGAGACAGTTCGAAAGCGATTTGCCGACAAGGGCGACGCCGAGGTCAAAGAGCTCGTGTCAGAAATTACTGCCAAGGTCAAGAAACTCAAGGCCAGCGAGCCTGAGGCAAGCACTGGGTATACTGGTACTTCTGCCTCAAGCAGAGCCAAGGCCAAACCTGTCATGGAAACATCAGTCAAGCGTGCTCGTGACGATGAAGCCGACACACGCACGGTGAAGAAGATTGCCGTAGAATCTGGCGGCGGTTCACTTATGAGGAAACTTGCCACACCCAAGATTCAACTCCAATCAGCATCCAAAACCAGTGCCGCAAAAGCCGCCGCTTCTTCTATTCTGCCAGGGAAACCAAGACCCGTGGCCAAGTCAGTCCCGAAACCCGAAGTTAAGCCAGATGTCAAGACTACAAGTGACGAGAAGGCCAAGACCGAGTCGAAGACCCCACGAACAGAAACAAAACCATCTACCTCTCGCAATGGCACAACTACTGCCCCGACCCCAAGCGCAGCCTCAAGTGCTTTGTCTGGCATTGCATCACTCCTTGATTCGATCAACGCTCCCAAGGCCGAGTTACCTGTCCAGCCTAAGGAAACCAATGACCCTGAACCCTCTAATGAAACGCCCAAAGAGAAGGCTAAGCGTCTCCGTAAGGAAGCTCGCCGTAAGCTTCGAGTCACCTGGAAGCCGGAAAGCGAACTCGTCCAGATCAAAGTCTTCCACAAGGAGGATGCTGAGGATGAAGGCAGAGAGCAGAACATGATTCGAGACGCTGCCGATGACCGATCCGAAGGAATGGTTCTGAAGCAGCGCGCAGACGTGGATGAGGAGGAAGATGATGACGATGTTCCCTACCAACCTTGGATGGGACCAGTTGAGACAGATCTTTCAAGACTACCGACCGAAGTCCGAAACAAGAACTTTGTGAACAGAGGTGGAAATGTTACTTTCACTACAGAAGAAAAGGAACGAATCGCCGAAAGGGAGAAGAAGGAGCTTATGGCTATATACGCCGACCCAGCTGACATTCCACCAACGCCCAAGTCGCCGCCGCCCGAGGCGGCAGGAGCCACCCAGCAAAAGACGCAGTACTTACCAGATGGCGCCAAGTTTCAGGAAATCCAAGCCAGGTGGCGTGACGAGCAGCAGATGGGAACTGACCGTGCACTCTACTCGGCGTTGCAGCGCATCGATGCCAAAAATAACCCAGCAAACCGTCTCGATTCGATCCTGGGTAACCTTCGAGGTGCTCCTGCGGCGCCACAATCTTCACCCCATCAGCGCACTTCTCACGCTGTCAATATGGCTAACGACACTCTGCCCATTGTCGCGGGTCCTGCTATAATAGAGCAGATAATCACCATTCTCAAGTCCGACAAGGCCAAGAATTGGCGAGACCCTAACCAGACCGCAAGCGATGTTTGGCGATCTTTCCATTACTCTGACCTACCCACTCGTCTTTGTGGAGGCGCCATCGAAGGAGTGGCCAAGTCTCTGGCCGGCCTGCCATTTCCCGCTAATTCACCTCCTGAATGGATTTTGCATGATCATGAGAAGGTTCGTGAATGGCAAATCGGCTACAACAAGGAATTGGCAGCTCGACAAAAGAAGGAGGATGAAGACCGTGCACGGGCAGAAGCAGAGGCAAACGCCTTGTTATCGGCGGTGTCCGGTGCCTCGTCTGGTCAAGCTCCTGCAAACCCTCAGGACTGGAGTGCCTATTACGCTCAGCAACAGGCATACGCCCCTTACATGGCTTTGCTGCAGCAGATGAATGGTGGACAACAGTCGGCTCAGCCTCAGACAGGCGCTGCACCCTCACAGCAGCAGCAGCCACAAATCCCCGAGAACCAACTCCAATCGATTTTGGCAGCCATTAATCAGCCATCGCAGGCTCCGGCGCAACAAGCTTCAGCCTCGAATGCGGCTCCTTATTTCAACCCTAACGACCCATCGTACCAGCAATATATGATGCTGAGCCAGATGGCACAAGGTCAACAGGCTCCACCACCGCCCCCGCCTACCGCAGAGCGAGAGTGGGAGCGCGAGAGAGATCACGGTCGAGATCGTGACCAAGATAGAGGCTGGGATCGTGATCGCACGCATGACCGTGACCAGGATCACCACGGAAGCAGAGGCGACCGTGATGGCAAAGACGGACGGAAAAAGAGAGGTACTCTACCAGTTCATAAGCCCGCCAACAAGGCGCTTATCGGCACTAAGCCTTGTACCTTCTGGCAGCAGGGCAAGTGTGCTAGAGGCGACAAGTGTACATTCCGACATGACTAAGAACGACCTTTGGGGAAGATTAGTCTATTTAACTGAACTTGACTTGGAGTTTAGTGGTGGGACGGATCATGGTGTATATATAATGTAAACAAAATTCGCATCGTCAGGATCAATCTGAGAGTCAAGCAAGACATCCAGATCATTTCTTAAACCAGGAGAATGCCTTTAGCGGCATGCATGATTAATTAAAGACTTTATAACCACAACAAATCTCATAATTGTTCTCGAGTGACCTAGATACAAGCTATAGTGTCGTTGATGATTGGTACTGCCATCCTTTTTCTAAGCTTTCCTTTCGTAACGTTAACTTTACTCTGCAGCAGCCATCTCTGTGTCACCCTCGCCTGCCTTCTTGATGAGCCCACGAAGGCTCAAATCGTAGACAACATCCTCAACCCTCTTGACGTCATATTTGACGGCATCGGCTCGCTTGCGGAGGATGTCGTTCTTGAGGTTGAGAAGCTGGAACCCGGCAAAAAGATCCTTGATGAACCCGCTAATAACGAGAGGAAGCTCAAAATCTCCGTGGGTAACAGCGTTGGGAGCCAGACGGGCCAGCTCATTGGTGAGGTCCGTCAGAGACAGCAGGTACTCCTCGATGGTGAAGTGGAAGGCGTCACGGTCCTTGAGGTTTGTAGGGACTGAGAGTGGTCAACTTGGGTGTTCAGATGGCCATGGATAAGGATAACGTACCCTGGAAAACCTCGCCGACTTGCTCGAGGGTGAGGAGACGGCCGAGAGAAGCAGGCTGCGACTCAGAGCCTAGGCCGCCGAGCCAAGCAGCGTAGACAGCGGTGCCGATAGCATTCTGTGCAGCTCTCGCCCACTTTTGGTTGTATCTATCACGTAGTCAGATTTTTGATGCTGGTTTTGAATGAAGCGGTGATCACGCACTTGTAGTATGGGTGCTGGCTGGCAACCTCGCTCAGCTCCTTCACGATGGCGACCTCTTCCTTAATGGCATCCTCGACTTGGGAGACCAACGCAGGGTCTGCATTTTCATGGATTAGCCTTGCGCATCAAAACCTGGGGAAGGAGGAAAAAAAAAAAAACTGACAGCGGGCGCGAGGCGTAGAGTGGACGCGAGAAAGAAGACCTTGAGCGGTGGCGATGGCGCGCTCGAGACGCTGGATAATCTGGGTGAGGTTGTCGCGGACACTGGTCTCTTCATCGAGCTTCTCTTGGAGGTGGGAGAAGATGGAAGGGTCGAGGAGGGGAGTTTCGGAGGACATGATTGCGGTTGTTGGTGAGTGGATGAATGAGGCTCTGCGGATGAGGCTCTCGAGATGGAGATTTAGTGGTTGAAGTTACGCTAGGGTCGTCTTTACGATTATGACGGGTATGATCTTTGCCTAGCACGAGGTCGAGAGACGAATATTGGGAGATGTTCACGGGAGATTTACGATTGACAATTACGGCAGGTGCGAGGCTGCATTTGTTTGCTGGCAGCATCTACATCACACATTTGGCACAATACACGACACGAATTCATAGTTGGAGGGAATTCTTCCTCACCACCCAGGCAAGCCCGAGTAAGCAATGAAAAACGAGGAGCTCAAAAGTGCTTCGCGTCACCTGGAGGCAGTGTAATACCAGGGACACTGTGGGCGGAAGCATGCGCAAGCGCAGAGGAGACCGCCCTCTGACCAAAAATAGGAATAATCAATGTTGATGTCCTTAGACATCTTTCAGAGATTAAACTGAAAAGAACAGATACTACACTTGATCTAAGCCAAAAGGCAAAGAGAGCTAAGGAGAAAAGAGAAAAGGAAAGCGTAGCTTAGCAGAGGAAGACGAAATTTTATAGTCCATTCTGAAGGCGGTGTGGAGCTACTGATTGTGCCCGCGGCAGAATCCTGGCCAATGGAAACTCGGCAAATGGAGAGGCTGCGAGTGCTGCCTGCTGTGGGAATTGGTGGGGCAGCGGGCAAGAGCTGCGGAGCCTGAAGCTTGGAGCCGCGTGCAGGGAAGCTTCACCTGCAGGCCTGAGGTTGTTATTGCATGCAGCCAGCAACCGAAGCTCAGAGCTCAGCCAGCATTTCGTGAGAGCAAGAGATGCAGACAAACCGTCGATTACAGGCAAGCAAGCAAACAACATGATTGTCTCAGGATAAGGTCTTTGGCCTGGAAATCTTCAAGAATGACTAGCACGGATGTTCCTTATAGCAGAATACGAGTATGTGATACAGTTACACAACAAGCCACAACTCCAACCAAATATGATCTACTTTTTCCAAACGAAAAGCGTCTTCATCAACAGTGAAATTCCGGAGTCTTTGATCCGCGTTAAGAGAGATACACGATGTCTACCTATTGCTGCTTTCGTGCATCTCAAACTTGCTCATGTAGCGCTGCCTTTGGGTCCGTGGAAGTCGAAACTGTCTTCTCATATACTCAACTATCCTCTCAATCTATCACATACGACCATACCTACCAGAGAACTCGGGATCCCGTCCGCTCTCCCATAGATAAGCTGGTAAGGGGCGGATTAGTAGTTGGGTCGGTGACGACCAGCGAATCCCTGCTGTTGTATGTTTTTTACCTTTTGCCCTTTCGTTTTGACCTGTGTCGGCTCTTAGGTCACACGCAACGGGGTTAAAGCCAAGTAGGTAGTGTCGAGTGGCACAGATCAGGTTACTGACTTCGTATCTTTTGCAGAAGTCCTAGTATCCTGATGTCTTGAGGGTTGCAGCTTGCTTGCCCCAAGCTTTTGAGCTACGCTTCCATCGAACATCGAGAAACATGCCAGCCAGTAGGAAATGGATATTTCTTGCAGATCTGCAGTCAGCTTGCAGTTTGCAAAGATCTAAATGTGCTCCGAGTTCCTGAGCACAAAATTTATCATCAGTGTTGGTCGGTCAGGTGGAATGTCGTCCGACATAACAAGCCATGAAATGCATTGTATCGTATCAAGAAAGTACTCCAACCGAGCCAGCTGTTGCTTTCGTCTCCTATGGTCACCATTAACAAAACCTTGATATTGGAAGTTCGCTTGTCAAGCTTCTTGGCGGAGGAAACTGCAGACTCCCGATGCGGCCCGCAAGGGATATCGGCTTTGAAACACTGTTGGCTCTAAACATGATCAACAGCCGCACATTCCAATATTTGGAGGGCCTCATTGGTCTTCACCTTCAGCTTATGCTTAAGCTTTGGCGCAAGCATGCATCCAAACCCTGCAAGGTGCAGGTGCACAACGTCCTCAGCCTGTCGCCAAGAGACTGTTGAGTATTTAGGAACCAACAGAAGAATCATTGACCAGCTGGTGAGCCTTTGAAGCCTGGGGAAAGCCAGTTGAAGTAAGTTGCATATCAAGCCTTGCAAGTAATCAGACGAGCAGACCGACCAACCAGTGGACGCAAGGAGAAACGCAACTATCATTGCATTTTGCTTCTGCGAGCGCCTCCTGTAAGGAATGAAAGGTATGTCCTTGGACTAGGCTTCTATCACATATCCAAAACTGGAGCAACAGCGCTACAGTATTCCGAAACTCAGCTCATTAATTTTGCGGCAAGAGATGTAACTTCAGTCTTTGTCCGATTACATGCTTGTTCCCTGCCGCGCCAATAAATATCTTGCGTGGGCTTGTTTAGTCTAACAGCTTCTGCCGCCCTTCTAGAAAGACTGACTCACCGGGGCCATGGGTGAAGACTTCTTGGTTGACGCCACATGGCCGCTGCTTCCCTATCTGGTAAATGATGTGTGACATTAAAGGACTCCAGGGAAGACCTAGACAGCCCTTCCGCCCAGCAGGGCAGGAGCGACGTCCAAAAGCCGTCCTATCGGGACTGTTAGTGTGGTGGTGTTGGTTGTTGAGGTAGGTACGTGCCATGAACAATATGAAGGTGGCTTAATATTGTTCTCCAGCGCCCACCTACCACAAAGGGAAGAAGGAAAAAAGCCACAACACCAACGCGACTGCAGTTAGGACAGGGGTGTAGAATTGGAGTTCTCGTTGGTATCAGACAGGATAGTGTATCTGAAATCCGATATAAAGAGAGTCAAGGCCCAGCGATTCTTCAACACATCGACAAGCTCTCAAGCTCATCTTGACGAGCAAACCTGAAATTCCCATTACTGTTTCTTTTACACCCCAACTTCTACGCCATGCTGGCGATCAACCTCCTCAACACAGGAGGGTTCCTCCTCAGCGCGGTCTCTGTTCTGGCTGTCCCAGTTGTGGTCGAGTCACTGCATGAGACACCCGCCGGCTGGGAGGAGTCAGACTCTCCTTCTCCTGACCAGTTCATTGACCTCTCTATTGGCCTCGAGCCCGAGGATCACAAATCACTCGAGCGTGCCCTTTACGAAACCTCGGACCCCGACCATCCCAAGTATGGCAAGCACCTTTCTCGTGAAGCTGCCAAAGCTCTTCTCAGCCCTTCTCACGAGGCCCGGGATTCTGTCAAGCGCTGGCTGTCCGATGCTGGAGTTCCTGACCATCATGTTCGTGACGAGGGCGAGTGGCTTCACATTCGAACGACTGTCGGCAACGCGGAAGGCATGCTCAGCACTCGCTTCTCCGTTTTTGCTCGCGACGACGAAAGTATTGTCAGAACTAGGGAATACTCTGTTCCCCTCGAAATCCGACGCCATATTACATCCATTCAACCCACCACCTTCTTTTCAAGCTTTCATAAAACTCGGGGTGATGAAGGCAGTCCGTTTAATCTGGTGAAGCGGTCTTCAAAGGGTAAAGACAAGCCCAAACCAACCAACGACGGGAATCATGGGGGACCAGGACCCGTTGACCTGCAGAAGTGCAAGACAGAGGTGACACCTGCTTGCATTAAGGAACTTTACAAGATTCCGAAGAAGTACCCAAAAGCAGCGAAAGGCGCTTTGTACTCGATTGCCAATTTCAAGAATGTAGGTTCTTTGCTACACGAGGAGATTCACAGCTAACAGACCTCAGATGACTGCGCAAAAAGACGAGCTTCAAGAGTTCTTCCGACGATTCGCCCCAGACCTTGAAGGCGTCACATTCTCCGATGCCTCAGCTGCCGGTGGGCAAAACCCCCAAAATGCACCTGGCTTTCGAGAGGAGGAAGGGAACCAGTGTACTCAGTACGCAGTTTCTCTAGCTCATCAAGTCCCGGTACAGCACATCGCAGTGGGAGGTTCCAATCTTGACTTCATTCCCGACCTCGAGTAAGGCTCAACATCTTTGCATTGATGAGCACTGCTAACTGGATTGCAGCATGCAAAAGTTACCTCGCCGGTCTGTCGAGAACTGGCTTGGGCTTACAGAGTATCTCCTGAGCTTGCCTGCAAAAAAGCTCCCGCAAGTCGTCTCCATCTCTTGGGGATCATACGAGCAGCACATGCCCAAACAATACGCCCGCCAGATTTGCAACAAGTTTGGACAGATCGGTGCGCGTGGTGTCTCGGTTGTGATACCGGCCGGCAACCAGGGAGTTGGTATCTCTTGCCAGTCGAATGATGGCAAAAACACGACGAAATTCCTCCCAACATTTCCAAGTGCTTGTCCATATGTCACGACCGTTGGTGGCACAATGGGAAACAACCCTGAAAGAGTCTATGTCGACCCCAGCGAGGAGTGGATAAGTTGGGGCGGTGGTGGCTTTTCAGAACTCTTTGAACGACCCTCGTACCAGGACAAGGCTGTCAAGGACTACTTGAAGAAGTACGGAAACAAGTTCAAGAAATACTACAACCAGAAAGGAAGAGCCTATCCCGACGTTTCAGCTCTTGCATTCGGTCACCAAACCATGATGTATGGCGAACAGGTCGAAGGCGGAGGAACAAGGTGAGTGCACTTGGTTTGATACGGTTTGACCAGTGATCTGACGTTTCTACAGTATCGCAGCACCTACGTTCGGTGCCATTGTTGCCCTACTCAACAGCGAGAGGATGAAGAAGGCCAAACCCGCGATGGGATTCCTCAACCCGTGGCTCTACAAAACCGGCTACAAAGGGTTCACCGAGTAAGTTTTCGAAGAGAAAGTGATTAGATCCTTGGTATCTAACAATACTGCTAGTATCGTGGATGGAAAGACAAAAGGTTGTCCCGGTATGAGTATGGAAGGATTTCCTTCACCTGTGATTCCCAACGCTGGGTTTGAGGCTGTTAAGGGCTGGGATCCTGTTACTGGTCTCGGAACACCACGATACGATAAGTTGCAGAAACTCGCTGTTTAGGGACGGCTAGTTACGAACAAAGGTGGCGGTTGGTTCAAGGGATACAAGGCGGGGAGCGATTGCGACGATATGCTTTGAGTTCATCGAAGTGCGCTGAGGTGATTGTCACCCGTTAGCCATGTAAAGCTCTCATGTCGGAGTCTGACGTCTAGCTAGGTTGGGATTTCATTTCGTGGTATGGAATCATCCTCGCCGTATCATTTGGAAGAAGTTTAAGAGGAGGAGAGGTGCAATTGGGTCCCAAGCAAGTATATGATAGGGAACCAACCCCGATTCAAAATATTGGCAAGCCGTTGATCATCAATTCGTGAGAGCATTGTCTGGGCGATTATTATAATGAATAAATGCAAACTCTGTAACTATTATACTCATGAACATGTTAAACCCTCTCTATGTGAGGGATGACCGCGGCACCACCGAGCTGACCGAACATTCAGCCCCCTCATGGTCACGCCTAGACTATTTCTTGTCATCAACTGAGAACCTGAGACCAGTCCTGTTTCTTAAAGTAGCTCTCGACAGTATCAAGGTTCGGTGCTGACTGCAACTGTGTTCCGATATTAGTAGAGAGCCATCAAAAGACGAGTCGTAACTTACATCTCGAGGGTGAACCACAGTAGGATCATCTCGACCCTCATAGCCAAACTCGTCAAAGTACCCAAAACAATCGGCCATTTCGCCAATTAACTCGTCAGAAGTATCAGGTGGAAATGTTCCGTCAAACTTGCCAGTCGTAGCTTCTATACCGGTAGCTTTGGTAAACGCAGCTGCAATTTCATTGTGTGAAAGCCATCCTCTGTAGGCGATGAGGTTGCGGCCTACGCGCTCTTGGGTAATGAGAGCCTTCACGAAAGGGCCAGAGTCTTCCTCGGCGGCGATGAAGGGGAATTTGGTGTCAGGGTTTAAGGCTGTGATGAACTGTACGATACCGTCAGCGTTCTGGGACATGTTAGTCAGGTTGCTTAGGCTTGAAGAGGGGTCGGACGTACTTTGACAGGTTGATTCAAAGGTAGTTGGAGGAAGTTATTCAAGAACAGTCCAGCTTGGAAGATACTCGTCTTGGCCCAGAGATCAGGGTGCGCTTTTGGGATATACTCTGCCGCACGAGCTTTGCCATCGAAGTGATATACTCGAGTATACTTGCCCTTAGACCACTTCTCAGCATGCGACAACGACGAAAGTATAAACCTTTCCAGCGTGGGAACCTTGGAAGCAGCATCAATCACATTCTTCAGCTGCTGCTCCTCATGTTCCGCAGCCCACTCATTAAGAGACTGTCCAAGTTTCGCCCTGGGCCTATTAACTTCGTTGAACAAACCCCAGAAGTCGCTAATGGCGAATATAGCATGAGCGCCTTCAAAGGCAGAAGTGAGAGTTGAGGGATCGTCTAGGTCGGCTTGGACTACTTCTGCGCCTTTGGAGGAGAGGGCTTTGGCTTTGGAGCTGGCTGAGTTGCGGGTTAAGGCGCGGACTTTCCAGTTTGACTCGGAAAGGAAGGATTCGACGACGGAACCGCCTTGATTGCCTGTTGCGCCGAGGATGACTATGAGTTTGGACGAGGACATGTTGATCGTGTAAGTAAGGTAGTTAGTTGAGTATATTGAGTTCTTATAGCAGATGCATGAAATGATGAGTGAGTGAAGCTCTAATGTAAGTTGAACTGCTTGTCTTATATATCTATCTATCTCATCCCAAGTAATAACGTGTTATTGTCCCAAATGATGATAACTTCATTTGTAAATTGTTGGTCGCTTTATCAGCAGCACTTGCTAACTCCGCCGTTATCGTATGTATGGACAAACTCCGCGATCGGCGTTCTTACATGAAGCCGCATCCGTTTGTTAACGTTATCATCCGACCCAGGTTTCTTTGTCAGCCTTTTGGCGTTTTGAAGAGAAGAGAGAGAGTGTCTTTCCCAGAAAGAGTAGAATAGAAAAGGTTAAAATGAACAATCACGCCTGCTGTGCTTATACAAGCAATTGATCGCACGGTATGTACGTACAACTGAGTCAAAAAGTACCTAGGAGAGAAAAGAGATAAATAATTCTTTATAGGCCAAAAGGACAAAAAGAGAAAAAATAACAGCTGATAACGGCGCTGGAGCGATGCTCCCACCAGGGCTTGAACCTGAGACCTTCGCATCACTGAATATTCAGATTGAAGTATTAGTACGACGCTCTAACCAACTGAGCTATGGAAGCCGATCAACTGTTGTTGGAGACCGTTGAGGTATTTACAAATATGTACCCCACCATCTGCCAAAATAATCATTTCGATAATGCGATCCCTCCACATGATACAAATAAGGGACCAAACTCAGTTGCTTTACAGTTTGGAATACAAAGGAATTTTATCTCTGAGCGCTGCGATCCGGCCTAAATACTTTTAGAGGCAATCTGGAAAATCAGGAAAGAGGAGCGGCGAGTATACGATTGACGGAGAAGAGTCAATTGTCATTTCAGAGAACAAGAAGTAATCAAGATGCGATACTCCAGGAGCTTTACCAGTTCTCTGAATAAGTAAAGTGACGATGTAAGTAACGATGTAAGTGACAAAACCCATAAGCAATCGAGTTGATTCAATTGTAAAGCGTAAAAGCCGCCATCTACCATTAAACTACCCACCATCACTTCAGGACTCCCTTCTCCTCCAACTTCTTTACAACGTTTAACCCCTTAGTGTTTGTCTCAACGAGAATTAGACTGCCGGTGAAGGAAGCTTGGTACCCCCACCCCCCTCCTCCATGAAGCTCCATGAGAGTGTCATTAAAACGATTCATGTCCTTTACTCGGCTTTTCAGGATCGTATAGTGATACACCTTCTTTGTCGAATCGATTGAGACTTCCAGTGCCATGATTTATGCTTCTAACTGTCGATTGTTTTGTGAAGAAGAATGAGTGTGTATGTAGTTGCTGTTGGTGATGCCTCTTGTCTACAGAAAACTCTTCTGCTTATATGCTGGCCATTGTTTGCTCAAGCACAACTTAATCACCATGTAAAGCATACATCAGTCCACTGATTAAGGGTGTCTATACGAACTGTGATTATGCGCCTGTCTAGTCTGTTACCTTCGCTACCCAGAGAATCAGTTCAGCAACTGTTAGAAGTAAAAAGACCTTATATCCTGGCTCTGTCATGCTAGACAAGGCAACGTATCGGCATGGGCACAGGTACCTTTGCTAGGTCTCTTCCTCTTGCTGGATCTGTCTTTGAGTCTCAATGCCCAGCTAAGGTATTCTCGCAAACTACAGGTTCAAGCCAGCAAGCTAGACTTCAACCGCCTCTCTACAGATATTTGGTCACATATTTCTTGCCTCTCTTATAAAAATAGCTAACAGCTTTATTTAACGAGATAGCTTATCGGTAGTTATCAATCATAGCCGATCCTTGAAAGCGACTGAGCTCAAGAGTCTCATTTTAGAGAGGAAGGGTCATTCTCCAGCCTCGTCATGATAAACATAGACAATCTCAACCGGTATCGGTAGAAAGTAAAAAAAAAAAAAACATCTTGTCACACCCCTGCTGTCCAATTCCGAAGCTAGAGTTTCATCCTTTCTCATCAAATAGACAACAGTCTTATTTTCTCGGGTTTCAATTTGATACCCTGATGCTCCATAAAGATGCTTCAGAGTTAGCTCGAGGTCGTTCGTGCTGCTTATAGTATTTGTCATAATTATATGCTCCCAATACGGCTTGGTTCTGTCGAACACTGCTAACGAAGTCATGGTGTTCACAATTGTTGTTCAGTTTGTTAAAATGTGAATGAGATTATATGTATGTGGTTATGATTTCCAGCCAGGTTTGTTTGGTGGGCGCTTATATCGTGGTATTTATAGTTAAAAGGCTTCTCGAATCACTTGTCCGGAAGACAACTGACTATATGTAGGCCATCACACTAGGAACATGTGACGATGTGCAGACTGTGATCATCCATCCTCGCATGGTAGTCATTCACGAAGTAAAGGGGCAAAGCGTTGGATCGTTCTATACAAGGCAACGTCTCGGCCTAGGCACAGGTGTTTTTGGTAGATCTCAAGCTAGACTTCAACCGCCTCTCTGCAGATATTGGGTTAAATGTTTCTTGCCTATTTTATAACGTAGCTTTATTTAACGAATCAACTTATAGATACTCATGGACCTGTGACCGATCAGCTTTACGGCTACTGAGCCTAAGAGTCTCATCTTAGAGAGGCATAGCTGTAAGGTCCATCCTCAACCCGAGCGACAGGAACAATCTCAATCTCTACCGTTAGATGGCTAAATTTGCCTTTTAGCACACCTCTGCTGTCCAACTCCCGGGCCAGACTTTTGTCTTCTTTATTTAAATAGACAATAATATACTCTTCATTTGTCTTAGCAGTATACCCCCATTCACCATAAAGATGCTTTAGAACTAGGTCAACATCGTTTATGCTGCTTACAAAATGTATCGGAACCTTATGCTCCCAATGCGGCTGCGTTCGGTCGAAATTTGTTTCCTTCAGGATGTTCATGATTGTTGATCAGTTTAGTAGAATGAGAATGAGAATGAGAATGAGTATATATGTATGCGGCTACGCTTCCCAGTCAGGTCTTTTCAGGCGGGCGCTTGTCTTGTGGTATTTATAGTAAAATGCCCCCTTTAACCACGGACTCAAGAGAGAAGTTATTGTGCGTAAGCCATCAATTTAGGTATCTTTGAAGCTCTGCATGCAGGCCGTGATCACACATCCTCCCAGTGATTCAATTTAATCACTGCTCGGGCGATATTATATCTCTAATGACGGTAGCTATACAATAAGGAAGAGATACAGAGTAGAGTAGATGCTGTTATGTTCCCCACAACTACATCAACTTGCCTCCATCACAGTTCCTATCAGAGCCAAGACAGCCCATCCTTAAGCCTTTCCATTGCATCCCTGGAACTGCTTCTTCTTCGCACACTCATTGACTACAGAGTGTCAATACACGCAGCATCACTAGAGGGATCAACAGGAACATACCGCAGTTTGACGGACAGCTACCGCAGTCGCAGATAAAATCGCATAGCTCGAGACAAGTGCTCACGCAATACTTCCACCCTTCAAGATCTTTGCACTTCCGGGAGTAGAGTTTGCTTAGATGCCGATTATCTTTCCATGGAGTTTCTGAATGTTCGGGATCCAAGGCAGCGCGGAAGTTTGCGATTGAAGCGCTGATGTCGTGGGAAGTCGCTTTGGCGTTGTCGCTTGCCGCGGCGAGGGTAGAGGAGAGGCCCACGAAGGGGAGGAATGTGATAAGTTTCAGTGTTGGAAGAAGAGTAGTTTAGGAGCTAGATATGCTTGATGTGATGTGGATGCATCTGATGATGCTGGATGCCTTGCCTTTTATATCTGTCTATCGGAGGCTTAATGACATATAACTACGTTACCATTTAGGCATTAATGAACAAGTTGCACCGAGTCTTACGCTACTTCATTTGCCGTTTCTCCGACCTCTGAAATTGGGTGAGATTCTGTGGTTCAACAGACAATTGCAATCATGTGAAGTACTAAACGAGAAACCTGCACGTGGTAGACATCGCATAAGAGTTACATGATATGACAACCCCTGGCCATGTTCGACAGTAGCACCCTGGCTCTGTACGACACCGGTCATACTACCAACAATTAACGACAGGCCTTGTGCAAGCCGGAATCATACCGAATTGTGCCGAGATGCACCATGAGGCTCAATATGCAGCAAGGGTCATGTGTACATGTTGGTCAAGGGTTCTAAGTTGAAGCATACCTCTTGCAAAAACGACTGCACAGTGAACCGTAAGACAAATGGGCTAAAGTTGAACTGTTAAAAAGAAAAGCCTTAGAGTAAAGGGCTGTAGTAAATTGAATGATGCTCCCCAAAACATAACCCCCAAAATAATGTTAAAAAATAAAAAAAGCTGTGCAGAGTTATAAAAAAGAACTCGTGCTGTACCCAACACCCATACGCCTCTTCCAAACCTCATAATAATCTATTCTACCAGCATTTCATTACCGCTCAAGAATATGCGCAGAATCTTTACATAACGTTGAGAAAGGAATATACATCTCGTCTTTGTAATCCGTGATAACACCACCGAGCGCATCCTCAGGAGCTCCCTCCGAGGGAAACACCGTCTTGTACACCCACTTGCGCCCGTCGATGAGCTTCTCGCTGATGAGCTCGTCTTGCTTCGTGGCTTGGAAGGCCGCTTGTAGGAGGTGGGTGAGGTACGGGTGGAACCAGTACTTCTTGAAATCCGCGATCAGCGTGCGCTTGCTGCACGTGGCGTGGTAGAAGCCGAAGATGTTGCGGGTTGCCACGTTGGTGTAGAGCTCCAGGCTGCCGATCCAGTCGCGCGCGGACATGGTGGTTGCGTCGCTGGGGAGGGACTTGAAGATCTTGACGAAGGAGCGGTATACGTTGGAGGGCATCTGGATGGGGTAGGGCTTGAAGTTGGTGCCTTGGTCGAAGAGATTGTTGGACACGGTTGCCGTGTGGTCGGTTTTATTGTATCTGAGCTTGTTCATCCACTTGTGAGCGAAGCATCCGGTTTGCACAAAGTCCGACTCGTAGTCGATGGCGGCGTGGTACTCGGCTACATCCTTCGTCGTGGTGCTGTTCTCGCCAATGTCTTCAATATCCATAGCTTCATTCTCAATTTGCTCTGTGCGGGACAGTTCTTGGCGCGCGTACAGACGAGCGAGGTAGATCTGGTCGGATGTCTTGTACTTGAAGTTAGGGTCGAAAGACTCTTCTAGGCTGGTAATACCGGCATCGATAAACTTGCGCAAATCGCCGACTGGCCCGATTACACTCCCAGAGTTGAAGAACTTGGCATCGCGGTATTCAAGATTGCCGTTGCCGGTCTTGGGTCCGTATATATTGCGGGAAAGATGTGAACTGGGAATCTTGGTGCACTGGGCTTCATTGAGCGCAGGCCAGCACATTTTATCCGCGCCCCAGAACAGCGTCTGCCTAAGCCCACGCTTGTGCAATTCCTGGACAGAGAGACCGAAACGGTCCGCCAAGCGCTGGTCCGCGTCAGCAGCAACCTTGAAGTAGCGCTCGATGACAACCTCGGCAGGAAGCTGGGCCATGACATCGTAGCCGTCGCCGAAGAAAACAAGGTCGTCATCGTCTCCGCCGTGGGGAAGTTCGTCGAGGTATTTCTTGATCGAGTAGAGTTTCGCGGTGTGAGCGGCCGAAGCGTTGTACTTGCCCTCGCCCTTCCAACCAACCATGATGGGGGCGGGATAACGGTTTGCGAGGGCGGATGCGACGATGGCGCAGAACATGTCATTTGGGTTTGAGGCGGGGAGCAGGAAGTGAAGCTGCGATGTCTTGATCTCGGGTTTCTTCACTTTGGGCTTCTGCTTATGCTTCTTGGGCGTATGCGTTGATGATGCTGCCCCGGTCGATTCTGTTTCGGAGGGTGACAACCCATATGGTTGTGTAGAATTCCACTTTCCATAGTCAGTTAGGCACAAACCATCTTGATAGTTAAAAACTTACTGCATCAGAGTATAAATAAAAAGTCTCGAAGAGAATAAAAAAGACAAGCACGCCCAAAGCGAGAATGGCCGGTCGGCGATAAGGCGAAGCCTTTTCTGACATCAGCGTGATAGCCATCTTGAACCAAAAAAATATATATAAGACGATAAAACAAAAGAGGGACAGATCAAGAAAAGGCCTTAATCATGATGTTAATAACCGGACCCTTGGACAGGTTATATAAAATGATTGGAAAGGGGGGCCCTGTATTTATTCCTTTCAAGGGATGGGAATAGGAATCGATAGTGCTACGTAGTAAGGGGGACATGGCGTACAGTACCCCACCTTACGGCAAGCCATGCAATTTCAGATCTTACTAAGATTTTGACGGCTTTTCTTTTTCCAACGGTGGTTCTTTTTTGGACCCCGAAACTGCCAAGTTTCAACGGCTAGTTTTTTCAGGGGTTCTGTACGGGCTCAGTAAAGTTAGTGCACGTGATGGTTTACCACTTGTACCTGACGCCAACAAAGTTTATTTGGAACGAGTAAATTTAATTATGCGCTGTTGAAGATAATGATGAACACCTAAGTTTAATCTTGAAACTTTCAGCCCTGTTCTGCTGACGTATGTATAATACCATGTAACTAATCTATTCCCTGGTCCTGGTTGGGTTACACGGCGATCGCTTGAGATTTGACTGCTCCTTCCAGTTTCATCCACCAATTTTTCGGCCGAATTCCCTTCCTAGTCGGGCGCTCGGATACCATTTTGTCCGGGGAATAATCCACTGTAACGCCTTTTGAGGATAACTTGTTTCGAAATTGTCTCCGTTAGATGTGTCAGACACTTATGCCGGACGGTAGAGAAACCGTTGGTTGTTATTGTTTGATGGACGGGAGATCCTGTAGCCTTGTTGCGATGGGGGCTGGAACTCTAGGATGAAGGGTTTGGGTGATTGATCAGATGGTGATGAAGAGTATGGTGGAGGAGGAATAGGGTCATTGTTTGATGCAGTTTGTGGTTGATAAGATTGCGCATTTTTCTCATTAGGGTAATGTTGGTGAAGTGAGCTTGAGAGAGAAGACCCTGAAAGGAAACTTCTAATGTGCTGTGTGATAAGAGGCATGATGGTAAGGTATAGATTGATCGTTGAGTTTGTAGTAAGAATGTTAATGCAACTTAATGAATTGAACAAGCATAATTCTTGGTCATTATCATCATCTTATATACTAAACAATTCCTCATATTAATTGTTGTCGCGTCGTCGCAACAAATTGATCGCCGTGATCCGCGGCGCAGTCCGATGTTAGTGGTGGCTTAGCTCGCCCAATGCACCAATTCGAGTTCATTAGCCTACACTCACAGGCCGCGTCGCCAATAAGCCGTAACGAAATGCGAGCCAAGGCTTATTCTCAATTGCATGCGAATCCGATGGCTGTGTCAACGTCAACGTTACAAAGACCTATTTCAAGAATAACTTTATCGTCATGACGGCCGAGTCGGCTCCGAAATAGTCAGCCTGGGGTCTTCATCCTACTACCGTCTAATTGGTTAGACGTTAATTATTCGACGCAAGCCTCTTTGCGTTCTAGAACTTGAGTCTATTGACGTTGGTGCGACGTGACGAGTAATTAACAGCCTAAACCCGGCGCACCGGGCTTCTTTTTTGACACCGGTCCGTAAACTACTGCCAATATTTAATATTAGTATCTGCGCCAAAAGCAAGCTGATTCTTTCTCAAACTTCAATATTGATCCACTTGATATCTTCAGCTCCTGCTTAGCCGAGATAATGGTTTCATTTAGAGACATTCAAGCTTCTAACGCTCTTATCAGCGATGCTACTGCCCCGCGTGTCGCTGTCTTTGTTGGTGGGACGTCGGGGATTGGGAAGTTTACCCTTAGAGCTTTGGTTGAGAAAGGGACTAGTGTCAGAGTTTATCTTGTTGGTAGGAAGAGTGCACAGGAAAGCAGTGAGATTTTCATTCAGGAGATGAACACTATCAATCCCAAAGCGGAAATCATCTGGGTTGAGGGCGAAGTCGCACTCCTATCCGAAACGAAGAGAGTTTGCGAGGTCATCAAAAGCAAAGAGAAGACTGTTGATCTCATCTTTCTCACTCTGGGCTATGCCCCTTTTACAGCTCGAAAAGACACCGCCGAGGGTTTCGACGCCTCCCAGACTCTGCGATACTACACCCGAATGCTCTTCATCCTACACCTCCTTCCCCTTCTCAACCAGGCAGAAAACTCCAGAGTCGTCAGCGTCTTGTCCGGTGGTATGGAACGCTCAAAGATCGACCTCGAAGACATCGATTTGAACAAACCCGGTAATTTCAACCTCATCAAAACGCACACACAAGCCAGCGGCATGAACACTCTATTCCTGGAACATCTCGCCAACCAGAACCCCAACGTGACCTTTCTTCACTCTTGTCCTGGATGGGTCAACACGGGTAATGTCAGAAGAGGTTTGGACTCTGGTTCATTTCTGTCTTGGACTATTTGGCTTCTTCTCGAGCCGCTCATTGCTCTTTTCTCGTACAGTGATGAAGAGTCCGGGGAAAGGCACTTGTTTGAAAGTACCAGTGCTGCTTTTGGTGGGAATGGTACGCCGTGGGAAGGAAAGGTGGGAGTGAATTCTCACGGGGAGCAGAAGAATGGCTTGTTTCTTGTCACGAGCAAATGTGATTGTACGCTGAATGAGAAGACGGTAGGGATTTTACGAGAAACGGCCCAGGGACGAGTTGTTGATCATACTAACGAAGTTTTGGGATCTTATCTGTGATGTGATGGTTGTTTGAACATGTTCCTAATTGTTAAGCGACTTGAGTGATGGAAGGGTAATTTGGCATTTTCGATATAGTTTTCTAATAAAATGGCCTTAGTTCATTCCTTTGATACAGTCGACTACTTCCTAGCCAGAAGGACCCAAGCATCGAATTTAACCCCTCCATAAGTTTCAACTTCTTTCTTGATAACCTCATCAACAGCACTAGGCCACTTCTTCTCATCCTCCTCGGTAAACCCAGCTCGAGCAGGCGCCATCAAAGGTCCCAGCATAAACAGCTTCAACCCGTTATCCAGTTCAGACCCACTGACAATAATGGTCTTTTCCAAAAGCCGGAATTTGGAAAAATCAAACCCCGCTTCAGATGTAGTCTTTTCCAAAACACCCTCTTGGAGAAATTCGGGGTGGGGTATCTTAAGAGGAGGCAAGTCTGGTCGTACGATGGCTTGGGCGGCGTGGATGAGCTGACCAGCGCCGAAACGCTTCCAGCATGATATGACGGCAAGACCATCGGGCTTGAGTGTACGGTGTATTTCCTTGAGACCCTGAACGGGCTCAGCAAGAGTGTAAACACTGAAGTTGAGAATACTGTGAGTGAAATATTCATCAGAAATTCCCTCTAGGTTGAGTGAATCGAGGATCTTTGATTCAATCTGGGACCATGAGGTAAAAGAATCCTTAGCTCCCTGAACCATAGGAGGCACATTGTCCGTCACCAGGACTTCAGGCAGGTCATCGGCCGAGAGCTTTTCAATAATGACCGAGGCAGCTATGCCGGGGCCAGCCGCGTTGTCATGAACCACGGCATCTTTGTTGATAGCTTTGATGGCTTGGATCTCGTCAAACGATTCCTCGAAGACACGGCGGGTGCTTCGTCCAGTTTGCTGAACGTAGTTTGCCGCAAAGGTTGAGAAGTAGGAGGAGAAAGGCAAGTTTTTGCTTTGAGATGAAGCCATGGTGAATAAATGTGAGAAAGTTGTGTTGTTGACTTTTTAAGAACTGTCAGCTTACACTCTCTTTATATGGCAAACTCCTTCACGGCTTATTGACGTATGCATGTAATTACTCCGTCGGTGTTGTCCCAGAAAGCCGATATAAGCACTAGGCTTCTTTAGCCCCGAGGTAAGACCCTCTTTCTAGCAGGAGCTCCATTCTGTCTGATCAAGCTGTGTTACAGTCTATCGCAGTTTGAGCCCATGGAATGCCGGAAATTCCGAATGACGAGGCGGGAGGACCAAGACCGAAGGAAATTTCTTGCCAAGTTTGAAAATTAGAATATGATATCAGTTCCCCCCATCAAGCCAGCATAGAATAGATTGCCACCCATATAATCAGGCCCCTCGATCCCTTGTATCGAATCCTGCTCCGGGCTGATGATGAAATTGTCGTTAAAGAGTGACGCTCCATCATTAGATATGAACTCCCCTAGAGAGTGTAGGTCTTTCCACGAGAAACTGTTGAAAGGATCAGAGCTTGGTGTTGGTTCGCTCTGATCTACTCGAGCTTGAGATGCTGCTTGGTTTGTTGAGACCAAGGAGTCAGAGAGTCCTCCGGTCATTAAAACCTGCGATCTGGACTTTCCCAACATCTTCAACCATAGGAGCTTGAGGGAGCGGGCGTAGCGTTGTCCCAGACCTTGTTGATTGTCTGAAGTCTTCTGTAGACGGGATATAGTTTCATATATGGCCCGTCGAACACCGCGTGCTTCTGATGGTTTTATAGCTCCAGCGAAGATAGCCTAAAAGCAGTCAGTTGTCAGTATGTGTCTAAAAAGGAAGAAGACCCCGTGGTATAATACCTTGAATAAGAATACAGCAGCATAGATGACATAGAGATAAAATTTGATAGGCATGTATTTGAAAACAGTAGTGGGATCAATGAAGCTGTTGATCGTGCATAGAATTGAGTTCGCTGCGTCGATTGATTCATAGATGAATCTCGCATCTGGTGCAGAAGCGAGGTCTGAGAATAGAGATCCAGCTGCCCGCTTCTTTGGATGGCGGACAATACGATTTAAGTTGGCTTGAAATGCGAATGCATTGATATAGAGGCGAAGAAAGTCGTAAGATAACATCACGGACGCCTTAACGCGAGGGACAAAGCTAAGACCACCCCATGATAGCTTCCACCTGCGAAGAACAGAAGAAAAGTCATCCTAGATGGTTAGTGTCGAACTCGAATTCCATGGAAGCAAGTCTTACTATATATCTTACGTATTCGCCTCCTGTGTATAATTGCTCTCTATGACTGGTTGATGAGTACAAGATGTCATGCGCATTGCTAAATAGTTGAGTAATCTCCAAGTGCGCTTGGAAAAGTAAAGCCAAATTGTCGGTCCCTAGTGTTTGCGTCTGAAGATACGGGAAGTCGGCAGCTCGTAGGTTGACGGATGGACCCGGACCACGAGACCAGAAACCCTTTCCGAGTCGGATCGATACTTGACGGTCACTCATATAGCAAGCTGTTGTCAAGTCAGCATCTACATCAATGAAGATCATACTTGATGATCTTACCTGCCCAGGCTATTCTCTTTCTGCTCAGATCCTTTGTCACACCTTCATCTCGTTGCGTTAATCCAGTTTGTTCTAGGTTTTGGAGATATGCAAGACGTATGGCAACGCCTACAAGCATCCACGAGCCTTGGTCTTCTTTCCCACATCCTATCATGATATCTTCTTCCAATGGCTGTGGAGCCCACTCGGCAAGTATCAATAGTGCTTCGACGGCACCGACAGTTGTGGAACCGGTATATATCAACTTTGAGATCTGGCTCTCCATATATCGGGCGCATGCGTTGTGGGCTCTGGCCCAAGAGGGATCATCCTTTGTAGCCACTGTCAAAATTGCCGTGATAAGGTGTGGCTCTTTTTCTAGCGACTCGAGGAGGCGAGTGTAGTCGAAAACAGTGCTGTAGGCGATTGGGAAGAAGATGTGGAAGTTGTCATGATAACTATAATTCCTTTCGTCAGCGGAATAGTCAATGCAGGAGTCGTGTCAAGTACTCACTGCTCAATGAGAAATGATGCTTCTGGAAGTGTCAGCGCCCCTGACTCTATGGGCGGATAGCTACAGGCGGCATGAGATGCGCCGGTGACACTTGATGGATGCTCGGCTCGTCCACCTTCCTCTTGCGCCCGGCCATGATCGTGTCCCTCTGGTTCCATATCGGCAACATGAGCCAACAAATCGAGTGCATCAGAAGGATTGAGGAGATCCGAGGACGTAAAATGACCTTGGAGCTGCCCAGAATCTTCCTCTCCCTCTTCCTCTTCCTCTTCTGAATTCGATCCAAGGTGTGAAGATAACCATTCACTATGCTCCTCGGTATCTTGAGGTCTTTGAATATTAGGATGTAACGGTGGGTTCATTTGGCTGAGTCTTCTACTCGGTGTTTGTCGGTCTGATTCGGTTGACCGTTGACTATGGCTAGAACGTTGACCTTTGACGCGACGACCGCCTCGGCGAGATGTTGCAAGAATGCATTCTTGGTGTTTTTCGATGCAACGACGACATGGAGGATCTCCAGGTACGCCACTCGAGTCACTATCCAAGCTTTAGCCCAGGATCAAGCTGCAATACCGGAGGTAACGTACAGATCACATCGCGTCTTTCGAGACCTGCAGCTCACACAAGCTCTCGAAACCCTCTTGTCGGTGTCTGGTGGAGCCATTGTCGTTGCAATAAATCAAACGCCGAGTTTGGGGGAGCACGCGGCATTTGAATTAACAAGAAGTGGCGCTGGTCCGTTGTGGCTTCCATTTTCATGCCAAGGTTGGTATAGGCAGGGGATTGAGTTTGGGCTATTTCGACTACCGAAGTCAGAAGATGGAAGGTGCAGAAGTCATGACGGAATCTTCCGCTCAGTTCGGAAGTCGGCATTTGCTTCAGACATTTGCCGCTCCATCGTCACGGTTAATAATCTGCGCGATTCGTGATTGGAGAATTTGGATGAGATGCAACAAACATGTGCTTCCTTGAACTAGAGATATTTGAGGAAAACGTACCGATTCATCCTAATCTAGGTCTACTGATTGTTTCTATTTTAAGATACCCCCAGCTTGTCCCAAGACTCTACTGCAGCTCTCTTCAATAATGGAGCTACATCTGGTAGATGGGATGCAGGGAGATAGGGTGACAGTCTACCTGTTTATTTCAAACCACCACTGAGCAATATGTCCTGTCCAGTCAAATATCCATTCTTCGCCAGCCTATCAAGTACATTAGTAACCCCGACTTAACCCAAACAGCATCAAACTTACATTATTATCACGTTACAAACCTCATCAGGTGATCCCAGTCGATGAACAGGGATAGAAGCAGCAATGGCGAGTCCGGTGTCTTCTTCTTTGAGCTTTTCCAAATCACAACCTTTGCTCCATGTCCTAAAATCAACATTAGCTACCGTGACATATCTAGATGATAGCGAAGGCTCACTCTGACTTTGGAGGAGGGATCATTCCTGTAGAACCAATCATTGCAGGAGAGACCCAGACAAATAGTCAGTATTGAAATATCAAAGCCATACTCGAATTACTCACCGTGTTGACCGTGATGCCTTCAGGTGCCAGCAAAGTAGCTAGATTTTGACCCATCGAACTTTGAAATTTGTTAGCACAAAGAGCATGTATATCTTGTGTATCTGACTCACCTCAGAGCTCCTTTTGAAGCAGCGTAATGACATCCATTAAGCCCGCTGCCACGAGCAGCAATACTTCCTACCAAAACCACGCGTCCCCAACCTTGTTTTCTCATCCCTTCAACACAAGCCTTGGTTACCACAAACTGGCTCCGGCTGTTGATCTCCATCATCTCATCCCAATCATCTTCTTCGATATCCGATACATCCCGAATTCGTCGTCCCAGGCCCGCATTTGCCACTAAAACCGATACTGCGTGGTGTTTGGCAGACACAGCATCTTGAGCAAGTAGGGTTGGTACGAGGGACCTTGTTGATTCTCTTTGGGAGAGATCTGCTTGTACTGTTACAAACAACTGCAAGCGATACGTTTCGCTGAGCTCTTGGGCGAGCTTGTCTGCTTTGTCTTTGCTTGAAGAATAGTGAAGGGCGACATCGCACCCTTCAGAAGCGAGGGCTTTGGCTACGGCGGAACCTATTCCGCCACTATCAAAGTTAGCTCAATAACACATGCTGTCACGATAGGGTTGACACACCTTGAACCTGTCACCAAAGCCAATCGGCCTTTGATGTTATTATCAACTGACTGCAATCGAAGCATCATCTTGATTTGTCTAGATGATCTGATTTGGTTTCATTCAAGACTTCTTTGATCAATGATCATCACCATTGACGTCTTATAAAGAAACCGCTAACCTTGAAGATTTAGCTCGGCCGGCTATCCGACTACAACACAAATCAGCCATCGGCAACTCAAATGCCGCTCAAACACCGACGGCAATTGATTTGGGTCTGGACCGTCTGAATCATCTGGGGAACTTTCTAATTTCCCCGCAGCACGATCTCGAAAACATGGGGACCCCAGAAACACTAAATGAACTCGAGATGTCTTTATTAGGCCATCATGCCTCGGGTCTTGGACTCGATCCTCAACATTCAACTTCTCCAAGATCCAGAATTGGTCTCATAATCACGATCCTCTTTTTTGTTATCGAACCTCGACTTTCAACATGGAGTTGCAAGGTCGAAGCCTCATCTTGACTGTCAGTGTCTTGACGTCGTTGGGCTTTATGCTCATCGGTTATGACAATGGCCTCATGGGAGGTTTGGTCAACACTTCAGCTTTCAAGGATACTTTCGACAGTCCTGATGCTGATATAATCGGTGTTATCGTTGCAATCTTTGAGAGTAAGTCGCCTCTATAGCAACAGCAAAAGATTTATACTTACAAAGACTAGTTGGATGTTTCTTTGGTGCTATCTTCGCAGCTATCTGGGGAGAGAAGCTCGGCCGTCGACGCTCAATTCTTATCGGCTGCATCGTCTTGATCATCGGTGCGGTTCTCCAAGCAGCCTCTTTCTCTCGAGCCATGATGATCGTTGGCCGAATAGTTTCGGGCCTTGGACTTGGTACCGTCAACTCAACCGTCCCTGTCATGCAAGCCGAATTCAGTCCTAAATCTAGCCGAGGAATTTACGTCTGCGCCCAGCTCTCAACACTCAACTTTGGCATATTTCTCGTCTACTGGATAGATTATGCTCTATCTTCCCATACCGGAAGCTACGCCTGGCGCGTCCCTGTTATTCTCCAATGCGTTCCTATCATTGTCATCATATGCCTCCTGACCATCATCCCCGAGACACCACGTTGGCTGGCAGCGCATGACAGACCTGAGGAATGTCTCAAGGTCCTCGCTCAAATTCAGGGTACTTCTATTGAAGATCCTGATGTGCGGGCCCTTCACAGTGTCATCACTCAAACGGTTGCGTACGAGACATCGATCGGCTCAGGTTCCTGGAAGGACCTCCTCAAAGAAGACAGCATCAAGTCCCGCAAACGACTGATTTTGGCTTGCTTGCTGCAAAGCATGCAACAACTAGGTGGCATTAATGCCATCATATGTTAGTGTTTTGTTCTATCTCCTCTCTCATAATCGAGCGCTGACCCTGTTAGACTACTCCAGTACCTTATTCGAAAAGAGTGTTGGCTTCTCTGCTCATATGTCAGCCCTCATGTCAGGTTTCCTGCAAACATGGTTCTTCGTGGCGTCGTTTATTCCATGGGTCCTAATCGATCGCATTGGGCGTAGGCCTTTGGTAAGTTCAAGTATCACAGTCTTGTCGAGAAATTCAAGTTGACAGTTTTCTAGCTTCTATCCATGATCAGCGTTATGGCTGCTACAATGGCTGTTCAGGCTGGCTTGATTTACCAGGTAGAGAACAACACAGCATCATCACATGCAGCGGGAATTGCAGCTGCGGCGATGCTCTTCATCTTTCAAGGAGCCTTTACTATTGGCTTTCAAGCGACTGTTTGGGTCTATCCGTAAGTCAATACAAATTCATGAAATTCGAATGCACTAACAAATCCCAGCTCCGAGATTCTACCTCTCCGTCTACGACAGCGCGGCTCGTCTATCTCTACAGCTGCCAACTGGATCTTCAACTACGTAAGTTTCCCTACACAAACCCGCCACTCTTTACTGATTGTTCCTAGATGATTGTACAAATCACTCCCATTTCTATCAACAACATCGGCTGGCGAACATACATCATCTTCGCTGTACTGAACACTCTCTGGGTTCCTCTCATCTTCCTATTCTTCCCCGAGACTAAGGGCTTGGAGTTGGAAGATGTTGACCAACTATTTGGTGGTGAAGATATCATTAGGAACTTGGATGAGAAGAACCATGGCACCGTGACCATGCTGGAGTCTGTGGATCGGGATGGTACTGGCGTCTAGTTGAGTCGTTGCTGGGGAGATGACCAGGATATTTAACCTTATATCGTATGTCTAGTATCTAGCGAGAGTACTTGTATCTCGGAGAGCATCATCTTTTGGGAAAAGAATACTGTTTCGATTTCAGCATTTGACATTTCACCATGACTTACCAGAGAGGCCTGAGTGGTCGTCTTCCAAGCCACGAGAGATAACGTTCGTCATATCTTCATCTATCGGCAATTGAGTTTGTAGCGGGGCCATTCGTAGATCATCCCAGCCACTTACGAGCAGTTGAGGGGTAGCAGAAGCTGGGGCCATTAACGTTAGTCTGAACTGTAACACCAGAGCCCGAAGTTCCACGGGCATCTCTTGACCGCAGACTTTTTCAGAGCCCGACCATCATCACGGCATTTGCTCAGAACGATAAATAAAGGTCACCAATCGGCTATTCAACATGCGTGCCAGTCTTTACGCAATGGGTTTCCAAGTCTTCAACAAGGCCGCGGAGAACATCTTCGGTGCTTCTCCAAAGCTGAATGTCATACTTGAAAACAAGGATTATCCTTTCGCCCACGAAGCTGGTGTTTTCATTCCTGAGCAGAACTCCCTGTTCATCACGAGTAACCAATTCAAAGATCCGGATACGGGAAAGAAGAAGATCCAGATCAGCAAAGTCAATTTGTCACCCAATGGAACTGTACTCGACTCTGAAGAGATCGATGCTCCCGGTGTGCCCATGGCCAACGGCGGTGTGAACTACAAAGACGGCATACTCTTTTGTTCACAGGGTACTATGAATGAATCTGGCGGAATTGTCTATATGCAAACGACGGCACCATACAAATCCGTAAAACTCATCAGTTCATACCGCGGAAGGGATTTCAATTCTGTCAACGACGTGGTTGTCCACTCCGACGGGTCGATTTGGTTCACGGATCCCATTTATGGATCTGAACAGGGTATCCGTCCTAAGCCAAGACTGCCAAACCAGGTCTATCGGTACGATCCCAGTGATGAATCGATCCGGGTGGTAGCAGATGGCTTTGGAAGACCAAATGGAATCAGCTTCAGTCCTGATGAGAAGATTGTTTATATCACGGATACGGACTGGGTTCATGGCGATGGAACAACCGACGATACCCGCCCATCAACCATGTAAGTCTACGGTATTTTCAAAGACCCAATTCAATGGTTTACTAACACTGAGACCACCAGATACGCTTTTGATGTAGCAACGTACTCAGGCCAACCATTCCTCATCAACCGACGGGTCTTCGCCATGGCCGACACTGGGATTCCTGATGGAATTAAGTGCGATACAAACGGCAATGTCTACAGCGGTTGTGGCGATGGAGTCAACGTCTGGTCACCAGGTGGCATACTGCTAGGCAAGATTCTCATCGAGGGAGGTGTTGCAAACTTTTGTTTCGGAAAAGACGGTGAGGTTTTCATGCTTAATGAGAACAAGCTTTGGCGAACTCAGCTTGGCGACGGTGTGAAGGGAGCTTTGCTTGATATTTGAGGAACAGTAACAGAGCAAATAACTTTCTATACAGGTGTTATCTTGTGGTGTTGATCGTATCTTACATTCCCTCTTACTGACCAAACATTACGGCGAAGAAATTCCCCCACAGCTGCTGGCTCATAATGTTTGAAATTATGTTATATTCAGGGACCAATCTATTTCTAACTATATATATACTACCAAAACTCAATCAAACTGTCATGGGAACAAAAACGAACTGGTGAAGTCAATTAGAGCTGGAGCTCGTCAGGAAAGGACATCATTGCGCTCAAGTCTGGCCAGTTGAAGTCATTCATCTCCATCATCGTTCCCGATTGAGTCTCGTTCGGATTCAGGCCACTGAACTGAAAGTCGCTGTCCAAATTGACATCTGAGGGCATACTGGGAGTCTCCGAGAGGTAAAACTGCGAGTATTCTGGCTTGAAGCTACCCAAGGGATCCTCGGGCTCAGTCAAGTTGAGAGAGTATCCAAGCGTATTGCTATCAGCAGGGAGTTCTTCTGCAAATGTTTGTAAATCAAGCATTGACTGTTGAGCAGGCTCCAAGGCGTCAGTTTCGCCGTGGCATAGTTGGAATGGTTGAGGCATTGAATCCAGCGCCGTGGTCGGTTCTTCCGAACCAGAACCCTCGATCAGGCCACCTGCTGGGGGTTCAACTTCTGGAGATTCATCTCGCGATGCATCTTGAGTCAGTTCAGTACATTCTTCATCTCTCCGATCGCAATCCTGAATCAACATAGGGAAAATACCGTCGTAGATCACATGTCTGGCTTCTTTCCGGTATTTCCCTCTCAGTTCCGACTGGGACAATAGTTCTTCGATCCTTTTTTGGTTTGTTGACTGAGATACCCAATTTTCCACTGTCCAGAAACTCTTGTCATTCGCCTTGTCAAGATATGGGTTGTCGCAGCGCTCGTTAGGGAAGAGCACGCTGTAGATCCTATGCCATTGCTGCTCGTGAGATAAACGACTGGTTTCTCGCTGACGAATTTCATTTCTCATCTCGTGCGTAATGAATCCAGGGAGAACGTTAGATCTGGTCTCTGTTGGAAAGCAACCATGGTCCAGGTCGTCCTGACCCTTAGGGTAGCCCATCCAACATTTGCGGCAATGCGCGACCCAATGAATCCTCTCAATATGTCCTTTCAGTTCAGTGATTGTCTTTGGACCAACTCCGCATTTGAATATGTCTGGATTCCACTTTACAAATGGACAAGCCCAACGCTGTGTATCCTCAACCACCTCAGTACCAGAACGTTTCCTTTTCTTGTCTTCATAATTCTCATCCTCACTTCCCTCGTCGCCTCCGAGTGCTTTGCGTTTGCCGCCGTTGGGTCTTGCATTTCCTTGTCTGCCGATCCCTTGGCTTCCATTTGCACGATTGTCCGACGCAACTTGGATGTTCTGTTGCGATGTTCCAGTGGCTCGTCCTTTCGAGCTTCGTGGCGCATGTGATCTGAAAAAGTCATCGACTAGCTGTTCTATTGCCCAGTCTGTGAATCTCTTCATCAATAGATCTTTGTCGAAAGCCTCTGTGGCGACATCACTGTCCAGAATGCTCGAGAGACTGGACGCTACCTCCAGATCCTCGAGATATCCTGTCAGGCTCGAGTGCTCGAGAAAACCTCCCACCCCAGCCATACTGGGAGGGACAAAGTCATCATCCAGAACATCATGGGCCGTAAATTCCGTCGTAAGGTCGTGCGCTTGTAGCAGAGTGCGTTCAGACCCTGGGTTTGCTCTTGAGTAGTGATCCCCTGGTGTTTTGGTATGTTCCAGTAGCTCATCCCCGAAACACAGGCCGCAATCCTGCCACGAAAACTCGAATGACCATGGGAAAAGAGCTACTCGCTGTTTTTTCAGTTCGGAAAGTTTTTCAAGAACCGATTGGGTAGCAGGCGCGAGGCTTTCGGTTGTTGTAGAGAATGATGGCCCCGACTGAGATGCCGTTGGCACGGTCACAGACTCCGTAGCCAAAACCCGGGGCATTCTCAGCGGCATCAAAGGCAATATAATATCTTCTGAACGCTCTTGTTCAGAAGTCTGCGAGCTCATGGCCATTTCTGGGTATGGGATATGGTCTTCCTGCCCATAACCAAGCCCCAATAGTAATGGGCCATTAGCTAAGTCCTCCTCACGTGTAGCATGGCTTGATGAACCTAGATCAAGAATCTGATCGTGGGAAAGTTATGGTTAGCAATACAAACTTCTCAACAGTAATGTTTTATCGGATGTGATCAGCTCACCCTAAGTGAAGGTTTGGTGGGTCCTGCACCGTTGTTCGAATCACCGGCACCATGTTGCGTCGAAGCATCAATTGGATCGGGCATGATATAGTATCAAGGACGACCAAAAGATCCGATAGTGTCGCAGTAGTCGAGTATAAAGGATCGAGGGGGAAAATGGATTCTGCTGTGTAATCGGCCATCTTTATGGAAAAATATTTCAGAGACGTAACCATTTTTCGCCCATGATTGAGGTTCAGTTTCTGTTTCTTCTGAACCCTGCAAATGGTGTTGGTGGCTGAAGGTGAGATCCAATAAGCGCTCACAAAATAACTTATCCCTGGTCAAAAAAAAGGAAAAGCCGTTCTTCATTTGTCGGAGATGAGATTGGGCTGCCCAGGATATAAGTTGACCGCTATAAGTATTATGCGGTGTCACCTTCAAAATTGCTTCGGAATGCCTACGTGGTTTCCAAAACACCACGATGTGCTCCCACCTATTGTTCAAGGCCTGATGGTGAGAATCCACTTTGGTTATTACTTGCACCAAAAGCATGCAAGAATTACAATCTTATCATAGACTATCATTGTGTGCTTATTGAAACCCATCAGTCTGAAGCTAGATGGTAAGACGAAGCCCCCGCGAACGGTTTTGTATCATAACTAATTTGATATTGGTGATCTACTTGGAGCATTTAGTATATAGCATCTTCAGAGATTCTCCGGCGATGAATCTAATGTTTCATTTGTCTGTATTCTAAGCATATGCCGGCCCGTTCTTTATAGCTCTGCTACTACCACTGTTGATAATACATGGCTACATGCCTTGAAAGAGAAACACTCAGTTACAAGCCCGGCTTGTTGAATACTTTCAATGTAAATAATCATAAGCAGACACATGGTATCCTTCAGTGTCTACTCCCGATGGTAACCAGGAAACCACATGCCGATGTGGGAAAGCTGTTCCTTGCCATGTGGGAGACGTTTCCCGAAGAGGGTCAGAGAATGTTCTTGGAGGTTGCCAAATCTGGTAGATATAATATATTGGCAACAATCTATCAATCCTGTGAATGCCTCATGTGCTGAGACGAAACCAACTCTCTTGGCAGCTTCACTCAGCCGTTTACCCTTAAATCACCAGACCGCATCATATTGTCCACGATCAGGAACCTATATGGGTGGCACACGTTAGTGAGCTCTTGACGAGCCTACTATACTACGAAATACCAGTTTATGTCATATCTATGTTTCAGAAATCATGTCTTTAATTCTTCTACTCGGAGTATGTGCTTAAGTAACAGTGAACCATCTCGATATGTTCGTTTTAGTTCTGGAGTCTCAGTTCATAAATTAGAATAGATCGACATGTCGGCAGATTCTCGTCAAGAAAAGGTTTATTTCACATCGACGTCACGATACGATGAGAAGGATTCGCACAGCATTCCTATATAGTATAGCTTGTAGCGCTTGAGTCATTATACCTATGTCACTGCCAAGTGTAAGCAAAAGTGCCTTACAGCTGAGTGACAGTACAGAAGAAAATCAATTGGTGGCAATGGAATGCCAAGTCCGATATGCCTTGGTATCTGGATACGAAAAACCCTGGCTCCTCCCTTGCGCCTTGTGAGATGAAGTCATTAGATAAAGCTGATCCTCGGACAATCCATTAAGAAACGGCCTTATCTTATCTTACCTACGGCAATAAAGCATCAAGTGACATTCAGAGAAAACCAGACTCTGCCCCCTTCCCTAAACGGAAATGGCCGGTAGGTCACCGCCCGGTTAAGGTGCAGGTCCCCGCTGTAAATCATTGGCTACAAGTCAAGGCGGGTACGAGATTTGAGCCCTACCAGGCGCCTAAGAGTCACTGTAATTCCGCTACTGCACGATAAAGGTTGCAACAAGGTTAATTATAGAGTTGACAACTCGTTCTAGACGATGACTCTTGAGTTGTCATGTAACGTTTCTGAAGAAATGCTCCGAGTTAGTATCGGTCAAGGTAGTGCAGTATATGGAGATGAAGGCTTCGCAGTGGATACCCTTTATTAGACTGATCCATGGCTGCGCTTGGCAGGTGCGATCAACCTTCCGACTCCCACTCAGCCTTGCAGACAGTCTAGGGTCCCCAGGATCTTTTTAGGCGTCTAACAGTAGAAGGGATCTTCATTGGCTACCTCGTCAGGCTTTCCTCCGCTGTGCCTCACTGACTTTCCGTTCTAGTGGGTTGAGACCCTTCGGGCCCGAGGCGCGAGGCACGAGGGAAATGAAGACCATGGCATGATGTCTTTTGACTGGCCATTGTGTTAGTTCTGTATCGTTCGTCACATCGGGGCCTTTGAATATAAGTAGGTCTTGTGTTCCCGCTTAAGTTCTCATCATTCGACATCTACATCAAGCATCATTACACATTATCTCTTGCATCAATCATCGCAAGTCACTCACAAAACTTCTACTATATATACCAACCCGCAAACATGAAGACCGAGTACCTCACCGTCCTCGCTGCTGCTGCCGCTACAGGAGTCTCTGCTGGCAACGTCCAGCGGGTCGACGTTGTCCACATCTTCGAGACTCTTCACGTCGGCAACCACGTCCCCAGCTTCTCCCATAACAAGCGCGACCTCAACGCCATCTTCGCCCGCGACTCCAAGGACGAAAAGTGTCTAAGCACAGCTACTTCCATTCTGCGAAACTTCCCTACCCCCACAGGCGATCTCTCCAACTGGGTCGTTGCCTTGGACACCAAGACCGACGAATGCACTCTCACGGCTCCTTCTTCTCTCTCTTCAGACTTGATGAAGTATTACACCGCATTGGCCGACTGGGAGATGGACAACCAGAAGAACCTGGTCGACTTTATCAAGGAGTGCGCTACTCAAGACCAGCTTGATGACATCAACAAGGAGCTCGGCGGCGGATCATGCTCTGATGCTGCTCTTCTCTTCACTGGTGCTAGCGCTACTGAGACTGTTATGGTGAAGACTGCTCTGCCCAACTGGACACCTGCTCCTGCACCCACCGAGGTCAATGCCGCCGCTGCTCCCGGTATCAGTCAGCTTGCTGCTCTTGCTGCTGCCGGTGTCGCTGGTTTCATGATCGCTGCTTAATTGGGACGACTGTCCGGATACAAAATAGAGCTAGGATGTAACGAATAACGGTGAAGCGTTGGTCTTTTTTGTATGATATCCAGTGCCCGATGCACTTTTTGAACGATTTCTTCATCATGTATGACATAGATATATATTCAGAACTCAATGTTTACACAACTTGAACTCACCTACCATTCGCTACAATTCTCACGTCAGTGTCTGCGGCCTAGTCTTCGATCTTCTCTGAGAGGAGTGCGATATGGTTGTTTATCAGATCCAAGGCGTGATACTGTAAGAGCAATGTTACAAGGAGAAGCTACCTCTACGTTGTATTAATGATGAGGACATCAGTTCCCTAAGTCTTGAACCAATTGCGTATACCCATCCCTCTTTCAAATACACTGTCTTAACCCCCGCATGCTCCTTAGTTAATCAAGAGCTTCCTTGTCGGCAGAGCGCACAGCGAAACACAGGCGCATTGTCTTATGGGTGGGAGTCGGAGAATTTGTCCTTTGATCTGGATCCGGTACACCGGCGATTTATTAGTCTTTGCCATTCCATCGCCCCGAAGGAATATCTTACCATTGGCGATATTGAGGTTGCTCCAGTTGCCTTCGATGTGAACCTCCTTGAGTTTTTAAAACAGTCTGAGCCACAGATGAGTCCGTCAAAAGCCCCGGGGAAAAAAACAAGAATATAAAATGGTGCCATTATTGCTCGTAGAAAGGACATCAAATCAGCATGTACCAATGCAATCACTGACACACGAGCTAATTGCGCCAATGGTGCTCAGTTAATAACAGACTATGGTTACTTTTATAAGCCTTCCTCTTACAACTCTAATGATGACTGACTTCTGACAACGCTCACTTGGCCTATCAACAAGCTTAAAGCGCACAGAGCAAGCATTTGTGAAGCACAACTGTTGTCTGACCAGGCGGCCAAGGGAGCCCAGACGATGGCACAGAGAACAAAGAAGATACATCAAAGACTGAGTTAGTACAGAACCAGCTTGCAGTTGCAAGTCAAGTAATCCATCACCTGGACAGTAACGTGGAGTCCTTGCACCATCGAGTGATAGCAATGGAAGAGAGGCTAAAAGAGAATTACCAGTACGATCGTAGCATAGTCGATGATCTGTAGAAAGAACGAGAGCCTAAGAGACGAGATTTGGGTCACACTATGCCATCTTAGACTAGTATTTAGGTAACTTTTATCTTCATCCTAAGGCTTAGAGGATGTTTAGGGTACACAGTGAAACACTCCTCACATTCTCCACATCCAATCGGGCTCCCATTCACCAGTTTCCAGGTTGATCTTCCAGTCCGCTGGCCTCTCGGCCGCATAAGGACCAGTTTTGATATCAAATCGGTCAGGCCTAGCCGGGAAATTCTTCCAGTAACCCCCGTCATCCCTATGTGTGCAAACATGTACACCGGTCTTGTGCCCTGCAACGATGGCTCTTTGGAAAGCATGTTTTCTCCGTTCTGCAGTGCCGAGGCCGTCGTTGGATATACTGCCATAAAGAAGTTCTCTATACGGGCGTTCGACGTAGACAACTTTGAGGTGTTTGTAAACACCCGATTCAATGAGTTCCGCCAGAAACATATCGAGGTTTCTTAGGCCCCGCTGATCTCGAAACCCGAGGCCTTTCCACTCTCCCCAGATATATACTGCTTCGATGTTGGGTGGAAACGCAAACGGGATATCTGACTCTCTAAAAGTCCTGTCGTCCGCGGCGTAATCAAAGCGGAAATAGATATCAGAGGCCGCCATGGTGATTTGTTTGATGGACTCATGATTGTAAATCTCTGATGGCCTGCATGGTTGGTCATGTATTGCTTCGGGGTGATAAAGAACGAGCCGCTTCAACTTCTCGTTCGTATTGGCCAGGCTGTCAACGAGGCTGCCGACATCGTGCAAACCGCCTCTACGAGAGTCAATTGCCCTGAGGACAACTGTATCCAGCTTCGTTGAAGCGCGAGAGAGCCAATCATAGAAGTCGTCCCAGCCCCCTTCGACGCCATCGAGGAAGAGATTTTCGACGTTCGAGGTACCATCGGGGAGCAAGTCCTTATCCCATATGTGTTCTTCCCACATGTTTTCTTCGCAGGAAAGCCCATTGAAGTAAATGTTCTCGAGGTTAGGTATGTGGAAAAGCTTTGTGAATTCTTCAAATCCATCGTAGTACTCTTCCTCTTCTTCGTGCGACACATGGCTCAGCATTGAGATTCCAACGGATATGCTTCGTAATGACTCGAAGCCCGGGGGCCATTGCCATCCGTATTCTACGCTCCAACTAATAGCCATCGCCATCCATGCGAGGATGTTGTAGGAATCGCCCCTTCGCTTGACGAATCTGATACTGTGAAGTCGAGGGCACAGGGAGATGATGAGTAATTTGAGCCATGCCTCACTGCCCCGTTCAAGACTCATTCGAAGCTCCTCGATCCCTTCTTCGGTGAGGTCCCACAAGCCAAGCCCCTTCTGAATATATTCTTCAACCTCTCGTGCATCCCATGCTGACCTCGAGGGCTCTTCTTCGGCGAGTCGGTAGTTACCAGACAGCGCTGGATTCCATGACCGCCAATCTTGCCATTTTAGGCGGCTACCCCAGAACTCGAGTTCGCGAACGTGGTATCTGTTGATCTCAGCTGCAGGAGTGTCTTTCAGTAGATCGACAACTGTTTCTGGGGACAGGTCCGAGGTGACTCTGTATTTTTCGTAGGCATCTTGGTGCTGCTCAAGAAGAGATCGGCATCGGTGATGAAGGTCGGAGCAAGTCAGACCAAGAGCGAGGATGTCGGGAGGATCACTGTATCCGACGATCTGGAAGATCAGTTCAGTGGACAGACTGAGCAGCGGGCACGATTCGTGATCCATGATGAAGGTGTGACCACCAAAGGCATAGCCTAAGGGACGAAATAATTTGGTCGCTTATTGCTGGTTTAGGTCAGTTTAGATCAGCATTTAGGATACTTTATTTCGGTGCCCTAAGCCTTACCTAAGGTACTTGAAGATGATGTGAAGGCTCCCAAATGTTGTGATGGAGAAGGAGCGGCTGTAGGTCAGTCAATACGTTAGGTAGGTAGGTGCCTTGGCTCCAGGTAGTAAGGTAGGCAGGAAGTTACACAAACAAAGACGCACTTTGTTTACACCTGCCTGGCAGTTGCAGTTGCAACTGGCAGACAGTGCTTGCGCAGCTGCTTTAGACTGCCTACTAAGGCAGTTAATCACTACCGAAGAGCACAAGAGACGAAATGATTTAAGCCATATTAGACTATTATTCACTTAAGCTGCCTACGTAGGGTGAAGTGAGAATTGAGGGCGCCCTGCCGCAAAGCAAGTATAGCACAATTTCATCGTGAAGGCCACTGATATAGCCTCACAGCCATTCCTCGATCTGGAAATAAGAAACACCCGTTGCGGCTTGGTCTTAGATCTGATAAACTCGGATACTTTTTAGTCCCTGTTTCAGCATGCTCATAAGGCTGACCTTGGAACACAAAACAACTTCCACTGCTCGTATCTGCTTGATCTAGACATGTATTAGTACTGCATCATATCCAATTCAGTTGATAAACTCACTTTCCCTCCTTCTCCAACACTCCCCTCGACGATACCCCGGCCGCGCGTTCGACGCGTCGCCTTCAAATTCACCAAACCCTCTCCTCACGATCATCACTCATACCCCATCCCCCTCTTCCACCACCCTCCCAATCCCCTCTCCTCCATAACCTTAGCAAACTCCTTCACCTCAGTCATCTCCTCAAACCCCATCCTCCTCACCCCCTTATCCTCTACCTCACTCCCCTCCGGCGCAGGCGCAGGCTTCGCAACACATCGATAGTCTTTGTAGCGCAGCGACTGTACTGTGGAAACCCACTCGGTCAGCTCCGACAGGTCCCGCGCTTCGGCAAACATTAGACCGGGCGGACTGCCGCTTTTCACCAGAAGCCAGTCTACATTGAGGTTTTCTGCTGCGCGGCGGACGCGCCAGAGCTTTTTGCGGGATGTTATGTGGTGAGTCCTTATTAGGCAGTTGAAGAGTGATGGGCTGCGTGGCATGGTGATCTTGTTCTGAATGAGAGCTTGTAACAAGATTGAACGTCGTCATGATATGGCGATCGGACTTTTGTGGATCCGACGAGTAAACGATACAAGACTCACAACAACAGTCACGACAAGTCAATGGATGAGCAAACAAAGTGTATCAAATCGTAAAATTGATCCTAGTATGTGTACATCTAAGATATAAAAGACTAAACAACCCAAACGCCATCCTGGTATGTATCGCAACCTCCGTAGCTGTGTCAAAACATCCAGGATATGACATCAACATAAAAAGTAATACATACACGTTAATCCAAGCCGCCCATTCAACGTGCGCGGACATCTCTTTCATGAAAAGGGTATAAAGTGTGAAGAGCTAAACGAACTTTCCCGTTTCCCTGCGGTGACTGTGCCTCCCAACCTAGACACCTCGGAACATGCGCACAACCAAGAACCACATGGCACCGATGAACTTGAACGCACTGAGACCCGCAACACTCCAAAAGATAATGGACATGTAGATGTTGGAACGGTCCAGCTTCGCTGCCTCCTGGTCGTCTTTGGAGGAGGAGATTCGATCCAGGCCGGCCGAACTAAGGACGATCGCTGCAAGACCGAAGTTGGTGACCATCCACATAAGTACGACACCAGTTCGCACACCTCTGTAGTAGTCCATCTGTTTCTCCTGGAGTATGCTGGGGGTGGGGGCAACCTTGACTTCAACATGCTTCTGGGCAAAGACTGCGATTTCTCGCTGGTATTGCGCGTTCAAATCTCCTTCGTCGGGCAAATCTGTCTTTCCAGTACCGTCCTTGGTGTTGACGGAAGGAAGCTTCTCAACCTTGTCGTCACCCTTCGTACCCCAAGAAACATCGTGTGTGTTACAGAAGGCGTACACGTTCAGGACGTTGGTGAAGGTAGGTGTGAGAAGCATGTACTGAGCGAACGAGGTAACCATATGCCAAGGATCCAGCATGATCAACGAAGCGATCAGCCAGATACCATATGTCGACATGACCGAAATAATCAGCATATAAAAGACCTTATTCTTGAATAGATCGTTAATGTTAAAGCCATTTGAGTCGTTAACGTCTCTGATGATAGACTTGACCGAGATGAAGATTGCAGCAAACATTAGATAGCTGAAGACTGTTAGTAATAGGTCGCATAACTGGGTCGAATCAACTTACATCATAATAGCAGCCCAGAACCAACACATAGCGGTGTAAAGTCTACCAGAACCTGCTGGTCGATTGCCCAGTGATAGCACGAAACAAGTAATCAAGAATACACCGTAGAGCCAGGTGAAGACCACACCTAAAATCTCTCCGGTCCGTCCAAGTAACAGATCGTCACCCAAACTCGTCGTAAGAATCTTGAAAATCAGGAAGAAATTGCCAATAGCAAACCAAGCGAAGATCATGTTGATAGTGTTAAAGATGAATTCGATGAAGAAAGCAAACTTTCGCAGGAAACTGTGATCGGACCGGAGGAAATCGAGGAAGTGGACAATAGCGTAGATAGCAGCGAAGAAAGAACCGTTTAACCAACGACGTCGCTGGAGAACCAGCTCTGTCACTGTATCGGGAACATCAGTCTCACCAGTAGCGGACTTGACGTACTGAAGAATCCAATGACAGTTGCGCTTGGTGACAAGCTCGAAGCAAAGAATACGATCTTCAGCGAGGTACATGTTGGACTCGAAAAGACCGGCATCACTTCCACCATGGAGGGTTTCTCCCAGAAAGTACTTCTCGAGAGGTCCCTTTCCGTTCTTGTCGTTTTGGAGAGCAACGTAGCGATAAGCTGAGAAAGCACCGGGCAACACGGAAATGAAACCGAATGCAGATTCCAGAGGCTTGTCGAGAATGTTGCTCATCTTGTACTCGAAGTTCTGAGCAGCGACCAACGGGTTCAGAAGGTATTTTCCACCAGTACCCAACATAGCCTTGATTTCACCACAAGCACCACCGCACATGGGCTCAAGATCAAAGGCCTTCCAGAGATGGTAAATTGAGCTTCCACCAGGGCGCGTACCAGCATCGAGAAGGACACAAATGTTGGGGTCCAAAACTCTACCGAAGGCTGTAAAGAACCATCTGTGCGAGTTGATCTTCTTGGCGTTCTTCTCCTTCAAACAGAAGAGCATCTGGACGGGCTGGCGTCTGTGGACAAGCTGAACAACATCGTTCTTAATCTGAAGATGAGTCTGCGTGGTGTACTCGTAAATATGGGCTGTGACGTCCTTTCCGTTGACCTGCTGCTTCGCAATACCTTCTTGGTATACACCCATACCAGCCAACAATGCCTTGGTTCGAGGGTTGATCTTGGATCGACCATCGCTGACGACACAGACAACGATCTTCTTCCAGGCATCCTTACCCCATGTCTTACTGTTCGGTCGGTTACACATGTACTCAATGTTCTTAAAGACACCGGTCATGGTTCGGGCAAACAGAATGTCATCCTCGTTGTACATTGTCACGACAATGAAGAGCTCAGTGTGTCGGGGCTTGGTGAAGAGCCTCTGTCGCAGTGTAAAGTCATGGTCGTAGAAATCATTAGGGTCGCAAGTAGCAGCGGAATATCGCATGTGTGTGAATTCATCACGCTCTCCGTGAGGGTTCTGCTGCAGAAGAACCGGAGGAACGGGACAATCCAGAACAAGGTTACCGCGGTACAGCAGAACCTGCTTAACGGTTTTCCAACGCTTTATGCCACCGCCTTGTTGGGGCTGATCTTGGTACTCGCTGGGGGCTTCAGACTGTTGATGAGACAGCATAGGTCGGTTGTCTGGCACATCGTAAGGTTGATCGTAGTCCTGCTCGTACCCTTGATCGTAGGGCTGTCCCGGGCGAGGCTCGTAGGGTTGGTTGTAGTAGGCATCGTGGTGCGCTTCTGGGTTCACGGCGTAATCTTGTGTAGGAGGTCCATAACCGGACAGGTTGTCCACTGATTGCTGGAATGTAAAGTTAGTATGGAATAAACTCAACGAATAAAACGTTCACCAGAAGTGCGTTGGAAACTTACTGCGGCATTGAGATTTAAGTGGTCGCTGGGAGTGGCTAATCTTCCATGAGGATCGGGCGTTGGCATAGCGAGATGCTGCTGAGAAGCAAGATGCTGTGAAGAAGCGCCATACTGTCCATATCGGCCATCGTCGAAGGGGTTATCGTCGAGCTGGTAGCCTGGCTGGAGCGGTTGACTTGGCGAGGGTGTCCGATGCGGATGAGCCATAGGCTGCGCGCCGTAACGAGGATCTATACGAGGATCCATCTCGTTGTTGTTGTAGTAATCGTCGTCTGAAAGCAATTGAAGTTAGATAAGGTGTTCTGAGTATGTTTATTGTATATTTGGCATGCGCAGGTCTTGATGCGGGCGCAGACAAATAAGATGTTGCCGGGTGTGCCACGGCGTGCGCGTCCTGCGTCGTAGCAACGGGAAACTCTATCGCAAGTAACAGCGAAAGAGAAAACGGCGGGTTTAATGTTGTTGTGGCATTGAATTTCGCGAAACGACGAGGAATTCAAGTACCAGTAGTAACGTCGAGTCGCAATTACGACCAGGGGTGTTGTTTAAGAGGGAGGGGAGGGGTATGTTTCGTCTGTCTCATATTGAGGGAGAAAGGGGGCAGATGCTGATCCAAGGGTTACGAGTGAAAGGAACTTACTCAGGCGATTATACGACATGATTGCGATTGACTCTGCGCACTCAGGGCGCTATTCGCATATGTTGTTTGAAGTATGTGGTTTAGGTATTTTCTGAGCTGGAGCTGGAGTTGCTCGATGATGATGGATGCGCTGGCCGTTGCCCCGGGTTTCGCTTCAGGTGGTCCACCTCCAAGCTAAAGCAAGTAATGGCGACCGACTGTTTGTTTGTTTAGAAGCGTCGTGTGTCATGCAAGTAGCCTATTAACAGGCAACGAACGATACTGTGAAACGAATGCACAGGTATTTCAAGAGAAAGAAAAAAGGGAAAGAAAACAAAAAATAGTGTAGGACAAAGACAAAAGCTGACGAAAATATTGGACGAATGTATGTCAGACTGCAGCCGCAGGGATCGGACGCTTCAGTCCAGGTCGCGAAGTATTCAAGTCCGATCAGTGAGCGTTAGTGGCTAACAAGCTGCGTCGACTGTCTGTGGCTCGGCGAACAGACAGTTGAGAAAAAACGTTCCAAATGCCTTGGCAGACTCCGTTTATTCCGCTAAATCCAAGGAATTGGAAGGGCCCTTCAATGCGAATGGCCTTTGTGTTTCAGGCGCTTCCAGTGTGGGATAGTAATGGGCGATCCTTTGGTGACCCAGTGACCGATAAAGAACTGGGTCCCTGATAAATTAATTCGTCGACGTCTGAGGGTAAGTGACGTCGAGTTTGGGGCTCGGCTTGAACCGCCAACAGGGATATGGAGAGATGGGCAAGGATCAGGTCTCCTAGATTGTTGATGGGAGATAGCGAAGTTCGAGAGAGAGCGAGAGAGAAATGAACAACATATCATGGGAAGGAGCAGTCAATTCTAATACTATTTCTCGGTATGTAGTCAGCTCTGATAGCTGTATTGTCTTGTCTCATCATCCTCAGCCCGGTGACTTCTGTCAGCCCAGCCGCAGCCTAGGACCCCTCAGGTCAATCCTTCCAGAGCCTAGCCTCAAGCCGCGCCTCCGCCAGATATCCAGCCAAAAACATCCAGCCCAGCCCTAGATAACGCCTTTTCAAGCCTTCGCGTCGAATGTGAGTCTCTGAGGCTTTGAGCTGAACTGTAAGGCTCTTTAGTGAATGTCTTTTACCCTAGAGTTCTTGTTATTAGACTCGACCCTACACCGACTAGTGAAGCCTCCTCAGGATAAGGACTTCGGTTGTATAAGCGACGAAATAGTCTAGATCACTTTGTAAGGATTGTTTGTGGGAATTCCATTCCCTTATTTCTTACACCCTCACCTCACTCAGTCTTATCCTGCAGAACAGAAGGAATAGTAAGCTGCAGCCCTAGCATACCCATCTCCATCTCATCGCATCCCGTCCCTCCTCCACTCACACAACCAGTACCTGATCAGCAGAAATCCAAAAATATCTTTTCCTGTCTGTCGACGAATGAATCGCCACAGTCGAAATCCGAAGGGAATATGTATTCGTGGTTGGTTAGAAATGCCGCAGTTCTGAGACTGCGCCACGACCTGTCAATTAGAAACCCCTGCGCCAAGGTTTTGGTTTGCGACTGTCCTTGCGTAGTCTTGCTCCAAGCGTTTTGCCATGCCTTACGTGGATGCTCATCGTCAAACCTGGCACAACAAACTCTTTGCTTCATTCCAGACCCGTTGAACTGTAAAAGGCTTCACTGTTATTGTTGCTCAAGTACTTGCAGTAGCTGAACGTCTTGACCCCGCATCAAGTGGATACATCCAAAGTCAAAGAGCTTAATCCAACCAGATTCACTGTTTTTGTCTTTTATTCCGACCGCCACAGGACCCCTTCAATAACGGCAAATGCAAGGTCATATAAGAAGTCATGATGCTGTTAAACCCCCCATCAACGTTGATATCATATCGCAGATCGTTCATTGGTTGATGCTCGATCTTGTCAGATTTATAAACCAACTACGTTCATTGAGATTAGGAGTGAGCAACCAGGTACAAGTTTCAAGAATGAGAACGAGTAGAAAGTGTTTCCGTTCACACTCACCACTGGTCTAATTGATTGTCTACACAAAGTCTGCCTGCAGGTAAAGTTGTAGATCGCTCCTTATTTTGACTACACCCTGCATCGAAGCGCTTCACTCTGAGACCTCCCACATCAAATTCTCTTAAGAAACACACGAATGTCCTTGAACAGACAGTCCGAGTTAGTGACCAGTAGAATTATAGCAAATATCTCAAGATGGCCGGGGTTTCAGGTCACGGGAGATCTTAGATGGTTCAAGAGGCCAATGCTGAGCCACCACGGTCCGTCCCTTGACTGCGGCTGAACTCCCTCCATACCTCATCCTGGCATCGTTTTGGTCTCTCTTCTGCACCAGCTTTGTGACCCTTGCAGGGCAGAACCCAATGGTATCCCGGCAGTTATACTATTAGCCTCTCTATCAAGATCCCCTCGATAACTGACTTCCATGATAGAGATGGACAAGATGAAACGACGAAATCTGAAGGATCAAATAGCAGAAGGGCTAATGTTCGAACTCGCAGTCCCTTAGCTTCATATAAGGTCAAATGCCGTGCTTCAGTAACCCAAATATTGTCTCCTAGTAGCAAACGTCTTGCCGACATGGCGGTTTCACATCCCATCGTGACTCTTTCCAGCCGCCACTACCTTTCAGCTCATGCAGCACACCACCCAATGAACTTATTATCTTTTTAAGTTGGCCAATTGAAAGAAACTTGCCCCTGGTATTAACGCCAAACTGTATGCTTTGACGGAAAATGGCTTCAATGCCGATCCTCGACTGACCTTAAACTGGCTAGGTCAATACTTGAAGCCAAGAAGAAAGCAAGACGGGGTTCAGATACGGTGCGGTAGTTTAGGCTTTCTGGTACATGAATCTCTCGGGCTCATATAGTGCTGGTGCCCGTGTTGTAGCTGTGTGGTTTACTTTCGTCTTGTTAATTCAGGAACCACTTCAAACCGACACTATCGTACGTGAACATCTAGTCTCCTTAATGGAGATACAGCTCCAGCAGCCATGGTTACCCTTCTTTCAGTTGTTCTGACCTTGATCCCCCTTATTCTGGCTGCCGACTTCGGAAGTGTCAGCATCGAGTCCGACCTCGACAAAGTCGGTCACCGATGTATCAGCAAATGCCTCTACTACACCTATACCTACGATCAGGACGTGGGCCAAGCCATGGGCTGTGGCGCTCCCTATGAGAACAATTGTTACTGCGCTACAGCGGCAGCCTCGGCGTCCAAGGCCGCTGAACTCATGTCCAAATGTGTCACGTCGTCGTGCTCTGCAGGTGATCGCACCAGAGACTTGATCTCTATGCAATCATACTATGCTTCTTATTGTATGGCTGCGGGATTCACGCAGCCTGGTGCCACTGAATGGTATAACCCGGCCGAAGCTACGGAAGAGGCCACTGCCGAGAGCAGTGACACCGATAACGATGCGCAGCCTAGTCGAACTGCCAACTCCGACATTGATGCGACTTCGACTCGTATGACTGTCATTACGCAGACGGCAGAAGACGGTGCTGTCAGGACGCAGGGTAAGTTCCTGCTGCTCATGGTGACGGTGCCTTTGCTGCTGCTTCAGGTACTGCTTCTGTGCTTATCCTGCTGAGAATCCCTTGTTAACTTCTTTTTTCTAGTAATCGTCGAAGCGACCTCGACCTACTTCGTGAACTCGGACGGATCTCCAGCATCGCCCAAGAATGATGACGATGGCTCGTCTGCTATCAAGATTGGTGTGGGAGTAGCAGTACCCGTCGTCGCATTGATAGCTGGAGCCATATTCGCATTCTGGTGGAGAAGACAAAGAAGACGACGTAAAGCTCAGCTTTCTCATCCTACCCAACCACTCAGCGAAGTCACCACGGGCGGCGGTCCTACCGTTGTCACCTCCTCTGCCTCTACACCTGGAAGAAAAGACACTCTCCAAAGAAAGCCCGTCGGCGCATCAACGATCTCCTCCGTTTCTTCACTGCCCAAGGCCAATGAGTTGTCTGACACCGGCGTTCAGCGTGAGCTTGGTGGTCGCGAGATCCGCCCCTTTCCTGGCTTGACACCCAGTCCTCCTATCCAGGTAGCAGGACAGCATGAGATGACTGGCGAGGGCTTGAGACCGACTCTGGAGATGGATGGCCGTGATGCCAGGGTGGAAATGTCGGGAGAGGCAAGGCCGCCTGAGCTGCCTGGGAATACGAACGGGGCGAATGCTTATACGCCGCATGAGAGTGTTCAGAGGTGGGAACTACCGGATAATTCTCGATATAGGTAGTTGCCCTGGATTTTCTATGGTTGAAGCGTTGGTAAGTTCTATCTCCTTTGGAGTTTTGATGCGTAGAGGTGCTGCGTTTCTTACCTGGCTTGGTTGGAGTTGGTAGAGGGGAGGGCTGGATAAGGGTTTTCGTATAAGGGGTATAATGACTTCCAATAATGAGATTTGGTATCTTTCTGAGCCACCAATATACATACTGCCGGCGCTGATTTCTAAGGAATGCACTTCCTTTCATCTGTGTGTGGTCTCAGCCAGGCTTAATTGACGTGGTAGATAGTGATGTTGTCCCCGTTAGTGGTTGGTGGTGATCCTAGTTAGCCATGATCAATCAGTCACTTGCAGGCAACACAACAAGCATGCATAGATAACACTTGCCGGAAACGTAAAGCGAGCAAATAGCAAAAAGGGAACAATAATCCATGAGATCAGGCAGCCAAAAGTGCAAAAGAAAGGGTCTGGCCGGGGATTGAACCCGGGACCTCTCGCAAGCTATGCTATAGGGTTTTCCCTAAGCGAGAATCATACCACTAGACCACCAGACCGGTGATTACAGAACATTGGTTGTTCTGTTGGTGAACGACGAGCTTGCAATTGATAGCTAAGACCCTGTTATTTTTGTGCCACTCATGTTGAGTAAACATTAATTCCATGCAACCCTTCCGAACAACCGTCCCTTGACATAGTCTAATCAGACGACAACCGATCTATAGTCCTAGAATAATATCATTAATCATGCCATTATCCTCTCCCTCTCAATATTCCACCAAGTCCGCTCCTCCGCAATAATCCCCATCTTCAGCTCTCCAGAGCGGAATTAGTAATCTCCACACCTTGGCGAACGCCGCCAAAAGTGGGCGTACTGCAAGCCACAGCCTTGAGACGGATGATGAGAAACTCCATTGCTATTCTTACGGTTTGTGGTTGGTTCTCTCGTCATTTTAGCTGCTAAAAGTGGACGATCGGGATAATTCATAGCTTGAAATGCCGATTCTTACGGTGGCCGCGTGCCCCGAGATCATTTATTCGCAACTTCGTACGTAACTGAGCTGAAGCCATAGCGTGCAAGCTGGTGTATCTGGATCGTGATGTTTGAATATATAAGGATGTGTCTTGTCCGTAGAAATCGAGAATATCCATCAGCAACCAATTCTAAGCCAACCTTACACAATCATACCTTCAAGCTTATAGTCTTTCCCACTCATCTTCATCATGACTTCTTCTAAACTCATCACTGTCTATGGGGCAACTGGTTCTCAGGGCGGAAGCGTCGTCCAGTCTCTCCTCCAGAACAAATCCCAGTCCTTCAAGATCCGTGGCATTACTCGCAACCCTGACTCCGAAAAAGCCAAGGGTTTGGCCAGTCAGGGTGTTGAAGTCGTCAAGGCTGATGGTCTTGTCAAAGAAGAGGTAGTTGAAGCGTTCAGGGGGAGTTGGGGCGTCTTCGTCAACACGAATTCGGATGATCCTGTAAGTTATAGGAATTAGCAAGGAATTTTCTACTAACATCGCATATAGTCTGTTAACCAGGCAGATGGACCTACCGAGCTTGATGTTGGCAAAGCCATTATAGATGCTGCAGCTGAGGCGGGAGTTCCTCACTTCGTGTATAGTGGCATGGCTTCTGCTTCTGAAATCACTGGAGGCGCGATCCCTAACCGCGCTTTCGACAGTAAGTTGTCCTCCTGCACTCGAATCGCCATTGCTAACTCTGGTTAGTGAAAAATGCTATTGGGCAGTATGCAAAGAGCAAAGGTGCCTTTGAAACTGTCAACATTGTCAGCCCTGGCTGGTACCTTGAAAACCACCTGGTGGAAGAGTTCGCACCTCTGCTCGGAGGATTTCCTTTCTCGGCTGATGAGGAAGGATACATGACTCTGCATGTTCCTCGCTGGGGTGGTAACGGCAAGATCCCTTTCATCTCCATTGGTGATGACTATGGTGATCTTGTGCATGGAATTTTCCTTGATCCTGAGAAGCACAACGGTCGTCTCATCCAGGGCATCAGCGCCAGCGAAACTCCTGAGAAGCTTGTTTCTGAATTTGAAAAAGGTATGCGGTTTGCCGTTCCGATTTCTGCTTGCGCCAACTAATCCTTCGCAGTAACTGGGAAGAAGGCGCGCTTCCTGCCTATCGAAGACTGGAAGACCATGGAGACGTATGGCGACCCAGGCATTGAGACGGTCAAGTACATGTTTGGTTTCTGTCAGTACTCCGGTGGCTTGTACTATGGTGTTGCGAATGACTTGGAGATTGCTGGTGATCTGAAAGCAAGGGCTGCTGTAGCGAAAGGGTTGGCTGGCGATGGCAAGCTGATGACTCTTGGCGGCTTCTGGCAGAAGTACTTTACTTCTTGAGCGATGTTGGGAGTTCTTTGTGCCCGCGACTTTTCCTTATGAGTTGGCTTGTTTGATTTCGTTTCTATCTGCAGCAGTCCGTAGTCAGTCCTGGTTTGGTGAGTGTGACAGTTGGTAGTTGGTATAAGAATTTGATTTTTTCATCTAATCCGGGTAACTGCATGTCTTTCAAGATGCAATCTTGAACTTCTGATGGGACAATCTCTCTTCCAAATGATTCTAGAACAGGTCTGCAGACAAATTGTGACGTGTGATGTGTCGTTTGGTTCTAAAGCGGATGGCTGCATGTTGATGAAACAGGCCGGGGGTAACAAAGACACTATCCGCAAATGTCAGAGGCAACGAAAATAGATAGTCTAGGATTAATTCCCACATCCATGGATGGTGATGGCTTTTAATAGTCGAGCCTTTTTTTTTTCTGACAGCAGTGTTGGCTTCCAGGATTGCTCTAGAATATCACACTTCTTTTGTGTACCTAGGGGATCCAGGGGCAGATAAAGAAAGTCACAAACTAATCAAGCCACCCTGCAAGTGAATACTCTTCTATTATCACGAACTGTGGCTTTATCCGCAAGTGTCAATGCAGCCATAAGCCCAACCTTCCATTTTGTCCTAGAGCTTCCATCGGAGATTTGAAATTCCTCAGCCCATTACCCAACTTCCCGCCTTGAATTGCACTTTGTTATTGTGCCTTCCATATGTAGGTGCCTTAGCAACCAATGCCTCCTGCCGTAAATCAGGCAAGTACGCGGTGATTCACTGTTGGCGCGTTGCTGTGTGCCTATAAATCCCCCCCACCACAACCAAATCATCTTCTCTTCTCCCCCACAACACAACACTCACACAACACTCCTCTTCAACAACCCGAGAAGATCGAGCTGTGTGTTTTCATCTTCACCATAAGCAAACACTGTGTCGTCTTCTCTTCTTTCCTTTCTTCAGGATTGTTTCCTGCGCATTTCTTTCCACGCGGCTCGGCTAAGCACCGCTGCCCTGGCCGCTTCGTGATTACACAAACGCAGAGGTAGCGGCGAACCTTCTTCTGCCAGCCTTCTTTCTTTCTTCCTCACTTCTTCTTTTATATTCTCTCACTTTTCACATCTTCCTCCCGTCCTGAACTGTCGCTATTGGGTCACGTTCATTAAGACACTGGTGGTTGCTCTTTCGTCTTCACTTCACCGTCTTGCCTCACCATCACCGACCTCGTTTTTACCGAAGGCACAACACCATTCCATCTCGTCACATTACCGACTCAATCTCTGCGGTGTACCAGGGCGACTGCCGCAATGGGTGACCATGTTGATGAAGATATGGTTCGGGCGGCCCTGATGGTAAGATGCCCTCTCATTTTCTTGTCTCAACTCTACTTTGTCCTCATTTTTCTGCGAGATCAAGTTGCTGACCCCCTTGCTAGGCGGACCTCGGTCGTCTACGACAGGAAGAACTCCCTCTAAGCGACGAGGCCAAACGTGGCCCTTCGTTCACTCCTAACAACCGAAATGACACGGATCAGTATACCAGGCATCGGAAGTACCAACTGTCTACCAAATGGGGTTCTAAGATCGAGGACGATGAAACGCGTCAGATGCAAGGTCTCGAGATCCAGGATGCTCGGCCGTGGGCCAGAGGCCGTGTAGCAGAGGCTCTGTCGAAAAAGACAATCAACAGGTAAGTCACCGTCTGCTCAAATAAAATGCCAACCCTCTAACACTTTTCATAGTGGACCGCCTCCTCGCGTTGGCCCCCGCGAGCCCAAAAAAGGCGGAAACTCAGTTGTGTTTAGGCCACCACAACAGGCATGGAAGGATTGTGTTGACAGTTTGCCCAAGAACAGTCGGGAAGAATCACCCGCGGTGATCGCACGAATCAAAGCAGAAGGCTCCGGCGGTGATGCAACAAATTGCACCCCGACTATCCCTCTTATTTTCACTCTTCACGCAAACGAACTCTATTCTGACGCGTTGGAACTCGTCGTTGGCAGTGGACACTGTCAGGTTGTGCCCTCTAAGCACGAGGCACTTAGCTTTCTTTGCCGGGTTGAATTGCTGATCAACGACAAGAAGGGAGGTATCCTGGCCCTTCACAGTCAGCAGAAGGGGTCCCAAGTACACAATGTCCTCGACATCGACAAGCCTGCTATGGATGGTAAGTACTGTGTCTTTAAGGCCAAGTCTAAGGAATGGCCTTACAACCTTCGTTTTGACACTCTCGAGCACGGCAAGACGTTCAGAAGCTGTTTGTCTAAGCTGAAAAAGGCTGCGCTCTACCACCAGGAGCCAGTCAAGGCAGAGCCAGTGACAGCTAACCCAGTAGCAAGCAAGTCACCTATTGCTGCTGAAGAAGATGTCTCTGTTGTTTCTAAAACCATCTTTGACGCTGCCTCTCTCGACACTGCAGCAGATACAAGTGTTCTCATACCAATGGACGGGAAATGGCAGACTCCCCGCAACACACGAGTGTCGCAGCTCGAACCGGCTGTCACTCGGATGGTCCCGCTCGTGCGAGACATCCTCGAGCGTTTTATGGCGGAAGACACCATCCGCACTGGTACGATTGCAGGGATCGAGGATGCAATCTTTGAAAAATGGATTGACGAGGGATTTCTGAAAGAGTGTGATGAGAAGGAGAGGGAGGGTTCCCTCGCTATCATTCGAGCCCTTGTGGACATGCGATTGATCTTTAGTGGGGAGAAGAGAGGGGACCAGCTTGTCAAGTCCAGCCTCAACCAAGAAGGATATCGTGCTGAAGAGAAGGGCACAACTCATGAGCAGGCGAACGGCTCTGCTAAGCAGTCTGAACGCAAGGCCACAAAAGGCCTGAGTGCCTCGTGCTTCGCCAAGGCGCCCTTCGCATGCGCAAATGCCTTTACCGGTCCTCGGTCTCATCCTCCTTACAAGTAGGGCTCAGGACCTTTCGCTGATCTATAATGGTGACTTCGATACAGGCGTGCGGTAGGTTTGTTGGAAGGATTTTAGCATATGATGCCATACAAGGTTTCGACATCAGATTGAGATGAAAATTGGAGGATGTCTTGACGAACAGCAAAGGAAGGCGCTCGAGCGAAAATGTACAAAATTAAATTAAATAGCGTGATTGAGCAAGTTGTACACACCCTTTCCATACGTGATTTCAAGCAGATGTATTCCTTTGATGACTTTTGTCCTGGTAGACTTTCAGTACTTGCATTGAGTCCTTGTCTAACCCCGTGCTGGTACTCAGAGCATCGTTTGCCAATTGTTCGGCCTCCTTGTAACGACGGAAGAAGTAATGCTCTTCAACGGCATGTATGACCTCCTGGATATCCATCTTGGAAGATCCAGCGTCAAGCGGCAACTTGATTTTCTCATAGATCTATCAGTTCCGTCAGTCTTTACCCCTGGACAGGATATACGGAAGTCTTACATTGCCATTCTCGACCTTTACCTTGTAGTCCTTCTGGATTTCTCGCCATGCCTCCTCCGATTGACCCGTACGGCGGGACTTGTTCGTTTCAACCTCGTCTGCTTCGTCAGAAGAGACGTCTGCGACGGCGAAACTGGCAAAGGGGTCTTCTTCATCCATTTTTGGTGCTTGGGAGTGAAGATGGATGGTGAGTTAGACTGAGTTTTTGGGAGTTGGTGATAGGACCCACTTGGGTTTTGGTGGGAGTTGGATGACAAAGGCAAGTTATCACACAGCAAATGCTGTAGTAAATTGATGTTTTCGTACTTAGATTGAGATCAGAGTGAAGAGTATTTTGAAGTGATCTGCCCGTTGAATCTTCCAGTTATCCGAATCCTAGAATACAGACGTTGCCATAGTATATTCGTAGTACTGAGAAGATTGCCACGGATGCATATTCTAATTCACTTGGGAATTCATGATATTAACTCACGCCCACTACCTTGGGACTCAACTGTAGTCCTCAATCTACATATCTGCTTATAGGAAACATTGTATTCAATGCGTCAACCCCAAGGGTGTTGGTGATGTTGGATTGGGTGGGGAGCTCTGATGTAACAACGTGGGGCAATGACTTGCCGCGGGGCATATCCAGGAACGACATTCGAGCTTACAATCACAGCTTTCATTTCTTCAACATATCATTTCGTCCTCACGATACAATTCTGTTCATCAATATGGAAAACCAAGTCGAACGACTCGTTGAAAAGGCGTGGCAGAAGTATGAGGAGACACCAAAGGATAAGCGCCTGTGTAAGTAATGACCCAGCATGCTCATGACATTCGGATAAGATAGCAGCTCTCATGATGGCTGCGAGAACATTCTTATGGATCGTACTTGAGATATGCACCTATACTTACCGAAATTTTTAAAGCATATGGCTAACATCTTTAGTGATCGGCGTTGCTGGTATCCCAGGTTCAGGTAAGTCGGCCACTTTCATAGCCTCAAGCAATAAACATGAGACTGACACTCAACAGGCAAAACGACCTTCTCACAAATCGTCACCGAGCGCATCAACGCCCGCGCAAAATCTAACGATCCCTCCTCTCCTCCACCAGCAACCTTTGTCCCAATGGACGGCTTCCATCTCACCCGTGCTGCCCTCTCAGCCATGCCAGACCCCGATACCGCGCACTTCCGCCGCGGCGCGGCCTTCACCTTCGACGCAGCCAAGTTCCTCACTCTAGTCCAAGGCCTATCCAAGTCACCCATTCCATCAGAACCTATTCTTGCACCCTCTTTCGATCACGCGCTGAAGGATCCCCGAGACGACGATATCGTTGTCAAGCCGGAGCATCGTGTCGTTGTGCTTGAAGGAAATTATCTTGCGCTGGATCAAGACGTTTGGCGCGATGCGGCTAAGTTGCTGGATGAGGTGTGGTTCGTTGAGGTGGACTTTGAAGTTGCGAGGAAGCGGTTGAGGGAAAGGCATGTTAGAGCGGGTATTGTCAAGGATCTGGAGGAGGGTGATCGGAGAGCAATGGAGAATGATCTTGTCAATGGTAAAGAGATTATCGATTTCAGGCTGAAGGTTGACGAAGTCATCAACAGTCGCGAAGATGGAAGCTGGGTTCACGAGTAATGAGGAGGCACATATTCAAGCTAATAAACGTTGATGCATTCTATCAAACAATATATGGGATATCACATCTGATGCGCCTCTAGCCCATCTTCTTAACGTCTTGATCCAAAAATCACAAGCTATGCCATGTATGTAACAAACAAATCCCTACTCCAGCGCTGTGCCAAAACCAGCAATGCTCAAAATCGTTCCCAAACCCAATAGCGCACTTCGAAGAATCTTAGTCGCATCACGCCTCATCAGATGTTCTAGATCTTTCGGCGCTCAGCTTCCTGATCTCCTGTGCCATGCTACGTCCCTTGCCCTTGCGAGCCGATGTAACTGAATTACGGTTCGCCTCCCGTCCAGTGGGTACTGCTGCGGTCTGATCAAGTCCCAGTACTTCGATAAGCTCGGGAATCTCGGCATGATCGCGTGTTGTCTTCATGCGATGACACCACGTTACTCTCTTCTCTTCATGCCCATGTCCGTTATTGCCTGGTCCTCGTTCCTCTGCTTCTTCGAATGCGCCGACGGGCTGTGGCTTCTCGTTTCGCGGTGTCGTGACAGGTGTGAGGATATCTTGTGGCTCGAAAAGGAATTCACCGCCCACTTGACGCTGGTCGCCCATCTTGAGGGCGTTTCCTTGGGGAATCTGCTTAACGCCCTGGACTATACTGCCCACGATACTATGGGCCATGCTCCGGCGCATATAGGCAGGCTTGGTACCCATTTGTAGCGTCTTGGACATGCCGAGTTTATTGAAGATGGATCTTGTCGGGTCGGTGTACACTGGGAAGCGGCATCCTGTCTCATTGACGTACATATCGATGAGAGAGGGGTCACCACACCCAATGACAACGATGAAGGTGCTGACTGGCAATCGCAGTAGAGCTTCGGGAGTTACGGCTTCGGACAGGGATCGGAGGAATTCTTGGCAGTTCTAGAAACAAGGTCAGTAACTTGGATTACCATGCGACAAGGGTCATGACATACACCGCAGAAGAAGTGCCTGACGAAGATGACAAGCACACGTCGTGCGACGTTGCTACCAGTGTAAAGAGTCTTGAATGGATGTGATTTTCCATGACGGTCAAGAACAAGGTAGTTCTCGATCTTCCTGAGGGTCTCCGGCGAGGGAATCTCGTTGTTCGTCGCAAGCTCACCCTCGAAATCCTCAGGCTTCGACTTGTCGATCTTGATGGGCGATGGAGGGGATTTGCTCCTCGTAGAAGTAGATTTCCTTTGAGGCACTGAGCAGGTATCACAAGCAGGAGCCTCCACCGCCTTTTCGTTCATATCTTGAGCAGGTCGTTGGGGAAGAGTTGAGGATCGTTCGACGGCGGGATCTTTAGGTGGGATGCCTCCTCCCACTGGCTTGCGCTCAATGGGAGATTTGACAGGCTTAGAGGGCAAAGCCTCTGTATGATTGTCGGTCATTTTGGTGTAGAGATGGTGTATTCGAACAAAATAGGGGTCTCCAAAGTTGTGTGCGCTAAGTCGAGTAGATAGTCGTAGGTTCAAGTTTAATCGATGTTGAGCTGACTCGAGTCTGGAGGGGTCTCGAACGTCTCAGCGGGCCGTGATAGTGTGGCGCCGCTAAGAGAACCGTCTCCAGCTTATAAGGCACCGGCCGTAGTGGAGAACAAAATCGTTGTTGTCGTCGTCGTAAGCTTGAGGACGAATGAGAGTGGCTTTGTTTGTTATACGAGGTTGCTGTCTGAAGTTATCACCAGATAGAAAAGGAGGCAAAAGCGGAAGGCGTGGCAGCTTGTTTTAGGTCCCCGAGAAAGTGAGCGGCAAAAATGACTCCAGGTATGACTTGGTGGCTAAGGATGAACCCCTTGTTTGGCTTGACGATGCCCTGAATTTCAGAAGTTTGGACTAGCTTGTTTTTGGCTGGCTGTGAGGTCATGGACAGCGCCAGCCTGGTTTGACAGGGGATGTCTTGGGCTGTGAGATACCCTATAGGAAGTCGTGAAACAGTCGGCGCATTTTCTATATAATTCCACAATGAATGCTGTTTATTTGTCTGTCAAATTTCAAGAAAAAGAATAACTCTCAAAACTTTTTTGTACGACATTTAACTGCAGGGTCGTGGCGCGAGGAGAAGATCAGCGTTCACTATCTGACTGCCCAGACGGGAGTGTCAACGTTACCAAGACACTAGAGCTGTCTTGTTAACTGCAGTAGATACCTCAGATATTTCTCTTCATTATGGTACATGTTATTTCTTGAAGAATTAACTATAAATGATCAGGAATTGATCGGAATATTTTTGCCTGGTCGGTACTAGTTTGTTCATCAATAAAGCCATCATGCATGCGAGCCAAACCCACGACATGCGCTGTGCACATCACATCAATCTAATCAATGACCGTAAAGAATAAGACAAAATGGGAAAGAAGTTGCAGTTCGCTCAATTGATTAGTATGCAGACAATTTTCTATCTTTAGGTCTTGGAATATTACTTCCTGACAGCCAATGCATTTTATCGATGGCCGTCATGTTCTGACCACGGACTTTAACCGCTCGCGTATCAATCAATCAGTCCAGTGCGAATGAAGGCCAATCCACTTTCGTCATGTCAAAATCTGTCAGCGGGGCACTCATACGACAGAATACAGACTACCAAAATGAGCCCAATTAGTGTTTGAGTACTTCTGTCTGCCCAGACCTAATTCCTGGTGGGGTGTGACATCTTCCCACTGATTCAACCCTCCCACCAAATTCTTCTTCCTTTTTGCTTTGCTGTGCAGTTTTGTCTCTCGCGCAGTTAGCCAAGATGGCAGCTCAAGTCCCCACCGAAGCTCTCAAGGAGCTCAACGGTACGTTCGTACCTTTGGCTTAGCCACGCAGTATGAGTCCTGGACTGATGTTAATTGCCCCGCAGTGGCCGATGGCTCTCAGAAGCCCGGCGCAAACACACAATCCAACGCCGACGCTGCCGGCGACGACCACGGCGGCGATGATTCCGAAGACGAAGCCGATGGTGCCGCTCCCGCCGAAGGAGGCGCCAAGAAAAAGAAGAAGAGAAAGCCCAAGAAGAAGAAGAAGAACCCTACCAGCCAGAGCGACCCTCCCCGAGTCCAGATGAGCCAGTTGTTCCCTAACAAGTCTTACCCTCACGGAGAGGAGGTCGAGTACAAGGATGAGAACAACTACCGTACTACCGATGAGGAGAAGCGCCACCTCGATAACCTGAACGCCGATTTCCTTGCCGATTACCGCGAGGCTGCTGAGATTCATCGCCAGGTGCGCCAGTGGACTCAGAAGAACGTCAAGCCCGGACAGACCTTGACCTCGATCGCTGAGGGAATTGAGGATGGCGTTCGTGCTCTTACCGGACACCCTGGACTGGAGGAGGGTGACAGCATCAAGGCTGGTATGGGTTTCCCTTGTGGTCTTTCTCTCAACCACTGCGCCGCGCATTACACTCCCAACGCCGGCAACAAGATGGTTCTGCAGAAGGAGGATGTCATGAAGGTCGATTTCGGTGTCCACGTCAACGGCCGCATTGTCGACTCTGCCTTCACCATGTCATTCGACAACAAGTACGACAACCTTCTCCAGGCCGTCAAGGAGGCCACCAACGCCGGTATTCGCGAGGCTGGTATTGATGCCCGCGTTGGCGAGATTGGAGGTGTCATCCAGGAGACCATGGAGAGTTTCGAGGTTGAGATCGACGGAACTACTTACCCCGTCAAGAGTATCCGCAACCTCACGGGTCACAACATTCTGCCCTACAGCATTCACGGTACCAAGGCCGTTCCTATCGTCAAGAGCAACGACCAGACTAAGATGGAGGAGGGTGACGTCTTTGCCATTGAGACCTTTGGCAGTACCGGTAACGGATACGTCCGGGATGATATGGAGACGTCCCACTACGCGAAGCGAGGTGACTCCTCGCACGTTGACCTGCGCTTGAGCTCGGCCAAGTCGCTCCTCAACGTTATTAACAAGAACTTCGGCACCCTGCCTTTCTGCCGCCGTTACCTGGACCGCATTGGCCAGGACAAGTACCTGCTTGGAGTATGTATGCGACTCGAATTTTGAGATAACAAACTAATGCTTTACAGCTCAACAACTTGGTCAACGCTGGTATCGTCGAGGCGTACCCGCCCTTGTGTGACAAGAAGGGCTCGTACACTGCTCAGTTCGAGCATGTAAGTGAACCCTTGATACCGATATGCGTGTAATAATGACTAACATATTTTAGACCATCCTGATTCGACCCACCGTGAAGGAGGTCATCAGCCGTGGAGACGACTACTAAACGATATAAAAGAAAGATATGGAAATACATAGTAGGCTGTGAGAAGGAATCTGAAATACGACTCTCCTCTTTGTATGCAGACTATTTATATGATAAGTTGAAAATATGATTTACGTTAAGCATATCTTGGGGTTACAGGAAACTCGACTGCCAGTGAAGCCAGTACAAGAGACAAAATAACCCAGTCGTTTTAAGCGATATTAAACCGGCTCTTGGGCGATTTATTTTCGTCAGTCCAATGATCAGGATGACTCTTCTGATATCTGGACTAGTCTACTACTTAGACACAGCGACTGAATTGTTTCTTGTGTTGTTCATGCCCAGAATTATGCAAATGAAGCATCAAGACATTTGATAGGTTCAAGATGACCGTTGTGTGTGTGCCAGACCTTGCAAGTTATGCGTTGTTACATAGATTGCGTAGGTATGACTCCCAATGCAAACAACATCCCATTCTGAGATTTGGACGGCTGCAAGATTTCCGATCGATGGATGGTTAATTATGATGAAACATAAGAGACATCATTGACTGTCACTATTTTCGTTTAGAAATGGATCGAATCTTGTACATTCCACAAGTATCGATGCACAAGGACCCTGAAATTGATATGATTTCAGCCCGTGCTAATCCCTTCCCGATCTCGCACGTTCAAGTGACAATTGGCCAATGCTCGACACTTGATCACCAACGCTTAGCTTCATAGTTCTATAGTTCTCCGGTTTTTTCCCCATCATTGACGCACTCGCCACTCTGTGGCACAGTCGCTGGGAAGTCGCTGCACGAGACCAGAACCAGCAGTCCGACCTCCTCCTGCAGACCGGGCCAATGAGAGACGCTTGATATCCCGAGGCTTTATCGCGATCGATGGGCTTTACTAAACAGAGTTAGGTCTGCACCATATCGGGATTAGCACCAGTTTGCGGATGTGCTCGGGCCCAGAGCCGAAGGCCGGCGATAGCGAGTGAGAGTGCTTTTTTCCTTTTCCTTTTCACATGGAATAATTTTGCAAGTGGCTGTCCCCAATTAAAAAGGCCGCATCTCCATCTCCGTTCATCGCCATCGCTCATCTTGCTCATCTTTACCCTCACTTCCGTCACGCTCCATCGCCACTGGAGATCTTGCTTTATCTTCGTTTTTGCGAGTGATATAATAAGGAGGAACCATCTCACTCTTTCATCTTTCAAATTCTGACTTATCAACCAAATAAGTCATCTCCCTCATTTTTCCATAAAAAGCATATCTGCTTCTACGCGAGAAAAAAAAAGTCTTTGACTCCACACACGCGAGCAACTTCAATCCTACAACACTTTTACCTACAACACACGACACCGACCAGACCGTCAAAATGAAGGTCTTCAGCAACTCTGTCACCTACAACTACTCCTGGGACGAGGTGTCCACAGCCAACTGGACAAAGTACGGCCCCTGGAACAACAAGTCTGAGCATGTCATCGCCGTCGATACCCTCTCCCGCGAAGTCGACCCCTCAACAGGCATTCTCCGCACCGAGCGTCTGATCACATGCAAGCAAACAGTCCCCGACTGGATCAAGACCATTATCGGAGGCACTGGAGACGAGAGCTTCATGTACGAGGCCAGCTACGTCGACCCCGTCAACAAGACAGTCACCATGGTTAGCCAGAACTTGACATGGAGCAACCTCGTCAACGTTCAAGAAGAGGTTGTCTACAAGCCCCTCGGCGACCACCAGACCCAGTTCATCCAGAACGCCAACATCACTGCTCTCTGCGGTGGCTGGCAGCGAATCAAGAACAGCATCGAGGACACAATGGTTTCCCGCTTCCGCGAGAACGCTGTCAAGGGCCGTGAGGGCTTTGAGCGTGTCTTGATGATGAGCCGAAAGGCATTCGCCGAGGAGAAGGCTCGCCAAGTGCTATAAGCGTTCTTACTCACTTTTGACTCCGCACTTCTTATCTCCGATATGCGAATCCCCTTATCTTGCCTTGCCAAGGATGGGTGATTCACACACGACCACACCAAAAAATCTCCACTACTCACCGCTACACCACCTCAAACCACACTAACGACGAAACGGCATAAACGGGCGCGCGACTAAAAAAGAAGAGGAGAAAGCTTGCAGCATTTTAAAAGGCGTTTAGACGGATATTGGCTTCTCAAAAGTTTTATACACAAAAAGAACAGGGTCTTTTGTTTTTCATACAGGACATCATTCATGTCACTTTGTTTGGAGTTTTCGGTTCGGACTATACCCCCGGTCTATTAGACAGTCGAGAGCAACTGGACCACGAGGAAAAGCCTTGGGTTCATCGCCTAGAACGGGCTTCTTGATAGAGTCACTGATTAGAATAATTAATCATGAAACCTATTAAATCAGTCATTTATTCATTATGCCATCATCGTGATCAAACATGTATCATTCAGCTGATATTTTCCCACCACTAAGTCTCAGCCACGAGATCTAGAAACATGCACAAGTCTTCCAAAGCATAGCCGCCGGCTGAACCGATCTCACCCACCATCTTGCTTCACCCGCGGCCTTGACCCGGCATTCGCAATCTCCAAAGCCGTGTTCCCTTTCTCCCGTTCCCATCCGGCTGCACCCCTTTCTTCTTTTCCCCCTTCCCCGCATTGAAGAGGGTGGGTAACTAGGAAAGTTTAAAAAAGAGATGAGCATGGGATTTCGGGAATGCGATCTTTGTGTCTATGTTTAGATTGGGGAAGGGGTGAAAGTCTCTTTGGTGCTAATTTGTATGGGTTGGGTGAGATGGAATGTGGCTGAGGACGGGTGAGAACGGGTATGCTAGCCCTTTCATTATGCAGTAAAAAGGGAGCTGCTGAGATTAGAAGTGATGATAATAAATAATTGGTTAATTAACTAGGTTGATGCTGGCTGTTTGCATTGATTGTTTGTATTCTAAACTGAGGTCACATATCCCTGCTTTAGATAGCGGGCGTAGAGGTCATGATACTACGACATGCACTTCTTTGATAGAAAACACCATGCATTCTCCTTTCATATAGAGCATGACAACTCACAAATTGCGGCGCTTTGTCAGATTCCTTCATTGAATACTCTAATCGTGTAAGATTGTTGTATAACACTTCGTACAGTCTAACCCTCGTCTTACATGCACCCAGCATAGACTATTAAGTCCTTTGGCATTTGGCAAACGCGCCTGGACATTTCTCGCCAGTGGCAACAACATGAACGCATTGATATCGTATCAAATGCCTGTGTTTCCCTGAGTCTTCCTTTATTTCATGGTTTCGTGCACCAGGTTGGCCATGGCCAGAACCTTTTCCTCTTCTAGCCTGCGTGCAACGATTTGAAGACTGACTGGTAGACCATGCACCAGCTCGGCATCATCTGCATAGTGTTAGCTGCTGTATCAATAGTTAAAGGCGAAGTACTTACAATCCTCGCTGACAGTCTTGCACAGTGGACTTAGAGGTGAATATGAAGGGTCGAGCAAGTCACCGTCCTTGTCAACGGTGACTCCCGTGGGGAATGACACAGCAGAGTAGTCAACAACATTGAAGACGCCAGTATAAGCGACTGCACTCGTTAGTATAAAGCTTCTTAACAATGTGATAGACGTACCATGTTTGAGACTACCGTTCTTTCCGGTGCTGTAAGGTGTCGTTGGGCATATAATAGCATCGATCCCCGCCTTGTTCCAGCGATCCAAATACTTGTTCTGGAAAGCCGTTCGCTCGAGATGAAGCCTCCACATCTCAGAAGTGCTGAGATCCCTCGCAGTACTGTAAGCTGCCATCTCAGGCCTCCACGGCTCATCCGTACGCTCAAGTTCCTTGCGAATCGTCTGTCCTCCGTCGGCCAAGAACATACGCTGAAGAAGCTCGCCACCTTCCCTCTGATCAACAGGATCCCATTCTACAATCGTATGTCCAGCTGCTTCCAGTCTCTCCTTTGCTATTCGCAGGGCTCGAATGACGGGCGGCGTGGGCAGGACCATGCCGTCGTGCCACATGAATGCGATTTTCAACTTGGAGGGGAGCTGGGCTGGTCGCCAGGGAATAGGGAGACATTTAGGGTCGGCGAGCCAAGGCTGGGAGTCGATGACGGCTTTGCTATAGAGTTGGATGTCTTGAAGGGTTCGACCGAGAGGACCGTTGACGGATTGGACTGCTTCTTGGCCGGGCATGCCTGAGCGGCAGTTGCGGACGGGGAAACGGCCTGATGAGGGACGGAGGGTAAAGAGGCCGGTGCAAGCAGCGGGAATACGCAGTGATCCTCCTATAAACAATGTAAGCGAACAGTCCAGCGTAGAGGATAACTTCAAACGTACCGATATCTGTTCCAACACCCAGAGGACTTCCCTTAAACGCAATGAGCGCCGACTCTCCACCAGAACTTCCACCACTGGTAGTATTCCTATTCTTAGGATTCACAGTCCTTCCAAAAGTGTTGTTGACAGACTCTGCGATCATCATAGCCGTGGGAACATTCGTCTTGACGTAAAAGACAGCACCGGCATTTTGAAGCAGTGTTGCCAGCGCAGAGTCGGCACTAGCAGGGTCTCCGACATGGGATGTGAAACCGACAGTAGCATCTAGACCTTCAAGGTTGAAGTTGTCCTTGAGAGAAATTGGAAGACCGTGGAGAGGACCGATGGGTGTTCCTGTTTTGGAGAGGTGCTCGTCGCAATGACGTGCTGTTTGGATTGCGCGATCAAAGCATGTCTCTGCTAGACAGTTCGTCTACAAAGATTAGTAAAAGGAATAATTTCGAGTAGTTGGGTGCTTACAAGTTGGTGAGCAGCAGCAGCTCTCTTGCAGAATGCCCTGGTGACGTCTTCGGACTTGAGTGCCCCAGAAACGAGTTTGTTGAGGAGTTCAGCAGCTGTCAGAGAAGTAATAGCCAGTTCATCATTTGTAAACCATCCTGACGCCTCTGGCCATGTTGTAACATCTGCTTGATCTGCAGGAGGAAGAAGATCTTGCGGAATGCGCCATTCTTGTGGGATAGACGAGTTGAGAGCCTCGATCTTTTTGGCGCTGATGTCCTTCCACGCTGGAGTGGTGTCAAGCTTAGTTGCCTCTGTAGTGATGGTAGTTGTGAGAGTCATGGCTGCAGTATCTTGTCAGGAATGTCTTGGGTAGAAAGCCAAGCGGAATCAACAGCGGCTTAAATCAAGACTGGGTGATAAACTAATGTCGTACTGCAACTTTGTAATGTAATAGATGTCTTTCCTATTTGGGCTACTATCGACACGGATATAACGGACTGGAGACTAGTGGTTGATAACTTGGAGATGTTGATGTTGTTCCGAGGAGCGGAATGAGGTCTACGCTGTTATCAATGCATTATGGACTGATGAACAGTAATAGCTCGTATCGAATACCTTGTTTTGGCAATATTAAACAGCTCTTGAGATACGGAACAAGGATTCATGGTTCTCGCTCAATACTTTTGTCTCCGAAGATGCTTCGATATCGGAGGTACAATATCAGGTATCATCCACCCCTCATCTTAGTGTGGTTGTGCTTAGGCCTCGGTCAATGACGCCGGAGGCTGGAGCAGATTCACAGCAACTATGACACAATTAAAAACTCAGACCGAATATCACCCATTAACTCTCACTATACAGTAGAGTCGCCTTGAACACAAAGAACCGAGACATTGTTGACAGGGTCAGGTTTACCTATCAGCTATTTCCCATCTTTACCAGGGTAATGACAAGGATAACTTACCAAGATCCTTATCTGCATGTCTTGAAGTTCATTTCCTAATGGAGTAATGAATCAATTGCGCCCTAGAGAAATCGTTCCTGTGACTCTGTTAGTGATCTCCATAATATCGCATGGTGGGTTTTAGCCTATCGCTTCCCCGCAAAACCCTGGCTTATCGGCAGATAACCAAAAACTTCTACCGCTGCAGTTACAGTATCAGACGATAAACTATACAGTAAATAACTATTTCCGTAAGGTGAGTTGTGCCAGCTGAAACTTGACATAGAGGCTGTTTGGCTGATTGACTAGACTGGTATAGTAGAATATGGTGGCTATCTAGCTCAACCAAACTGAGATAAACCTGGACTGCAAAGATCTTCAGCGCTCATGCAGGACATGTATAAGTAGCCCAGCGTAGCGCCTCTCACTCTGTTTCACTCATCATCCATCTCGCCACCAAATCTCAGGTCGTCAATATGGTGTCGAAACTGAAGGAGTATCTTCATGTGGACTACAAGCCAGGCGAGAGACGTCTGGTCCAGAAGATCGACTTTTTTATCTTGACCTTTTGTTGTTTGAGTTATCTTGTCAACTATGTATGTTTCCCTGGAAATTCAAGATTGAGGACGGGTGTTAATCGTTATAGTTGGATCGGAATAACATTAATAATGCCTATGTTTCTGGTATGAAGGAGGATCTTGGGTTTGAGGGTGATCAATTGAACCAGATCTTTACCTGCTTTACTGTTGGGTACGTTACCATTCATCCTTAATGAACGCTATCAATTAACAGACATAGTTATGTCATTGGACAGGTCCCCTCAAACCTCTCTCTACAATACATCAAACCTCGCATCTGGTTCCCTCTCATGATGGTTCTCTGGGGCGGCCTCACAATGGTCACCGCCTCAGTCCAAAGCCCGCAGTCCATCATGGCAATCCGTTTCTTCCAGGGTATCTGCGAAGCATCAACCTTTGTCGGCACCCACTACATTCTTGGATCGTGGTACACTGAGCGTGAACTGGGCAAGAGAAGCGGTATCTTTACAGCCTCTGGTCTAGCTGGAACTATGATTGGAGGCTTCATCCAGACTGGTATTCACTCGAGTATGGATGGCAAGAGTGGATTGAGCGGTTGGCGATGGCTGTTCATTATTGATGGCCTTATTACTATCCCCATCGCTATTTATGGGTTCTTTTTGTTTCCTGACACGCCGCAGACGACTACCGCTTTCTACCTCTCGGAAGATGAGCGAGCTCTGGCTATCTCCCGTGTTCCTCCGGCTGAAGAACGCCCTAAACTCACGTTTGGCTATGGAAAGATGGTTCTTACGTCTTGGTTCTGGTGGGGATTTGTTATCCTCTGGATCATCGCTGGCGAGACAGAGTCCTTCAGCACAAACGCGCTCTTCGCTCTGTTCCTCCAGAATCATCCTACCAACACATACACTGTCGCCCAGAAGAACAACTATCCTAGTGGTGTTCCAGCAGTAGGCATTGTGTCTACTTTGTTCTGGGCAACTTTGACGGATTTCCTGTCTGGCAAGCGATATCTCGTCGGTTATTTCATCGGTATCACTGGTATCGCGACATCTATCATGGTCCTCGTCGCTTCTAGAGATCCAACGAACCCTCATTCGACGACTGTTGTTTTCGCATCGTACTACTGGGCTGGATCTGTGTATGCGTGCCAGGCCACCTTCTTTGCCTGGTGCAACGACGTTATGCGATATGAATCAGCCATGTTCCGCGGTATCGTCCTTGCTGGAATGAACACAGGCAGTAATGTTATCAATGCCTGGTGGAGTATTGTCTTTTATGGTGCTTCTATGGCGCCCTGGTTTATTGTAAGTTTCTTACCATCGTGTCGTAATGAAAGGATACTAACCTGTGATTAGCGAGGAATGTGGGCAATGATTGCTTGTAGTATTGCCATGATTATCTGGTGCGCTGCTTTGACTTGGAGAACTCAGAAGTATATGCAGACTGCGACTGTTAATTCTGAAAGGCATAGCGTAGAACATGAGAAGCATGAGATGGGGAAGGAAGAGGCATGAGTTCCATGTCTACCGTATCGTTCAGTCGGTAGAGATGGATCATAGGAACTATGTGTGAAGAGTATTTTGGAGAAAACTTAGTATTTGGGAGTCACTATACCATAATATCAACAAGGTCACTATACTTAGGATTGAATGTCTGAATTCATTTCAATTCATCGTAGCTATCTACATCCTCCTATCGACCACCACTATGTGTAATCCAAATCAATCACTCAACCAAAAGTAAACGCCAAAAATAATTCCCAAAGGGCGGATCCTATTCACACCCATAAAAACTGTGGTATCTCTTCCAAAGACCCAGATTGTACCAATAACGATCGTCGTGAAACGTATGTGTCCCTTGTAATGATTGTGACCTTTTGTATAAACTCCGATATAAACCACCGTTCTATCGAGAAGAAATGAAAAATATGTAATTAAGAATAGAAAGAAATCGTGAAAATACTAGGTTCTGGGGCTTAACCATAGAACCAGTAGAGAGTTGTGTAGGAGGTGCTGTCAACGCCCTTGGCCTTGCAGCCGTGGGAAGCACCACCAGAAGTCTGAACACGGTAGACGTAGGAGACTCCGATGCTACCACCGGCATCACCGAGGTAGAGCCAGTCAACGGCACCAGTTCCTTCAGGGCCAGCAGAGGCAGAAGCAGGGGCCTTGATACCGTCGAGCTTCTTGCAGAGGAGGAGCTGGTTGACAGTGTCGAGATCAAAGGTGGGAACTCCAGCAGCGTTGAAGTAGTGGTGGCCGAGGTAAGGAAGCGGCTTGCGCATACCGTCAACCTTGATGGAGGACTTCTCGGGGAAGGGCTCGGTGAGGGAAGCTCCGACACCGTTCTCATTAAGGTTCAGAGGGATCTCGCCAGTGTTGAGGACATTGGATGTAAAAGACTCCCACTTGTCCTTAGGGAGAGATCCAATGCCTTGGCCGGGGTAGAAGGAAGTGACATCGTAGAGGACAGCCAGAGCGCCTTGGGCTGCGGGTGTGGCAGCGGCGTCAGCGCAGGTGTAGTTCTGAATACCGAAGCCAAGGGCAATGTGCTTGAGAGTGACGCCTTGAGGAGGAGATGGAAGTTCAGTGGCTGTATCATGTTAGTAACTAGTTTATGTATAAGTGAAGAGACTATAGACTTACCACCACCGTTAAGAGGAAGAGTGGGCATGGGCTTTCCAGGTTTGCAGCTAGAACCAGGACCATAGTTCTTGACAGGCGAAGCCAAAGCCAAAGCAGCAGAGGCAAGGACGAAAAGGGAGTTGACGAGCATCTTGATTTTGCTTAGTGGATGATATCTGAGACGCCGGACTGAATTCTGTTCAAAGAAGATGGTGTCGATCTTGAAACTCGAAGCAACTAATAAGAACAGAGAGAGTTGTGATGGAATAAGTGAAAATGGGCGGAAGAGCGCGCTCTTGTTATACAGGTCGCGGCACAAGGGCGGCAATGCTAATAATAAACGCAAGGAGCAAGGGGGGGCCTTTTGTTGTAAGTGGACGATGGTTTCCACCTGGGCGCTTATTTTTTGTGGTGGGTGTGGGTGTGATGGTGTTGTGCAGAATAGAAGCGGGGATTTAAGATGAGGACTATGAATAGAAAAGAAAGTTGAATGTCTTGTTGCTTTTCTAGAGGGAGGATAGAGAGTAGGTTTATATAAAACATCAAACTCAACTGCGCCTTGTCGCTAGTAATCAACATCTAACAAACACTCTCCCGTCTGTTTCTGTTTCTTCCCTCTCCTTGTCAGTTGCTCGATGTGCAGGCAAGGACTAGGCCTCGAAACGTGGATGGGGACCATCATCCTTGTAAGCGGCGGGACCTCCATCATCAACAAGCAGAATGCAACCTTTATCGCTTGGAAGAGACAAGGACGCCTCGTGCGGTGGACGGGCGGCCGCGTTGAGAGGCGACCCTAGCGCGAGGGAAGTTGCAGGGATAAGACTAGGTAGACTTGGCCAAGTTGAGTATTCGGCTTGACATTGCCGTACTTTCAGTGATTGAAACTCTCTGTATCTGTAGAGATGGTGTTGAGTTTAAGGCTAAATGGTTAATTGTTTAGTCTCACCGTTTTGTTTTATCAGAGTCCCATGTTCTTAAGAGGATCATGTAATGAAACACCATCTGTTCTCATCTGAACTTTGACTATCTTATGACAGTACAGTAATTAATTGATATCTCACTGTATTAAGTCTCAATCCTTGGCATAATCGGCCCCAGCAACTCCCGCATCTGCGCCCCTCAATACCAAGACCCAGATCCCAGATATTAAGCCGCCCATATTAATAGATCCAACAAAACACGGCCACGATTATTTTTCTCACTTTTTGGATATTAATAATAGTAAAATGGAGATTTGATTTGCTTACTTGAGAGCCAAGCATGGAAACAAACATATCCGATGCAATGCTCCAAAACAAATTAGATGAATAATCTCTTACATATACTGTGTTCACCTGAAGAAGAGGTGCATAAGGGATTTGACGCAAAAGCAATAAGAGACAAAAATCTGAAAATTCAATTTATCTAAAACATTGGAGACTATCCTAGTCAGGTACTTTAGCTACGGTACTGTAAAATCAGGTCAGGTTTCCAGTTTCAGCTACCCTCTAACCTACGCTACTGCAATGAAACAACCGAATCACTTGTTTTTCATTTCCACTACATTTCTCCCTGTTCATTGCATTTTATTTAATATTGTAACACGAGGTTTGACGATGTCAAATACTGACATGTGGAAATGAGAGAGACAAAGAGAAAAAAGAGAGAAAATTACCCGCTCTTTAACGCTTCTGTATCTCTGGTTGGTTCTCTCTTGCGCAACTTGCAACCTCTACAAACTCACCCCGCAACCGTTGCAATGGGGCTTGCGGCACAGAAAATGACCTTCTCTTTTTAATTCTTCGAGACTTGAACTCTTACAGTTTAGTTTCAGTATCAGTTCCCTTTCTTAGCTTACGGTTATTCAGGGTATCATTGGCTAGTCCGTTATTGAATTGACTTGCAGTGTAGGACAAGACTCAATATTTCTTTCAGCCGAGGAGTTGCTTGAATTGAATTGGTAACACATGGAATGGAAGTTTGCTTGCCTAAGATAGTCTAGTTGTTTGTTTTTGTAACTGGGTCAGGTCAAAGATGGAGCTTGGCAGTTTGTTGGTTGGGATATGCAGCTTCTTTTCTTTCTGGGACACATACCGCTTGTTGGACATAGTTGTTGGTCATGGCCGCGCTTGAGGGTCAGTTGATGTTGGCCATGACTTCTTCCCACAAGGCTTAGCGAGGCTTTCTTTATTCTATGCTCCTTCTGTCTTGTTGGTTGTGACATTTGTGTCTGAGTTGGTGATTTAAACGCTCTTGAGGCAGATTCCAACTAACAACCAACTGCTTGTCAAGATAGGCAGAATCAACAAGTTTCCAATTAATGCTTTCTCATAGATGATATCATACATTATGCATTTTATTGATATCTGATTAGTATGCAATGCAGTGCCTTTATTGCATTTGAGGCCATACATAATTTCCCTTTCATAGTACATAGGTCAGGTACAGTATGGCCTGTGTGGTTATCCACTTAATGCGGCCCCACATGCCATGATATAGGCCTAGCGACCGCCAAAACACGACCGACACTCCGACTCTCTTCCATCTTCCCTCCTCCGTCTCCGTCCCCGTTCGTCTCCATTTCCCCGGCCGTAGTCTCCCGGCATCGCCAATTTCGCCCATCATGTCTCGCCGACCTCCCAAAGGCGACTACATCGAGACCGCAAGTATTCCCTCCACCATCTCTTTGTCTCGATGCTGACCATCGCTACAGGACACCGGCAACAAAGTCTCCCGTAAAGCCGTCCTTGTCGGAACCCAAAACATTATGCTCGGCGGTAAAACTGTCATCCAACCCGAAGTCATGATCAGAGGCGACCTCACCCGCACAGTCTCCTCGTCCTCCTCTGGCACGGCGCCTGCCAGCAATACAGCTGTGGCCATAGGTCGATACTGCTTCCTCGCTCGGGGCGTACTGCTGCGTCCACCTGGCCGCATGTACAAGGGCGCTTTCACATACATGCCTCTGCGTCTGGGCGACCACGTCTTTGTTGGCCAAGGAACCGTCGTGCAGGCGGCATCGTTAGGAAACCATGTGCAGATCGGAAAGGGGTGCACTATTGGCGAGTTTGCGATTGTCAAAGACTATGTTCAGGTTCTGGATGGGACAGTTGTGCCGCCGAGTATGGTTATTCCCAGCTTTTCTATCGTTGCGGGTCAGCCGGCGAGGGTGATCGGAGAGATTCCTGAGGGTGGACATGAGGAGTTTGAGTTGAGAGATATGTATAAGACTGTTGGGAACAATCCTCAACCTCCTGCGGCACCACCTGCGGCACGAGCATGATGGGCAGTCATCCAGTACCATGAGCGGTTGGATGTATTGGTTGAGACATATGCCTCGTGCGGTTCAAGGTGGTTATGGAGTTGGATGACCCTTTGCAATATGAGCTGGCTAAGCTGCATTTGAAGGAAGTCTACAACCAGACCGCGATTCAACGACAGTTCAGAGAAGAGTCCTGATGATGGCTTCGAGGGGCAGCCGAAGAGAACAAAAGCGTTCTCGCTATTGTTGCCTCCAAGACCTGGTGGAGGCCTCCAGCACTTCAAGAAACTCACCCGATGCTCCCCAAGAACGGTCACTATCATCTACACACTACCAGCATGCAATGGCAAACGCACGATACCCTCAAGAATGGAAAATAGTCACCTGCTTTGGATTTAGTCAAATGTTAATGATACCCTTTTGTGCGTTCTTTATTGTTCTGCTCGTTACCTGGTCAATATCACCCCGCTTCTCAATGCTATTCAACGTCATTGTTGCTTATGATATCAAACACCGTTATCGGCTACTCAAAGAGTCAAAGGGAGACTTCCAGAATCGCGTTTGATGTGAAAGGACCTGGTGATTAAATGGGTTTGATTCACTTGAAATACACCAACTCAGCATCTCTCTGCTCATCTATATAAAGGACCAAATTTCACCAAGTTCACATTCGAACCTTCAACCTGACATCTCCCATCTTTCAAGTATTCCATCTTGCTTTTCCTCACCTGATACTCAAGGCATACATCTATGATAGCCTATCAATCATGGCTCCCCCTCCTCCACTTCCTAAACGACTCATCACCATCACTCCCCCCTGGTGCGAAGGAGCTGAAGCAGCCAACGTTCTCGAACCAGCTCCTGAGCCTTTCCCTCTGACCGTACCTCACTCAACCCGTCGTCACACTCGTCTCTACGACGAACTTCGCAACTACGATGAGCTCGACAACCGCGCTCTGAAGAACCGTGTCGATGCCCTTTGCGCCGAGATCATCTACTGGCAGGAACATGACACCGAAACTCTTCACGGTCTCTCCAAAACCATCGTGATCAAATACGGCGAGACCGCTCTTCGCGTCATCCGTCGAGTTTGGGACCTTCACCTTTGCTACAGCCACTCTCCCGAAATTCCTGGCGATGATCCTGGTCCTTTTGATCAGAGTGCTTGGCTCGCTACTATACATGATGTCGTTATTTATCGCGCCCATGTCAAGCTCCTTCGAGACCAACTTGATGATGCCCTCGCTGCCTAGTATGCCGAGGACTTCAAGATTCTCAACCATGACCCGGCCAAGAAGGGGATTTACATCACCGACGTCCTCGTCCATGAGCACCGCGATCGAGTCGAGCGCGCGGCCAAGGAGAAGGAGGTCTTTACCGGCATGTTTGAGGAGCTCACCCAGGAGGACATCATCGAGCTTCCTGGCCACAAGGCCACCGCTCTCGGAGTGGCACCCCTTTTAGGCCTACGCCTGTGCGGTGAAACCGTCGAAGACTTTTACCGAACGATCGACGAAAAGGAGGACATCCTCGAGAATGAAGACGAGGGTGACATGCGTTACTACCAAGCGTTCCAGCTGTGGCACATCGCTGCTCGCGCCGCCATGGGCTGGGAACCTCGTCGTGTCGGCACTGTTCAGGGCGTTTTGGACATGTACTGTTACGACATTCTCCGCCGTCGCAGATTCGAGAAGCGCAAGCGCAACTCTGAGCTACGACAACAGCTTGAGGCTATCCTGGGCGATACCCGTGGCGATCAGGTCGGATTCGGAAGTGAGGCTGATGATGAACGAGACAGCGAACGCGATGAGACGAGTGAGTCTACCTCTGACGACTCTGATGAGGATAAAGAGGACAGCTCCGATGATGATCGTCCTGTTTTCGGTCACTACGTCGACTAAATGATTCAACTCAACTTACGACATTTTCGTCTCGACATGTGCTCCGCCGATGAATGGTATACTTTTTGGAAGGAAAACCACACTGAAGCCTAACGAAAGATTTACGACAGCAATGAACACAGCCACCGAAGACCGAGATGGGGTTGTCAAGCAGGAATGAATAAACATCGGAGTCTGATGAGGGAGTTCCGGCAGATTACAAAGGGGAACTAAAGGTCAAGTGACGGTTGTCAGGTCTGGAATATGTGACCGACTATATCTGCTTGTAATACCATAATGAAACTGGTTTTAGAATCTGTTCGGCATGAATGATGTTTCCAGCGTGACTGTTTTGGATGTAACTCTTGAAAGCCTGTAACAACCAAGATTCCCAGTAGTGTTTGCTTCGGGGGAAATATCACCACGCAGAACCCCCTTATATCCGCTCTCATCACTTCTATAGCATCGTAGTAGATAGGTTAATACGTATGAGGACGGAAGCCTTCAGGAGTCACATAGCAAGCGTAGGTAAAAGGCATCATATAACAGGTAAAGAAATATAATATTGATCTCGTTTCTCATTCGGAAAAAAAGATGAAAATGAAGATGAGGGCAACGCTTCTCTACCCTCACAACGCATTTAGGGCATGCTCCCTCAGCCAGCTGAAGCCAAAACTTGATCCTTCCATCCTTCTCTTTCCAGGCATTAAATCCTTGAAACTCTCCAAGACTGGTCCGTGTTCCTTATACTCAGAATTGATCTTTCATTTTGAACTAGAAGGCATGCTGTCCTTGATCCTCCTCTAGGATATATCCAATTTTTCCATCTCTTATACTTTGAATAGTAGCTGTTTATCTTCGGGAAGCATCCAGGCCTCCCTGAAGATCTTGCTCAAGTCCGGCGTTACCGTGACCGGCATACTCCTGTGGTCGAGGGTCTTCAGCAGTCCATTGACCGTTCTGTTGGGGCAGAGGGACGGGAACACCTTGACCCTGAAGACCTCCACCACTTTGGCCGGGAACGGTGCGGACATTCTGTCGGAATTGATGAACTTCATCCAAAATCATACCGCGCATCTGACCAACGTCCTCAACAACCTCGAAGTCGAAGTTGAATGTGGTGGGGCAGTCGGGCTCGTCGGAGGCGTCGTGCCAGATGTGAAGGTAGGGGTGCTCGAGAGCCTGCTCTACACTGATACGGGATGAAGGGTCGAAGGCGAGCATCTTGTCGAGAAGGTCGAGAGCATCGGGGTTGGCCTGAGGGAACAGGCTGGGGAAAGGCTTCTTGGGCATGAAAGGCAGGTTTCGGACGTATTCCTGGGCACGGGGTGAGCCGATACGGGAGAGGGTCTCCTCGTTGGGAGTTCCGAGAATGTGAAGAATCTGGTTCAGCTGGTCGACGTAATCACGACCCTTGAAGAAAGGTCGGCCGCCCAACAGCTCAGCCAGAATACAACCAACGGACCAAACATCAACTATATCAAGTCAGTAAATTATCTCATGGCCATAGCGATTTCGTTCACACATACTGGCTTTGGTGTAGCTCTGGAAGCTCAACATAATCTCAGGTGCACGGTACCATCGAGTAGCGACATACTCGGTCATGTATCCAGCATTCTCTTCGGGGTCGACTGAGAAACCTCGGGCAAGACCGAAATCGCAAATCTTGAGCTCGCAGTCGGCGTTGACAAGCAGGTTACCAGGCTTGAGATCTCGGTGGAGGACATTGGCGGAGTGAATGTACTTGAGACCGCAAAGGATCTGGTAGATAAAGGACTGGAAGTGGGCGTCGGTAAGAGGCTGACCGGAACGAATGATAGCAGCCAAATCACATTCCATCAGCTCTGCGCTACGTCAGCTTATTGTTCAAACTCTTCTTCTTTGGGCATCGTCACTGACCCTCGTACAAGTAGGTCTCGTTGAAGTTATCGGGTCGAGGAATGTCCATGTCGTACAAACATGTGATCTAGTCGTGAACATATCAGCATACGCGTCCCCTTCTTCATTGCGCCGAGGCACAAACTCACGTTGCGGTGGCCGCGGAAGTGCTGGAGAAGCTTGATCTCGCGCAGGGCGCGCTTGGCCAGGATCTTCTTGCTAAAAACATTGGTGACCTTCTTGATGGCGACACCCTCGTTGGTTTGGTTGTTAACGGCGGCACTGAGAGGCGGGGCTATCGTCAGCAGCTGCAGCGGGGTAGAAAGACGAGATAAAAGAGTTTCGAGTCGCAGCACAAAGAAAGACCGAGTGCCACGAGGGATAAGATATGCGCAAACTCACCAGACGATACCGTAAGCTCCCTGACCAAGCTCCTTGGTGACAGTGTAGCGCTCGTCGACGATAAAGTCTTGGTTAAAGACCTTAAAGACCTTCCGTCCTTGTAGATCGCCCATGGTGTATTGATATATATGGATGCGGGGCAATAAAAGCTTCGAATGCGACAAGGTTTGCGAGGGGAGAAAGGCGGCTTTTGCTGTACAATATGCAGAGGGTTATAGGTAAGGTTAAAGGTATAAAGATCGAAAAGAAGCAATGCAGTGACGGGAGAAGAACAAAGGCCAGGAGCGTTGCGATATATGTATGGAGTTAGGTACCTGACAACTGCTGGTTGGCTGCTTTCCAAGTTGGGTTGGGTCGAGCGAGGGGGGAAGCTTCTCCTGCTTCGCAAACTGCCACTGGATTGGATGGATCTGTCCTGGGGTTCTCTTCAGCAGGGGCTTTCAGGGCTGTTAGAACGATCCACAGTGGCCCGAAGCCGCTAACCAGCAGAAATGGACCCCGCAGCAACACAAGTCACCGCCTTGTGATGTGGCTGATTTGCTAGGCTTGAGCCCCCAAGACGGTCACTAACCAATCAGCGTCCCAATGTCGATAGCCGCGCGACAACTACCCTGGTTTCAAAGTTACAATATGCATGCAACGGCTCGGCTTCATCTTGCGTAAAAAGGGGAAATTCCTCGTGTTGAACGCTCAGAGGACAAAGTCAAATTTGATGATTTCAAACTTGCGCCGCTTTTACGAGAGTTTGTTTGTGGTAGACCAGTCGGTACGGCAAGTACCTTGCCGTCTAGTAATCGTGGACATTGAATTATCTTAGCTTAGACATGTCCAGCCGCAAGCCACTTCATCGGGGCGGAGTGTCAAAAAGATGGTCAGCAATCTTACAGCATCCGGCATCTGAGAGATCCGCCTCACGTAAAGCCTCATCCATTCCGTCAATTCGCCAGTTGTACAGATTATCACCTCGTGTTTGTGTCTTCTGGCTTCGGTATCGCCGATGCACAACTACGCAACGTGTCAGAGTCAATTGCAACAGACAGAATAAATGACGATGTCCATCTTCTCAGCCCAGGATCGAGGCCAGCCACTAGGCCGCTGCATCAGCATAGGGCTGAAGCTTGCCAAGTGGGACTGCACATGGACACATCAGAGGTTGCATCTCTGGTGAATTGACTTTGGCCGCTCTTTTGCAGGCCTAAGCTGAGACCTTGACCGAGTATCCAGACCTACGGTATCTCGGCGAACCGACGAGCCGGGACCTGAGACATGATAAGGGATCGACAGCGAATGTCTAAATTAATCCAACCGTGCGACTGGGAATATACAGCCAATAATCATCAGCTTTGATCAAAGTTCAATAAGATTCTAATCTACCTGGTCCATCTCTAGTAAGCCCCCTGTTTAACCTAAATTTCCCCAGTCCTTGACCTCTGCACGTTGTGCAGGTATCGGGTATTATATCTCGTCCACATCATCATTTCTCTATGCGCCCATCCTCGTTTACTCTTCTCCCAGAATCTCCTTTATAAAGTTGTTGGAGAACCGTGTGCACTGTTCGTAAGCCTTCTTGAAGCCGTCGTCTCCACCATAGTAAGGATCATTGACTATCTCGGGTCGCTTCGTACCGCTGTATTCTCCGAACAGCATCACCTTGGCTGTAGAGTCCGGGTTGTTCTTCTGTAGTCGTAGAAGGTCCGAGAGGTTTGATCTATCCATGGCGAAGATGTAGTCGAAGGTGGTGAAGTCGCTTGGGTGGAACTAGAATATTGTGTCAGTAAAGCATAGCAATGCGCTGCTGTCCGGGTGAAACGCACGCGCCGGGCGAGGTGGTCGTAGTCATTAATACCGTTGGCCTCGAGAGTGTCCATGGTTCGATCATCCGGAGGTTCGCCGCTGTGGTAAGCAGCTATGATGAATGGTCAGCCGATTTTCATATGGGAATTCTAGTGATATTCGTACCCGTGCCACAAGAGTCGATACGGGCAATCTTGTCTTTGAGATTCGGCTGCTTAGCGAGGTGCTGGAAGATACCCTCAGCCATAGGTGAGCGACAAATGTTGCCGAGGCAGACGAAGAGAACGGATATTTGGTCAGGCATTTTGACTTGTCCTGCAGTAACGACGATGTGATGAAACGAAACGAAACAGAAGTTAATTTTTCTAACGGATCGCAAGTTAAATAAAATAGGAGGGAGAAGCTAATTAAGAGCAAATAAGAAAGAACCGAGATACTGATGGACGGTCGCAATGACGTGCCCGGGCCGATGCGCATAATCTAATCTGCCCCGCCATCTCAGATTCCAAGCTTTGGAGTGGATGGAAGGAGGGGCACGGAGCCACGGCGCTGAGAAACAAAGGCCAGAGCGTTGTGCAACAGCGCTATAGGTCGGTGATATGGACAGGCCTGGTATAGCTGAACCAAACTACAGCGCATAGCGTGTATGACTATTTCCCCAGGCTGTTTCGTTTAACAGGCTATATCCTTGTTATTGCCAGAGACCATGATCATGATCTTAGAACATTCCAGTAGAAGTCCGAGGAGTGACATAACTCTAGAAGCACTTGGCAGCTGCAAGCCTTTATACTGATCTACAAATAGTTATTTATAAGTTTAGGTAGGCAGGGGATGTTCGCCTATTTAATTGAATTTAAGAGACGATATACGTCTAGCCGTTAGTAGAATGATGAAATTGTTATCGTTGTACTAATTATTGGAGCTTCGGAGCCTCCATATACAGGGAGTCTGAGAGGTGAAAGAACGGTCATCCTCTTCCAAAGTTTGAAGAAAGAAGAAATAAATAGCCCAAGATCTGGGCTAAGATTGCATAAAGGGATTAAACTATTTCCTTTCATATGCTCTCAATGGTCATGTTTTGAGTAATGCGGATACTTACTCATGTGTACGGTTAATCAACACGTGCTCTCGTGCTCAGCTGGCGTCCTGGACCCCTGCCAAGATGGCTGTCCAGACGCGTTCTCATTGCTCCAACCGTGTAACTATCATGTCTTAACTCAAGCCATCGGCCTAAAGACTCTCCATGGCTTACTGCCAGTCCAACAGCGTGAACAATCGTGAATTAACGTGAAAGACGATGAGAGCGGTCTATAAAAGGGGCATGACTGTCTCTTCAACCTCAGGATGAACCATCTTCCCTTGCCAAGCATATCTTTACCTACATCTCGATCGTCAATCGCAATTCAAAATGTCTGAGTGGAAACCCCCGGCCTTTGGCACTCCCATCTGGATGGGTATTCCGGCCAATGATGTAACTCGGGGTTGGTCCTCCCAGGATATACCATGCTTGAATCATCACTGACATGGATCTACAGCCTCAGAATTCTACAAAACCGTCTTCAATTTCTCTTTTTCAGAGGAAACCGAGAAGCATCCCAAAGACCAACTCATGAAGTTTGACTTCAACCCAAGCCTTGGTCTGACAGGCGGCATTCAGAAAGCCCCTGATCACACTGGCCATTTTGCTCCTGGAAAGGGGGGTATCTGTATTTACTGGTTTGTCGAGGATGTTGAAGCTATTGGCTCTGTCATCGAAAATGCCGGTGGAAAGATGTTAAGCGAAAAGGAAAAGGAAGGCGAATTTGGTTTATACCGATTCTTTGAGGACACTGAGGGATCCGTTGGTGCCGTTTATCAGATGGCTTAATCAAGTCACGGTGAGGCAGCTTAGTGCATGTTCTCTATTATAGATAAGTTCGCGTAACAATGATCTGTAATTCATACTATACTTAGGTCCTAATGTGTTATGCCAACTCATTTGACACCATCCCTACCCACTTCTTGGCCAACTCGCATCAGCATCCGATGCACTATGTACTGTATCGGAACCTCTTGTCTTGACTATCCGTGAGCTCCGAGTCTTCATACTCACCGATTAGAATACGATCTCTCATATCCTGCCCTGCAGCGCTGGACTCCTCAAGTCCTTTGGAAGCCTCGCGGTCACGGATCTTATTTTCTCTCCTGACCATCACGAGGTATATGAGAAGCACCGACATCAGCATGACCCAGTTCACAACCGTAAAGATAGACCCGGCGAGATACTGATGGTCGTCCTCCGGATCGTCCTCCGCTCCCCATACCTGCGGCCCCACGATGCTCCCGACACTGTATGCAACAAAGAATCCAGCACCTACAATACTCTTTTTGGTATTTCCCTGTACGTTGCTGGCCAAGAGTCCCGCGCATGAGCAGAGTGGTGCAGTATAACAACTTGCCAGCCAGGTTGATGCTACAATGCCCCAAGAATCAACGTCTTCGGCACATGAAAGAATAGAGAGCGTCATGGAGCCGGCCAGAGGTATGACGCTTAGACCGATAGCTGTATATATCCGGGTGTTGGGAAAGAAATGGGGTATAAGAGCTGAAATCCAGGAGGTGGCGAAATTGAGTAGGCCGGTTGGAAGACCAGCAAGCATCGTGTCGGACTCGGAAAACCCAGCTCCACGGATAACTATCGAGGAATACTGTGCATACACTGTTAGCTCGGTTCAGTCGGATTGGTTAGAGGTACAGGCTGACCACCTTCGTAATAGGATTGGTAGACGCAATGCAGAATGCCATCAGGACATATAGCCAAGACAAGGGCGTCGACAAAGCTTCACGTAGCTGCCTAATATCGAACCCTTTTCGAGCGCCTGAGGCTCGATCGATAGCTAGTCTTTTCGTAGCAACATGTCTCTCTCGCTGATTCAAGAACCAGGCGGTGGTAGTTTTCTCAGGTATCATGACCGTGAACAGGATACCAAACATGACAGTCAGTCCCCCAAAGATAAGAAACATGACCCTCCAGCTAGAGATCGCCATATCCGCATCACTAAGTGCATACATGAGGATACCTCCAACGATCTGGCTGATCCCGTTCATCGAGATCCATGCAGCGACGCGCATCGGATGCTCGTGCTGACGGTACCAATTGGACGTGAGGATAATGAAGGCAGGAGATACTGCAGCTTGGGCAAACCCTAGTCCGTAACGCAAGGCAGCGAGTACTGGGAGGTTCTCTGCGAATGCGATGCAAATCTCCACTATACCCCCAGCGACAAGTGTAGTACCGATGAAGATAATGATCCGGGAGTAACTCAGCCAGCAGGCGGTTGGAAACTGAGAAATCAATTGCCCGATATAGAACGAGGAGACGGCCCAGGAGAAATCCCGTTCTGTGAGCTCCAGATCGGTTATAAGGCCAAATACGGCTGCGTAGCTGATGGAGTTTTTATCGACATCTGTTCAGTGTTTGTCAGTAAGGCCAAAAAAGACATGATACAAGGCGTACATTGAAATAAGTAGACAATTGCCATTATGGGTAGGATGAAAATATCCAATTTCTTCACCAGCTTCTCCTCCTCTTCGGCATCGAACTCCTCGGAAATAGTAGAAAGCACATCTGGTTGTCTTTCGGGTTTCTGGTGGCGCATGGGGTTTTGGCTTGTAGGTTCATGATCCTCATGGTCCGTTGTCTCATCGATAGAAGACATAATGGTAGACGTTGCATGCAGTATTAGTCGCGGTCGATGCCCTCAATCAGAATACGTGTTAGGCGCAGGAATTGTAACGGTAACACCCCGAGGAATAGTATCCAAGTAAAGCATACTCGAGGTAATAAATAAACACAACCTCACCGAAAGATCTATTGAGGTGGAGAGGTTGAGTTGATAAGTTGAAGTCATGATGGGCACGATGGACCAGACTAAAGTGCCAAAATTCCATGTTCCTTTGGGCAAGGAAGGAACGCATGCGTTCGGTGATATCAATACGAAGCATGATCAAAGTCGGAAAGAGCATCTCAGCGACGGGCAACAGACGAGGTGAAGTAATTGCAACAGGGCAATTGGATAGACAGTTCCATCACATTCGTAATCCTGATGCATACCGTTATAGCGACACTTCCAATGGGAACTTACGGGAGTGATAGACATCCATTCACGTAGGTATCACAAACACATCTGAATGATCTTTGTCAAAAAGGTGATTGGAACCTTTGATCCTTTGTTTCTTTAGCCTTTTCATACTTCAATACAAGAGAGGGGATGCCACATAAGTAGAGGCGCCATATCGCTGAACGTAATTGCGTCCCCTCATCAGCTGGCCATATCCAGCACCAATCGCTTGCCTCATAGCCTTCAGGTTTTCGTCATTCTTCCTCAAATACCCCCTACCCAAAAAAAAGACACATTGCGCCATGCTCAGGTTAAAAGCAGTTATAGTACATTGAGCACACAGAGCTCATCCGACAGAGCGGGTCGAGAATCATTTCCAGATATTCCCTCCTGAGATCGTGTTTGCTCCAAGGCCGTTGTCGTTCGTTGTTACAGTTCATCGTATCGGAAGAGATGCTCAAGCAAGTTGCTGACGCTGACGTTCTCTCCTTATCGTCTCGAGGACGCCCATCACACCGTTGTTGCGAAGGCGCTCGAGAACCATTTTCATACCGTCACGGCTCTTGCCCATCTGGTCTTGAGTCTTGGTAGAGGCGATGCTCTCGATGCTGCGCTGGATACCTTTCGTACCCCAGCTACCGATGATACCATTCTTGAACCAGCCATCCTCTTGGGCCTGTCCCAGCTTGCCTCGAATCTTATCTCCAATCCTCGATCTGAATTGAACCATAGTCGTCACAGCAGTCTCATTGGGGTTCTGGGCAGTTCCCTCGCTGGGGACATTAAACTCCTGTTTCTCGATAACAGATAGCACACCCGTGAAGTTAAGGTTTCGGCTCTCGGTCTTCATCCATCCCTCCTTGATGTCAACAACACTTGTCTCCAAGATGTACGAGGCCTTATCGCCAGAGCCGCCGCCAGTGACACTGGCAGGAAGTAGCTTGTAGACAGCACCGGGCATTCGACTCTTTTTCAGGTGGATGCGAGTGGTGTGAAGTCGGCTGGTTTTTGGGTCGACATAGTTCTCAATGGTGTCGGTGCTGAGGACATGGGCGGCGAAGGGATTAAGCTGAGGAGACGAGTATCGGAGGAAGTAGGCGAGAGTAACGGTAGGGAATGGGTGGGAGTAGGTATGGTTTGTCGTGTGAGTGAGAACCATTGTCGCGAATTGAGCAGACACTGCTCGTTAAGAAAAAAAGAAAGGTATAGAAAAGCGAAGAAGAGGAGGGTCCAATTGGGTGATTGGCAATTGATATGACCTTTTAGTCGTACAAAATAAGCTTCAGAACAAATTCGTAAAGCTTTCAATCCCAGTTCCGATCCCAATGAGCCGCAAGCTCAAGTATTCCTCGATCAAGTTGATCGTAGGAGGTTGGTGGTTGCGAAAAATAAGCCGGGGCGCCTCGGCTTAAGCACCAGCGATTTCTTATCTCCGTGCGGCGGAGCCGGGAACAGATCGATAAGAAAGCAGTCAAGTGTAAGACGGAAACGGTAGAATAGCGTAGCGTAGCTCGCAGCTTGGTCGGGCCGCGAGAGATTCACACGAGAGGGGAAAGTACAGTCGGACGAAAATTTGTCATAAGAGATGTAGAAGATGAAGTGATCAAGTTTGGACTGGGCCCTCGCGACCTCGACAAGCAGAACAGAGCAAGAGGCTCACACTATCAATCACTGTCAAGTCAGTCTCCGCAGTAGAAAAGAAAAAAGAGGAGAGGGAGACTCGCAAGGAAAGAAGTGGAGGCAAAAGAAGGAGCAATCGGCTGATTGAGGTGCAACTGCTGTGAGTTTAGCCAATGATGAGCTTCATGAACACCAAAGTTTGGCCGACTTGCAACTTTCCGATTGGGCAAGAGGTGAGGGGTCATGCAGTCTGGGGAGAGAATGTGGCGATTAACACGTGATTCTGTATCATAGCGTCATCAAATTATTGCAACACCAAAAGCTTGGTGAGATGACGACAGATCCAACTTCACGATACCACTCTACTGTATGAGTGTGTCATTGTACTTTTTTCAGTATAGCAATCGATTAAACAAAGTTCATCTAATGTTTATGCTCCGGATTAGGGCAGTATATATAGGCGATGAGTGACGCGGCTTGTTATTCTGGCTGGGACGTCATAACCAGCGATGAATAACTGTCATTGTCGGCAGTTACAATTTCTCAGACTTCACACGGCTTAATTGAGATCACATGCCTCGTTAAGCTTCCAGAATAAAATTGAGAGGTAGAACCACTAGGACCGCCCAACAGACATTTTAAGCAAGGCGCCGAACTCAGTAAGTGCTCGCGTGAGAACCGAAGGCTTCATGGTATCGATCACCTAGTCAAATCAATGATAATGCTGTAATTCATGCTATAAAAAAGCTTAAAATAAATACTGTGCTGTAGATTCCATATCTATCCGTTAAAATCATCCTGTATAGCCATACCGTAACTCCTCGCATATATACCCTATTCATTATAATTTAAATCATAACCCATATACCGTCTAAATCAAGAATTCACTTTCGGCCCAATGACCCAGAACCACCCAGCCGTCGGCGAAAGACTCCTTATCCATGCGCACCACAATCGCTGCATGGCTATGTCGGTGCTTCTGGATATGGACAGGAAACTTGCGCCAGCCAGCTGCATCCATGTTCTGTATCATCTCGAACTGCTCAGGAGTTAACGCAAGAGTAGGCTGTCCTGGTGTTGACATTCTGCGCTCTCTCTTGAGTAGGTTGCGATCTTCGGTGTCGTAAGCCAGATCCTCGTCTGAGTCCGATGCCAGATATTGTTGGTCCTGAGCGCTGTTGAGAACCTCGTACGCTTGCTCTACCTCCTCCTGGATCGCCTTGATCCGAAGGGGCATGCGATAGTCTTCGATCTTCAAACCAGCCAATCCTGATTCGTGCAGCTTGATGCGCTTAGCACTGCGGAATGTCTGGACGACGGAGTTGGCAAGGAAAACAACAACGCCGATTGGGATTATAACACCAATTGTCAGCATCCAAGGGATGTTCTTGATCCATTTCTTAACGGATTCAAAATCTGCCGATAGCGAATCTTGAGCTTTGACCTTGGGAGATGGTGACACAGGGTGGTCAGGATCGAGAATAACACCGTCGTAGCCCTTGAGGTAGTTGAGTTTGACATTTTCGAGATCCGAGTAGGGGTCGGTTTTGGTGATGGCGGATGTGTAATGCACAACGCTTCTATCGTTGGCAATATTCGCATACAAAGTGCGGCGGTTGAATTTCTTTAGACCGGACATGAAAATGGAATCGGGATCGGCAAGCACTGCGAGAAGAGGTCGGTTGGTGTCGCGAAAGCTATCAATCGTAAAGAGCTGTCGTCCGGACTTGGAGAGCGTTCTGGCGCCGAGCGTGTTGTAGATGTTGCTGAGCCAGCCCTTTAGTGGTGTCCTGACACCAAGATGAGGGGATGCGAATGTAGTAAAGTTCTGACGGAGGATCATTAGCATTTATCCTTTTGTCTTTGCCGTGCCGCTGTTATAGGCGACTTACCATGCATTCAAGATCATCGAGAACCCCCTTCGCATAAAGCAGACCAACTGCATATCGTGATACTAGACCTCCAAGAGAGTATCCTGCAATGCTCAATTTTGTAATCTTTCCTCCCTTTCTTTCGATCGTTTTCAACTCCTGCTCAATCTCTGCACAAACGCGCTCGCCACCAGTCTCGATGCCATCGTAAGTGTTGCTCCCGCTGTTCTGTTTCGCAAGCAGGATGTATAATTCGTCTTCAGAGTATTTGTCGCGAAGGGCTTTCGCAACATTGCGCAAATGAGAAGGGTTTCCCCAAAGCTAGAACAGAAAAAAAAAAAGGTGGTCAGCCATGACGTGCCAAAGTCGATCGTCAGGGGATGACAGGACGGGAGGATTACTTACGCCGTGTACTAATACACAGAGATGTGTCGCATTTACGCTACCTCCAGTAACGTCTTCGATAGCAACGGGTTTATTAGACATTTTGAGGACGTTAAAGTATCAAATACGGAGAAAATGAGTGAGAAAGTTAAGGTAACAAAGTTGCCACCTTGAATCTTTATAAAGAAATAAATTAAGTTGAGGTTTCTCAGGAGATGCGCCCCCAACGGAGTTTCGGATTGCGTAAATATCGGGCTTGTTGCAAGTCCGCCCATGCAAATGAGACGGAGGCACGGAGTTAACTGGTGTTAGTCCCCACCAATATCGATGACAAGCATCGACGTCGACCAAACACGCGACAATAGAAGTTCTTTTGGGGACGCTTACTAGCGACAAACGATTATTTTCAACACTTTAAGTCCGTGGGGCTGTGTTTGTCTTGGTCGTTGGGAATAATACGCACTTCAGGGAGGCTGTTCTTGTGGCTTTTATACTTGCGGAGTTATCACAACTTTGGCGTCAAGAGATTATCTCGGATAGATACGAATTCCGACTCCTGTCAGAAACTGACTTTTCGGTTCAAAGAAAGGGGCCAAGATCTCATTTCTGTTTATTGATCGATGATCTAAAATGGCGCTTATTCGCATCCATCGAAAACTGGCTCTAGACTGGCACTGACTTGTGTGAGCTGAATTCCTATCATGACGCCTACAAAGCTAACAAATCCGAGTGCGAGCTGCAATTCCAGATTACCGCGGATAAGTCCATGGAAGAGAATGCGACTGCTTTTGTGATAGACAGAAACCAGAGCAACCTATCCTTATCTGTTCTAGGTTCTTCTCTAACTTCTATTGCACATTTATAGAATTATCTGCTTATCATGAGAACTTTGAGAAGGAATCCAAGTTTCTAGGCTGACAGTGAATCGTCATGGCGAGGTGCTGAGCCTCATCTCCACTGTAAAGAAGCCTGGAACTGATAATTCCCAGCAGAGGTTACAGAGGTACTTCAATTTAGAGTGGGGCCTTTCAAGGGAGCAGCCGCTCTAGTGGCTTGTGTAGCTGCAGCTTCTCAATTCAACACCATTTCATGCATCAAGGGCTCCAAAGTAATACGTTCTCCAGCTTCAAAGAAGAAGCAAGCTTTCAATTTCCTTTGTTTTCTTTTTCTATATACACAAAGACATTCTGGCGCATTGACCGCAGCACGGGCTCATTTTTGGCATCTCATTTCAGTGGATCAACTCCTATCATCTTCGCCTTGATCAAGGACAACCACCCTGAACTTGACATCACTTATTCAACTTCAACACAGTCACCCATTCACAGTCGAAAGCTCTTTTCACCGTAGCCGACTCATATGGTAACGGCCATACAAACAGCATCATCTGCTTTAGCTCGTCAGTCTCAACGTTGGGTTTCGTCATCATGAGTTTGTCTCTGAAGCACATCCCCTGTCCCAAGGGCAACGACTGTACAGCGTTTCATTGCATATTTGGCCATCCTAATGAGAACCCATCTGCACCGGAAGTGCCATCACCAAAGGCTTCATCAGATAGCATAGACAACAAGGGCAAGGTGGCAGAGAGTCAAGATGTACCACGCAAGCGCGTCAGGGCAGACCCCTTTCATCCAACGGATTCTCCTGCAACACCCCAAGATGTTGGACAGAGTACATTAACAGCTTTTAAAGCTGGCTCAACGGATGGAATTCCCAAACCAGTCGCAAAAAAGTTGGAAAGTGCTCGGCCAGTATCTCCTCCACCACTAAAACGAAAGACGGACTCTCAAGACAATAGTCCCAAACCTCCTACAAAAGTCGCCAGAACGAATCAGCCTAGCAATGAATCACGGCCACTTCCTACACGGAAACCTGCTCCAGTAAAGCCTAAGAAGACCGAATCACTGAATCCCAGACTACTCAAAAGCATGCCTGCCAGCCACGACATACGTCTTAAACTTGTCAAAATGCTTCACCAAGAATTGACTCGACTAAATAAAGAGCTGAAGAAGAACGCCAAGAAAGACGACACCAACCTCCTCCTATCAGATCAAGAACTCATCGTCCGTACACTAGACGAGGAAGAGTATGTTGCTGTTCACAAAGCTGCGGTCTACTCAAACGTCATGAAGAACAAGGTCATGCAGTATAAAAGGATGAAAGTCGACCAGTGGAAGACTGAGCGTCAAGAAGAACGGAAGAAGTTGGAATTCGAAGCTAGTGGAAAGGATCCTTCTGAACAACCGAAAGAAATCAAGACTGGCTTGTTGCCTACTCAAGAAGTTGAGCTTGCCAAGCGACTTCTCACTCCTATTCATGAGCTGGCCAATCATGGCTATGTCTCAGCGGTGCCTTCGGATGAGGACATAGAAAAGGCCAGACAGGGCGTCGAGGCCTCTGCGGGATGGGAGAAATGCGATCGATGTCAACAACGGTTCCAAGTCTTTCCCGGAAGACGTGAAGAAGACGGTGCGCTCACTTCTGGTGGGTCATGCACCTTTCACTGGGGTAAGACTTTCATCGCTCCCAAGGCCCCGGGCGACAGAGCCAGGCAACCGAAGCGGTTCCAGTGCTGTGGACAGGAACTCGGGGACTCGGTCGGTTGCTTCACGCGCGATCATCACGTATTCAAGACTTCAGATCCTAAGAGAATGGCCTCTATACTTAACTTCGCAGAAACTCCTGAGAATCCTTTGGCACCTGTAGACAGGGCTGTAGCTTTTGACTGTGAGATGGGCTACACAGTTTATGGCATGGAACTCATTCGCCTAACCGCAACCCATTGGCCGAGAGGCGAGGAATTACTGGACGTTCTGGTCCGGCCCCTGGGAGAGATTCTGGATCTCAATTCACGCTACTCTGGTGTATGGCCAGAAGACCTCGCCCAAGCTGAGCCATGGTCCGCAAACGACTCGACAGTGCCGACTAAGAGCGGCAGCGACGATGTGAGTGAGGATGGCGAGCTGAAGTCTAAGAAGAAGCAGCTCAAGATCGTATCATCCCCCGAAGTTGCTCGGGATCTCCTTTTCTCTCTAATCTCACCCAACACGCCTTTGATCGGCCACGGTTTGGAGAATGATCTCAACTCGGTTCGTATTGTGCATCCCACATTGATAGATACCGTTCTGCTCTACCCTCACCAACATGGTCTGCCGTATCGGTACAGTCTCAAGATGCTCATGGATGTTCATCTCAACCGTAAGATTCAACAGGAAACCGGCCCCAAGATGCTAGGACACGATTCTGCTGAAGATGCAAGAGCAGCGGGAGATCTTGTGCGTCTCAAGGTCAAGAACGAATGGATGGACTTGCAAAGAAGTGGTTGGAAGTTGGTTGATGGCAATTTTGTACCTCCGGGGAAGGCTGCTGGATTGACAGAGGCGTTCATCGAAGCGTAGCGAAGCCAAAGGGCAATAATGATATCCACGGTAATTTGGGGGGCGGTCATGAAGAGACCGCTGTAACAAACAATTTTGGAGATGGTCGAGCAGTCTAATACAGAGAAGGTCACCGGTCATAACATGTAGAGCCGCATTGGAACGGAAGAGCCACAGGCGATTATACATTGCGAGATTGGGTTGCTATTCCCGTCCGGTCTCGTTCTAGAAATACATAGTTGGCGCTCATGAATAAATAACTTCATCACCAACGATAAGCGGGGAGTTCCCATTCATTTCCTCAACACCCTTTACATCATACAATCCATTACTTTAAGCTCTGCCCACTGACAACAGATACTGACCACCCTGCTTTCCGCTTCCACCAGGTAGGTAGGCAACGTTGGGGTTTGATGAGAGAGTGGCGGCAATCTCACGACTGGCCTCGATCTTTCGGATCTGGATAAGACCGTCACCAGACTTCTGGATGGCCTTGCTGATGGCATCGGCGGACTCGGACTCTCCCTCAGCACGGATAACGTTGGCTTGACGCTCCTGCTCAGCACGCTCGACGATGAATCGTGCTCGCTCGGCGTCTTGCTGGGCAATCTGCTTCTGCTCGACAGCCTTTGTGAATTCACGACCGAAGGTCATGTGGGTGATGGAGACATCCTCGAGGGCGATGTTGAACTCGGCAGCACGGAGAGTGAGGTCGTTGCGGATGCGCTCGGAGACGGCCTCTCGCTGGGTGATAAGCTCGGCAGCGTCGAACTGGGCGACAATGGCCTTTAGGACTTCGTTACCAATGGAGGGGAGGACTCGCTCATCGTAGTCGGCACCGAGGTTCTATATGAGTCAGTCACATCATTCGAATCATAAATTGTATAATCATAATATTACCTGGTAGATCTTGGGAAGAGCCTTGACATTAGGTCGGTGCAGCACTCTCAGTGTCAAGCTGACCATCTGCAAATCCTTGCTACCAGTGGTAGTTGCGATATTCCTGGGCTTGGTGCGCACATCAAAGATGATGCTTCTCTGGAGCCAGGGAATCAGGAAATGGGTTCCTTCATTGATGACATCCTCCTTAACACCAGACAATCTGTCGAAGATAACAGCCCGAGTTCCTCCCTTGACGTCGTATAGAGCCTGGCTGCCTAGGAAGACAGCAGCTGAGGCGGGGACCGCCAGGCGGTACATGAAGTTGAGGGCTCGTGCAGCGCCAGCCATTTTGAAAATATTGCGATTAAATCTTTCTTTGCGGTGTTGAAAGATTGTCGTTCAAAAATGGTGGTCGAAGAACCCAGCGAGCGATGGCGGGGATGGAGGCGTAGCTGTGAAGCTTTTCGGAGTCAACGGACGGCGATGATGATTTGAAGCTCGCTCTCTGCTCTTACTCTTAGTCCACCTTTGGCCTGAATTCCTAGCAGTGTTCGTTGGTTGGACGTTCTGAGTGGGCTGTCTCTGACCCGCTAAACCGTATCGGGAAAGCTCGGCTGATGGGGGAAGGAAAGCCTGCAGTCTGCGCTTTCCAATCCAACCCGACCCGAGAAATCCTCAAGTGGCCCTTTTCTGCCTTTGCCTCAAACCGACGACTCCAAAAAACCACCCACACGAGACTCGACTTCCCGTGCCAAAACCGCCAATATGAGACCGACTCAGATGCTCCGAAGCGGCGCTGCCGACCCCAAGAACGGACAGTACGTGCATTGCGATCCAGCGAGGGCAATTGATGGTGCTGTTGCGTGCGGCTTTTCCTCTGGTTAATGGCCGGCCCAGCAGCACCCGGGCTATCTCGAAATATCACAATCGATATAGAATGAATTGCTGACGGATTTTTAACAGCTACCTGGGTAACTGGGGCCACTTCGGTAAGTGATTGCTCTCACGATGTGCGAACGAATTAGAATTGGATCGATGGACGCGACGGACCAACGGATTGATGACGACGAATGGGATGATTACAATTGAGTCGACACAACTTTGGAAGTTGAAGCATGCACGCAATCGGACTTCGACATGGACTTCGACATTCACTGACGGAATAATGATTGGGCATATCGACATCAAGGAAGAAGCAGGAGGCTAACTTTATATCAGGTGGTGAGAAGCAGCGAGGTATCATCACCTACGGTCTGTCCGCCAACCGACAGAACCCTTGGGCTGGGTCCGTCAACGCTGCCATCTTCAACACTTTCCGCCGCACCAAGAACCAGATCTTCTTCTGGCTCCCTCCCATGGTTGCCGGTTACTGGATGATGAGCTGGGCCGTCGAGCGGTATGTCTCTATGCAACGATCACCTCAAGATTCGATACTAATTCCTTTTGTAGAAGCGAGTACCTCAACTCCAAGGCTGGTCGTGCCGAGTTCGGTGACGAAGAGGAGTAAATCAGTTAGATTCTGGCAGCAAAACCACGGCGGATGTTTTGGAGTAGGTCCTCTGGACTCATTGTACATCATCAATACCTAGATCAGGAGGTGCAATAGACAGTTGTCACAATATTTCTTTATAACATTTACATATACGTCCCAATTGAATGTAATCAAGCCGCCTTGATGAAGTGAATCATATCTCTTCATGATCTTAGAATATCTGTATCCACTGGTAATAGTCATTGCTGGGCATTTGATTGGACGGACTATCCGATCGGTCACGTGAGGCTGGAAAGCGGTACGGAACCGGCGGCATGTAATGCCGAGTCCCAGCGCGACAGCTCTTCCGAAAAAAAAAAGTTTAGAAATTTTCGAGGCCAGTGGAGTGTAAAGAAAACACGGAAACTTTGCGATCAAACACCGTCCCGCATAATCATCAATTAGCACACAAAACTTTGCGTGCTACACAAGCGGACCTATACAATACAAAAGTAATAACTTCGACGAAGCTTTCTCGACACAACCGCAGCAATGGCCGCCGAGAAGCCCGATAAGAAGGAGAAGAAGGACAAGAAGAGAAGCGACGAGTCCGGCGTTGCCAAGTCCAAGAAGGAGAAGAAGGATAAGAAGGACAAGAAGGAGAAGCTTGCCGCCGCCCTCGAGGAGAAGATCGGCCAAGATGCTCCTGTCGCTGCCGCCGTCGCTGCTGCTGTTGAGGACGACTCTGATGCCGAGGAGGACAAGGCCTCTGAGCTGCCTCTCGAGCGCACCGTCGTTCCCTTCGCCATCCCCGTCGCTGACGACAAGGGCATGAAGAAGGTCTACAAGACCATCCGTAAGGGTATGCGACTACCGTAAGACATCGCTCACTAGGAACAGATTGCTAACATTCGCATCACAGCTGCCAAGAACAACACCCTCAAGCGCGGTGTCAAGGAGGTCGTCAAGACCCTCCGAAAGTCTCCCCCTTCCGCTCCCAACAACACCTCTTTCCCCGGTGTTGTCATCATCGCCGGCGACATCTCCCCTATGGACGTCATCTCTCACCTCCCCGTTCTCTGCGAGGACCACAACGTTCCCTTCATCTTCGTCACATCGCGCGCTGAGCTCGGCGCTGCCGCCAAGACCAAGCGACCTACATCCGTCGTCATGATCATGGAGAAGGCTGAGGGCAAGAAGGCCAAGGGCAAGTCCGATGAGAAGGACGGTGAGGACGATGGTGAGGCCTTCGGCGAGAGCTACGCGTCGCTCGTCAAGTACGTGCAGAAGGAGTACGGCAAGCAGGCTTTCTGGGTTAAGGGCGGTACCAAGTACTAGGGGAAAGACTGCTGGAAACCGGAGGGTGCTGTATTAGCAACATTTGCCCCTAGCATGAAGGGCAAGAAGAGGAGGTTGTGTTAGAACAAGTCTGGGTGTATTTATACCAGAAGATCTAGCCGAGAACAACGGCAAGATGAGGGCTTTGGCGGCGTTCAGGTTTAGCTATTGCATTAAAAATGGGATATGATTACAACAAGTCCTTGAAATGTCCAGCAGACCTTGAGCTTGAAATTCGGTGATGACGACTGCGCGATGCTCTCCCGGATTGATAGGTAGTCAAGCTACGGCACGCGACCAGACAGGAACCTTCGCCCGACCGTTGACTTGCAATAATATTTAGCTTACTCGATTATTCAGATATCAGAAATCTTTACTTCCCCGTACGATTCGTCCATTACTCTGTTCAAGCTTTGCTACTCTTTACCGCGGTCTTCGGCTATCATCTGGCATGTCTGAGCGATCCACAAGAGCTTAGGTCCGATCAACACACCAGCGATCTCGGAACTTCCCGCTTACAATCGTCACTTTCAAGGCTACAACAATTCATCAATCACATCATATTGTGGACTTGCAGTTTGTTCATTTGTGTGGTATTACTTTGCCTTATTGGCTTTCTTATAGGTACATGTCCGTGCCTATTACTATCTCACACGGGCCCGAAGCCTTCGTATAACAAATTCATGAAAACCCATCCCGAATCATGGGGAGATTAAAAACATTCGTCATGAGAGAGAAGAAATCCCTTACTCAAAAGGGTTGGTTCGGGTTCCCCACCAAGTGAGGACGACGGAGAGACCGAGGGTCTCAATGAGCTTGGTAGCCAGGCTGACGCCGACGGTGTCGAGAGGTCGCTTCTCAACGAAGATCTGAGAGATGTACTGGTGAATGTTAGAAGATGCTTTATGGTATTGAGTGATAGAGGAAAACATACACCGGGAGCGGAGGTAGCGAAGAAGATCAGCGTTCCGAGGTAAGCAGCGCCCTTGTAGCTCAGAGTGCCAGTGGCGTTGATGAGAGCACCGACACCGTAGGCCTGGAGGGCAGAGCCGGTAAGAGAAGAACCCCAAGCGAGGGCAGCACCAGAAGCCTCCTTGGAGCGGATGAACTCCTCCTTGGTGTTCGCGGCCTTAGCGCGCTGGTAGGTCTGGCCGAAGATGGGGGCGAGGACGGCGAGCTCAATACCGTGGTTGAAGGCGGTACCCAGAGCGATAGCTGAGGGCTTGACGGGGGGAAGGTAGTGCAGAGACATTTTGATTGTTTTGGTTGTAAGGTGAAAGGTTGTTTGGTGATGAGTTGATTTGGAGGAGAGATGAATTAGTAGCTTCGATTGGAGAGAGAGAAAGTCAACTCGCAACTGGCATTGGATCCTTCCCAGTATTTGTACTTTGCAGTCTGTCACGGATCTCGATCTAAGCACCCATTTTTCCCTTTCGCATCATAGTTAGGTGGCTTGCCTAGGCCTGAGCCTGGGCCTGTCTCTCCCTCTACCTGCTGTATTTTCCCCTTCCACTTCCAGTTGCAGTGTCGTCACCAGATGTGATGATGTCACCATTCGGTTGGTGAGACGAGACACACGTTCACAGCTACTGCACCCGACAGCTTTTCCAGCTCCAGCCTCCCTCCACCCAATAGAAATATTCCTCATTGCGGGGATAGAACAGCTTTACCCTCCACTGCCAACTTTGTGATTGTACGGTACCTGATCTGACGTTGACGACCTGATGATTTACTGGATAGACAAGCTTATACTTACAAGGAGCTTTAGGAGCTTGATCTCCTGCTCTGGCGGGGCAAAAGATGGGGTAGCTTGTCCCAGCAAACAAGGATGTCTTTTTGAATTCAATTCAGTGACAAGTAAAAGCCAAGCAAGCAACTCTTAGCGGGGAAAAAGCTGCTGCAACTGCACTGCACATCAAACACCATACCAAGTCTAGAAATTAATTTCTCAAACTGCGTGACGGCGGTTGCGCGGGTGATGATGGTGTCACAGCGTCATCTGCATCTATTCCATTCCCTCGGCTCTCCTTCTTTTTGTTTCTCTTTCTTTGTTTCTGAACCCTGGTAACAATTGAATTGAACCAAGGTCAATTCCTAAACTATTTTCCTAGCTCACTCTTCTTACGTAGAGCTGATGATTGCAAGATCCGCGGAACCGAAGCCGGCCAAAAGCTTGTTTTACTTCCCGGTTAACTCAACCAACAATCCCATACACCTCTAAAATGCCAAAGCCGGTCCTTGCCCTTCCGCGAACAGCCGGGCTCAAGCTCGGTCCTGGGCTAGCCCAGTTGGACGGCATCTGCATCTGCACTTCTTTGTCTCAGACTTCTACCACATGCTATTGACACCAGACCCTGTCCCTGGAGGAGATCCTAAAGATGTAATTCGAGCATCCGAAATTTGGGATGCCACGACGGATTCGACGTGTGATTGTGGATGGACCCTGATTGATTGTTTCGAATACTTGTGCATGTGTAAGAAAGTCAATACTGAAGCTTGCATCACCAGACACACATGAGAGCTTCACAGCAGAGCCGTGACCGAGCTAAATAACAGTACTTCCAATGATACATTACTGGATAATAAAAAATTTCAAAGTCTACAACATAGACTACCATTCGAGTGAAGATTCAAGATGGGTTGTTGAATGGGGCAAGGAACGTGTTATCATGACCCTTACCCTGGACAAGTTGTCCTGCTAGTATTCCAATATCATCATAACTATATCTCAACTATACCAAGCAACCAGTCTCAGAATGATGCCATAAGAAGTGGAAACCGTTCATTATTGACTCCATATTAAATATCATAAGCTATGCCATATGCTGCCCGTCTTCACCACCCCGCAGGGCCAGCAGCGCCCTAACATCATGTACATACTGCAGTCCTTCCAACAATGGCACCAGATGCATCAAGTCCGTATCCGTCGGGTCATTGATCCATCCCTGAATAGGAATTGCATTGTCTGAAACCGTCTTGTCAATGCCTGTTCACTCGCAAACAAAGTCGACTGATGTAGCTCTTACCTTGATGAAACAGATAACTCAACGGACTGTTGTCCAAAATCATCACCTTGCTCAGGTCGGATTCGACCGAGGCCAGATCCTTGATGAATGCGCCTTGTCGGAATGTGCAGTGTTGTCGATAGTATCGCGCTGAGAAAAACTTCCTTTCCGTTTCCAGCCAGTCAATCACTGGGTCCGCATATTCTTGCACCGAAGCTGTGAACACAACCAGATTGTACCACTTGCAAACTCGTCTCAAGAACTCGTCGCAGTATGGTCGCTTGTTAACCCAGTATAAGATCGGATGCTGCGGCCCAATCGATGTCTGTCCTCCAACCCCCACGTATGTCGTGTTTAGGCGCACCTCAACCATGTGTCCGGTGCTCATCCTGCCACCCTTGGACATGCTGTGTATCAGAGTTTCGTCTAGATCCAGAATCAAAGTCTTCTGCGGGTGCGAGGGCGGTTCGAGGTTGATATAAGATGGTTGTCTGCGCGGGATCAGAGGTCGAGGCGGTGCCGGGGTCTTCGGGTACTTGGTAAGTGCTGCGATGGGAGACGTAGGAGATTTGAGATGTGCCGAAAGGTCGCCGCTGCCTAGATCGCTAGCCTTTGTTCGCGCGACTGCCGATTGAGTTTTCCTATGCTTCCGTTGCCTCAAATCTTCGTCGCTATTAAGCTTGATCCTGATTGACCTTCGAGCAGGACCTGTTTCCTCTGCCGGCTGTAGTGATTTGGACCGAGCGTGCCGACCAAGACTGCCAGAGTGCGGTCCTTCCGATTCTGATTCCGATGAGAGACCCGATGACGTCGAAGAAGATGATATGTGCCGAGATTTTGGCGATAGCCTCCTATATCCTGTAGTTCTACCGTATTCCTTTTCAGAGTTATGACTGGATTCCTCCATGGCCTTATGCCCACCTCCCAGTCCGAACAATTTACCGAGCTGCGTGAAAGGTGCGAAGTTGCCATACTCGTCGTAGAAACAAGCGATGAGATACACACCCGGCGAAGCCAGAGTCGCAAGAACCCATCGAAGAGAGCCAATGATGCTGGAAGCAATTCGTCGAGGAATAGAGTGCCACCATGAGCTCCTCGTCTGAGTCTCGCCTGTGTCACCAAGCAACGGGGTTTCCTCGCTAGGCTTCTCGGTCTCGAATCGCGATTCGTCAAAAGTATCCTGGGGGAAGGATTCGGTCTCGTTCTCGATGGAAGGTCTAAGGTCGCCGTGCTGATGATCGTCTTCGGAAGCCAATCCAACAATGGATCCTATACTGTTGGATCGTGATTGACTCGGGCTCGGGGGCGGCGACACACGGGCCGTCAGGATGTTAAGGGAGTTCATCGCCACGAGCTATAGCATTCCATGAGGTAACGTGCTGTTGTATGGGCAAACAGTCAAGAAACAAGAAGTCTTGCAGAGTCGAAGAGCTTTAGACAAATTTGCAGACTTAGGTAACGCCTTTAGGAAGAGTGTGCCAATACTTTAGGGTCGGTCGGAATTGAAGGACGGAAAGACGGTAGGTAATCCGAGGAACCGATCGTCGCTACCGGTGGTCGGGTCGAATGCGCGGAAGAAAGAGAGGTCGTAGTGATTGATATTCGACGACAAAGAAGTGATCCGACAGAGAACGCTGAAACGAAGGGATTCAATGTCAAGAATTCATCAGGTGCGGCCAAGCGAAAAAGGCGAAGGTCCAGGGGCGCAGTACAATCGCGATCGTGGAAATGCCAGGGAAATGTACAAATTGGCTTGCGATCCGAGGGAGGAAGGGGAAAAGGGAAGTCTTTGAATACAATCTTAACTCAATCCAAAAGTACAGATGTCTTAAGTGGTCAGAATGGTCTAGTCTCTCTGTGTCGCACCACTAAGACAAAGCAGGCTGTATGGACAAGAATCAATGATATGTAGGTACAGTACTGTACAGTAAACCAAGGCAAGTAGACAAAAGTGTCCTGTCTTTTTCGTGGCGTTGAGAGGGGAGCTGGGGGGGAACTTTGTTGGCCTGGGTCGACTAGTAACAGGCCGGGGTTCTTCTAACTAAAAAGCCCCCGTCAGAAATAAGCAGCGCAGCCCTGTTAGAAGCGCTAGCCAGTAAACAAGTACCGTCTTTGGCGGAAATAAGTCGTCGATACGAAGTGATGGCTATCGACGGTCGTTAATGATGGAGAGGGTCGATATGAGGAAGAGAAGCTTCCGAATCGGGCATGCGCGAAATACAAGAACGAGCGTGTGAGAGATCGAAAGCTGACAACTATCAAAAGAAGAAGCACATTAGAGGGGAGTGAGTTCAGTTGGTGGGTGGCTCGATTGACGGATGATGGTTGAGGGATCGTTCACGTGTTGGGGAGTTTAGTTAGACTAGATGCCGAGATGCTGGGGATTTTGGCAGGCGCTGAAGCATAGTGGGTCGCCTTATTTTCTGGCTGCTACAGCGCTCGTAGGCCCCTGTCGTGAAATCCGACTCTAGCGCTACAGGGGGGTTGGGATGCCGCGGCTCACTGAATTCTTACATATGCTCTAATCATTGACAGGAATTTATCATAAATGACCCATCGAGTGGAAGGCCTTAACAAAACCTGCTTGTCTCATGATGGCAGGATTAAAACCATCCGGTTGCCAAGTCTGTTTCGGAACATTATCTGATATCCCTCGTAAGGAAGCCCTTCTAGATTTCTTCCAGACCTTCTCTCATGTATCTATGGCAGTCTTCAGGGGATCGATAGATCTTCCAGACGACCCAGACAATAAACAGTGTCGCTGTCAGAGTTGATTGGGCCATCGACTAGGAGAAGGCTGCATTGACCTCCTTCTTATCATGACCCCGGATTGCTATAGACCGCAATTGAGGCATTCTTTGTGCAACTCTAAATTTTTGACCAGCCAAGGGCATATCCTCATGATCTTGACGCGGTGTAGTTATTGCCGTAAAGATGGAATTCTCTATGATTCGTGTGTAGTTTACTGAGTATACACCGAATAATATAGGAACATGCTTGGTGTTGGCTTTCAAGCACCGACGGCCTTACCGAAATGACATAGAAAGTCGAACTCGGTTAAGAAATTATTTACTCCATAGCAGTTGCGGTAAGTGAGTCACTTGAGCTTAATGTCCGAGCATATTTGTTCAGTATAATCTTCAACAAACATTGTCTTGTCTTCGCTCTTGTAGCATCATGAGGAGAGACAGGCAATGGGAGGACGGCGTCTGTCAAGAGATAGTCATTATCACCGCAAATGTTGGATATTTTCCTGCGAATAACGAGAATGATTTCTGAGGAGACAAATAGTCCATCTCAAATCTATCTTAAGATGTTGAAGCTGTAATGGCCCTTATAAACCTTTCTATCTGTACCATGTATGGTAGCATAGCTCCGTATGTGCAGGGTTATGAGCAAGGATAATTCAAACTGGACCGCTTGTGGATCTCGGGTTTCCTTGTTCGTTTTCGTATTTGACACATGTGAATCGGCCGAGTCGTTCGATCTTACAGTATGTTCTGCTTGGTTGCTGACTTGCATGTGAACTGTATCATGAGATCGCCAATCTAGGGCTTTTGAGATGTTTTGCGAATGGAGCATATAGGTAGGCGAGAATATATGCAGTATCATGGATTATCACGCCAGGACATTAATTTCTCATCAATGTTACTCAGAGGTGCTGCAAATAGATCTTTGAGGAGAAAACAAGTCTCAAAGTACCTGAATAGGCTCTTCGAGTCGCATGCGTGTACTGTATCAAGTGTGTATGGCTGGTTCTTGGCCTACCCAACTTCAGTCATTTTCGGAATAATCGAATCTTGAAAGACTAGAAGATTACTCCTTTAAGTATTGCCAGCACATCAATTAGCATACCTATACCTATCTAGACAATGACAACTCATCGGCCATGGCGGTGAGTTCATCTCCTGAGTCTACTACAATTCATAAGAAACGCATAACCCAGCATATTTCAAGCACATGAGTGAGCGAGATATTCTGAGTAATTGCTCTAACTCGACTCGTCCTGGTTCTTGATAAAGCTCACTATCTTCCAGCCCCTGTCCCCTTGTCGTCATGGCTTTCCCTGGGTTCGGGTCAGAGACCCACCGAGGGACGAGGCTGAACAGCCCCCACCTTCCAAGAGCCGACCGTCAGCCTTGCGCAAAAAAAGGTTCCGGTGGGAGGAATTGGTTGACTCACATTCACAAACCAACCCGATCCAAACGAAGCAGTACAATCGTTTAACTGTTTCACAACACCCGCGTCTAGCCTCAGCAAAGCAAGCTTACGGCATCGTCTTATTCATTTCTTACAAAGAATATTCCAACTTATTCAAAGCAAAACGACTTCTGCTACCCGCGAATATTTGTGCCGAGACTCGAATCACCCCTCCATTTGCACCCCGCGACCGCAGTCACCCTACACGGGATATACCCCAGCCTGCGCTAGCTACGGCTACGGCCACATCCACGACCGCGACCCCTTCACAAATACCCAGATATGGCTCCTGTCTCTACGGGCTACGCGCCCGATCTTGAGAAATACCTCCGGTCTCTCAAGGGTCAAGCATTGGAAGCCTCTGTTGAGAGCCTCGTCTCGTGAGCCACACCAACCAAAAGACCCCTTTGCCAAAGAGTGCTCGTTACTAAACGTTTTCATGTCCTCAGCCTCCTAAAGCGACGCCAGATCAAGGGCTCCGAGCCTTGCGCCGTTGCTACCGCACATATCCTACTTCAGGTCGTCGCCCGATCAAAATGGTTCAATGTTGATACCTTGATTGATAATGTCTCTCGTATCGGTCGTCGACTGGTGGAGGCCCAGCCCAAGGAGCTCGTGATTGCCAATATCGTGCGCCGAGTTCTAGGTCTTATTCGTGACGAAGCCGCTGAGGATAGAAATGAGGGTGCTAGTGAAACCCCCAGTGAGGCCCAGGTGACACCGACCGATGCCGTGCCAAACCCAGATGCCCTTTCCCACCAGTGGCCGCCTTCGACATATGGCAAGCAAGACTCTGCCGGCGACTATATCACCAACAGCGCCAAACCTCCTCCTGCTCGACCTGGCCCATTGTCCTCCTACAGCTCTGTCAACGTTCCCAAGACTCTTTTCCACCTCCTTTCAGTATCTTCCCCCAACGATTTCGCGACCAGCAGCCAAGGGTCTCCTGTCGGACTCTCAGGGTCATCCACTCCCGCATGGAAGGCTCCTTCCGCTCAGGTTCACGCTTTAAGATCTGAAGTCATTGATGGTATTGAGGAGATCAAGGACGAGATTAGCCAAGTGGATGACCAGATTGCGTCCCTGGCCGAGGTCCAGATTCACCCTGGCGATTACGTGCTTGTCCACCAACCTTCACCCACAGTCGAACGATTTATCCTGCGCGCGGCCATGAAGCGTAGATTTACAGTTCTCATCGCTACCGAACCCCCCAAGAAGCAGACTACCGAAGTTCAGCACGCTGGCTTCCGAAAGAAGCTCGCATCTGCTGGTATCACAGTGATCAGCATTATGAACGGAGGGTTGATGGCCTACATGTCTCGTGTGGACAAGGTCATCCTCGGCGCCAGGTCTATTGTGGCTAACGGTGGTGTTGTCACCGATGCCGGCGCTGCAGCAGTCGCACGGGCTGCCAAGGAACAAGGAAATGCAGTCATTGTTCTCGGCGGCGTGTACAAGCTCAGCCCAGAGAACCCCTTCAACGAGGAGTCGTTGATCGAGTGGGGAGACTCTGCCAGCTTTGTTAACTTTGCGGATGGACACATGGTGAACAGTGTCGAAGTGCGAACTGCCATCACAGAGCTCGTGCCCCCAGAGTTGATCGACACATACATCACCAACTTGTAAGTTACCATCTAAGCATTATCAGAGGCGATTTACTAACATCAAATAGGGGAACACACTCAAGAGATCATCTCTCAAGTCTCATTGCAGACCACTATAAGCAGGAAGATGTCGACTTTCACCTGTGGAGCGGATGATTGTGGGATATCATTCCAGACTAAGAAACAAAAAGAAATCTGCAAAAAAGTTGATTGCCCTTCATATTTTCCCTGGCGTTGGAGAGATGGAGTTCTACTATCCATCATGATTTATACACGTGTGAAACGACATGGAGTGAAAGGTCCCATAGAATTGCTTGATATCTTTATATCATCAGCGTCCAAGCCCATTGGCTTGTTTCAAAGAGCCTCGTCACAGCGCATATTGTGATTACAACGTAGAGACACGCGGTGTCATAAACATGACGACGAGGCTTTAAGCATAATTTAGAGTGATTTTCTAGGGATCTTGTCAGTAACAGATTCCATTTGCAGTACAGACGTTAGGTCTCATACTTCTCTTCCCGTTATTGACAGGAACCCAATAAATCATGTAAATTATTTATTCAGTATTCATGTCCCGAGACAGACTCAATTGATGATATTATACCTGATCATGTAGACGAAAAGCATATCACAGTCTTTATCTTATTTGCTTTGAGATTATGTCTGAGTCGGTAAAACGGCATCTCTCAGGTAAGGCATTCTAGGCTACCTCCCTCTGCCGCGTAAGCACAACCTCGACTATTGGACGTTGGGTTTCTGGGGAGTCATAGGGCTGCGAAAGCGAGTTGCGTAACCCCAGCCATAGCTGAGGTGCAAATAATGATCAGACAACTGCATTAGCTTGTAAGAAATGACAGGACTAGCTGAGTATTGTTAGCTGTTCTCGGTAGAATTATGTCCCGTTTATTTTGTCTTCTGTTCGTTGTCTTCCCCATAAGGATGCTGCATAGAGAGTTAGCCCAATTGGTTATGATAGACGGATTAGTTCATATGAGCTGTTGGTTGGATGTTAGATAAATGGCAGGCATCCTTCCTTTTACTTTGCATCTACAATTCAAATTCACTCAAGCGGCCTTCGCTCTCTTACAAGCTTGTTCACTCCCTCATCATTCATAGTTATATGAAGCCCCTCCATCCAAGATAACTCAACTGATCAACACACGCCACCCTCTACACATCTTGACAGGCCCATCACCATGAGCTCTGACAACCAAATGCCGACAATGCGAGGAGGTACGCCTCCGCCGCCATACTCAGAGTCAGATATTTACTCTGCAACTCCTCGATCTCCACGTTCTGCCCCCTCCGCTACCGGCTCCGGGTCTGGCTCCGGTCACGGCCCCACAGCTCCGAGGGACCATGTCGCAACCCCAATGTCACCTACTTCAACCACTGGATCAGTCATTTTCACCCCTACAACATCACCTATGGCATCAGAAGCGGGTGTCACAACGCCAGTTGGTCATCAGAACGCTCGCCTACTCAGTGCAACACGCTACTTGGAGTCCCGACCTGCTCCAGCGTCAACGTCTATATGGGTGCCATCGTCATATACCATTTCTTTAACACCAAATTCCGTCCCCGATGATATCCCTTATCCTGAACATTGGGCTGCCTACGATATCACACCTCAGGACTGGGCGACTTTCATCAACTTCCTTCTGCCAGACCATGATTCAGTGGCGAATGAAGCAATTCTCGGCGGAAAGACAAAGAGCGAAGATGGCTCTGATGTCAAATCTACCATTGCAGATGGCAGCGTCAAATCGGAAGGACAAGTAAATGATCCTGATGAATGGCCCCGAAAACGTGCAGAAGCCGAGGCTCTGGTAATCCAGTGGAACACTGCCTTCTTCTCGCCCAGGAAGGTCACTGTAACACTTCAGCCTGAGCTGCCGAGACAAATGCCTGGAGGATGGGAGGCCGCATTCGAAGACCCCCCAGAAGAGATACCACAAGATGGACCGTCCTCACAGCGAGAGGTGCCTCAGCACAGATCTGGAGGTGGCTGGGGAGGTTTCCAGATGGATGAACGTGGCATTCGTTTTGGAGACAGTTTTGTTGCCGATAGCAGCGGACTTCGGATGGGAGGTCTCGTCATGGATAGCCACGGTATTCGTATGGATGGTCAAGACGATGTACCTTATTTTGGTTCAAGCCGTCGGCCCATGCCTTTTGCACCTGGACATCATCCGCGTGCTAGAGGTAGAGGTCACGCAGCAGGTAATTTTGGTCCTACTCGAGGACGAGCAACCCATCATTGCCATAGCGGTCCACACCGTCGCTCCTCCTCGACATTTTCATCATCATCATCTGATTCTTCGATTTCTTCCGCAAGCTCCGAGTCCATTGGCTCACTTCCAGATCAAGACGACATCAGAGAAGAGCAACTGCCCTTCTACATCGCCCGTCTTGAGCAATGGACTGCCAATCCTCACGAGACACGCAGCAAAGCGGATATCAAGCAGCTCAAGGCTGAATTGAAAGCAGAGAGGAGTAATACAATCCCCCTTGACCCGAGTCTTGACAAAAAGGCACTCAAGAAGCAGACTAAGATGCTCGTACAAGAATGGAAAAGTTTGAAGCGTCAACAGAAGAAGGAACGAAAGCAGAGAAAGAAGGCGGAGAAGAAGGAGAAGAAACAGAGAAAGAAAGAAATGAAGGCGGCTCGCAGAGATCATCGGAGAGATCATAGGAATGAGCGGAGAGAGCAGAGAGGTCGAGGGCATTCGAATCATCATCCATTCGTTCCTGAAATGCCTGCATTTCAAAATCAGGGGATTCCCCTACGACCATTTGAGGTGCGTGTTCCCCCTGTCAACGTGCCTCCTATCAATGTTCCTCCTGTCATTGTTCCTGAGGTCAGAGTAAATGTTCCTGGAGTCAGAGTACCACCGCCGGCTTGTGGCGGTTATTGGCCGCGCAGATAGTTAAGCAGATATTCCCATAGTATGAGTAGGGATCTAGCCATACAATGGCAGTGTACTTGTAATAGATTCAAAAATTCATGAACCATTTGCATCTGATCATAATGTGTTTCACCCGGAATGCACACCCTTTTATCTATACGTCTATTCGAACAAATTCTCTCCTGCTTTTCATTCATCCCCCTTTTACTTCTTTAGTGCTTCGACTCATCCTTTTCCACTAGTGATGAAACTCCCTTTGCTCTCCCCACGGCGACTTTGATCTTCTTGCCTTCCTTATCCTTGCCAGCTTCAGGGTCGCGGCCAACCTCACCCACAGCATCACCCTCATCGGCAGCTTCCTCTCCCTCCTCTGCAAGAGACTCGTCGACTTGCTTCTTGATATCACCAAGGTCTAGACGCATGCAGAAAGCATCCTCTCCGTCGGCGTAGTATTTGGACTCGGTCTTCTCGTTGGTGAAACCGAGTGTGTTCTCGTACAGATGGCGGGCAGCGGCGTTGGAAACACGGACGTGCAGGGAGACGTACTTGGCTTGGAATGTCTCGACCATAGCAAGTTCTGCGCATGTTAGTTACTTAACATTGAGCGAGGAGAAGGTGGTTACGTACGGCTCTGGCGCATCAGCTTCTCAGCAATACCGAGTCTTCGGTGTGTGCGCATAACGCTCAGACTGGTGATGTGGCCATGGGGAATACCGTCTGAAGGCTCCTCCTCCATCTTTGCAAGGACATATCCGACGATCTTGGGGTACTCATAAGGGTCCTTCTTGGTCCTTGAGACATCGACGGCAACGTAGCTCAGCTGGGGCCACGAGAGAGCATGGTAAAGGTAGTACTTGAGGAAGTAGTTTTCGGGCAAGTTCTCGAGGTTTGCGTGCTGAATGAGGGGCAAGTCTGCGTTTGTGAGGATGCGGATATCCATGGTTGCGGTAGGGATGAGGGGTCCTGTCTGGGGTGGTGGTGAATGAGGCTCAAGAGTTGATTGAGGTACAGTGACAGTAAAGATAGAGATAGCTTCAGCCCACTTTGAAGCGGAATCGGCCCCTCAATTCGCGGCGGGTCTTAAAATCTGCGGGCGGTCAATTCCTCAGTGAAGTCACCTTCCGTCTGTCACCCGGAGGTCGGCAATAAAACCCCCCCGCGCCGAAAGAAACAAACTGAACCCCACTAACTCTGATCCTTGTTACAGGCGATGGCAGAGCACCTGGAACGCTAAGCCAGGCACCAATTATGAGCCCCTCCACTGTAGCACCCGATAAATATCCTCTCCTGGAAGCGCACCTGTCAAAGCAAGCAATGACAGCCACGGGACTTGCATAGAGGAGTTGGTGCTTTGTCTCTATTGGCGCGACAATTGCAGTGGACTCTAAATTGTATCAGTTGTTGGACTAATACACAAAAAGAGGACCACGATCAGAAGAAGGGTCCAGATCTAAGACCTAGATGAATATAAATAGAGAAGAGGCTCTCGTGTTTTTAGGTTCTTTATAGACAAGGTGTTCTTCTTACATTTCAGTTTCTGTGTATTCGTTCTTTTGTCGTGATACCCAGCTCGTCTTGTCCTACTCAACTACAACCAACTTACAACTATCATGGCTCTTCCTCTTACTGGCAAGCTTGCCATTGTCACTGGTGCCTCTCGAGGTATGTTCCCTACCTTCTCCAAGTCCAATTGAATTATACTGACCTCAAAAGGTATTGGTCTGGCCATTACCAAGGCCCTCGCTGCCCGCGGCGCAAACCTCATCCTCGCCTACACATCCGCCAACTCTGCCGCCTCAACAGCCGACATCGCTTCTGAGTTGGCTTCCAAACACTCTATCAAGGCTGTCCCCATCCAGGCCGATCTCGGTACCGTCGAGGGTCCTGCCTCTCTTATTGCCCAAGCTGCCGATGCTTTCAACCCTCTACGCATCGATATCCTTGTCAACAATGCTGGTGTCGCTCTCAACGACAAGGTTCCCGACATCAAGCCCGATCACTTTACAACCAGCTACAATGTCAATGTTCTGGGTCCTCTGCTTCTCGTCCAGGCCGCAATCCCCTACCTTCCCACAGACCGTTCTGGCCGTATCATCAACCTCAGCAGTGTCAGCGCCAGCTTGGGTTTCGTAGGCCAGAGTGTCTACGGTGGTACAAAGGCTGCTCTTGAGGCCATGACACGAACTTGGGCTCGTGAACTCAGCGAAAGAGCTACTGTTAACGCCATCAACCCTGGCCCAGTCCGCTCAGAGATGTACTCGCGCAACTCAGATGAGTTCAAGCGTCTCATCAAGCCATTCATTCAGAATGCGCCTCTCATGGCTGCTCGTCCCGGTGTTGACGACCCTGAGATTGTTGAGGAGGCCAAGACTGCTGGTGGTCGTGCTGGTGAAGCTGATGAGATTGCTGGTATTGTTGCCATGCTTGCCAGCCCTGAAAGTGCTTGGGCTACAGGTCAGGTCATCTGTGCCAACGGAGGAATGATTTTCGGTATGCAATAGAAGAGTTTCTTAATTAAGAAATAAAATATAAATTTGTACATAGATATTAGAAGTATTTTCCAGACAAATGGTACCTGAATATGCATGTGTTCTTGTTAGTTGATAGTGTTGAAAAGATGTAAGTGTAAGTACTAAAGTTAAAAAGATCTACTATAAATTCGTCTCAACATTAGATTTGCAAAAACAGATCTTTCTCAAGAATGTCTTCAGATCCATCTCATTCTTGTATAAAGCATTGTATTCCATAATAATATCACTTTGAGATACGCTGCTGCAGTAAAGGTCGTTCCACGGTTTACAACCTATAGGTCGATACCTATGCCCCGCCTTATTGGTAGGCGGTGACGCAAATTCTGCCAAACTCACTCAATTCAAGTCAACTCACTTACAAATCCGTAGTGAGTCAGGACTCTCACTCGACCAAAAGAAACAAAACTTCACCATGGAAACGAGACAAGCAGACTCTTCTGATCCTTTCGAGGACGTCCTCAACCTCGAAGAGCGCTTCTACTCAGAAGGCTACCAACTGGGCATCAAAGACGGCATCCAGGCGGGGAAAACCGAGGGTCGATCTTTTGGCATGCAGAAGGGCTTTGAGAAGTTCCTTGAAAGTGGCCGTCTTGCCAGCAAAGCTATCGTTTGGGCAAACCGAATGCCACCCAAAGACACAACTTCTTCTTCGGAGCCTTGCACGTTGCCATCATTACCGAAAAACGCAAGACTTGAGAAGAACATCAACATTCTGTACGCCCTTGTGGAGCCGGAGACACTTTCAACGGAGAACACGGATGAGGCGGTTCAGGACTTCGATGATCGAGTCAAGAGGGCACAAGGAAAGGCCAAAATTGTTGAGAGAATGACGGGTGGCGGAAAAGACACAGCGGGACCGTCAAGCCCGTAAAGCACCATAAATGAAATCGGAGTTCCGGCAGGCGTATGAGAGTTGGGGCAAAACAAATTCGGTACTCAGGGACTTGTATATGAAAAAAGAGAAAGTCATCTGCATTGTCAATGGAAATTCTATACCCTCACTACCTCATGATTTGTATCCACAACGTCTTCCTTCGCTTCTAATTTATTTGAATGATCTGCAAGGGTATCTTTGAACAGTTAGCATTTGTCCACACATATTTCATCCACAGAATGACATACCCTTCACCATAAGGTGACTCCTCGAGCTCGTACTTGTGCACATCCCACTTTCCGGTGTTCAAAGTCTGGCCACTGGGCAGAGGGGGCATGCCGTTGACAAACAGATCCTTGGTCGCGTCGCTGGTCTTCTCAAGAGCCTTTGCCAAACCAGTCTCGGACTCCTGCTTGACAGCAACGAGCTGCTTCTCGCCAGCCTCTCCAATAAGATCGACCTTGGGGGCCTCAGCACTGCCGACGGTAAGGAGCTGGGCGAACTGGGCCTGATCGACAACACTGAGCTGAGGGTAGTTGCGGCGGTTGTCGCGCTTCCAGTAAGGGTTGTCGGCGATGTCGCCAGCGGGCAGCGTAACGGGGTCGTCGTACTGGAGAGGGTCGTTGGAGCCGGGGGGAGGGTTACGGAAGTGAGGGTTCAGAGGAACACCGTTGGATCGCTCGGGGTCGATGGCCAAGAAGCGGCGGAGAGTCTCCCAGATACCTGTCGACTGGAGGGTTTGCTTCTGTACGAGTGGATGCTCTGTTAGCAGCTGCATATGTCATGTACGGGCTTCATGATGTGCGAGTGAATTCGGAGGTAGGGGCGGTTGTCGAGAGGCGATCGGGAGGCATTGAGTTCGCAAAGTTATTCGTAGTTCGTACCTTGGCGATGCTGACCACATTGCTGGCAGCTTTGGCCACTTGAGACGACATGATGGCGGCTGGTAGGCTGATGAAGGCTGTCGATGAGGTTCGGGTGATGGAATCGTTTCCAACTTGAAATGCCGTCGTGATCATTGGTTGACCGATCAATTTATCCGAGGCTCCACCGAGCCGACCTGCTTACCCTGCAGTGCTTATGTCAATATCGGTGGAATATGTCCCAGTACAGATTTACGCAATTGAATAATTTAATTCCTTTCACGTTTTCATCCTTTATCTCCGTGGGCCTGGTTATGAGGTTGAGTTCCCGGTCCTTCCATGACGTGTACTCGTTGCAATCGGTACCATGGCTGGATCACAATGCGAAACCACGTAGACACCAGTGATCAGAAAGTATACAGGATGTGCAGAGTGAAGACTTCTTCTTCATAATGAAGTTGACATATCAGCTCTAGAAAAATGAGTTGTGCGAAATGATTAGAGAAGCTTGACCCTTAGCTTAGGCAGTGGAGGACCGCCCAGCTCATTCAACTTTTGAGGCACGAGAGGGAAATTTGCTGTCTGAACAATATGCTCGCTCTTATCATTATTCGGTCTATGAACCTTGATACCTGCAATACCCTAGATAACTCGTACCCATAACCCAAATCCTTATTGTTCCCAAACAATGCAAAACCTGCGCGCTTGCCAATATGTATCGGTATCAAGACCTTAAAGTTTGGATTTGCTAGACAACTCGTCGACAAGGACCTGAACACGGTCAAGAGTTCCCTGTGGGCTTCCCGCCTCAGCAACGAGAACCTTACCCTCCTTGCTAATAACAAAGACACCTCGGGTTGTTCCCTTGGGAGCCTTCTTGAGACCAATGGCGCCAATGAGAGTCTGCTTGGAGTCACACAGCAGCGGGTAAGGGAGCTTCTGCTTCTCCTTGAAAGTTGTGTTGGCCTTGGGAGAGTCGGCGCTGAGACCGTAAATAGCCAGACCGTCCTTGGTGAGGGGCTCATATGCGTCGCGGAAGAAGCAGACTTGCTTTGTGCCTGTGGAAGAGTCAGATTGATATTCAGATGAAAGGCAGGGGAAACTTACAGCCGGGAGTGGAGGCCTTGGGGTAAGTGAAGAGGACGACACCGGACTTGCTCTCATCGACGAGCTTCTTCAGAGTGGTCTTCTCACTATCGTTGGTCTCAATCTCGCCGCCAAAACCATCAAGGTCCACAACATCGCCAACCTCAAGCTTGCCGCCGGTCTTCTTGGCCTCCTTCGCCTTGGGTTCCTCAGCCTTGGGCTCCTCCTCTTCCTTCTTCTCTTCTTTGGCTTCCTCCTTGGCCTCTTCCTTAAGCTCCTCAGCCTTCTCGGGCTTATCCTCCTTCTCCGCGACCTTAGCAGCGGCCTCCTTCACCTTGGCGGCCTTTCCAGTCTTTGCAGTAGCCTTTCTCTTGACAGGAGGAGGAGGAGGGGCAGCAGGCGCCTTGCGCTTACGAAGTTCGACAGGCATGATGATATGTGAAGGGGAAAGAGCGCGAGACTATGCGACTTGCGATAATGCGATGCGATAAAGAACAATGCTGTATCCTGCAAAACACGGAGACGAATTTGCGACGAAAACTACCGTGAGAACGCGTCAAGGAAAAAAGCGGACGGAAAGAGATGAAAACAAAAGATGAAGAAGGTTGGGCGCTTGGGGGGAGCGAAGTGCAAAAGAGGACGGGAAATGGAGAAAGGCTACCTGACCTGGCCTGGCCCTGTCCGTCGCAGTCGCATTTGATCCCCCCAAGTCAAACGGCATGTCTCATATGGGGGGACCAATAGAGGCTGTTCCAGGCCTTGCAAGCTTCCGGGAGCTTGGACCATCTTTGTTCGGCAGCGGAACAAGCACGGGCCAGGCCTTCTTTCGCTTAAACTGATTGGGGAACAGGGGAATCGCGCGAGAGCGGAGCTTGAAGCCGGTAGAGGTGATGCATCAATTGAAGTTATGCATCTAATGCGCTCCAATAGAATACCTGCCGAAATCGTCCGTTTACTTTCTGTAAGATGAGATGATACCACTGATTTACGATACTTAACCTGTGATGCAAACGCTTACAAGATGAACCCTCGAGTGAGTCTCAACTTGCCCCATTATTCTATAAGTCTTGGCTAACTATGTATTTAATAGAAATTTATGGCCCCAGGGGCTGCCTTCACTATGGCTTGTGTACTGTTCGTGTGAGTAAAGAAAATGGCGTGACCTTCTAAAATCCAATCGTTGAGACATCTTCATATTCTCTTTGTTTGAGTATCTCAAAAAATCGTGATTGAGATGTACACTAAATCCATATGGGTTTCGTATAGAACGTCTATCGATTTAGACAAGAAACTAATACTCTACAGATACACCCGCTCATCCATCCACTCCGCCAGAGAACAAGCAGTGCGTACCTCTTTTGTCTTTGATCTACACCCTACTGACCTGTTTGATAGCGTTCATCAAGACTACCAGCAAATGGCGAACGCTCGTCAAGAGGTGGTTCATCGTAAACACAGACGGGAAATTACTTGAAGCATTCACCGGCGCACGGAGCGAAATGGTCTCCCCTGATCACCATCACATGATGGTTTTAAATGGGCATATCGTATTTTTTATGATTTGTTGTCTAATTTCTCAAGGAACATGAAAAACAAACTCCTCTTAATGCCAGTGCTGCACCGTATTCGCCATGCCCCGAACTCATCAGGCCCTCGATGCAATTCAATGTCTCTGTTGTCCAAAAAATATAAAGGGACCTGCAGCCATGTGCGCCTGCTGTGTACATTCCTCTGTGTATGAAAAGCGCCAACAATAGAAACCAAGATTCGTCTAGCCTATAGTTGACGAAGGGTATCTTAGCCTTGCTCCGTCTCCTTCCCGTCCATGAATCCATGTGTACAGTCATTCTCCAATCCCTTGCAACTCCTGTGATTTCTCACTTTTCGCCACAACTTAGAACAGTTATCGGAAGATTATGATTCTGTTGTCGAATCCAGCAAAAGATGCCGTGCTTCGGCTCTGGTGTGGTACAGTTGCTTCATAACATATTCGTATGTCAACATGGTGACTGTTGCTGCCGGGACAGCTCGCATCATGTTAGTTCCCAGTCCAGCATAGAATGCACGCCATCCTTCCTCAGCCAGTATGACCCGGAATGTATGGACAACACCTTGGTATCTGGGCTTCTCGGCAGGGGCTCGAGTACCACCGGAACCTCCACTCGTCACGCCCATACCCTGAGCGAACTCCTCGCCAGCAAGTGGACGCCGTTGGGTCTGTAGACGGGTACGGATAACTTCGTGAGGGTACGTCGCGGTACTGGCGAGAATCTTGGATAGGATCGAAGCTCCTAGAATTCCGAAAACGTGGGACTTGTTATCTTCCTCGTTGGATTCGCCCATTCCTTGACCAGTAAACCTAGTTTTGAGATATTCATATGTCGGGAATTGTACAGCGACATGCGTCAAACCAAGAAGAGCTGGTGTTAGGCCGGAGTAGAATGAAATGAGACCTTCCGAAGTATACATCTTGCGAGCCGCATCGAGTGTGGATTTATAGTGCCAATCGTGCAGTGTCGGTCGCGCTGTTGGCGTGCCGGATGCTTTCGGATAGTATGTGGAGTGGTGGTCTTGGGTGTTATGTCGGATATTGCTCTGTGACATGAGCCGTGTCTTGATAACCCAGATTGGGTTGGTGACTATGGTACTGCTGGCGCCTGCTATGATTGATGACCAAAAATTGACCAAGTGACTGTTTTCTGTTGAATGAGATTAGTATGCCATCCTTTTTGTGGTTCTGTTTGCCAACATACCGTAGTGCTGTGATATATATCCTTTGCTCTTATTGTAAACAGTAAACCACACTGCCCATGTTGGTAGATAGCCCATTACAATAGGTCCCAGTCCACGATAAAGGCCCCGAATTCCTTCTTCTCTCAAGATCACCTTGCCTGAACCAATGAGGCCATTATATAGCTTCGGATGGCCAACATGTCGTCCCTTGTTGAGAGCAGCATAACCACCTTGCGCCTGAAGCTTGGTCTTAATGACGTCGAGCGGGCATGTCACAACGCCTGAGGTGAACCCACCCACTGCACCAGCAATGGCGTTGAACTGAGAATCAGAGGCGTTGAGCGCCCATCGGTGCATCGGGGTTACCGTCGTGGAATACATGGGAGCGTCGGAGGATGCGTAACCGTAGGAAGATGCAGCATAGTCTGAAGACGGCGGATGGGCAGCTTCGGGAGGCACCTGGTCAGTTGACATCCCAGTCGTCGGTTATCGGATCGCCTGGTACTATTTGCTTGTGCCTGTTCGTTGCTATGCGATATCAAAATCGATAATGAAAGTCGATAATGTCGCTATCTGTTGTTGTCGCTCAATCGTATATAGTATCGTCGTGGTGCTCGTGCTCAAATTTCGACTCGGCTCTTCTTCCAAAGGTCCGTCGCAGACGTCAAGTTGATGTATTTCGGGAACCGGAACGGAGAAAAGAGCAGCGGGCAAATCGTCTTGCACGCCGTTGACTGCCCTCAGCCCGAGATATCGTAGCCGTCGTGGTTCCTCAATTTCCGATCCGTCCCGCCCCCAAAAACAGAACGGCTCCCGTCTGTCAAAAAAATAGGTCTGACGTCTTTCTGCCGCTGTTGGAGCCTCGCAGCCGGTACAAAGGTACTGCGGGGGAACGAACGCTCGCTCCCACGCGCCGTGACCGACCGCTTCCCACTTCAGCGAATGGCGCCGGCCATTGACTTTGGGTGTCGAAAAAAGCGAAAGCCTGGGGACCGGAAAAACCGATGGTAGTTGAAAGCAGACGCTGAGGATGAAGGCCGAAAAACGGAGGGAAATGAGGTTGAGAAGACCAGGAATGAAGTGTAATATGTGAAGTTATAAGAAAGAGGAAGTAGGGAAGAGGAATCAAGTTTCCCGTTGGATGGCTAGACGGAGCGGAGGATGGAAATCAGCGGGAGGAAAGAAGGACGGGGCGGGTAAGGGGAGCCAGAAAAAAACGGACGCTATTGACTGGACTTGACAGTAAACCTCTCATAAGGCCAATGAGAATGATTGTTGAATATTCAAAATTGTGTAATAATATGAGAAAGAGTGAACATAATTATCAATGTACTTTAAAAATGTGTTATAACCTATTGAATTGAGTGACCTTTCTCCAACGCAATACCTCTATTGCGCAATCTTTCTTACACCCAGGGAAAGTGAGCTGCAACCCGCTATGAGATGCACTACATATCAGCACCTCCAGGGTTCTCTGACCAAATCATTTTTGACATGGAGCCCATTACAAGTCTTGGCTGACTGTTATCATCTCACAATGTTTCCCCAGAACAAACAAAGGGATTTCCCTGGTTATCTTACAGAATTCCTCTATCTATGTTTGCCCCGTCGCAAGCCGGTCTTATTAGCGGAGACAATCTCAAAATAACGCAGCATGAATTAAACAGACACTAGAACAAAGCAGACATATTTCTGCCCGCGCAACGGAAATAAAGAACCAGCAAGGAAAATTGACTGCATGTGGTCAGAGCACAGCTGCGAGTAGCCTGTAGGGCCCGGTATCTCTCTCGTGTACAAGCTCCGATACCGATCTTGAACCCTTGTTCAACGTGGGATGGAATGACGACACGTTCCGAGGCTTGCATAAAGTGCAGTATAAATTTTGTCCGAGGCAGATGAAGCTGTGTGACAGGGAGATGAACTTTGCATATGATGAGAGAGAACGTCAACTGTTATTGAAACTACAGATGCTTCTCTACGCTGCTTATATCCTCTTACACATGTTCATCTCAGTCTTGGCCGTTCTATCCCGAACCGGTTTCCCACGGGACATAAAAATGACCCCCACCTCATCGTTCATCATGCTCCACTGTCGCACTAGATGCCATGTGTATACTGCGCCACAGATACTATCACCAGCCACATCTCATCTATGAGCGCCTCAGGCTAGAAATCCACCTTAGTCATCGGTTTTGGTCCCTTCTGCCCGATGAACCCCAGCCAGCGAACGACAAAGCAATGGTCATCAAGACCACGTGACGTCCCGAGCTCTCCCAGAAGTTTTGCAATTGCTCGCTCAGCCCATCCGCAATTCGCGCCATTTCCGATCGACGACGAAGACGACACTCCAGCCCCCGGACGTCAATTGCTTCTTCTTGATTCAAAATGAAGTACTCGCTCGCCCCCTTCATCCTCCGCCGGCCGTGGCTCGCCCGCTTTTTCAAGCCCGCTGCCACCTGGTACGTCAACACTGCCGGGTACCGCCAGATGGGTCTCAAGTATGCGAATTCCCCCTCCCTATTACGCCGCCAATTGGACTACGAATCGATGGAAACGGCGATATGATATTCTGGGATGGGTTTGGCTGACCTCGGGTCTTCAATTGGTTAAAACAGATACGATGATCTCCTCGAGGAGGAGAACGAGACTGCCCAGGCCGCCCTCAAGCGCCTTTCCAACACCGAGTCCTACGAGCGAATCTACCGTATCCGACGTGCTGTCCAGTGCAGTTACCAGCACAAGCTCCTCCCCAAGGACCAGTGGACTACCTCCGCCTCGGTATGAATGACCCTGCGATCGATTACTCTCTCTGCCGGTTCCTCCTCGGCAATTGGAGAGAGTTCACGATCCCGATATATCACGGTTGAATAGCGTCGACTAACTCGCCACCCCCTCTACAGGACAAGCCCTACCTCCAGCCCCTCATGGAGGAGGTCGCCGCCGAGAAGGCTGAGAAGAACGAGCTCGACTCCATCGCCGTCGTCCGCAAGCACTAAATGGTTTTTGGCCCTCGGGTTGGGAGGACAGTAGGAAGAAGTTGAACAGCAGTAGCAGGACGGTGGTTGAAAGAGGGAATTGCCCGCCTCCTAGAAAAATGGTGGCCACACCTCAACGGACTAGACAATTCCCGTGTATCCTATGTAGACGTCTGACTTGACTCATTTTGCACATATCACGACTATCCGGCTGGATTTGAACGCATGTGAACCTTTTTATATGACAAAAGCTATCTCATGTATGCATGCACAATTTTGTGATGTACATTATACTACTGCAAAGAACTTCGTGAGAAGTCCGTCTTCAGGCAGTTCTTTTGCCGTCATCGAAGGAACTCGAGCCGAAGAAGAAACTTGCAATGCATCTCCAGATAGAGATCTCTCAAACTTCTTCTTACATGAGTTCCACACTGGCTGATCAGCCTCTCTGGGCATCATTTCCCCAGCGCCTCCTCTTTCCAGTGTCCGATCCATGGAAGGAATCCAAACCTCGACGCCATACGCCGCAGATACCGGATCCTGATTTTCCCTAATTCGTCACCTCCCAGCAAGCGACTCCGTCTTAAAATAGTGCTTTTCCCATCCAAATATGACCGTTAAGCTCGTGTTCAATCGTGTCGCCTTCTCCATAACCCATGATCGGTATGGGGGCCATCCGTGAGTGTGATACATAGTTTTGATGTAGGTTGCTTGAGAACTCCTTACACTCGTTGGTAGAAGAGCAGGTAGGCAACCTTGTTATCCTTGATGTTGTCCTTGATCTGTTTGGCAGGCTTGGTAGCGCCATTCGTACCGTTGGCAACGCTGCTCCATTTCTTCGCTCCTCCGGCAGGGCTTGTCACCTTGCTCCACCCGTCATCATCTCCAGCGTCCTCATCTTGAACGGCGCCGAATCGGTTGCCTGATGTAGGTCCGTCCTTGCGAGTGTCCTTCACATCCTCCTCTTCGCCACCCTCAGCAACATCCTCGCTTCGAACTCGGCGAATGACTGTATCGTCGATACGAATCCATTCGCGTCCCTCCTGCCGTCGCACATCGACAGTGTAGTGCCCCCCACTGGCGTTCTTTCCGTGGTGGTATACTACGCTGATCAGCCTGTACTTGGGCATTCCATCGTCGCCCAGCGTCTGGCGTTTCTGCCGAGACAGGGCCTCGCGGGGAATCTCCAACTCCAGAGGGTAACCAATCTTCTTCCAAATTTTAACAGTTCCATTGCCCTCTGCATCAAACTGGAAGCGCTTGAGGTGCAGGATGAGGACAGGGGGAAGTGACTCGATGAAAACTTGCTTGGTAGCCGTAACATCTTTGCCACGAGGAGAGTTGAAGTCTCCTTGAAGGCGCTCAGGGCGAGTAAGACCCCGGAGCGCATCTACAACGTTGCGCACATCTGACGATCCAATGTCCAGCTGAAGGGGCTGGTAAGGCTCGGTAGTAATGGAATCCTTCAAGCCAGGGACACGGAACTCAGATCGCAACAAACCACCAAAGATTCTGGAAATAGGGCTAGATGAGTTAGAGCCCGAAAGTCGGGAGACAGCAGCCTTCTGCTTTCTGCCAACTTCCAACCAGTCGTCGGCACCACCTGCACCTGAGCCAGTGCTGGGTCGTCGGTCCGCTTCGTCGGGAGTAAAGTTTTTGAGAACTGTAGTGCACTCGTCATCAAGTGACTGCAAAAGGAAACCAAGGAATTCCTCGGCATCTTGCTGATGACCCCGCTATAATCCATTAATAAAGTCATTGGTTAGAGCGAGAAACAACATACCCTCATGCTGGCAAATCGTGGAAGTTGTCTTATGGCTTCGTAGACGAATTCGGGAGTAAAAGGCTCGCCATATCGCTCAAGCTCCTCATTCTTCAAAATGATGCGTAAAGGATCAACACCAGCAGCTGACTTGATGGTCTTGAACTCATGCATAAACATAATCCTGTCATGAATTAGCATCTCGTATTAAAATTTTGAAAACATGTTACTCACATTGCATCGATAAGAGGAGTATCGCTCTTGAAGCTGTGAACAGCGCGCTTGCTGATCTGGCTCAGGAAATCATAGAATGGCAAACAAAACATCAAAACTTGCAAAACAGAGTTCATATAACACATGTTTCCAGTGTTGATCAGACCTCGAGGTTCGAGGAACGAAACTTGATCAGCGAGACCAACATGGAACGAGTGAATAGCCTCCGCAACAGAATTTGCGTTGACCTTTGAGAAGCTGGGGGCAGCGCCGTTCGTAGCTCCAGCGACGGCCTCAGCACTGTGTCCATTGACCGCGGGTTCAACGGGAGCGGCACCATTAGCTCCCTCAGTCTTTCCGGCAGCCGCAGAAGCGGGCTTCGAGAATAGCTTCGCCCAGCTTGAAGGAGGAGCCTTGACAGCGGGAGCAGGTTCGGCAGCGACTGACTCGGTCTCCGCAGGCTTCTCAGAAGCTTCAGCTGCGACCTTTTCCTCAGGGGCACTTTCGGTAGCTACGTTGCCGTTTGTCGGCTTTTCAGCACGTGCAGGCTTAGCATCCTTGGGGCTCGCCTTGGGAAGCGAAGGAAGAGCAGGAGCGGGAACTGCGGAGGATCGGGTGGCAGGTCGGTTCGTCGCAGTCGAGGTAGCGCTGGTAGCAGTGTTGGTGCGTGATCGTTGCTGGACAGGCGCGGCGGGGGTCTCAGAAGATTGACGAGGAATTGCCGCAGCCTCAGATGGAGCTGTTGATGTCGCGGGTGTAAGGGCTGACACTGAGGGCTCTGTAGAGCTAGCTTCGGGAACACTGGTCTGCTCTGTCGTAGTCTGCTCTGTCGTAGTGGCAGCAGTATTGTTAGTGGGCAGGGAGACATCCGCACTATCAGCATTAAGACGCCTCTTCCATCGTCCAGACTTTGTAGTTCTGACAGGGAAATCTTCATCAGGATGGGAGAACCAGGGCAGCTGAGTATTGTTAGTTGAATGCAACACATCGAAAGTTCCAAAACTTACAGGTGCAATGAATGGTGCCTTTGGAGCGGCAACGGGAGCGGGCGAAGGCTCTCGTGGAGGCTCAGCGGGGGCAGGAGGAGCGGGGGGTGCTGGCTCAGTCTCTTGCGGGACAGGGGGAGTTGGGGTAGGAATTATCTGTGACGAGTGGGTTGAAGTGGGAGTCTGAGGTGGAATCGAGGTCGAAGAGACAACAGTAGGAGGCTGATAGGGATTCGGCAGAGCAGGAGATTGTTGCTGAGCTGGGCGAGATGGGTAGCTAGGAGGGACGCTCACACCAGACATGGGGACATATTGGTGCATAGCGGGCGGCGATCGAGCGAAGTGCGGCTGGTAAGGCATGTTATAACCGCCAGGTGAGGGCATTCCGGTGTTATGGTATTGTGCATTTTGGTACTGGCCATTCTGGAACTGTCCACCTTGGTATTGTCCCTGGTACTGCGCATTGGGGTACTGTGCGTTCTGGTAATGACCTCCCTGGTATTGCGGCGGGTATCCATAATACTGCTGCTGGCCGTAGGGCATGTAGTTGGCATACATGGGATTCATGTGCTGGTGATGATGATGTTGCTGCTGCTGCTGGTACTGGGGAACAAAGGGAGGAGGCTGTCTCCGACGAGAGCCTCCGGGACCGCCGACCATATCGGCGCCGTGAGCACCTCCAGCTCCTCCCTGTATATTCTGCCCAGCCGGCAGATGGCGGTTACTCATCGTGCCGGCTTGGGGGTTGAGTGAGGACGGGAGTCGCCCAGCTGGTGCGACACCCTTGCAGACAGCGTGGTAGTCTGCTCTTGCGAACGGTGCAAGATTCGAAGTCGTCGGGCTTCAGTTTGCCGAAGGTTTCGGGGAGCGAGGGGCGAGAAAGGTTGCGACGCGACACCAGAAGCGAGGCGGCCTGATTTGACCGCAAAAAGTAGGTAAGAATAGGTGCGTTTGTCGAGATTGGGGGGAGAACAAAGATGTCCGGGGGGTTGTTAATAGCACAAGCACAAAGACGAAACTTGAAAATGCAACAAATAAAATCCGTACCAAAAGAGAACGTCGAAGCCGAAGAATAGACGCACTGAGGAGGAGGGAAGGAGAAAGCGGATTTGACCGAGTTGCGTCAGGCAAAACGGACGACGCTTTGAAGTTGCGTTGCGATAAGTTGAGGTGTAGCGTAGCGTAGAGCACGAGCACAAGCCCAGGGCGGTGCGGTATTGGAGAAATAAAATTGTCTAACCTGAGGCCGGGCGTCGTCAATCGCTGAGCGAGCTGAGCTGATGGATGGATGACCTATGAGCGCACTGGTACTGAGGCGGAAGTCGAGCCGCAAGAGCAAGAGCAGGTCGTCAGGGTAGCAGAAAAATTGACTGCTGAGAGTATGGGAGATAGAATAACCTGGTCAGCTTACTCGAGCATAATCGGGATATTAACCTAATTATTTCTGGCACCCTGAGCGTTGAAAGACAATTCTTCTGCTACCCACGACTAGGCACGCACCGCACGAGCCAACCAAGAACTGTCAAAGCCGAACCAAGATTCGACTGAGGCAAATGTTGCTGTCTGAGGCAGAAAATTGATTCCACACTGAGGTCTATGCTCCACTCATACCAGGCCAAGCCCCGGCATCGCTCATCTTGATCCCTGCCTTGGATCGATTGTAAGTCGCATCCATGTAAGAAACCGAATTACTAGATCGATTTAGGAGCAATGAGAATTCATATCCTAGTAACAGGGATATAGTCGACTTATATCAAGTTTATCGACGAATACTGGAAACAAGATACTCCAGTGGTACTTCATACTATGAGACTCATTATAGATACAAAATTGATAGAGGAACACACTCAAACGCTTAGTTACTAAACCTAGGTAAACACTATCCAGAATCGCTAATCCTATCTAAAACATTATAAACTCCAAAGTTACTCATCACGGAACAACCATCTACCACCAGGCCGCATGGCCTCCCGATGTCTATCTCGAACTGTTTGCTTCTCTCTCTGAGCAGCTTCTGATCTCTCCTCCTCCAGCTCTTGAGTGTTTGGAAAATCTGCATTCCAAAATCCTGGAGGACTTCGCATTCTTGAGTAGTGGTATCGGTGCTTGCCGTACTTATTGGCAAGCTCCTGCATCTTGGCTTCAATCCACAACTCGTCGCGTTCCTTCTTATCCATGGTGCCTAATCGGTATGCAAAATCTCCCATGTGCTCCTCTAACAACTTCTGCTCCTCTTGTCGTTGGATAGCTGTGAGGGGAGGGTCGGGACGTTGAGATAGGGCGAGGGCTCGCCAATGCTTTCCACAGCAGTGCATATCGGTACATCCTTGCATGCGAGACCTCTCGTCTCGACCACGAATGACATCCGAAAAGGCAAAGTCATGTCCCTCATTGGCCTCGGGGTTGACCTTGAAGTCATCCGGATGAAGTTGTGAGACCGGTTTGTGGCGCAGTCCTGACTGTGCACCTTTCTTAAAGGCCAGCGGAGATCGTGCGTTTTGCGTCTTGGACGTAGAAGCTATAGTAGGCGTTCGACTGGGCGTAAGCATCTGCTGAACGGGAGGCTTGTCTCTAACTCGACCCGCTCCTTCAAAAGGAAGTACCCGGCGCCCTGGAATTGCAAGGTCTTCTGCTGTGGTGCTTGGCCTCGATGCTGTCCTGGGAGTTGGTCGACCACTGGGTGTACCATCCTGCGCAGCTGGGCTGTTCAGCAATGCATCTAACCTCCCCTTAGGGGCTGCATCTAGGCCTTTGTCCTGCCTGTAGGCTTCGCCATCCTCAGCCAAAGTTGAGATGCCACGGTCCAGCCCCTTTTTGAGGGGTGTTATAGGCTTGTCTTTACTGGGCTGGATTATCCTTCGATTCACGCTCAGAGGTGTGAGTGCTGATGTACGCTCGATTGGACGAGCAGTTTGTGGGGGATCCGGTCTAACGAAGAGAGTTCGGGGGGTTGTCGTTGCCGTCGCAAATGCTTCGCTTTTGACTCTATCTTGCCATTGCGACTCTTCTAGTTCTCGGCGCTTTCTGGGCGTTAGTAGTCTTTGGGCTACATCTCCCAAATCCAGACTCTCATGTGGGAGAAGGGTCGGAGGCCCCAATGGGTCCATAGGACTTGACGAGCGCTCGTCCGCCTCTACTTTAATTTTTTGTAAAGGCATTCCACTCGGCTCCTCATTGTCTCGTTTTCTTTTCCTCACCTCCCTTTCGGATACAAAGATTGGATCGGACGACGGCTCCTCCTTAATTTTAACATAACCCTGGATTGGCAGCTCTGGCAGTTCGTTATCCTCATGCCTCGACTCTACTTCACTCTCTGTAGAGTCTGAGCTAGGGTTAGCAGCTGTGGTGTCTGGAAGCGGCTGATTGTGGTCATGAAGAGAGGCGGCGGCCAAAGGTGGGAGTTCCAGGTCGGCTTGATCCAGACCAGCTTCGGATGTGAAGCTGGTATTGGGACTAGGAGCGACTTCCTCTACGGTCTTTCCAACAGGAAGTGTAGTTGCTCGGGTGCTTCGACGGTCTGTGATGTTGATACCGTGCTCCTCTTCGGCTGTCTTAATCTTCTTCTCTAGGAGCGTAGCGTGATTGGCCCATCGGTCTCTTTCCTCTTTCCTCTTTCGCAAGGCATCCTTTGCCTGCTTGAAGTTTGTTGACAGTGCCTTAAACTTGTGGCTCACTTTGGCGCATTCGAGTTTCCAATCTGGCTCCTTTGCGTTTTCCGAAGGGTTGCTGGCAGGCGATTTCCGAGTCTGCTCAGCGCTCCCGGCCGAGTTAACAGAAGCCTGCTGCTGCAACTGTTCTCTTAATCTGGCATTCTCCTCTGCTAATTCAGCAGCGCGAGACGCGTGGTCATCCCGCTGCTGTAGAGCCTCATCAAGCTCGCGTTTTGTCAATTCAAGATCTGAAGCGTGTTAGTCATAATATTCCATTCACGTTCTGTCAGTGTGACGTACCTGAAGCGATCTGCTGGTCAATTAGATCGCAAGCGCTGGTAATGGTATCAAAAAGAGCCGGACGGCCTGAAGTAAACCAACTTGTCATCTTTTTCTATACAAACTGTTTGACATATCTAATAGGCCTTTTTGACTTGGACAAGGTGTAACAAGTTGAGGTGTGGTGATGCAGATCGACGCGTCTCCACATTTTGTCCAGCGCGGCGATTTCTACTTTAAGGACGTGAGTTCCTCAGCGCGGCGCCACGTGATCGCCATGAGAAGTCATGATGGGATAAAACAGTCATCATGATAGCACGAAATATTGAGTTTGAGCTCAATCGGAACTATCAGAAGATTAGATTTAGTACCATGCATACCAATAACTTATATTTATTTGACATCCATTGAGATATTAGTAAACGGAGCGAGTGGTGCTGGTGAGTCTGAACAGCCGCACTGGCAAGCTCCAGTAGCTGACCTTTGTATTAACAGCTAGCTAACCAGTACTCCAAATATCGTACTAATATACATATTTGTACACTCCAGCTACTATAGTAAATCTAAATAATACACGCGCTATGATATTACAACTGATATTGTATCTTATTCCTCCTGATCCTTCGCAAGCGCCCAGCACTTACGCATACCTGTTCCCATTGACTCTTCGTCAACAGCTTCACTAGTCGCCCATCTCAAGCGATCTTTAGTAAGTGACTTGGTATCATCCAAATCACCATCTTCAAGGGTAAAGAGTTGAACGTGCATGGTGAGCTTCAAGTGAGAAAAAAGCCATGGCACACTACCCAGTTCAGTTACATGCTTGGGCTTCACTGCTTGGCTTCCGTGCTCGCCAGCGAGCTTGGAGACATATGCCAGTGCTTTTGTACGTCTCTTTGCGGGCGTGTTGCCCTCCTTGGTGTCTTGGAGGATGTAGCTGGGAAACTCCCAAAGACCAGCCAAGAGTCCCTTCTCAGGGCGCTTCTGAATCAAGTATTGCCCGTCGCTTCGGCGAATCACACACACCAAAGTTTCTTCTTCCCTAACGGCCTTTTTGATAACTTTGAGTGGGAATTTGCGAGCATGGTCAACAATAGTTTCCAGCTCACGGGGACTGGGGGTTGCTTTGGCTTTGGCCGGAGTTGGTTTGTCTTCAGTCGGCCCCTTGAAGGCAAACGCTGAGAGTGTCATCTGCTTCCCTTGGCCTCCTTTAGCGGTCGTCTTCTTCGAAGTCTTCGTATCTTCAGTTTTGACTTCTGGTTCTTCCAAGCCTTCTTCTTCGAAGCTTTCGCAGAGGTCGCACATATCTTCGATATCTCCAATTTTTGTGTCTTTACTTGAGACCAGTGTTTTGCCTTCAGCATAGACCCGGCATGTCGATGTGATAGGGCACTCGGAGCAGTTTGGCTTGGGCACACAGATAGTGCTTCCAAGTTCCATGAGTGCCTGTCCCCATCTACCTGGCCGATCGCTCGTCTCAACTTCTTCGTCCTCCTGTTTATCGGTTCCATCTCGTGCAATAGCTCTCACAAGGGCGTCAGCAGCAGCCCACAACGTATCTATCACGGCTTTGTTTGTCTTGACATTGCCGAAAAGTCCAAGCTGTCGACTCAATACTCGCAAAACGTTTCCATCGACCATAGGCGCTGCTCTTCCAAAGACGATGGATGAAATGGCACCTGCAGTGTACCTTCCGACACCAGGAACCTTGGCCTCAAGATCCTGAGTGTTTGAAGGCAGTAAGCCATTCATGGTCGAGTCGTTCACCACAAGCTTTGCTGCCTCGTGGATCCTGGTCGCTCTGCTGTAATAGCCCAATCCGCGCCAAGCACTAAGAACATCGTCAGAACTTGCAGCCGCAAGATCATGGATTGTAGGCCATTTGGCCATCCATCTGTTCCAATAGTCGATGACTGTTGCTACTCGCGTTTGCTGCAGCATGATCTCGCTGATCCAAACTTCATATGCCCGTCGTTCTAACAGTTCCCGAAGTTCATCACCCTCGTGATCCTTTGGGTTTATCCAAGCTTTACGCCATGGCATTGAACGCTTGGTGCTAATACCGTCGAACCAATTGAGGAGCGCCTTGCGGGAAGAGGGTTCCTTCAGCAATAATGGTCGATGATATGTGAGATGATGTCGCCTAGATGGAGGGGCGCATGGTGTTTCATTCGTTTCTCCTTTGAAAGAGAACAGAGTCTCATGAATTTTGGAAGTTTCAGCCTTGCTCCTTGAAGGTTGCGTTTTCCTCTTTTTTGGTGCTGGTTGCTTAGTATCGTTTTCAGGAGTCGCGTCTTCTTCCGGCTCAGACGCGTCGAAATCTTCATCCTGAGGAGGAGAAGGACGTTTGGCTGTGCGCTTCCTTACTGCAAGAACTGGCTCATCATCAGGTTCCAGTTGAGAAGAAATCTTTCGTGAAGCATTTGCTGCGCTTGAACGCGTTGCTCGTGTTGATGTTTTAATGAGAAACTTGTCCATGATGTCCGATGGTGGTGGGAGAAAACTGCGAGATTTGCCCTTGATCTCAGCACATATTATTGAAGAAGAATAAATTATCCAAACGAAGTGATTAAGTAGTCTTGTAGGAAGAAAATAGGGGAAGATCACAATAAGAAAGTTTGGTGTTGAGGAAAGTGCCGGCACTTCAGCCAGGAACGCTGGGGCTATTATCCACTAAATTTAGTGCTCTCAACGCCTAGGAAATTGGCTGCGGTTTAGACGACAGCCATCCATCATCAAAGACAATGACGTTTTAATTTGAAACCATCAACATCGAGGCGAAAATCACACACCTCCATACCTACATTCTACATTTTGATGTCTTGCACCTCGAACTTATCACAGATCAACCATGACTTCACGACTTGGTGATGGCTGCATTTGTACACCCTTGAAATGTCACCCCCAGGCTCTCAACCTGCCGCAGATGCAGCCCCCCGTCCAGGGTTTAAGGAGGCACCTATTGGTCGATCAAACGATGTTGGTTGTTTGTTTCCAGTGACTTCTGCCTCATCCGAATGAGCTCTTTCAGTCCATAGACTGAATCTGGGTTGACCTACTGTCATGTCGCTATCGAAATTCTGCGCAAAATGTGCTGGCATCTTTGAGGGGGATTATATCTCTCCTGATGTCCTGCAGCACGACCTCATCGATACCAAGAATATAGAGCATCGGCCCTGGGACTTCTTTGAAGGTAAACAGGAATGGAAAGTCAGGCTAGACAGCGTTCCATGTCAAGAAATTCCGGTGCTGTATCTTCACCATAACATTCAAGATTTGGCAGACTCGGCCGACAGTTGCGTCTTTTGCGCCATGATTTGGGAAAGGTTGTCGATCGAGGAATTTCTGACTTACTCTCTGAGCCTTGCTGGGATAGAGAAGAAGGATATTGTTGGCATTCCGGTCATTCAACCGAAGGAGTCCACCTATACTGGCATGTTCACTTTTGGATTACTCTATGTTGTCTGGTCAGGGCACAATTGGAAAGTCAGAGCTTTGCACACATTTAATGGATTCAAAGCAATCAGTAAGTCTGTCCCACTGTCTTGTGTGTTGATATTAACCTAACAACCTCAGACGTTGCGAATCAAGAGAACAGGGCTATATGGAACCCCGTGTTTGACCGACAGCAGTCATTTTCGCGGATACGCCACTGGCTTGAATCGTTGGTCAGGGCTTCAGCTTTTGGCTCGCACCTACCTACAAGACTCCTTCACTGCCAGCCATCATCGGTTCCCGGAAGCACACCTACTGTTAAGCTTGTGAACACTATCGACTTGAGTCCGTCTACTCGTTATGTCGCTCTCACGCATCGCTGGGGCACTGTCCAGCCTCTTATGTTGTTGAAGGCTTTGGAAGATGCATTTTGTAGCAACATCCCATTCGTCTCTATCCCAGCCACGTTTCAGGATGCTATCAGACTAACAAATGACATTGGCATCGAGTACATATGGATAGACTCACTCTGCATTATCCAGGATTCCAAAGACGACTGGCAAGCCGAGGCTGCACGCATGGCATCTGTATATTCTCAGGCATATGTCACTATCTCTGCTACGGCTGCTCAGGACTCGGCGGCAGGGCTCAAAGAGCAAACTTCCATGCTTGGGTATCCCTGTGAGATCACCCCGTCGTGGACAGGCTTCGAGAACGAAATACCATATGGTCCTGTGCGAATCATAATCAGATCGGCTTTTTGTGACGAAATCCTCGCAAAACCCCTTTTCCGTCGGGGATGGACATTCCAGGAGTGGATCTTATCGCCTGCAACAATTCATGTGGCCCGAGATCAGCTTTGGTGGACATCAGCCTCGAATATGAAGTCTCAAGGCTACGCAGCAAATGAGACCTGCGAAGGATACAATTTTGATGTCGACCGAAACCACATTCACACAATGGCGCCCGGGTCTCTATATGCCATTGCGAATGAGTCTACGGAGGCTCCGCCTGTATGGCATAACCTGCTGCAAGAATACATGTCAAGAGATCTGACTTTCGAATCTGATCGTCTCGTAGCCTTTGCTGGCATTGCGACTTTGTATCAAAGATTTGCACAGATCCCCCCTGGCTCCTATTTGGCAGGAATATGGCGCCAAGTCCTGCTTCAGGATTTGTTATGGACCATTGCTAATGGGAGAAAGGTTTCACCACCACAACTTTACCGTAGCCCTTCGTGGTCCTGGGCTTCGGTTGAGCCAGCGCAGAACTGGACGGGGAAGTTTTCAATTGGCAGTAAACCTGTGAATGATGACCTAGTACCATGTGAGGAACCATGGTCTGCCGTTGCCACTGTTCTAGAAGCATCAATTGAGACAGTAGGATCTGAATTTGGGCCTGTACTTGGAGGCCATCTGGTGCTCCATGGGCCGCTGATCAAAACACGCCTTGGTATGGTGATGATAGACCTTTCTGGCCGCCTCACGGTAGAACAAGCTGCTGAGTTTGTACCAGGCGGTCGGCTACGCTACGTACGTAATTACGTGTCAATCCCAGATCAAGCGGGTGTTGCTAAAGCACGCGTACAAAATAACATGAAAGTCACGATGGCTCAGCTAGACACTGCTCCCAGAGAGGTCGACGAGGAGATAGACATCTACCTGGCCGTTATCTATTGTCATATTGACCTTAGCGGAGATCCTATTGCACATTCACTGGCTCTCGTTAGAAGCTCAGATAAGGGAGAGTATCGCAGGATCGGGTATGTTGAGACGTCTCAGGATATCCTGGATTGTTGGAAAGAGAGTAGGGATTTTGGTGTTTTTGAAGCTCTTACAGACGAGGACGAGTATCTCAGTCTCGGAGATCGACCTGGTTATTACAACTACCGGATCGTCTAGGTAGTTTCAAAACCATCTGAGTTCTCATTGTCAATGCGTATAGTGGAACTCAACAAGTGGTGGGTATCGCACGTCATGACTTTGTTTTTATGAGGCAAGCTATGGACTCTTGGTGGGACCATCTAGATGAACGATCAAAGTCGCGGCAGTTGAAGGTTTTTTCCAACTTGTGATACTGTACATTCTTTATCTTTGAGTCGGTTACAATGTAATACGGAGAATTCTTACTAAAGCCTTTGTAAGTGGCTTATTAACAGTTGAGTTTTACAAGCTGCATCCGTATAACCAAGACATGGGTTTCGGTTGGCTCGTGATGATGACCCATAACCCAACCCACGCTACCTAATCAATGAACCGATCTCAACCAACAGTGGATCGATCATGTAAAACCACTTACACAAGCACGACCTTAACCGGTTTTCTATAATTTCAACACGGTCAAATATTTTCCATGATTCTTTAACACGTACATCGTCTCGAAATGTCCTTCTCTGCGGGAGACGGTCGTCTTGACCTTAAACAACACGTCCAGGATATGGAAACCGACAACTGGAAAGAAGGCCATACTCGCGTCGCGGGCCAGAAGCGCTTCAGATCCTCACAAAAAGTCCCTATTACAGAGCGTGTTAAACATTTGACATGGGCTTGGTTTACTTTTGTTATGAGCACAGGCGGTATCGCGCTTTTGCTACATTCTACACCGCACAAGTTTACAGGACTTGAGGTTATCGGCAAGATCTACTATATCCTTACTATAGTAATATTCTTCGCTATTGTTTCGGGCCTTGTTTTGCGGTTTGCTACAACGCCGGAAGCGCTGAAGAAGAGTTTGATGCATCCGACCGAGAGTCTCTTCTTCCCTTGCTCGCTACTGAGCGTTGCGACTATTATCTCGAATGCTGCCGCATATGGTGTCCCCGAGACAGGACACTGGCTGGCTACTGCGCTGAGGGTGTGTTTTTGGATCTACGCTGGTGTCACGATTCTGTCAGCTATCGTCCAATACTTCGTCCTCTTTACCGGAGCTCATCTACCCATCCATTCCATGACACCAGCTTGGATTCTGCCGGTATTTCCGGCCATGCTTACAGGAACGCTCGCTTCTTCTCTTATGTCTTCACAAAGTCCGGAGCATAGGATGTCGATGCTGGTAGCTGGTGTGACTTTTCAAGGCCTCGGATGGACTGTTGCGTTCCTGCTATACCCGCTGTATCTTGGCAGGTTGATGCAGGATGGCCTTCCAGCACCAGCAATGCGACCTGGTATGTTCATCGCCGTAGGCCCAGCTGGATACACCTCCGTGGCCATCATCGGCATGTCGAAAGCAATTCCAGAAGGCTACGGCTATTTCGCAACACACCCACTGGCACAAGATGTCCTTCGAATAGTGGCGCTCTGGCTCAGCATATGGATATGGTGTGTTGGATTCTGGTTCTTCGGGTTTGGTGTCCTTGCGGTGCTATCATCCGTTTATAGACGCAAGTTGCAGTTCAGTATGACTTGGTGGGCTTTTGTCTTCCCTAATATTGGCTTCACTCTTGCTACGGGAAACATCGGACAGGAGCTTGAGAGCGAGGGGATACAATGGGTAGCAAGTGTTTTGACAGTGCTTTTGGTGATCATGTGGTTTGTGGTGCTATATGCGATGGTATCTGCAGTTGTTCGCAAGAAGCTACTCTGGCCAGGACGAGATGGAGATGAGTCTTGAGCTTCACTTTGGGATATAGTAATAACTCTGGTGAAAACAATCTCTATATCTCTATCCAAACGAGATGCGTGTTCTTGTTCTGTTCAAACAATCTCTATACCCCTCGTCTCTATCCAATAACAATACAGGACAAGTCTACTTCCCATCGCGAAACATCTTATCCATTTGCTCCTTCGTACAATCAGGAAGATGCCCCAAATCTTCAGGGGTAATCCCAGCAAGCCCAGGATAGTCCTTTTTGAGGATTTTGTCGCCGGGATTACACTCAAGCATGTGTGGGCCATATCTCTTCTCCGAAAGAGTATAATCCATGAACTTGTGCATCTTGTCGACCAGGCCTAGAACTGCATCCTTGGAGGCAAACTCCCTTGTGTTAAAGACTACAGCCCAGTCAAAGTCTTCACCGTAACTCTCGACGAAGGCATAACCGCCTTCTACTCCGCCTCTGCGGTATCCAGATCTTCGATGACCCATTCTTGCGACGGCTGTGAAGATAATGGTTAGCTTTGAATCACGGTAGTAAAGGGGCGAGGGGTACGTACAATGTTTACCAGCGAACTTGACGAGAGCGCTGGCGCTTGCACGGAGGGAAAATGCAGCGGCGCATTCTTCTTTGATGGCGCCGTCTCCTCCATATGCTCCAGGAACGTGTTGTTTATCTGCAGGAAAACGAGCATCAACGCCAACCTGCAGACCATCTGGGTGAATCTTATCCTTAAGGTGCGCATTGGCATCGGTCACGAATACATCCACGTCGAGGCCATCGAGGATATGCTTCTTCAGAAACTCGACGTAGGGCATCTCTGTGAGGTTTGCTACTACATGGCCAAGGAGCATGGAGCCGTAGTGGGAGTGGACCATGCGCTCGCCTGGGTTGTAATCAAGCTTCTTCTTAAGCTTGTACTTGATCAGATCGTCAAGAGTGGCAGGCTTTTTGCCTTTTGATGGTGACTGCATTGCAGCTTCACGGAATTGGAAGGCGGCTTCTCCAGACGCTTTTCGGTCGTAGCCTGCTGTGTGGTCGAGAAGATGCTGGATAGTAATATCCTCTGCTCGCCTGTCGAAGGGTTTGTGGTAACCCAGCAACTCATAGACGGGTGTATCGTAGTCGAAGAGCAGGTTCTTAACGCACCATTTGACCGCTGAATATAAGAACATCTTGCTCACGCCTCCGAGCAAGAATTTATCGTCGCGCGATACTGTGCCATAAGTCGTTTCGGCCCATGTATAACTTCGCTCAGCCATGACATGGCCCCTTGCCCCGATAGCCACTTGGGCTTGTCGAATGCCATTCTCCTTCATGAAATTCTTCATAATGTGGTCCAGCCCCTCTTTAGCTTGTTTGTTGTTCCTGAACGAAGCAACCTCTCCTTTTGCCTTCCATTTGCGAGGCAAGTATCTCATGCGTTCAACGAAAATGGCATTATACTGTGTCTTGCCCAGACCTGCCCTGCCCTGAATATCCATCGGCAAAAACCACTGGGCGCTTTGCGCTTTGATCATGTTGTACAACTCGGTGTTATTAAGGCGAATTGCGGCTGACCAACCTCCTGTACTCATATCAGTTACCAGAGGTGTGATGACGCCGTCGTCGGACATGAAGAGCTTTGAAGGTCGAAGGAACTGTCGTGATGCGTGTGGGTAGTTGAATGTGGATGACCAGCTCTGACCTGGCATCAGGCCTTCTTCGGTATGTTCCAGTGCCCAACGCTCGTGGCCTTCGTTCTCGTGGAGGACGACGCAGTATCTCCTGTCATCGGCTTCTCCATACATGCGGAAGCTGACAACTCTTGACAGACCGTTGCTGTCCTTGTTGGCCATATACGCGTCAATATCCTTGATGTCGCAATCGTGTCCCCATTTGATCACATTGGGGTCCTCGACCATGATACCGTGGAACTCAGCACTGTCTGCAGGACCATTTGCACTGACTGCTGTCATTCGTAATCCTTGCAACTCCCATTCCTTCACCCACTTGTTGAATCTCTTTAGATTCAAACCCCATGCCATCTGCCAGCCATGACCGACTATCCCATCATTGATCCAAGTCATAGCGTATCGGGTCTCGCCTGGGTTTCCGTAAGCGCTTAGCGACATTGGTCTAAAGTTGTTCGCTTTTAGATCTTTTACACGCCGTTCGTGTTCATTCTCATTGATTCCGAAGTACCACCCTACAGTTGGGCGCTCGTCTGTGGGTCTCTCGTAGATTTGTTCGTCATTTTGGGCATGAAGGAGTGATGGCAGGAATGCCAAAAGGCTTCCAAGCACTTTGAGCCTCATCTTGTTGAATGATTCGTGTGTGTTCGTGTTTGTGTCTGCAAGTGCGTGAGCTTGAATGTGCGTGTATGGGTTTGGACTGGAACTTGACTAGAGCAGTCTTTGTATTTATGTGTCTATTCATGGTCACCAGAGCGCGGGCATTACACATTGTCCCAAAGTTTATATCCGATAGGGGTCTTTCTTATTGCCTCAACCTGTGATATGCTTTGTTAAATGGCGAGGGTCCGGAGTGAGCAGACTTTCCCCCGCCCCCACGGTAGAACCTAAAGATCAATATGCCCGCAAAGTTACTGTGGAAATGATGCGAGCTTGAAGCAGTGACAGTATAATTCCTTGTGCATTCTCAAATGGATCAATCAAAAGCTGGTTCTGTGGGCGGATATTTCATCATATCTGACCACTCTCAAGCATTGCCAGTCAGCACGTGGTAATATCTAGATAGTTCTAACAACGAACATTGGCCAATGTACTCTCTGGTACGCCATGAAATACAATATCACCGAAATCCGCTTTCAAAACGCGCTTGGATTGTCAAAGTCTGGATGTCCTCCACTTGGATAACAGGTCAAATTTGTACATCGCATCTTTCGAGCTTCTCTCTTTGATTTCCCTTTGACACTGGCACTCGACTTCGCCAATTCTTCATGGAAGGTAACTTCTTCCATCTTCGATAATAATCAAGGTAGTGCCGGCTACTCATCCATGTTAGTAAGCATTAACGACTGGCCGGTGATGCTGTCGTCAAGAAAACTAAGCCAAGGTGTTGCACAACACTGCATTCCTAAGCGTGACTTCCAACTGAGTACAATTCTCCGATCCTTTGGTTGTACCGCATATTATCTGTGGGACGAGTGACGAAGTCGGAGAATGTCCAGAGAACAAATGTATCCCAGGTAACTCGTAGCATGGTATTTTCAAGCGCAAATGGAAACATCTGGACGAAGAGGTTATACTCGTGAGTAATATTCAGGCGAACCTTAAGTACAAAATTAATACATATCACTGTGGAAGCAGATATACTTCTCTCTACGTATCAGTCAAATTCAAGCCGGATCATATCATAAATGCCTTGGAATAGTAATTGGTACTGTCGAGTTCAACTTCTCATGAGCTTGACTGATGTGGTGTTGTTAAGTTACCCTGTGTTTTGCCGATCTTGATCAGCAAGCTGTACCTAGCTTGAGCTAAGTCATATAAGGCTAGCTGGCCCGCTCTGCCCCATCTGTGCGGTCGCGCCGTCTCTTTGACGATCTCGCCTGTTTCTGCAGTGCATGGTTAGGGCAACTGCATTTTATCACGTTACAGTCATCCAGGGTCAGTTGACGATTTGAGGTTTTCATCTTTGATGGGAGGCAGATAGTATTGAAGATGAGACTGGTGCATATTCTCAGATCAACTTGCTCAAGAGGATGAGGCTGTCTTTGCGAGAGCACCCTGTATGCTTCAGGCAGCTGATATCTTGTTCCAAGGTAGCTAGTCAACACAGTGCCGTGGGCTTGTATAACTTCATAGAAGAGGTTGGATGTACACCAAGAGACCTTCAGGTAACACAAAGGGTCGTGGCCTAATCAGTCGTATCTCAGCTCCGATTACAGCACGTTGCATCATCTTTGTACCACCCGAGCAGGGCTTCAGCCTTCAGCCTTGAGTGACCGAAGAATCAGGAGTAACAGCTGTGTAACCGCCAACACAGATGGTATCTGACCATAAACGCCTTGTCAGACTGAAGCTGTACTACATCGACTAACTCGAGGACGTCGAAACTCTCGACAACCGAGCCAATCCATTTCTTACACAATGTCAATCTAATTTATATGAATCATTTTGTTCGGGTAGAGACATATCGATTGACGTTGAGACTAGAAACTGCTGAGAGAAATGGTCGTGTGATTGATCACACAGTGCCAGATCTGACTTTGTAGGCTCGCTCTCTTAGTGGAGGTGAGCGCTGCAAGGGACGGATGAGACCAACTGCAGCGGGAGGGCCAACGATTTGTGCCCTGTAAGCGAAAGGTTAGCCTCCACTGTGGATTGAGAAATGCACTGGGCCTAGGCTTAGGCACATCACCACTAGAGGCGGGCAGTCTGCAGCTTGACCCGCACCTGCAAAAACCTGAACCTGAACCAGAACCTGACGGGAAGCTGGAGCTCCAAACCCAACTCGTCAAAGCGTCTCAAAACTCAACTCAAACTGAACTGGGCCTTGATCTCTCTCCTTCACAACATCACAACCCACGACCTTTCCTCAAATCCTCACTGATTTGAAGAATTCTCCCCCGCAACCGCAAACAAATCTACCCTTACAGTAAGTCCTCAACTTCACTATGTCGTTTTTCCAACACTTGCCCCTCACCTGCAATATTCGCCTACTGCTCTCTTGCACGGGCTCGCCTTTTCAACTTCTGCCCGCTTGAAAAAAAATCCTGGGAGAAAATTCCCATACCTGCCCGCCATTGGAAATCTCTGCACCCCGCCCCCGCCTACCACTTTCAGCTTTCAGGGCCCAAGATTTCTAGAGTGGGTTCAAAAGCTCCTGTCATTGTTAGCAAACGGTGGTTGTGGTTCTCAAAGTGGAGTTATTCACGATACCAAACCCCAATTGCAAAGCCCAATAGCCAGTGAATCACATACAATAGTTCTTCGTCGCATATCTGCTGCCTTGAGCTTGAAAACTGGTGCTCTATCATCGGCATAGCAAAGCCTTCAGTTCTCCAGCTTCTCTCCCCCTCTTCTCCGTCATCACTCATCAGCCCCTCGTCAATCTCTTGCCTTTATCGGTTTCTGGGGCGAGTAACTGCGCTAGCTTCTTTCTGCACTTTCACAACTTCAATTCAATCTTTTCTTCTTAACTAACTTGAGAACTCAGAACTTCCACACTTCTCAACCTCTCAAAATGGATTCCTTCCAGCAGCAACAACAGCAGCAGCCCCGTGGCGCTTGCTACTCTTGTAAGTCTCAATTTCTTTCGCCTCAGCTCCTTTGTTACACAAACCGGCTTCGCAAATCGTTGCACTGGGCTCGCTCTAGAAGTGCTCCAAAATAGTGCGCGGCAGGTTTAGACTGGTCTTGGTGCCGCGGCTTGCCTCTTGGCGCATTTTGTATGACCCAACTCGTCTCTATACGCCCAGTGCAGCGTTGATTAGACATGAGGCTCAATCCTCAAGTTTGACCGACAAGCCCACATCACATTCTCTTCTATATCATCCTGACCTCAAGTATGAACTTCTGCTAACACATTTCTTAGGCGGTTCTACCGGTCACCAGGCTCGCGACTGCCCCACCAAGGGTCCTGCTAAGTGGTAAGTTCTATGCTTCGAGTTCTCTGACGACCTATGCTAACTGATTTTCCAGCTACAACTGTGGTGGTAAGCTCACTCATATTTGATGATCACTAGAATTCTGCAGACTGACATGTCCTTTCCTTAGGCGAGGGCCACATGAGTATGTTTCCCATTCTGACGTTGCGTAACAAGTGCTAACTCGCTTCAGGCCGTGACTGCACTGAGCCCATGAAGGACAACAAGTCCTGCTACAAGTGCGGCCAGCCCGGCCACATCTCCCGCGACTGCCCCATGAGCGGCGGTAGCGGCCAGGCCACCGAGTGCTACAAGGCAAGTCCTACTTTTCGTCTGTATAGGGCTTCCACTAACATGTTTTTAGTGTGGTGAGATCGGCCACATTGCCCGTAACTGCAACAAGTCCTCCTACGGTAACAACTTCGGCGGTGCTGGCGGTTTCGGTGGCGGTGCCGGCAAGACCTGCTACTCTTGCGGTGGCTTCGGCCACATGTCTCGTAAGTGATAACTTTATCATGATCAGTTTGATTTTAACTGACCAAATACGCAGGCGAGTGTGTCAACGGCATGAAGTGCTACAACTGCGGCGAGTCTGGCCACTACTCTCGTGACTGCCCCAAGGAGTCCGCTGGTGGCGAGAAGATCTGCTACAAGTGCCAGCAGCCTGGACACGTCCAGTCTCAGTGCCCCGGCAACTAAAATGGCGACTCGGTTTCTCGGTTTTAACGGCTGAGACGAGAGGGACGTGGCGACCTGTTGATACCCACGGACGATTTTTTCCTACTTCTCTTACGGCATTTTTCACAAAAGTTCATTTCATCGCACGACTTTAATGATCATCACGGCAGAATGGCAGCTCATAAAACAAAACGTGCGCGATTCTCGGCGATAGCTGGCGGCGCCCAGCCTGGATTGGAACATATCAGCATTGGATTTCGTCACCGAACGGACGAACGACTACGACCATACATACGACTCAACATTGAGAGTGACGGATGGTGACGGGTGGAGAGTGACGAGATCAAAAAAAGGTTATCTGGTGGCTTGTTGGTGGAGAGCCCAAGCTAAAGAGAGCTGGGTGTGCTCCTTTGTAGTCAAGTCGAGATGAAAAGTGTTGATCCCGACGTTGTGGAAACTTCAACCTGGTGTGACTGTGTGTGTGTTTCGATATTGCCCATCACTGTTCTGCGTCACATGCAGTCAGATGGGCAGGTGTGTAGATCAAAGACGAAGAGCGAGTCTTGGAAAATGGACGAGTCGACCCGAGCTTTTACTGCTGGAGATGGCTTCACCCGGCACAAGCTTATAGCGCCTGGTCACCTTCGGGTGTCGATGAATAGTATACAGCTTGCTGGTACAAGACTAATGGCCGCTCTTTCAAACTCGATACAGGGACAAACTCAGTACGTCGAGGTTCTCAGGGTTATCGAACGAGGCCATGCTGCCTTCATCAACTAGGCTGGCAAGCAAGCATCTGGGACATCAGACGAGCTCCCTCACTGCAGAAAATTTCGGAGACAGGTTTCTTGCATCGTCACTAAGACCAGGATACTCTCGGCCGATATTTGAGGAGGTAGACCAAGGTTACACAGACAACTTTGCGCCGCGGCGGATTCATTTTGATTTTCAACACCCGAATGAAGTAGTGTTCCTATTATGCGAAAGACTACTCGAATTAAGGGATGGGTGCCTGGCAGTAGAAAGAGAAGGGTCATCCAAATTTGTCGTATAATGTCTTATATATAGGAGCTATACTCCAGGTCTGGCATCGGGTATAGCAACCACATTAATGTATACCTGGAATTCTCAGCTAAGCTACTTGTTATTCACCCATCCCTCCATGATTTAAACAAAGTTCGAGATATGTTATCATGTTTGACTTTTACCGGATGAAATATCAAATGCCAAAAGGAAGTCGGGTGAGGGCATGGAAGCCTGTAAAGTTTATCTCGACAAGCTTCAGAGCATTTTGATTTATAACATCTGTTCTCACCGCTAATCAGAGCTTGAAAGCTCTCATCAATGTATAGTAACAATTGGTCACTTGCTATTTAAGTCTTAAATGCACTGTACCTGGATATGTTTTCTTGTTTAACTCCCTGTTTCTTGTGTTTAGGAACTATGATTTCGAGCGGAAGCCTACCATGAGGTCTCATCAGCTTTCAACGAGTGGCATATCATAGCCAGTCTATCAATCGACAGTTTCGATCTGTCATAAGGCATTCGTGTTGCAAGAAAGCAGACAGACAGTGAGACACTTTGGTGGTATCAGCCATAGAATAGCTCATGATGAGGACATTGAAAGAAACATTAGGTAACAGTAAGGTACAGTTGTACATTTGCATGCTGATTATTATTATAAGACCAAGCACAATAGCTAGGTACTAGAATCTTAAAGTTCCGTGTCCAGTGGTGGCCATGGCTTCAAGTGCCTGTTGTGACTTGACCGGCTATGATATTTCCAACGAACTGGGGGCTGTAAACAGAACAGATAGGTATTGGGCTTGGGGATATTCATACAAGACTTATGATGAGCACAGTAATGTTTTAGGGTTATCACATCGTTGTGCGCGTTGGCACAATAATCCAAGGATTTCGTCAACCAGAGGCTTGGCTATCATGATTTATGTTGGTGTATGCTTCCTTTAATAAACAAGGAAAATCGCTTGAATTGTCGGATATTTCCCAATAATACATAGTATACTATAGCTTGCTCTATTAATCACAACAGAATCTTACAGCTTGGCGTTGGGGAAGTTCCTCATAGCCTGTCTCACACCAAGGTCTCCCAGAACCTCCTCGGCACCACCGAGAATGGCATCGAACTTGTATGTTCGGTGGAACATCTCGATGAACTTGCCCATACCGGTTTGGGTAATTCCACGACCACCCCAGATCTGAACAGACTCGTCAGCGATCTCGTGGGCGGCGCGGGTTGCGCTCATCTTGAGTAGACCGGTGGGACCGGCGAGGTGCTGGGCTTGTTGGCTGTAGGGCATGTGGCACATTTGGTAGGTGATGGTTTCGAGCCAGGACTGGTTGGCTTCGACGAGAGCGATCATCTTGGCAAGCCTAGAAGATGTTAGGTGGTTGATCTTGTAATGGAAGTTTGGGTGAAGCTTACTTTTGACGGATGACGGGCTGGTCAATCAGTGACTTGCCAAAGACTTGACGCTGGTTGCTCCACTTGAGACATTCCTCGACGATGCTTCTTGACAGACGAAGACTTCCACCTATGAACCGGTAAGTACTTGCTTGATTGTAATTGTAGTGGATGCATGGGGGCTAGACTTACAAACCATGGTCCATCGCTCGTGGTTAAAGTTGCTAAGAATGACCTGGATGCCCTTGTTCTCCTTGCCCAGCATGTGCTCGGCGGGAACCTTGACATTGTCGAAAGTCACGTAAGCGGTACCAGCGGTGGTAGAGTAAGACGTCTTGATCTGCTTGGTCTCAACGCCCTCGCCGCGCTCGATAAGGAAGACACTAAGGCCCTTGTCGGTTCGAACACCGGTGACGAAGTAGTCCGACCAGACACCGTTGGTGATCCACTTCTTGGTTCCGTTGATGATCTAACGTGTGTAAGCTCCATGTATATATTCGCTGAGGGTCGCGGTTGACTTACGTAGTGCTTGCCATCGGGGGTCTTCTCAGCAGTGGTGCGCAGACCAGCGACATCTGAACCAGCAAAGGCCTCGGTAATGGCAAGGCAGATCTTCTTCTTACCGCTGAAGACCTCGCCAGCGATCTTATTCTTCCAGGCCTCGTCGCGGGCGAAGTTAAGGACAGCTGTCAAGCCGATGGTCATACCGGCCATGTTTCCATCCGCGAAACCACGGGCCATGGCGCGTGCGAGCTCCTGCGCGACGATCAAATCGTGGAAGTAGTCGAACTCCTCACCCTTGACCGCACCTCCCATAAGGTCAACCCCGTGAAGGTGCTTTCCAGGTCCGAGACGCATGTGTAGGATTCCAAGCTCGCTCATGCGATCAATCATCTTCTGGCTGATGTAGCGACCCGTGGCCTCGCACTCTTGCGCCTCCTCGTACAGCTCGCTGTCGACGAACTCTCTGAGCTTGCGCTGCAGTCTCCTGTGGCTGTCCTTGTAGTAGGGCGAACGGAAAGGCTCAGCGAGCCATAGGGGCTCGGCGTAAGGGACCTGGCTGAGATCGCCAGGCTGTGGGGTGATGACTTGGGGCTTCTCACCCTCGACGGTGCCAATAGCAAGGTCCTTGTACTTTGTGAGGACCTCGTGACGGTGGAGGTTGTAGAAGGCGGTTGTGGCATCTTGACCGGCAACTTGACGGAGGACAGTCTCACCACCGGGGTGAGCATCGACGAAGTCTGTGAGATCGTAGACTGTGCTATCGATGATGCACCAGAGGGACTCGTCGGAGGTATGCGAGCGGACCTCCTCGCGGGAGAAGGTATCTGTAGGAGTGCTCATTGTGGTGATTTTGGGTATATGATAGGGAAGATTGAGGGTATACAGAGAGTAAGAAAAGAATAAAAGAACAAAAACAAGAAAACAAGTTAAAAGAGCTGGCTTCTGTTGACACCCTTGACGATGATTACCCCGGATGAGACTGGCGTTGAACCTCGGCACCGACTAAGTGGGCCTGTCGTGATGAAATACAAAGTCCCCTATTGGTTCCAGCGGGCTCACTTCCATTTTGCGGGGGCGGGGCCGAACCATTTGCACATGATGGATCAAAGTAGCCGCAACTAATCTTGTTCTTGTCCAGCCGCTTCATCATGATCCTCGGTATAGATATAGCCATGAGGCTCTGTTGCTTTTCGAGTAACTGCCAAGACAACTGAGGATGCGACAGACAGTAACGTGTGAGGCTACTGGTTGTAACCTGAAATTTGAGTTTATGAGTTATCAGCTACTGCCTCATACTTGATAGATCATGACAGACTTGGGGGAGGTTAAAATTGCAGTGAAGTATAAGTACTTGCTCCCAAGTGTAGTAACCTTGCCTTAGATCAAAGCGCGACTTGGGGAGGGTTAAAAATGCAGTAAAAATGCACGACTCCTTACTGTTAGTCCGCGACCCTGGCCAGATACGTATGTCTCTTCATCAATGGAGGTTTAGAAAACAACTGCTTGCAAATTCTGGCCATTTCTCTGCTCTTTGGCAAGATCTCCTCTTGTATAGCGCTCTTCTTCATGGTCCTAGAAGAAGCTTTCCCTAACGATTCGATTAATTTGAACTTGTTTAGGGTAGCTCGCTTTAGAGTGAACGGATCGCTTGATGAGCATTCTTGGGCTGCAAAATTGATGGATATTTTGCAATATTTTCGACTCGTATAGCAGGCATCAGGATGGGTTGTGAGTAAGAGAATAAGCTGGAAATAACAGTGATTCTGTATTCTTTGTCGTCATGCCTGGTTAGAGGTATTCTATTTAGTCATGGACCCACGCCGCTAGGTGCCGATAAAGATACTGGCGATTGCCTCAAATATATTTTCTCCTTCGCAAAGCATTCACCACTTGCAGGCCTTTGTGGAAGAGTTATGCGAAATTCATTTTCCCGCTCACTTTTATCGTATTTCCAACCTCGGTTTTCCGTACGGTACGTATCACTTTTCTTAAATCTGTGTAACTCTTCACTCTCTTATCGCCTCGCCGCCGTCTTACATACATGCACAGCCTGGGTTGTACTTGACTCAGAAGCCCTGAGATATCCGTCCATGACTTATTAATGTTTGACATGGTATGAAAGTCTGGAGGCCCCACGACTTGGTTCTCGATCTACATCGGCCCTTTGAGGGGCTGCTTGGCTGTTTGATTGCTGCCTTGTCCCCATGCTCCCATGAGTGTCGGTTCAAAGCCTCTATTGGCCAAGTTATCTGCCGGTTCACCTTTTATGTTTTGATTTACGACTCATCCCTCTTCTCTGGGATATTTGGACCTGCAGGAATGAGACAGCGATGCCATGTCCGCCTCACTATGCTAATGCGCCTGTGGCCGAGCCTCTTTATCTGCGATGCTACTCCAATAGTAAGCCTCCAAGGTTGAGTTAAGGCTCAGGCTAAAGCATGAAGGCGTTCATGGCGGCTTTTCCCCCTGCACCTGCATTTCCCAACGCCCTCTGCCGGTTGGCTCTAGTCTTTTGTTGATCCTGATATTTCTCGTTTGGTTGTTTTTATCGTTATCTTGAGGCTATAAACCGCTCAAGTTGTCGCAACATGCGTCCTCCATCATTGGCTGGTCATTGTCTCGACTCGAGCAAACATGGGAGCTAACACTCCCGAGACACCACACGCTCAACTCCGGCCATCCACCAAGTGGTGGACATCTCCCTCGTGATCGTCGTCGTCACGATATCTAACCCATTTCGAGTTGTCATTTATTCTCCGGGAACTTTCTTAGCCAAAAGTAATTGCTTGCCTGCCATGGCCTTGACACCTGGTGACTTACCTGTCAGATCCTGAGGCTTATATTGGCCTTGCTACAGTGTAGTTGATCAACTTTCCGTCCCCCACCTATCAGTGTTGTCTCAACGTATCTGAATCACGTCCTACCACTGGAAGTCCAGTCTTTTCTACTGCTTTTACAAATTCACAATTGCACACACATATCTTTTGACCACACACGTTGATCTATTCAAATGGATGCTTACTCAATATGCTGCACTAGCCCTGCTGCTAGACACACTTCCAAGATATACCAAGACCTTTGGTCAACTCGTCCCCATACTCGCATCGACTTTGATCGAGATAGCCGAGCAAAGAATATTGCCACGATGAGTAGCTTGGGAAGGCGCGATCATACCTCGAAACCACATATTGCTGTGGTTGGTGCTGGACTTGCTGGACTTCGATGTGCGGACATACTCCTTCAGAATGGCTTCCAAGTTACGATCATCGAAGCCCGTAATCGGGTTGGTGGACGCCTGCACCAAGAGCTTCTCCCAAATGGGCACCTAGCCGACGTAGGACCAAATTGGATACACGGAACCGACGACAACCCCATGTTGGACTTGGCCAAGCAAACAAATACCGCTGTCAGTGACTGGGACTCGACTTCGTGTGTATTCGGCGAGAATGGAGAGCTCTTTTCGCTCGAGGATGGAGAGAAATACTCCACTCTCATGTGGGATATCGTCCAGGATGCCTTTAAACATTCTAACAACTCTTCACATGAAATTAACTCTAAAGAGAGTCTTCACGACTTTTTCGTGCAGAAGGTAGCCGAGAAAGTACCAAGTACCGAGGATGACTGTGAAAGGAAACGAAATATTGTGATGCAGATATCAGAGATGTGGGGTGCTTTCGTTGGAAGTCCCATTCACAGGCAAAGTTTGAAGTTCTTCTGGCTGGAGGAGTGCATCGAAGGCGGTATGCAGGACTATACATCCGGGAAGAGGACTGGCTGACGTTTGACAGAGAACTTGTTCTGCGCTGGAACTTACAAGAAGGTATTGGATGAAGTTGCGAAACCCGCTCTCGAGGGCGCTGAGATCAAGTTCGAAACCAAGGTCGACAGGATATCGTATCGAATGAATCCCGAGGACAAGGCCAAGGTCAGAATACAGAATGGTCAAACACTCGAGTTTGACGAGGTTGTTGTGACTGCACCTCTTGGATGGCTAAAACGAAACCTCGATGCATTCGAACCTGCGCTGCCTGCTCGACTGACCAAGGCAATTGGGGCTATCGGTTACGGATGTCTTGAGAAGGTCTATATCAACTTCCCTAAGGCCTTTTGGCTGGAAAAAGAAGGCGACAACCGAAAAGCAGAAGGATTCGTACAATGGCTGTCTCCAAATTACGTTCCTGATCTGAACCCAAAGAGATGGAATCAAGAGGTCGTGGAACTTGCAAGTCTCGGCCCGGAAGTGTCACATCCAACGCTTCTGTTCTACACCTATGGCGAGCAATCGCAGTACATTACTGGGGAACTATCCAAGATGTCGGATCCTAAGAAGAAGGACGAATTCCTTCTCAACTTCTTCAAACCATATTACTCACTAATGCCACACTACTCAGAGAGCGATCCCGACTGCAAACCTTCTGGGTTCATGGCCACAGACTGGCTTCACGATGAGCTCTCTGGGTTTGGAAGCTACAGCAACTTCCAAGTTGGTTTAGAAGAAGGCGATACAGATATCCGGACGATGCGGGAGGGTCTACCGGACTATGGATTGTGGCTGGCAGGCGAACATACGGCGCCGTTTGTCGGTCTAGGTACGGCAACCGGGGCATACTGGAGCGGTGAGGCGGTTGGGAAGCGTATAGCGGAGGCTTATGGGCGGGCCAAGTAAGAGATAGATATACGGATAGACGCAGGAGCATTACTCGGTTAGAAGCATGTTATCTTTCACCTTAGTCAAGGTTAATGGCATGCCAGCCATCGATTACCACGGTCGCGTGATAGTTTGTCGACAGGTATTGTCTCAGGTTATCTGAAAGAGATCGACGATGCAATTGTTCGGAGTCATTCATGCTTTGACTCACAGGGTCAAAGGAGAAAATATAGAGTCACTGAGGAACGCAAAAGAGTTAATACGGCTATGTACTGTAGTATCAATGACGCAACTAGCACATGGTCGTGCAGTCTGATGGTGTTGCCAGAGCTGAGTTAACCAGAGGTATCGATTGAGTTGAGCAGCTTCCCCGGGTAGTCTACAGAAGCTCAGGGGGGCACGACTCGTATCACCCACTAGAAATACAACTTCCAGGTCAACTGACGCGCTCAGAGACTCAGATGTTTCCGTCCGCCGCTCGAAACTATCCTTGAAACCAACATACTAGAGTCACGAGCCTTACGCTCCTAGTGACTCTAGCGCCTGGGGTGCGATAACAAGGGTCCAACGGGGACACTTTCCAGGCGCTCTAAGCCTATAACTTACCTGAATTCGGCATTAATCGCCCCCCACTTGCCCGCGCGTTGCCGCCTCAGCCATCATCCATGCCCCATGCCGTGCTCTGTGACTCTGTGACGCTGCCTGTGACGGTGACCCGACTCTTTGGGAAGGATGCCTCGAACATCCATTTCGCCAACTTAACTTGGCAATCTTTTTTCTTTCATACAAAACAACCTTAACCTTGACTGACGCCTTACGCCTGCGCATTCATTCACACATCGACCTCAACTTTAAAACGTCTTTCCTCATTGACCAACTTCAACTTCCCCCACGTCTTAGCTCATGTCCTTCTGTTTCTTCTAAACATGCCCTTCGGCCCCGCAGTTGGCCGGGGTTCTCAAGCTACCACCGATAGACAGACGCAGACGCGGACCTCTGCCTAGACAACGACGACACTTATCGACGACTCGTATATTAATCGACGGTTCTTTTACACCTTTTGCCCTTATCATACCCTTTGTCGGGTTGCGCGGGCAGTCATCGCCACCCCCGTAATTCGATTCGATCGCTCCCGACGACGACATCATGGCGACCCTCTTTCAGTCCTTCCGGAGCTCCTCCATGCCCAAGAGGCTGCTTCGATATGCCTTGTCCCGACTAGATCTCCTCGACACCGAGGCTCTCGAGATGGACAACCTGGATTTGGCCATAGGGAGGAACACCGTATTCGAGTTTCGTGATGTCGGGATAAAACTGAAGGTAGGTTCCGATAGCAATGTATCGTAAGCTCGGGAGACCATGATGGCTGATGGCTTATCGTAGAAACTCAACAAGCTGCTCCAGCTCCCCGATACCTTCAGGTTGAAAAAGGCCAAAGTGTTATTATTACGGGTCACAATACCTATAGACTTCTATACAAGTCCTATAATAGTCGAAGTCGACGGCGTCGATATCGCCTTACAAGTCATAGGCCCAGAGTCTAAGCCAGGTCATGCGTCAGGGACCAGAACACCGGAGGAAGGTGTCGCTGTACCGAATACCGTCGATCTCGCACAATCATTCCTCGAAACCCAACCACGATCAGAGCGTAGGAAACTTGAAAATGCGTTGGCAGCCGAAACCCAGGATCTAGGCGCATCAGTCTCTATGAGTGACGATGGAAGCGAGGACGACTTGGCATATGGGACGGGCCAAGCGCTCTCTCTACCAGCATTCTTGGCCGACTTTCTCCAGGGTATCGTTGATCGCATGCAGGTTAGGATAAAATCCGTCAACTTTCAACTCGACGTTGAGGTACCCGTTGAACCAAACTCTGCGACTACCGAGGTGGTATCATTCCAGGTTGCACTCGAGGGCGTCGAAGTCGAAGGCGTTACAACTCGGTCTTACGACGATTCTGGATCCCCAGCCATCGTACCAAAGGAGGGAAAGCGACATGTCTCTTTATCTAACGTAAGGGCGTATCTTATTTCCGAAGCAAACGTCTTCTCTGCTTTGGCGAAATCTCCTTCAATAGCATCACCATCTCTTGCTTCTTCCCCGGCAATGACACGAAATCCGCCATCACGCCAGGCAACTGAGCTCTCACTTGGAAGTCTTCATGATGAATCAGTGGCATCATCACAAGCGAGCATTCGATCTCACGAGCGAGGAGCTGCATCAACTCATAGTCTTCCCCAAGAGGACCCCATCATTTCTTCACAACATAGTATCGATCAACGACTTGCGAGTTCACGGCGCAGTCTTCAGCACGAGGACCCTCTAGCCAACTCACGACAAAGCCTCCCGGACGATTATTTCATGGACCAGGAGTCCCTGGAGCAGGGCGATCCTTTGGGCGATAGCGAAGATGCCCTTGGGATTCCGTACGAGTTTTCAGACCCTCAGGACGACGACGCAGAAGATAGCCCAGCAACCCCTCGGGCTTCGATGTACCACGACTTTCATAACGGAACTAACGACGAAACATTATTCCATTCGACCCTACTCCCTGGAGAACATGGTTCTCACTCTACCGCACTAGAAAACGAGCGAATGCTATGGGCAAGCGAAGAACGAGAGGCCCAATCAGCCCCCAATCTTGAAACTCCGACAACGCAAATCAACTTGGAAGCTTCTAGCTCAAGCATACCGAATGAGCAGCTTCGTCGGACCTCATCCGATGACAGTTTTGGAGCTGCATCGACTGAAGAGCTGGCACAGTCTCATATGTATACACATGAAGAGGCAGAGAGTATGTACATGAGTGCCTTCTCCCAAACTAACGCTCAATCCGCGGCCACATTATCACCGGTAGCTTCTCCTGAGAATGTTCCGTCGCCAAAGGTACAAGAAGAGCAAGTTACAGGAGTGGAACAGCCGATTGAGCCAGAAAGGCCAGAATCGCCAGGCCTGGACGCCAGTGTGCAAGAATTAGCCAAGTCTGAAATCACGCAGCCAGAGCCTCCAAGCACCGAGCCTCCAAGCGCAGAACTTCCGAGTACAGGACTCCCAAGCACAGAAGCACCAATCACCGAGGCTCCAGTTGCCGAAACTCCAAGCCCGGAAGTCCCCAGCCCTGTGAAGGAAGATTCCCCGCCCCCCACGAAGGAGTATCAAAGGCCAGAGGGCTTTATACCCGGTGCATGGGACGATGATTACGATGATCCCCCAGAAGAACAACCGGCATCAACTACCCTGAGACGCTCAATATATCGGAACTCCAATCTAGCTGATTCGGGAGATGCTTCTGATAGTGAATCTTCTGAGCCTGCTTTCTCCAGGGCATGTCTCACTGATATGGACCAAGAGAATCCAAGTGCAACTGGCAAACAGCAAGACGACGTTGCTACCCCAAAGGGTCCCACTCGCCTGGTCAAAGAGATTCTGAGTCTCAAGACCATATCGATATACATCCCCTCGCAACACAAGCATATACAAGTTCAAACCGCAGCGCCAGAGTCCGTTGCCCAGTTGTCGCAGTCTTTGGGCCAATCAGCCTACCCTCAAGCGCCAGGTGCCTTTTCTATGCATGGAGCCGCCCCTGCACAGCAGCAAAATAGTTCTCGAGGTGCTTCAAAAACAGACGACACTCTCGAAGTAGACCTATCTCCGATAAACCTTCGCTTCGATGCCTCACTAGGATTCTTACTCGCCATGGTTGTGGGAAAGCTACTCGATGCTGTCAAGAATCAAAAGCCATCGCCGGCAGAGAAGAACAAGCAGAACAAGCAGGAGACAGCTTCAAAGGAGGAGTCAGCCAACATCAAGGTAAATTTCGAAGAGATTAAGCTCGACTTCGTGAATCGTCTAGGCGGAATCTCAGATACTCCTGAACGATATATGGATCCTTCAGCATTCATCTTTGACCAAGAGGTTCTGCTCAATGCCACCTTGCAAAACTTAGCTATCTCTATCTCTCCGACAGAGGTTGCGGCGGCTCCGGTTACTAAGGGTAAGTTGACGATGCAGCCCGCTGTTCTGACCAAGATAGACTTGCAAAAGTTTCGATTTGGATATGCGAATGGGGATATTATCTCTTTCGACAGTGGCAAACCTATGAGCACATCTGTCAGGGATGTCTTTCTTTCTGATGGCTCCGACATTGGCATTAAGATTCTCCAATCAGGAGGCAATACCAGGACTGAGGTACAGACATTACCGCTCGTCTTCCAGCTTGATCTACGGCGACTCGATGAGACCTTCAGTTGGTTCGGTGGTCTAAGCAGCTTCCTTAATATGAGTGCCTCGATCGCCTCAAGTCCCGCTCCAACACCCAAACCGGCTGCTGTTGCGCAAAAGCCCAGAGGGGTACGATTCGATACACCAATCGACCCAGACGATAAATCCGCGGCCTCAGAGAACAAGATCAACGTGCGGATTGGAGGCTCATGGGTAGAGCTTATCGGAAAGGACTGTAGCATGGCCGTCGAAACAAGTGCCATCAAGCTTATAAGCCGGGACGAGGCCATTGGCATTGGATGCAGCATGATGCGAGTGTCTGGGCCGCATCTGAAGAACTCGACGGCCGAACCCCCTATTAACACAGAAGTCACTGGTGTTCGAGTGGAGTTCTTGACAACCCCCAAAGACGCAGATCTTGAGAAGCTTCTGGAGCTCATCATGCCCTCGAAACATCAGTTTGACGGAGAGAACGACGAGATCATGGTTGACACACTGCTACGCCAGCGAAGAAAGGGTTCAGTTCTGAGGCTTAACGTTGATGCGGTCAACGTCCGTGTGCAAAACATGTCACAGCTTTCTGTTTTACCGAATCTTGGTGAAGAGGTTGCAAAGCTTTCCACAGTTGCCAAGTACCTACCGGAAGATGATCGCCCTGGTTTGTTGACGTTGGGTAAAATCGGCAAGGTTGCTTTGAGCTTGGACTTTGGTGGCAAGTTAGGCCATCTACTTACGGATATACAAAACCTCCACGTCGGTCAGATCACGATGCCCTCACTTGTTGCCATAGCTCTCTACGATATCTCGGTGCGCAGGAATAAGTCGGAAGAACTGGTTAGCACATCACCATTTGGCGCCAAGGATATTTCACTCCGTAGTCCGGTCCTCATGGCACGGATGATTGGTGATGAGATCGAGCCAGTTGTCAAACTGAAGATGCAGGATCTATGTATCGAATACCGCGTACCTACCATCATGGATCTCCTCGAGCTTGGGGAAGATGCGACTCCACAGGATTTTGAAGCCAGCCTTGCTGCCTCAGTCGCAAATCTGGGCGACCAAGCACACCATGCCTTGACTGGTTCTCCTGGTTCTCCCAGCGAGAAAGCCAAGAGTGGTAAGCCTATGACTCTGGATATCGGGTTTCGCGACTGCCTCTTAGGACTCAACCCTCTGGGTCAGCCCTCGAAGATGGTCATTGTTCTCACGGACGCCCATCTTGTCGCTCTGCTGCCCCAGGATGTCGAGACCAACGCTGTCTTTACCATTAACAAGTCATCCATTCTACTTGTCAACGATGTTGCTGAAGTTGCTATGAACGAACCGCCCGCTACGCAACGACCTAGAGCGTCATCTTCTACATCTCGCCAAGTAGCGGACATGTGTGCAAGAGGGTATGTTGATATCTGCTACATCTCGTCCGCCAAGGTCACCATCGATGTTAAAGAACTCGACGATGGAGAAAAGCAGCTCAATGTCGAGCTCAAAGACGACCTCCTGGTCTTGGAAACATGCGCGGATTCAACCCAAACTCTTATTGCACTGGCCAACGCTTTGAAGCCTCCAACTCCACCAAGCAAGGAGAACAAGTATTTGACGGATGTGGTTCCCATGCAGGATTTGCTTGCTTCGATTTCTGCCGAGGCTTTCGGCAGGCCCGGGGGGGAATACGACTTTGACCAAGACTTTGCTGGTGCACAAGAGATGGCTGGCAGTGGTTCGGAGGCAGGCTATAACACGGATAGCCCATTGCAGGTTCAGTCGCAGTACTACGATGAACCTGTCGCGGAAGAACTCTTTGATGCCACAAGTAGCTCCATAATCTCTCATGGATCGCATCGTTCTGGTGGCCCTCAGATGCAAGATACCAATGAGGGTGTACTATTAACAGGTTTCGGACCAGTAAGCCAACAAAGCGTTGATTCTGACGATCTTGTCATCCATGACGATTACTATGGCCAGAGCGCCTCAAAAGACAGCAAAGCCAGGGTTTGGAACTCGAAGAAGAACAGCTACGATCAAGCACCAAGTGATCTGGTCAAGCGTAGCACTCTAAAGGTCAAGGTGCGAGATGTGCACGTCATTTGGAACCTTTTCGATGGTTATGACTGGGTTCACACCAGAGATGTCATAACAAAGGCAGTTCAGGATGTTGAAGCCAAGGCGTACGAACGTCAAGCACGGGCGGGCCAAGTCCATGTCTACGAAGAGGAGCTTGAAGATGAAGAGGCCATCGGCGATTTCCTCTTCAACTCGATTTACATCGGTATTCCAGCCAACCGCGATCCTCAAGAGCTGTCTCGCGCCATCAACGAGGGGTTCAATGACAACGCAACGGAAACCGAATCTGTTGCTACCACGGCCTTCACTGCAGCGACAAACAGAACGGCACGCTCTCGACCCCGATCAAAGCGACTCAAGCTCAAGCGCAGCAAGCACCACAAGATCACATTCGAGTTACAAGGCGTCGATGCGGATCTCTTCGTTTTCCCGCCCAATTCAGGCGAAACGCTCAACAGCATCGACGTTCGCATCAAAAACCTTGATATCTTCGACCATGTTCCGACCTCAACGTGGAAAAAGTTTGCGACGTACGACCAAGACATGGGCGAGCGAGAGATGGGCACAAGCATGGTTCACCTTGAAATGCTGAATGTCAAACCACAACCATCACTCGAGGCGTCTGAGATCGTCCTGCGGGCAACAATTTTACCCCTGAGACTTCACGTTGACCAGGATGCTCTCGACTTTATTACACGATTCTTCGAATTCAAGGATGACCAAGTCCCGGTTCACACGTCCAAGAGCGATGTGCCGTTCCTTCAAAGGGCTGAAGTTAATAACATAGCGGTCAAGCTTGATTTCAAACCGAAGCGTGTCGACTATGCTGGACTTCGGTCTGGACATACCACCGAGTTCATGAACTTCATCGTCCTCGATGAGGCGAGAATGGTTCTTCGCCATGTGATCATCTATGGTATCTCTGGGTTTGAAAAGCTTGGCAAGACCCTCAACGATATTTGGATGCCTGATGTGAAGGCAAATCAACTTCCCGGTATCCTAGCAGGTCTTGCACCTGTAAGGTCACTCGTTAATGTCGGCAGTGGCTTCAAGGATCTTGTCGAGGTGCCTATTCGTGAGTACAAGAAAGACGGCCGTGTCATTCGCAGCATATCAAAGGGTGCCACAGCTTTTGCTCGTACTACAGGTACTGAGCTAGTTAAGCTGGGTGCCAAACTTGCTGTCGGTACGCAGTACGCACTGCAGGGTGCGGAAGGCATGCTATCCGACCCTCAACAAGTGTACGAAGGATGGGATGAGGACGACATAGACCCCGAGGAGCAGAGACAAATCTCCCTCTACGCAGATCAACCTACAGGCGTGATCTCGGGTATCAGAGGTGGATACCGATCTCTCGCTAGAGATGTGAATCTCGTCCGTGATGCTATCATTGCTGTTCCTGGAGAGGTAATGGAGAGCTCTTCGGCTTCTGGGGCCGCGAAGGCTGTTCTGAAACGCGCCCCAACCATCATCTTCCGACCAGCTGTTGGTGTTACACGAGCGATCGGTCAAACACTGATGGGCGCGACCAACTCGATCGATCCAAACAATAGACGCCGGATTGAGGAGGTAAGTCGATCCTATAATATTTGATGAATTCTGCTAACAACTTCTTAGAAATACAAACGGTACTGAACTTCTACATAGTTTAGTCAAAGACCTAATGGGTGACATGATCAACGGCATTTCATGGCGTATTGATGTTAAGACTCAGCCGCTTTGGAGCATCATCGGTGTTTCTGGACTCCCGTCTTCGCTTTATCTTTATGTCAATTCTTTCATAATGAATCATTTAGCACTGCCCAGAATAGGGGCATAGTTTATTGTTTGAGGTAGAATCATGATTTTCTATCTCACCTATGATAGACTCGTAAAAACGGAACATGCATGCAGAATGCACAATATAGACCTTGGAGAGGCACACATGCGTTGGATAACTTTCTTGCCGGGCTTGGAGTGGGATATTCTTTTGGTGTTCTTGTGTTAGATGCTGGGATTTGGGCTACATGGTGGTCGTTTTCTTTTTAATATAGATACCTGTCACAGAATGGAAGACCTTTTGCGCAAGTTGACTCTATACATGCTCTAATTTAGTGATATCTACTGTTCGATTGCTCGGACTAGCCTCCCATATTCGTGTCTATTCGCCAGAATCATCCTTAGAAGCCATCATCAGGAACACCCTTCTCCCTCTCCGACTCTTTTCTTGCGCTGTTCACGTCAACCCACCACTTGTGACTCTCATCCTTACCCGTCCACTTGCCCTTGTCGTTAATCTCATCCCAAGGCTTAGGGCTCAGAATATAGTGGATGTTTTTGACGCTCTCGTCTCTCCAAATAGCATCGTGCACACCCTCCCATCGCATTGTCTTGAGCGCATTGTAAATGTATGGTAATGGTACCCAGCGCTCGCGATATAGGTCTGAGAGAAGCGATTGATCCGCAAAGTCCATGTTAACTGCGTCGGCCTCCATATGCGCGACGATCTGCGCATATAGCCCTTGAGAAGGGTTGACGACTTGGAGACCGCCATTCATGAAACCCAATGGTCCCACCGATGGATCCGCAGATTCAGTTTGCGCGATATCCGGGTTTGAGTGCTGTGAAGTGAATGCACAGTTCTCGCGAACCCAGTCTTTGGGATAGTGAGGTTTCTTGAGGGGGTTGCAGACACAGGCATGACCTGCTGCAAAGACACGCTTACTGACAGTCTTATCACCCGTCTCGGCAATCGAAGGAGAGTCCAGCTCAAGGTCCATAAGCTCGTCCATATTGCGCAAAACGAGCATATCCGAGTCAAGTTGGACCACTCTTTCGTATTCGGTCAGAGAGAATGGAGTGAGTTTGCTCCAGCAGTCGTAAAAGCGTGGGTCATTTGAGTAGTCCTTGCCTTTGGTCGGGAGCAAGTAGGGGATATGCTGAGTTGGGATACCGCGAGCTTTCAAGGCGGCATGGCCCTCAGGAGGGAAAGAATCTGTGTAAAGAGCAATAAGAGGGTACTTAGACTTCGCGGTGCGAAGTGAGTAGTCGAGTGTGAGAAGGCCAGGCAAATAGCTCAGATTGGTAATCAAAGTCGTCCAGACTAGAGTTGCTTGTTAGAGATGCAGCGAAATCGAGATGATAGGTATTCTACCTTTGGGCGATTCAACGGCTCGTTTTCTAGGTTCAGAAGCTGCCATTTTTGTGAATTGATAGACTCGCAATGATGTAGTTGAGGTGATATCGTGAGATGAGTTTTGGTGGAGAGGGGTAATAAATCGAAAGTTGAAAAGCAAGGGCCAATTGTCAAGTCACACAACAACATACACGTGAGATATTGATAATATGATAGTAAGCGATATATCTATGGCTTTTGCTACTGCTTAGAAGATATATTTGCAGCACTCATGGCTATAAAAGCTCACATCATGAGTCTTCGATATCCAAAATAGGATGTGGTTCCTGAAGATTGCGGGGCATTTTCAGGGTCTTAAATGACGCTATCGACGATCTTGCCTGTAGTCTCGATTGGAGAAGAATATGTATACTCACAGATCCTGCAGGTATTGTTCAAGAAGTGGAATTCCCCGTATACACGTAGAGAGGTGAAGGAGGTGAAGAAATGCCCTTCATGTTTCGATTGGAGCAACTGAACATCGGAGCAGGAGTTGTTTCTTTAGCATGGCAGCACTCGCATATGCAAGTTCAACTGCCATATGCAGGCCAAGCAAAGCCAGGAATTTGGATAGCCAATGCGCGCCACCAGATCTTGACGGAGCCCTCGGTTTCATCTCCATCATCATAGGTACTATGTCACATGGGCTTCAAAGATGACTCTTCTGCCATCTATCATCCGATTCGGACAATTCGCCCGTCAGGTTATCGGTCTGGAGTTCAATTACCATGGCCTTCGGTGGGAAGCCGAGGCTTTGGCTCCAGTATTTGTATGCCGAGAACAGGAATTGCCATATGACCGGCAAGTCATAGATGCGGCCCAAACAGAAACCTGCCAGCAGTCGAAATTGCAGGCTGTCATGATCATGGCTAATGCAGCTGTGAATGAAGCCGTGGTGAACAGGGCAAGCCACCATGACGGAGTAATAGCACTGTGCTTGATACGGTTCGCCCACAATCACGGTGTACATGGGACTATTTCGGTGAGACTGTATGACTTGAGATGTACAGATATCGTATCGCTGCGGCCTCCAGCAACCGCTGTATCATTCAATCTCTGGATTTCAGTTTCAAGATAAAGCATGTGTATCAGGATCAACATTCTGATGCAGATTGATTGGCGGTGCATATCAAAGACATCGTCATATCTATTTATGTTGAGCGTCATACTCCTGCGTATCAACTATAGGATGAATTCGTAATCGTGTATGTTGGAACGGGAGGATATCCGATGGCCTCTGGTTTCGGTCAAGCTCATGGCGGTGTCGCCCATGTTGAACTAAAGATCCTAGCTCTTACGGTGAGGCCAAGGTGAAGGAGCCACTGAAGGAGCTTCCAAGGCAGGCCCCGTTCAACAGTTTTTGTTGACCGGCACCGCCGTGATTCCAACAATAGCAATCGCCTCTTCTAAAGTTAGGCCAGAGTTAATTTTGTCTTGCCTCTCTTGAACTTTGGCTGGCCTAAGAGAGTAGGAAAGCTTGAATCTTAAGCTTAGAGCGAAGAAATAAAGTAGCCCAAGAGAGGGCCTAGAATCGCATAAAGTGGCTGAGTTATTTCGTCCCTTGAATTCAACTGGTAGAAACAAAGTTCTATGAATGTGACTGGCCAGGGGGGATAAAACATCAAGCTCGAGATCTGTAATGTCAGTGTACTCTGCCATTAGCGAGTTCGCTACGGATACAGACACATGTTTCCCCCTGAAGCTCGCTTGAACTTGATTCAATGTTCCTTCTGGAATCTGGACTGTTAGCCCTGAAAGTTGGGTGCAAGGGCAGCTCAACAATTTTTACATACGCGCGAATCTTAATTCGCACAGCCTAGGATATGCACAGGTCAGCCCAGGACCCGCGACCCAGATTGCGTTTGTTCTTGTTTTCCAAGTCTCGATTCAATCTGGCAATCTGGTGACTTCCAGATCTTTCATCTTTTGTGACCCTTGAACATCGCACCTCTGACGTCGGACGTTTTCCGTCTCTCGCTCCTGTGCCGAGGCATTCTGGAGGCAACATCCGCGAGAAAGGAATCGAGCAGTTGCCGGCACAAAGTCCAATCACGATGTAAACCCCCATAGACAATGCGAGCATACGGAGTCTGCGTCAACTCCCCGGCCTAAAGGGGACCCCCAAACAACCGAGTTGGCGGGTTTCTAGAAGTGGACCGGGAGACGTTCGATTCCCTGGTCGTTGCCAGCCCTGCTAACTGGAGTGTCAAGGGCCCCTCCCGTCTTCGGGGCTTGCTCACTGCCGTGGCTGTCATGCCGCTTTAAAGCTACAAGATCGACATGAACTTTCGCTAGAGAAAACGCCAATTTGAACGAGGACATTGACTAATCTTGCTGAATGCTGGTGGTAAGGTACTGGTCGCAGAATTGGCGAAATCAGTCCCCGGACTATGTGGCATAATGACTGACGCGTAAGGGCGGTAACAAAAGTGATCTGGATCTGGATCTGTGTATCCAGTACGGAGTACAGCTGGTCTCTGACCGCCCTGTGAATACTGAGTCAACAATTGGACAAGACTGGCGATCTTCGAGTGAACGACAGGCACGCTCCACGTGTGCCAGATCAGTAAAGTCCCCTGCCGAGACTCGTCAGCAGCAAGCTGTCTGCCATTTCCGCTGGCGCCTTGGTGGCAAGCCTGTGTAAGACATGGATGTAGAGGGTGGTAAAGCAGCACTGTATTGAGAAGCCAACCCCCTGTCTCATCCAAGCTGCATAGCTGCAGTAGCTTTGAGCTCAACGAGTTCCACTCCCAGATGTGGTATCTGAACGTGATGGAAATCTGGAAGATGGTACCATATCAATTCACCCGGCCAAATGATGCATCATTCTTGACGCCACTATTTTTCTGATATGATACTGTTATCTGTGAGGTTGTGTGAAACAACCTGAGCAAGTCAAGCACATAGTTGTTTCGGCATTGGCACTTCCCATCTCCTCATCGTCCACTCTAGTCTGATGTTATCTTTCGGACATTGACGGCTCAAGCAAGCAGTCTCTGGTTCGAGATCAATAGTTAGAAGAGCGAACTCGAACAACGAGTTTAGTGACTTGGAGAAGCCCCATAATTGTCTCCTTTTCCAGTTCGGGGGTGGATCCGACTTCTCAGCAAGAAGAAAGCTGGAGAAGCGAGCGAGAAGAGGAATTTGGTGAGTGAGAAGGTGTCAGAGCAACAGCGTGAGAGCTGTACGACACTGTAAAGTACAGTACGGGGCTTCTGACAGGGCTGTTGATTGGTTCTCAACATACCGACTCTGTTCCATGGGTGTTTAATGGTGTTGCTTTTGCATTAAAGTAGCTTGACGAGGTACCTTGTATACGTCGGACGGCATTCGGTATCTCGTCGCCGAGTCGGGAACTGTCATGCTCTGTGTTTCTTGCCCTTGCTGAAAGAGCTACCGTTGTTTGTTTGATCATTTGTAACAGAGAGCAATAGAAACACTATAATATGGCATGATGAGGTTTCGTGTTGGAGTGAATGTTTCGATGATTAGATAATCGGATTGCGGAAGTCTGTTGACTGACACCGCCCTTCTGTTTCTTGTTGCTCAATTGGAAACAACTGGAGGCAGCTTCCTTGAGAGGGTGTAGGGAGTGTAGGTATTCGTACCTGTACCTGTACCTCTCCACACCAACGAGATCAACGATGCTGTAGCTAAATTAAGGTGAGCTAACAGGCCCAGGGCGGGAAGCTCTAAGCTGTGCCTGTACTGTACCTTGGTGGAGGTGGAGGCTGTGGGTGACTCTTTCCTCAACCCCCTCTGTCCCCCAAGGTAGCCGTAGCGGTAGCTCATTCCAATCTCATCCCCATCCCCCCAGACAGATCACACGGGCTCCCGGACGACTATCCGTACTTGCCTCACCTCATCGAGAAGTAGGTACCCCCCAGAACAGCTGTCGAAGCTTGCGCCTTCCCCTCCTCTAGCTTATCTGTCTGACCCTGGGTCTCACCTACTGTACAATACAATACATAAACCCTCCTTCCCTCCCTCATTGACCTTGCATTTCCATTTCCACTTACACTTACACCTGCATCGTACTGTCTGTAGCGTCCTATCGGACCCTCTCACCTACATCGCCTGATACTTGTAAACTCGTCACCGCTACACTCCAAACGACTACACAAAGTGTATAAGTAGCCAGACACCGCCAACTTACTTCCACCACATCGAACTTCATCAATCATCACACCCAATCTCTATCAAAATGCCCAGAATCACCGCTTCCGTTTCCAAGGTCACTCGCACTCTTACTGAGTCGCATCGCCATGCCGGTATCGCTCTCATGCCCAAGTATGCTGAGCTCCTTGGATCTTCTTCAGAACAGTCTCAGCACTCTGAGGTTAGTTTCTCATGCTTTTCCATGTCAATTCGACTCGTATACTAACAATTGATCCAGGCTCGTGGTCTTAAGACTACCCACCGTCCTACTCCTCAGCCATCTCTCTCTGGTCGCACACGACCTCTGATGCAGTCCTTCAGCTCCTCGGCAGCTTCTCGTGCTCCCGTCAACCATGTCGACACCACAGTGTTGCCCAAGATCCACGCTACTCCCAACTACAACGAGCCTCTTCCTCGTATGCCTCTTCTTCCCGACAACTACGGCCGCTACCACAGCTCTATGTCCGATGCCACCGACTTGTCCAGTGGTAACCGACCTGTCATCTTCGCTATCAACCCTGATATCGTCGTTCCCGGTGCTCCCATGGCCAACATGGATTCCACCAACATGGATAGCATAGATGTGAAGTTTGTTCACAACCAGCCATCTATCTCCACTGAGGCTGCCGCCGAAGAGAGAGACCCTGAGCGAAGCACATTCTTCAGCGACATCTTCCGCAGTATGAAGGACGATGTCTTTAGCGCTGCCCCCCAATTCAAAAGAAACTAAAGGGGTTTAAGATAAAATGGGGAGAAAGAGTCTTGGAGATCTATTAAGCGTTGTAATCTGTTTTCGCGGAACAAGGTGCGATCGCATCAACTAATAGCCATATTAGAAGTGGCTGCGCGTGGCTAGAAGCCGTTCATTTGTTTTATTTACTACGATACACCACGATCATATGAAGCCCAAAGTGGCAGACTGGAATCAATACGAATCTTTATTGACATTCAAATATGTCTTGTGAATTACCTTCGAACTGTCTGTTTCCAAATATGTCAAATCAGCAAGAGCATACCAACTCTGGCGTGAGGTAGAATTACAACCTTGCACAAGTTTTGATCAGTCTACTCGGCTTTGACAAGAGCATATTGCACAGGTCGTTGATGTCTTGAACTACATTTTGCTATATACTCCACATGTCCGAACTTAAACTTCCATTTCGCTATTTGTAAATAAACTACCTAGAGATGAGCCAAGAACGTGAACTACAAGATGGAATGACGTGCCGGGGTTGTGTAGATGTTTTGTTGTATCTATGGTATCATCTCTCGTAAAACACCACTACCTGCATTTGCTCCTTGGTAGACTCGTCTTCCATTCTTTTGACCTCCCCCTACACATTTCCCGAGCCTTTATCAATTGCCACAAGTACAGAGTCGCAGAAAACACAGCCAAATATTAATCACCAACCAAATCCTTTCCTAGCTTGAAGCTGCCCACTGTTAAGACCATCAATTGCTCTATCGCTTCTTCATGGATGGTCTGGGCTTGCATTCGTCGTTGTTGACAGGGTGGAGCATAACCTTGATAGGATAGCTTTGAGTGTTGTGCTGGTAGCCCTTGGCCCAATCGTAACCGACAGCATAAGCGAAGATGGAACCGTTCTTGTTAAAGGTAGTGGCGGTGATGCTGCCGCCGACGTTGGGGTAGCCCTTAAGACGGTGCTTGGCGTCCTTGTCCCAGAAGTGGAATGTTCCATCGGAACCGGCTGTGCTAAATGTGCCGTGAACGGGGTGGAATGAGATATCGTTGACGGCGTAGACGTTGGTAACGCTGTTGGCAGGAGGGTCTCGGTGGCACTTGAAGGAGAAGTTGGAGCTGCGAACTGTTAGCTTGATCCTTTGTAGCATGGTTTTTGAAGTTTGCTTACTTTGAATCTTTGTCCTCGACATACTGAATGGCACAGCGTCCCTCGATACTACCGATGGCGAATCCGGCAGAGTCGGTAAAGCAACTAACAACTCGAGTCTGCCATTTGAGAGGGCTCTGTAGAGTCTTGTAGAATTTGGTAGGGTTCTTGAGGTCGATGACGTTGATGTAACGATCAGCTGTACCGACAACACACAAGTTGTCGCGAACATCCATCGTATAGACTCGTTCTTGGCATGTCACTGTGGCCGCCGGTCCTTGCTGTCGAAGATCCCAGTATTTCACCGTCTTGTCCCATGATCCCGAGACGACCATGGGGCCGTTGCCGCTGTCGAAGAATCGCGCTGTTCGCACGGGCTGGTCGTGTGTGCCTACAACAATGTCCTGCTGGGAGGCAAGATCGCAGACCTTGATGTTCTTGTCGGCGCCTGCAGAAACAATCTTGGTTCCATCCTAGAGCTTGGGTTAGCCGCTACCCCCTTGTCGCATCTTCCTTGCTTCCATACCTTGGAAAAGTCACAGTTCAACACAGGCTGGCTGTGCTCGTAGACGTGTCGGCCCTGGCTCTGGCCGTTGGCAGCGATTTCGTAGATGCGGACCTTGTTATCCCAACTAGCGATGGCAAGAAAGTCGGGACCGTTAGGCGCAGGAGAGAAAGAGAGATCGGAGATGGTGTCGGTGGGAGGATCGGAAAGCGCAACATCATTCTTGAGATCGCCGACAGTGTTGCTCGTCGCCGCCGCTGAGCTTGACGCGCCGCCAAAGAGTCCCGACATGATTATAGATGTGAGTGAAAGAAAGATGGAAAGGTCGAAAATTAGTCGGTGGCTCTTTTTTCGTGTTTTCGTTGTCGAGCGACAATGAGAGACTCAGAAACAGAGATTTGTTGAGAGCTATCAATGGCTCGAATTGATTGAATAGAAGCGAACAAAACGTAAATTAGATGGACCGTCGTCTGCACCGTTAAAGTTGGTTGCGCCGCGAGCTTTGTACTGAAGACGAATAAACAGGCACGAAGGCAGCAACCCAGCCTTCTCAACGCGAGGTTCGTATTGGTTGAACCGCGCCTGAGAAAAAAAGGCAGCTACAGCCACACCTTGAAGCTTTGATCACTAGCGCCACACCTGAGCCCCATCCCGTACATAAAAATTCAAACCGAGCTCATTTTTATTTTTCTTTTCTCTTTCTTTCCTCATCCGCGCCCCTCGCTCAATAAATCGCTATTCGAAGCTTACAAACAGAGACACCGCGATTTATCGCAGCGTCTCGATTACTTTCTGGCTTTGGGGAAAGTCCCCGGACGTCTTCGTTTCGACGGAGCTTGCGGAAACGCGCCGCCATAGAAGCACAGCGGCTGACCTCGTCGCCCAGGCCCTCGCCCTGCGCCGGCCCTACCTTCCGCTACATCTTCTTGTTCAACGGCTTTGTCTCCCGGTCTTTGCTGCCCTCGGTCCTTTTGGATGAAGATATGAGTCCGCTGTCGAGGTGTGGTGAGTTCCAGACGGACGGGTTGTCTGGCAGGTGGATGGTGGGTAGACGCTTGGTGTTCGTGTGTGTGGCATCGGGTCGCTGAGGATTTTTTGTCGAGATTGATAGGCATGCGATTGCCCAGCGAAAGCTGGATTTACTCAATGGGGCTCATTCTTGATGCGAGGGGCCGGTATCCCGTTGACCTTTGGGTGACGGTCTTTCCCTTTTTTTACACTCTAAACTTCGCTGGAAGTTCTCTTGGGACAAGACCTGAACCCAGGACGAGATGGGTTGGAGTTTTTATGATGATGACCAATATTAGAGTCAAGCACTGAGTCAGGAAAACCTGGCATTGTGGACCACCAAACTATGTCAACTGAAAAACTTCAACCTTCTTGTTTTTGGTATAGATAGCTAGTCAGACTGCTTATGATTTATGCTTGTGATGTCGATGACCGTATCAAGGAGCTGCCAGTAGCAATGGAAACAACTGGCGTAAATCCTGGCCTACTTGCTTCGTGCCTGGTGTTTTGGCAGCGAGTTCCATGTTCTTGGACATGCTTTTCGTATCCTTGGCGGCTACATCTCTGGGCATTATGAGGCTGAAGAGATGGTCCGAGCTCATACCATAAGATCTCTCTTGTTCCATCTGGCCATTTGAAACCACAGCAAGAAAGAACCTGAAAGGCGATCTCTGCTCAATGAGCATCGTAATGCGCTATCGACATTGTATTGCAAGTCATGTTCACGTTTATTGTTACAGCAATGTTCGCGATCTCACAACCCAAGGCACCTAAAATGCGAGGTATGGTCTAAGCTTTAGGGTAAGAAATTTATAGTATCCTAACTTTAGTCTAAACTGGCATAAGGTGATCAATCTATCTTATCTCTAATTATGCTCTTTCCTTGACGATAACTATTTCTATGATCATCAACCTCATTTATTGCGAGACATGGAGCCTCTAGTAGAAGACAGAACCTGGTTGATGAAGGGTAGATGTCTTAGTAAAAAGGAACAGGGGCCTTAGTAGCAGAAAACAGAGCCCGGACGGGCGAGAGAAACCTTGTCTTGACGCCGGGTTGCTCGAGTTGGTGTTGGCAGGTCATCAGAAAGGTCAGAGTCATATATAAACTCGTCAGACAGCGGGAATCGGTCACCAGCGCTGCTGTTGCGCTGAGAGCGGTTCGCTGGAGTTGGCGTTGGCTGAAAGAATTAATTTCAAATTGGTATAGAATACAATTGGGAACTCATACCTCTGATGCCTCCTCATCCGGGATGGCATTCTGCCCTAGACCGTCGGTGGGCTGGAGCAGGTGGCGTCTGCGTCGCTTGAAGCTGTCAGTAACTACGTACCAACCACTCAGGAATTATTTCTTACTTGGGCTGCAGACAAACGACGACGAGGTCGTTGGGTCAGTCGACGGCGAGGTCGACCGCCCCTACCCCGAGGGGCACCGCTGGGTCCTCCACCATTCTAGATAAAATCATCAGTATACCTTACCGAACCAAACGAGAATCAATTCATACCTCAGGAGGCACGGCCTGCGGCCCGAAGATGGGCGCTGGTTCCTGCGTGCTCTGCAGCGACAGGAGACTTGGCGAAGGTTGGGCTTCTGGTGTGAAGCCCCGAACCTTGGCCTTTCGGGGGGTCCAACTGTGTTGGAGGTTTGCCCCCAGCGCGGAATACCACCCTGCACCAGTTAGGAATGATGTTGTATTGAGATTGCAAACATTTCTTACGAATCATGTCATTCTCGACTGAGCGCTTGAGACGCCCTGAGCGTCGTTCTTCCGGAGTGATCTCGTGTACTCGTACGTAGTGGTTTCGGAGCGCTGATTCTGACGAGAACTGGTGTGACTAGATTGAAATATTAGAAAATGGTTATCAAACAATTCCCAGTCCATTTATCATACTTCACTGCAGATCTCGTCTTCGCTATATCGAAACCGGCAATACAGTTCGCCAGAGTACAACTGGCGATGTCAATTTGAGATTACAGACAATACCAAAGCCATGCGTTGAATTTGCAAACGAAGACGAGCTAGGGGTTCATTATATATACATCATTATATATATATGTGTGTGTGTGTGTGTTTATCTTTTTCATTTTCCTCATTTCCCGAAGGTATTTCTTGTACTCCATGCTTGAGGGTACGCCGGAAGCAAGCATAAGACATAGGATAACCTTATGCCAGCTTAGACTAGCACTTAGGCTACTTTATTTTGGTAACCTAAGACTTAGAGTATAACTGGACCGCCAGTCAGAGGATTGTTGACGTAAATCAAGGTGCGCTTCCCCGCAAGGTGCAACTCAATGCACTTGGCAACAATACTTTGGGGAATCAAAGCAAAGCCATCTGACCCGGCCGATGGCTGATTCAGGGAAAGTTTCTTTCATAGAGTCCCGGGTAAGGAAGAAAGCCCACTGAAGGTCCTTGATTGGGGCTTCTACAGCGACCCTGTTCATCTCCACAGTACCTGCAGCTCCCTCAGGTCGTTGGTGATGCCGCAAAGCCTCACGTCGCTTTTCTTTCTGGGAGTCAGTGACTCACTCTGATCGTTCACGCTTGGAAGAAGCAAGGGTTTCTTCTTCTTGTTGTGAACTTGTTGAGTCGACTCCTTGATGGCGTGACTCATGATCTTGCGGAGAGTCACATCCTTCAGGGGCTTTGTCGTGCGGACGATAGGTGATGTCATCTTCAAGTTGTGGACGTTCGTGGACGCCAGACACATTCGTCGCAAGGCGTTTCCGTTCAGCTGAACCTTGGGCTTGTTGATTTTGGCACCGTGTGAAGACTTGAACGTCTCTGTTCTTGGCCCCATTATCGTCAGATTCGAATGCAGGCGACGGATAGCTCGATGCAACGTGTTTCGTGGGATGGCTGGCAAGTCGAATTCCACCTCGTTGCAGTGTAAGGGTGGGATGCCCTTACCAGACCAGCTTGTCGTACCATCAGGAAGTGTCATGACGCTCAACACTGAGCGCCGAACACAGAGAATACGGGGGATTGTCCTGATCGCAGTTTGTGCGAATGCTGGGGAATGTTGGGAGGCGCTGGAAAAGCTGAAGAACAGCTTTGGGTTCATCAAAAACAAGGGCTCATGGGTCTTCTTGATATGGTCACTGTACTCTCGCCAACGCTTGATCTGGCGGATGGTCTTAAGTGGCGCGTCCGTGCTTTCATCCTCGGTGTCGTGGTAAATTCGACCAGACTCGATCTCTTCGGTGTCCTTCCCCTGGGTAAGCCTCTTCCAAGTGCCCATGTCGTACCAAGTGTCAGCCTTCTCTGAAGTGGATGAGTCCCAGTCAAAGGGCAAGTCCTTGTCCCAGATCAGCTCGATGTAACCATATAAGTCCCGCACATGGTTGGACAGGATGGTCGCTGACGCTAACATGATAGCATCATAGTCGAGCTGCTGGAGGAGCCTGTTCATGGTAGATTGAACGTTCTCCACAGCGTGAGCTTCATCGAGGATCAAACGGTAAAGCTGGACGCCCTTCAGAGCCAGCTTACTCAAGGGCACAGCCTCTTCTTCAGCGAGGTCCTCTTGCAATTCGAGGTCCTCAGGTGCCAAGTCTTTCTGGCCGTCGTCGATAGGTGTCTCGGGGTTAACTCCGAAAACCCTACCAGCACCAACTGCCTCTCCTTCGTCAGTGGAGAATCGGCGGGTGAAGGTGTGGTATGGACACAGGAAGATTGTCTTCGCGGTCTATTCAACGGTTAGCGTATATTCAAGGAAACTTGGAGTAAACGAACCATAGGATCCGTGTGATCCTCTGCAAGTCGGTCGAAGACAGCCTGTGTGTCCTTGAGGTTACCAAGCGTTGAGGACTTCCTGGCGGGGTTGGTGCAGCTATCAGGCGTTTGATAGCAAACATAAATGTGGAAGTATCCTCCCCACCATTCCGCAATTTCCTGGTAGGTTTGATCCAAGACGCTGGAAGGCCACATCTAGACGGTGGGCTTGAAAACCCTCTCATCCTCTTCGACGGACCAGGGAGCAATGTTCCATTTGTCGATGCTCATCTGGGTTGAGATCCTAAGAGATGCAAGCATTGTGTTGGTTTTGCCAATGCCACATTCGCTAGTTAGGAGAGCGGCGTGCATCACGCTTTCCAGCTTCAGATGGAGATCACAAGCATCTGCAATGAGTTGGTTCGGTTTGAGCTTCTTTCCAGGCGCGTGTTCGGGATTAAGCTCCAGGTTACGCCAATCTGACATACCAAGCTTCTCACAAACCTCCTCAAGTTTGTGTGGTGGTAGGAACTCGCCCAGCATGTTTTGAATGCCAATGAACTCTTTCTTTTCGCTGGACTCTTCAGCATCCGTCTCCTCTGAAGCTGTCAGAGCTCCGACCTCACTCTGGAGGCGGTGCTGTCCGGCTGCTACCCGGTCTTCGCCACTCATATCCCCATCACCCATGTACAAAGTCTCCAACTCTTCACGGGGCAGCGACCTGTCGTAGGCGACGTGAGCCCTCTTCAGGAGGATCTCACGGAAGAGTTCCAGCTCCTTGGGAGACGGGTAAGCTAGAGGCGGCAACTTTGACCTCATGCGCTGCTCCTTGGCGTATTCGAACGGGTCAGTGCTCGGGTTGGCCTGTCGCAGAGCAGCCGAAATGCCGGTGGTGGTATACTCAGCCAACACACCCAGGTGGTCGTTGACTTCACCAGTGTTGGGGTCATAGCTATAAGCCCCAGCGATTTCATCACCAAAGGTATCGGCGATGTCCAGTTTCGAGGCGAGCTTCTCACCACCAGCAGCCATCTCGTCATCCCAGTTGCCGCCGAGGATACCCTTCTCGGCCTCTAGAGCGCGTAAGACGGCAAGGTCAGACTCCTCGTCGCGATCGCGCTCATTCTCTTCGACAGCGTCTCGGACAAAACCTGGCCAATTTTCAACACCCTTTGTGGTATCTTTCTGGGTAATGTTGGCATGTTTTAATCGTCGTGCAAGATGGCGCTGTAGGCAGACATTGGCCCTGAACCAGTCCTCATGAGAAAAACCCCAAATGAATTCTTCAGGCTTCTCGGGGGTTTCGATAAACGATCGAAATCTGTTGGGGAAGTGACGAAGTATGGCGAAGAGCGTGGCAACAGTGCTTTGTAGAGTGTCGATATCTGCAAGAAGGGGGCAGTCCTCTTCTTCATCGGCAGCAGTCATGGCTCGGGCGGTATCTTTCCAGACGGTTGTCGCCCCTGTGCGCAGTATTCGCTGCCGGAGATTCTCATGATCACGCGGCAGACTGGCGACCAAAGTCCAAAGATCTTCCGCGTTATTCTGTCGCTGTGCTCTGGTATTGCATAAAAAGTAATATACTCAGCCAATACCCCCAAGTGGCCGTTGACTGTCAGTTTATGATAGTTTAGATGATCATTTAGGCTAGTTTATTTTAGCATCCTAAGCCTTAGAGGACCCGTAGGCTCGCATGTTCGATAGTATTGAGTGTCGAGCACCACTCTCAACAACACGGTGGAGCAGTGATGTCTGCTTTTGTGCTGCAAAAGGGTTTGATGATACCTTTCCTGGACCAAGGTCGTGCTCCATCGTAAGGTGAGGTGGCTTCTGTGCAATATCTCCGGCGCCGACCCAAGCTTTCGGCGAGTAATGAGCGATGAGGATCAAGATTGATGCATCATCCATCCTTGCAGCCTCGTCAATAATGACGAGATCAGGTTCGAATGCGTCTCGAACAAGCAGAGGAGTAGCACCAACAGGAGTAGTGGCCACAACGCCATTGTGGTAGGAGCTTCACATCCGCTTTGAGGCCTGTGTATTCCTCTTTGCTGAGAACCTCGCCCGCCTTGATGCGGTTCAGGGTATCTCTAAGCCGCGAGTGGCTTAAGGATACGATTCAAACCAGTTCGTACCCGGCTCTGTGGCCCAAAGATGGGTGTGTGCGCCCCCACTTGGAGCCCAAGTAAACTTGGGCTTGGCCCAGAGTCAGGGGTTCTACCCCGAATGTTTGCCTTTCGGGGGTCCAGTCATGCTGGAGATTGGCACCAAGTGCCGAGTACCAGCCTGTATAGCCAGTTAGTAAATAATTCTGCTTGTATTCTTAAATACTTCATACGGATCATGTCGTTTTCAGTCGCCCGGTTCAGGCGACCGGGGCGACGCTCCTCGAGGACAAGGTCGTGGGCATTCTTGTAATGGTTTCGTAGGGCGGACTCAGACGAGAACTTGAGAGTCTGAGAAACAGTTAGAGTCTGGAATTGGAGCAATTGAGAATTATTTTAGAATCATTTACCTCGGAGCATAACTAGTCGTCCGCATAGCGGTAACGACAGTAAACCTCGCCAGGGTTGATGAAGGGGCGTCCGTCAACGTTGGTGCGGATCTCGGGCAGAAGACGTTCATCTGGACGAACGCCTCCGTTCAGATATGCGACATAGGCTGCGTGTTCCTTGTAATTAACCGTTGCTGCAGGCGCGGGTACGTATAATATATATATATATATATATATATTTGTGTGTGTGTGTGTGTGTGTGTCATAGCTGGATATAATGGTTGCTGTTGCAAAAAGCATAACAGCATCATAGTCCAGCTGCTGAAGGACCCTGTTCATAGCTGATATGGCGTTCTTCACAGTGTATACTTTGAGAATCTAGCTTCCTCGACTTCCAAGTTGGCCCCTCGGGCAGGTCAAATCGCAGGCTCAATCCTTCGCAGTGTATACATATATCTTGTTGAGGCGTGGCAAAGAAAACCAGAAGGTCTTGGGCGGATCCCAGTTGATGCTGTGACTATATCTTTGATGAAGATAGACTTCTGGCAGAGGCGGGTTTGATCCACACCGATGCCATGAGCCCAACGCGAGATGTCGATCGTGTTATAGTCACGCTCAGGGAGGCGGAAACTGATACGCACATGGAGAGAACCATCATCAATATCCTTTATGAGACGCGCTTCAGTAGGACTTGGAGCACTGATAGCCTTATCGTTGATGGAGACAAAGGCAGAGAACTCAGTAGAGAACTCGCCGCGGTTTTCACGAACACTCAAGCTCTGCAGCCTTTCTCGACGCTTCTCCGGATCATGGATAATCTGACTACCAGGTTAGTTTTCGACTAAATCTGGAGAACAAGATACATACTGTCTCTTGAACGGCGTCTTGTTCACCGCCGTTTTCTTCAAAGATGACAAAGGATTGAATCATCACCTCACACTGGGCAACAAAGAAAACGTCTTCTAAGGCTTAGGGCGCCAGATAAAGTTCCCTAAATAGTAGCCTAAGCTAGCATAAAGTGACTAAAATATTTCATCTCTTATGCTCTCGGAGGCCAGCTCTGGTCTGCATCATGCGACTAGATGAGTAGTTAGATAATACTATTGGCAGATAAGAGCGGTCACGGGAACTGAGTTACCATTTTGAATCGCAACGCGGAACGTCAAGCGTGACTGACTTCAAGGGCATATTGTATTGTTTGATGGGATTGACCTTCGAAGAGAAGCGTATCGCTGCTCGGGCGTGGGTAAACTCGATTTGAGCGAGGCATTCACGCTTCGGGTGCTGGGGGTTCACATTTTTCTGGTACCAAGCGATGATCTGGTCCAGTGCCTCAATCTCGTTCCACCCATGGTGAAATGGCATGATATCATTGTAGAAGAGGTCGTTGACAGGAGTCGTGAGTGGCTTTCTGGATGCTCTTCCATATAGCGACTGGCGAACTGATGGAAGGACTTGTCGCGGTTGGCACGCTTTGCACTCCTGGCGGTTGTGTCATCTTGGATGATCTTGGTGCAGAGTTTGTTGAGAACCTCAGAGGCGATAAACTCCTCTGTCAAGTTGGCCTTCTCAACAGTTTCTTCCCGTCTGGCTTCGATGGCGTGGGATTTGACTCCACCCTCAAGAGGGTAGAGGCGCATGATGTCAGATGAGCCCGTGTCCGAGACCCCTAATCTCGGAACGTACCAGTCAACGCTGACGAAACGTTTCAACCCCAACGTTGTTGTTTAAGATGTATAATACCTTAACCCTTTTTGCTGGAGCCTCCACCCTACCCTGCTCATCTTTGACAACGTTCTTGAGGCCAGGAAAATGGTCAAAGATGTTATAGGTGGTTGTAGCCTTCAAGTCAAAAGCCAAGGTGTAGCGGTAGGTAGGCAGCTTGACTTTCCTGGGTGGGTTGAGGGTTGGCTATAGGAGGGTACTTTGCAACGTTGACGGTAAACGACTGAGCCTTGAGGGTCTTGTTTGAACAGTCCCTTTTGAGATTGATCGCCACGAAGTTGTCCTTCTCACGAGCAATTTACTGAGTCAAGGTGTCATCAGAGCGGTGTATGGGAGTTTGACGATCTTGCCTCTGGGATGGTGATTATCATGGACCGGCAGGTGGGTGTCAGAAGAATCATCCTCTAAGGCTTAGGCTACAGAAATAAAGTAGCCTAACTGCTAGCCTAAGCTTGCATAAGGTGATCAAATTATTTCGTCTCTTATGTTCTCGGCGGCCACTTCTTCTGAAACCCTGACGGACGGAAACCATGTGGAATTTCTTGATTGACGGAATCGATACAGTGGCGTCTGAACGGATACTCAGTCTTGGTATCGTTCATTGGAGTGGGAGTAGGTACTGAATCAAGTTGTCGAAACAGTTGCGTTTCTTGTTTGTACAGAGTCCTGATCCGCTTCTTGTACTGTTCGTTGCCGCTGTGGTCAGATTCAGCGAGACGAAATTTCGAACTCAGAATCTTCTAACGGGCGACGAAGTAGCTGAAAGCAGTTGTCATTGAAGTGCTCAAGGGTATCTGCCTCCAACAGAGATCTTCGGAGAGTTCGATACATCTCGTGAAACGCCGCTTCGTGATCCTCAATGGTGGCAGTGACGGTGGCGTTTTCAATCTTGATATCACAAGGGTCGCCGCTTTGCGGAAAGACATCTTCCCGGCCTTTCACTTTCAAAATTAGAAGATCCTTGGTGGGCTGGAGAAGCTTGATGATAATCGCCTTGCATGTGACTGCACCATCGATTCCCGGATTGACTGTTCCCACATACTGCGGGTCAACGTGGTGTGCGGGAGGAAAGTTGGAGCCAAAAACAAGCGCAAGCCTCCGGCGCACAGCCATACATGGAGAACAATGTCAGGGTTTCCATTAAGTAGGATTTTCCATTAAGTAGAATTTTCCAGATCCTGCCACGCCTGAAATAAAGTGAAGTCGTTCGTGGGACTTCTCCATGTCATAGAGACATTGTTTCATTGGTGTGGTTAGGTTTTGGAAGATTTTCTGAATGGAAGATGGCCCCTGCTCATCTTTGACAACGTTCTTGAGGCCAGGAAACTGGTCAAAGAGGTTGTAGGTTGTTGCATCCTCCAAGCTGAAAGCCAAGATATAACGGTAAGCAGCTTGACTTTCCTAAAAAGGTCGAGGGTTAGCCATAGGAGGGAACTTGGCAGCGTTGATGGCAAACGACTCAGCCTTGAGGGTCTTGTTTGAACTTACCGTTGACCTGATGGGGTGTGTGGTATGATGGTTGAAGTCAAAAACAACGCGATAGTGGTGAGGTAACAAGTGCGGGGAAATGCTTGAATAACTTTTGTGGGCGTGAGATCAGGGCGTGTGCTGAACTGTGGGTCCACATTCTGCAGCCACTTCAGAATAGGTACTAAGGCAGGTAGTGTATCGTACTCAATGAACAGACGGTTTTTCGATACAGCCTTATCTTAGATATGAGAGAGTGGTGCGATGATAAGAACTAGGTGATATTGCGATACAACCTCGTCTTAGGCATGAGAGAATGGTGTGATAGAGAAGAGAAGTGACAAGGAGATCTAACGCCAACGTATCCGTCAGGCTCCACTTGTAGAACGTCCGGAACATATCCGTACATAACTACCTAGGACTTAGAAGTCTACCGGGCTATCAAATCGCTTAGGCATGTTTAGGCGCTAAAGCTTAGAGTAGACTATCCTAAAGATTAGGATAGTCTACTCTAAGTCTCGTCTTTTCTTTGACCCACCTGCTCGAGTCTGATATTGTAGAATATGCAGCAGTAGCAGAGGGGAGGCTTTTGAGGGAAAGAACAACAGCAAGCATCGTTGTTTAAGAAAAATAACGTAGAATTTCCTACATAACGCTTGCTGGATCATTTTGGTGTAGCCAGGCGGTAGTGCTCTGATTGTTCACATCGTGGAATTGCGTGAATGGCTCCGGTTGTTCTTCAAGTGGTGACTCAAACAGCCAGTGATTCTAACGTAGGTGCAGTGGGGGATGCTTGAGCCGATATAGATTCCAACCGCTTCGCCAGTGCTGTCGGTGACAAGGTTGATGTAGACACCCCAGAAGCTCCTGTCGGTGTGCAGCAAATCCAGGAGGTCGGACGGGCGTAGGTGTTCACGACCAAGGGCAGACATTACTTCCAGGGGTATAGCCATAGAATAAGACTCTCTCATCTTTAAAATCTTGAGCCACTGTAGAAGATTCCGAAAACCGACTGAAAGTGCCCGTGCTTTGAGTTCCTTGACTCCGAGTTCTGTAGGGTCGATTGTGTCTCCGGACTCCTTGGTATGCTGCACCATGATTTGCGATGCAGATTTTAATCGTTCAGTATTGATCTTGACAATAGGAAGTGATACGCCGGGGCTGAGAAATGGGGTAATATCCTTGGGGGGTCTTGCACAATTGCCCGTAGTCGTGTCATCCAGGATTTGGTCTGATCATCTGGGACTTCTGGCTTTTCTGGCTCGTCACCGTCTTTGATATTCTTGGTCAGATCGACGAGTTCGTAGGGGCCGACTTTGCCCAAGTCTTCCTCATAAAATTCGACGTGAGTTTCGGGGGTAGGGCAATGTCTTCGTCGTTATCATGATCGGGGGTAGAAGGAACGATTTGATGAGGATTGAGGGAAAGAGCGTCGCCGTTGATGTTGGCAAGGCTTGCCATCCGCCTTCGCTTGATTTGCGGAACAAGAGGGGCGTCAGAATCTGTTTCTAAAAGAACATCCTCGTGAAGCTTAGGGAAGGATTGGTGGAAACACCTTCAGAGTCCGAACCATCCTCGATGATCCGCCTGAGTCCCGTCTAAATGAGAATCATAAAAGTCAGCTCAGAGTCTTAGGATACGGGAAGGAAATGATAGCCTAAGGCCTCGACTAAATGACATAAATTTACTTACTGGTTTCGTCTCTTATACATCTCTGCTGCCGAGTGTTTCCGTCCCCTCGGGATGTAAGAGTTCCGGGCATGGTTGGTCGAGACGGTGAAGAAGCTGAGGCTGATGTGTAGGAAGAAAAGGAAAAGGGGACATTGGAATCCATTCCATTTTTGCCGGTCCCGGATGTCTTAGATATGGGTAGGAGCGAAGAGAAGAAGGAAGAGATAGGAGGAAAGAGCGTTCTTATAGATGAAGCAGGACGGTCACGATTGCCAATTGCCATGAATATCAAGGTAACTAGGAAGAAAACAGGCAACAGTGAATCCTGCAAAGAAGATTACCTTGAGGCAACAGAGCTTGGCTAATAGGCGGTTTGCATTTCCAAGCAGGTCTTGTTTGGCAATCCGTCGCAGTGCCATCCATCCATACCCAAGCAGGTAAGTAAAAGAAAAATTATACTCTACTTAGGTTACTAAAATAAAGTAGTCTATTTAGCCTTACTCTAAACTTGTATAAGATAAATAAATTGTTTCGTTTCTTATGCTCTTGGCGGTGAATTCTTCTGATATCCTGACGCCAAGGAAGATACAGAGTTATCTCAGTTAAGAGAAGCGTCGTGCTGCAGAGTACAGGGAATACCTTTGGGAGAAATCGCATCTATACAATGAACAGTTGGATTGTCTTCGTTTGCGAACTCGACGCATAGCTCTGGCATCAATGTCTACAACCCCAAGATAACATCGACAATTGCCCGGACTCAGAACTGCTTGAGGATGTAAACATTAAGAAAATCAAAGACTATACCGTAGCAGGTTTTATTGAACATGTCATTAACCAATAGCTAAATTATTGATTCAGGATCTCATTGTCACGTCCTACGAGCAGTGCCAACAGCTGGCATATCTGTAAGGTAGGCAGCAGTTTTTCAGCCCACAAAACATTCCGTAGTCATTTCAACATTACATGAACTAGCTGCTTTCCTTTTCCTTTTCTTCTTCGTTTTCTTGCTATGTCTTGATCACATTTCAACCCGTTTGCATGAGCTGCATCTCAACAAACTCACAATAACGTCTCAACGCTTCCGCAAACATGGCGAACGGCCAGACGAGATCCTTTTGCCGCCACTTGCTACGAACTTTGCTGGGAGTGTAATTCTTTACCCTGAAGAACGGTCACACTGCGGCTTACTGCCCAACTCGGATCTGCGGCAACTGTTCAGAACGCGGCCACACATCTGGTGAATGTCCTCTTGACGAGTTCCTGTGTTCCACCTGCGGTAGAAGCGGTCACGACTTTTTCAATTGCCCTCCGATCAGTGTAGATGCATGGTGCAACATCTGCAAACAGTTTGGGCACGGCACACCCATTTCAAGTGCCCGACACGCCAACGCAAGGAGGAGGGTCGAAACAAAAAACCCGACATGGACATTACCTGCAGAAACTGCAATGGGGCAGCCCAGACAAACCACGCCCCTGCTCAGAATACAGAGAGATCAACCATTGGAAGAAAGATTGTCCCAACCGACGTTGCAAGTGGTGCGACAAGAGAGGTCATTTGGCAAACGAGTGCCCGTTGCCGCCTTTCAATCAATTCCCAATCAGCTCAAGATGTCGTTCGTCCCTTTCTCAGCGGAATCTCAGGGCTCGCCTGAGCCAAAGAGCGAGCCAAAGAGCGAGCCTCCCATCTCCTCCAAGAAGCGTAAGAATGCGCAGTCTGTAAGTATTAAATAATTCCAGATTGGTTGCAAAGTGCTAATTCCCAGCGATAGGGCAAGCCTAAGTGCTATGTTTGCCAGGCTGTTGGCCACTTGGCCAAAGATTGTCCTGTCGAGGAGGACAAGCGCAACAGATTCATGCAGCAAGGAGCGGAGATGGCAGAGAGACTTATGAACCCTCACCTCAGGTGGGCAACAGAAGAATTGTCTTCTAAGGCTTAGGTTACAAAAATAAAGTATCCTAACTGCTAGTCTAAGCTGGCATAAAGTAATCAAATTAGTTCATCTCTTATGCTCTTAGCGACCAATTCTTCTGGCAACTTAACGACCCTGTACGTAAACGCCGTGATACTATTCTACTTATACAAGTGGTGTTGCCCCTCGTATGATCAGTCCGGAAGCTATAATCTACTTGCACTCGAGCTATCCTGGTCAGGTGAGTCTTCACATGAAAACCCCGTCTTGCGGGCCACATCGGGAAACAAGCATTTATCAATTTCAGTATAGCTTAGTTGAGCTTCTTGTAGAGGCAAGAAGAATGAGGAGACACTTGGTGTTGTAAATTTCAAAATAACAGTTAGACGCTCAGGAAAGCTCCTTCCCTCCTCAGCAACGAAAGGGAAGGAGCTTGCCTACACAACTACAAGAACAGATTCTCCCACTGTAGAACCTTCCTCTTTACCTTGATAAACAATTTCAAATTACTTTTCAACTAATTGATTTTCAATTGAAATAGATGCTAAAAAGTTTCAAGTCAGTTGGACTGTGGGCCAGGCAAGTGATATTTGGGAATTAGTTATAAATTGTTTCCCTTTTAATCGTTAATTAATACAGCAGGATAGTTCTTGCTATCCCAGATTTCATTACAAAGTGTTTCAAAACTGTCATCACCATTCTCGCCGCCATTCTCCTCGCCATACTCTCCCCCATTCTCTCCCTCATTCTCAGTTGCCTTGGGGGGGGGGAGGGTCCCCAGGAACTGCTCGATTGTCTGGACCTTGTTCTCGAGCATGAATGTCTTTCTCTTCAAATCAGCAATTTGCTGATTCTTCTTGGTCTCTGCCTTTTCGGCCTTCTTAGCATTATTCTCGAGTGCCAGAATGGCGTGCTCGGCCTGATCAAGGGCACGTTCGAGGTGGATAAGGCGCTGGAACTAATTGTCCGCTCTTTGAGAGTTGGCATATGTGGCTTATACTGTATTTTCTTCCAGACATTGGTTGGCGCCGAACCGGACACCACGCGCAAGTTCGCACCCTATCTACGGATTCGCCAAGCATTTGAGCGCCTCGGAGTTGGGGAGAAGCACGAGCTTGGTGTCGGTTTGACGTTGAGTCGGGCGATATGATTGTAAATGTGCGGCAGTTCCAGAGCGCCTGCCTTGGTAATCTCGTTGACCTCGTATCCAATAAAATTGCCACGGTTCGAGATCACCACAAGAATAGCTCTAGACCGGCTGAGATGAAGGGTGTCGCGAAACTCCGCTCCAATGAAAGCTGGGGTGAATGTGGTGACCGACCATGTCATAAATGCCAAAGTCGACCTCGTCGCCTTGAGCGTTGTCAACAGTCTTTAGCTTGATGCGACTAATATCCTGATCGCTGAGCTTCAATGTCTTGCCCAGTGTCAACTTCGTGTTAGAATAATGACCGCCGAAAGTAAGCAAAAGAGACGAAATAACCTCATGCCAGCTTAGACTAGCACTTAGGTTACTTTATTTTGGTAACCTAAGACTTAGAGTATAACTCTTCTGTTACCTGCGAGTATGTAAGTCAAAGGAAACTATGATCGCAATCTGGATCGAGGTGGCCAACCTCAGAACACCCATCGGATGCAGCGGTCCTCCGAGCACTCGTTTGCCAAATGATCTCTCTCGTCGCACCACTTGCAACGGCGGTTGGGACATTCCTTCATCCAATGTCCAACCTCGCCGCATTCTGTGCAAGGGCGGGGTTTTGTGCAATTAGAAGCGCGATGGCCTGTTTGCAAAGTTGGGGATGAACAGGGAATCGTCAGTCGTGCCCCGAACATCATCACCAGTGCCATGTTGAGCAGCATCCATTGCATTGAACTCTTCAAGAAGACTGGAGCGACTGCGGTTTCGAATGACCTGCTGTCTGACGTTCGCAAAGTTGGGAATGATTAAGGAATCGTCACGCTTGTTGCCTTGACCGCTTCCTTGGTTTTCCTTCCCCTTTCTGCAAAGACGTGTCAGATGAGGAGCGCCGCAGTTCTCACACCTGGCTCGCGAGTTGTTGCAATCTTCAGAAGTGTGACCAATCTGAGAACACTGGACACATCGATCTTCCGGGCACTGGTTTGCCAAATGACCTCTCTTGTCGCACCACTTGCAACGGCGTTTGGGACAATCTTTCCTCCAGTGGCCAGTCTCGCCATCGGCAGTAAACCTCTCTCCGCAAGAAGTCCGCTCACATGTGGCCTCTGTCATATCGGGCTCTTCCCCCTGACACTCTGAGGAAAGGATAGCGTGCTCTGCTGTATTAAGAGAGAGTAGGGATTGGGAACTAATTCCGTTGCCAGTAGCGTCTCAATATTTGCAGGCAGGTAGCTCAGTAGAGAACTTATGGCTGTCTTGAGGGACACTCAACATCTGGAGCAATCCTCGATGCTTGTTTGGATCATGGACATCCTGTGGCCACTGGGTTAGTTTGCGGCCAAACATAAGGAGAATGAGATACATACTGGTTATGGGACGACTTCCTCTTCACCGCCGTTTTATTCATCACCGGTTTGTTCCAAGCCGACAGAGGATGGAGGATAGGTTGATCCAAACTCGTCAAACTCGTCAAACTCGTCAAACTCGTCAAAGTCATCAAACCGGTAAAGTGTCGATCACCGGTTTCTCCAAAGCTATCAGCGTGTCGACGACGGGATTGAAGTTCGTCCCAAAGCTCGTCAAATAGGTCCCGTTGAGGACGGGTTTCTTCGGAGCTGACAAAGCGTGGAAGGACGGAATCATCGGTTTGTTCAAAACCAACAAAGTGTTGATCCTGCGGCGTTCCGAGGCAGCACGAGCTCGCTCTCTTGCCAGGCTGACCAGCCATCATCACCTTCATAAACCGCGCCCGTTTTCCCTCCTCCACAGGGAAGTCCTTAGCTACATGGCCTGGCGACCGGCACGAGTAGCGCTTCTTGGGGCCGCTACCTCCCTGAAAAGAATCAGCACTCTGTGACTGATGTGAAACTATTTTGTAAGGAGGAGGTAGGTAACAGAAGAAATAGCCCCTGAGGCTTAGACTACCAAAACAAAGTAGCCTAAAGGCCAGTCTAAGCTTGCATAAAGTGACCAAATTATTTCGTCTCTTATGCTCTCGGCGGCCAATTCTTCTGACAGTCTGAAGAAGAGATAGGTAGTACTTACCCCTCGCTCTTTTGCTTTGCGCTTCTCACCTGTCTGGACCTTTCAGTCGGGGTCCTCCTTAGTCTTGCCTTCTCTGGCTTGGTATACGGCTTGAACATTTTGACGGGTCAAGTTGAATGGTGATTTGAAAATTGATGTAGAATTGGCATGAGTAGTATCGGTACTTGCGACTGTAAACAATGCCGCTAAAGGTGGAGGAAAATCAATCTCAGTGCGGGCGGACTTGGAAGGAACTAACATTCTGTGATTGATTTTTTGATTGTTCAGAGATATGTAACGTAACAACAACCTAGAAGTGAATGTTGCTTGTCTGTTAGGCAGCAGCCGTGTTTTCGGTGACTGGTCACGTGGATACAGCATCTAACAGCAGAACCAAACTCGGAAGAATGAATGAGAAAGTCGTAAGTGGTGATATATGAACAGACATTGACTTTGCTGCTAATATTGGTCTTGGGCGGTGCTGTTGGTTCATGAATGTAACTTGGCCTTGGGTCATAAGGTGAAACAGTTTGTGTTGCTTCGATTCTTCAAGGTATCCTCCAATATCATATCATTATTATTGACGAAAAGGGACAGTAGAGAGGAATCAGCTTTGTGTCTCTCGTCCAGGCAGAGATCCAATGTACAACCGTATGGCATGCTGTGCTAGTTTTGGTACATGAGCACGTAGGCCGACAGGTGGACAAACAGTAATTCGACAAATCAACAAACATGCAGCTGAATGTTAGATTCTTATTGATGAAAGTAAATGAAATCGCATGGTGGTTTGTTTCTTATGTAACGGTGCTCGATGTTTGGAGTTGTCTTCACGCGCGACCTCAACCCGAGTAGTCAAGCAGATGCACAACAAAAATCACAAAGATTAAAAGAAATTGTTTCTTGCTGTTCCATTCTTTTAAAAAGAAACTAAATCTACAAAGCTGAATATAGGAGATGGAACTGCTCTAGTCCTGGGTGACCGCCATCCCAACCCCTTTCCTATACGCTTCCGCCGCATATGCTTCAACCGCAACCACAACCACAATCAGTAACCTTGCTCAATGTCATTCTTACTTTCTGTGCCATTCTCTCGTGATTCCAATCAGTCGCATCTTTCCATTTATGAAGATACGAGCCTACTTCCTGTACCACTGGCGGGTGATCCTGGTCTGCCTCATCTTTCGCTGCAACTGGAAGATACCATACATGAGAGCCTCACTCGTAGGAGGGCATCCGGGCACGTATACGTCCACAGGTACCACTCTATCACAGCCTGGAGAGGATTAGCATGTCTGAAGTTGTCTTGAGGTTATATAAAGGTTGTGGTGACTTACCTCGCACAACTGAGTAGCTGTAGTGATAGTATCCACCACCATTAGCGCAAGAACCCATGGAAATAACCCAGCGGGGCTCAGGCATTTGATCGTAAACCTGTCGAAGAGCAGGAGCCATCTTGTTGGTAAGAGTTCCGGCAACAATCATGACATCGGACTGTCGGGGCGAGGCACGGAAAATGATACCGAGACGATCCTGATCGTATCGTGGTGTAGAAAGATGCATCATTTCGACGGCACAGCAAGCCAGACCGAAAGTCATAGGCCAGAGAGAGGACTGGCGAGCCCAGTTGGTAACAGCATCGAGTGTGGTCCTGTGGGAGTATACGAGTTAGCCTCGTTATATATGGAGATCCGGACACCCAAAGTTCGGATTTTTCGACATAAAAACGTACAGCGCGTATTGGAGAGCACCCTTAGGAGCAATTTCGCTGGGCAGGGGAACCTCTCGGCGAACATTGCCTACACCGGTGGTTGATTGAGTCTGGACAGCGCTCGCATCGCGGCGAGAGTTGGTGGTGAAAGCGGCAGCGGCGGTTCGGAAGGGTATAACGGCAGCCGTAGGCTTGGCTAGAGTATCGAGTAACGTTAGCAAGGTATTTTCACATTGCGATGGCCATATTCGATATTCGAGTTATAAAACCCGCCGGCCGGGAGAGTCGAGAACACCCACCTCGGAGGGCCATTGAGGCTCCGAATCGCGTGGAAGACAACATCTTGTGCGACAGAGTGAATCGGCAGACGAGATTACCTCGATTGCACGAAATCGGGGGGTTGTAGAGGGGAGATTGGCGCGGACGTGGTCGACGGCGTTGGCGGAGCGAAGCTTTCCTGGTTGACGTTTTGGATGGTTCGCCTCTTTGCTTGCCGAATCGGAATAAGACGACTCTGATTGGCTGATCGAGCCTAGATGGGCAGCCCGCAGATTAGCCGCCACGTGGGGATGCTTATCTGGTGATAACTTCAACGACTTCTACTGAGTATTGGAAGGAACGTCTAAAAATAATTCAGAGAAGAGAGTCTTGAATCAGGAAGGATTGAAACTAAGATATCCAGATGAATTTTTGGAAACTTATCGCGAAATGTTTCGCCTCGTACTAAGACGTCACGGGGTTTGAAAGGTTCTATCATCAAAATCCATGACGTTCATATTGCACCCAGAAGGCGAGTCTGCCATCAGACTGCAATTTTTCTATTGGGACGGATTCACCTAGACTCAGGTCATCCGAATCTAGTGGCAAATACTTCCCGTCTCTCTAGATCAGAGTTCTCGATGGTGGATGCAGCGCTATAGACTGTCCCGGAGTTTTTAGGAAGGCTGCTCTCGAAATCTCGGGCGCAAAAATAAACAGCACGACAGCAGTCTAAATGACATACATGAATGGACTACTAATTTCGTCTCTTTGCTCCCAGCAGTTGAGTTTTGGTGTAACAGGGTCCTAACTCATCATTGCTGGGGTTCACATCAAGCTTTGGAGATAGTTACGATGAAATCGCCTATCTGTAATCAGGGGGTCGCTAAATATTGATTCAGGGCAAGCGGCAGTAGATGGAAATTGATCATTGCACTAATATTCGAGATGCATTAGCAATAAAAGACAGACTGGGTCTGAGTTGTATATCAGAGATGTTGCTGAAAAGTCTCGGTCTTCGTGTTCTACAAACACAGCAGAAGCGGATACAGAAACGTACATATCCTTTCCTCGGATAGCCAAGATGTTTTTAATATTGTCTTTGTTTGGTTTCTCGAAAGAACATTCAAGCTCAATCGATCTCTTGCCGAAGGCATATACATGTAGTCAGAGATTAACAGAAACCGGTGCAAACTGGGGCTGAAGCAAGGAGCAAAATGGGGAATGAACGAGTGCAATACATGCAATGACATCGAGTAGTTGATATGAAACATTCGAGCTGGGCTGTTCTATAGACACTGTACTGTATGCGAGTCGATACAAGCCTGTCATCAAGCTGAGATACTTCAACAGGACATCAAATGTCAGTTCAGGTTATGAAACACCCTGGTGAACTTCTGAGCGGAAACCCTTACGCTTCAAACTATGGTTATTTCCATTAGAATGCAGTCTAACCTAACCGCGATGTGTGAACTAACGTGCTGTTGTAGATCTTCCCCAGAGTTTCTGACCCCTTTTCTGTAAGGGGCGTTTAATTCACTAGCTTGATTCGAGGCCGTTAAAGCAGGAACTCGTACGACGGACTGTATAAATGAGAACTTGGATTACTGACAGGGCATCAGGTTATCAGAAAAACTGACGATCGAGAGCACAGGAGACGAAATAATCTGGTTACTTTATGCCACTTCAACGCCAGCACTAAGATCACCCTATTTTGGCGCCTGAAGCCTTGGAAGTCAGTTTTTCTGTAGCCCAGTAAAAGGGTACACAGTAGCAGGGGTAGTTCACTTCGGAGCCGGGGATAACTAGCCGCAGCTTCAATCATATGTCGGTTATGCAGAAGATATTTTGGCAGGGTCACGGTCAGTTGAGATACAGCCAATGAAGTGATGATACTTAAATAAAGCTTGTGGATTTGCTGATCGTGCTCTGCTGGGTTTTAGATTGCAAAATGCTTGTAGCCTCGGTTGCTGCTCGCATTGGCCATTGCTCAAGCATTTTATGGACTGGGATCTCTCAAGCGACTTTGTATTGATCGCGGTTGACCGTAATGACCGTGGGTGGTTTACATCAATAATTTGACTTCACCCCTGGATGAGGATATCAAGTCGCGTTTTCGGGGTTAAAGCCGGTTCCTGCAGGGATCAGGTATGTTTCAGTCAGAAGAGAGACAGTTGTACTGGTTACATTGGTACATGAAAAAGGCCGTTGGCTGAGATTTTATCATGTCACTTTCTGCATATAAATGGATAAAAGTCAGCCATGGGGCGTCAACGTAAGGCTAGGCGCAGCTAGTTTCTGATGTGCATGCATAACCATAAACTCACACAGAATCGAGTTCAAGATAATGACATTCAAAAACCAGGCTCTAATTTAACTGACAGCTCTTACTGTAAGGGTTGGAGCTATGGGAAACAAGGGACATAATATGAATGACAGCTCGTCCCTAGTGACATAAATAGCATTCCAACGCTGTCCAGGTCAGTGCTCCTTCAGTCCATGGATCACTAACAAGACGCCAAGCCACCCCGCTAAGGGCTGGACGCGGGCAGGACAGTAGTTGCCGTTCTGAGACTCGGATTTTCCCCCTTTCTGGCTGACGACCTGTTCTCTGACCACCTACGGTAAAGTGGGCGGCTTTGGAGGATGCATGGTACTGTATCTGTACAACCTGAGAGTTATTGAACAGAGCTACAGGAAGCACATGTCAGTACCTAAGTACCTAAAGAAGGATCAAATATTATCACAAGATACAAAGATAGAGGTTTCTGCCGTGGCTCAACACAATGGCACCATCAACAGATCCTAGCAATGCGTCTCCAAGAACTGAAGATAATGTAACCAACCAACCAACTTACGTACCAACCAACACAGAAGGATTTGGAGCTAGTCGTTAGCTTCTAGACTCAAGTCTTTCCGCGAATAGCCTGGGTATTCCTACTGCTCCATTGCTTCCTTCAACGTCCTGCTTACTACAGGTGTCAATGGTATATGCCCCAGTCAGGGTTTTAACTTAACAACATGTCAGATTAAGTTCTTTGTTGCGAGGTTATACTTCAAGAGACAAGGCAACTTCCATTCAGAGCTGTCAGCCCTTGTAAGTTTATCTGCAGGTGGCCCGCAAAATCAATCTCCAAGTGTGACTTCTCCACGCTCCAACGCCTCCCCTCCACTAAGGGCCGGCCAGGCCAGGTCTTGGTTCGCGACTTCCCGGCGATTCCACTTTCCACTTCGACAGGCTACAGGGCAGGGCAGGTACAGTAGGTACTTCCATGTGCAGGAACTCCTTCTTGTTCCACCTGACCTCTTTCAACACCAAATCCTCAACTCACCACTTTTGTCCCTGCTTGGGTAATCATACTATTTTCCCTACTTTTTCTTCTTCTTCCTCTTTCTGATTTTCTTCTGTCTTGTTCTACCTATTCTGATTTTCCTCTCTACGATATCCACCCTGACCCGCCGAATCCCTACCGAGACCAACCTCGAACGTATCCTTTATCCGGCACAAATCAAGTAATATCTCGCTCAATAATGACCTTGAATCTCGCTCCTTGAGCTTGCGATCGCCCACCGATGCTTCGTTTGCCCGTTCCCTTGAGGCGCGCATAAATTCTCCGACTCCTCCGCCGCCGTCATTTTCTTACATCATAACCGCGACCATGATGTGGCCTCGGTTCAAACAATGGCTATCGAACTGGCCCTCTCGATTAGTCTTCCGCTACCTCAGTACACTATTTCTCATATGTTTCGCGATCACCAATTACATACTATGGACGAGCAGTCAAGGCTGGGATGTTACCGAACCGAAAGGCCCTGTCACTCTGGGTCCAAAGCACCCAATTCAGAAGCTCATGGCCGACGCCCGCGCTCGTCATGAGAGCGTCCTTTCAAAACGAAGCTACGATTTATATGACGCCGCTGAGCGGTATCGCTCTCGTCGAGGGCGTCACCCCCCACCGGGTTTCGATAAGTGGGTAGAAGCTGCTCTTGATTCCAAGAGCATTATTGTGGAGGACTATTTCGATCGCATATACAAGGATCTGGCTCCTTACTGGGCGCTTGACTCTCACACACTTGCTCGGCGTGCATCGGCTTGGCACTGGGTCGTCAAAGTTCGCAACGGCGAGGCTACTGGCGTTGGTGACACAACAAATCGTGTGCCATGGCTGGAGTTATGGACCGATCTTGTCAAGGAGTTCGCCAAGGATTTGCCCGACGTTGACATGCCCATCAACTATATGGACGAGCCCCGACTTCTGGTCCCTTTCGAAGACCTATCAAAACTCGTCGAACGAGAGCGTGACAACCGCCGGATAGCGCCTTTGAGAGAAGTATTTAACAAGTTCAAAAGTCTTTCCAAACTCGACGACGAAAAACCTCAGCCGTACGACCCTTACTGGTACAATAGCTCAGCTAACTACTGGGAGCTTGCGCGTGTGACGTGTGACCCTAACGCTCCGTCGCGCAATGTCCAACAAGTCTCAGACTTTAAAGCTCCTGTCGAGTACCCATCAAACTGGAACCCCGAATATGCGTACAGAGGATATATCAAGAATTGGACGGCCTCTCAAGATCCTTGCCTACAGCCACATCTACGCCAGATGCATGGAAGCTTTGTCGCCCCTCTCAGCTTGTCTACCTCAACCGAATTGATTCCTTTGTTCGGTGGATCCAAACTTCCAATGAATAACGAAATTTTGATTCCTGGTGCCATGTACCTCACCAAGGATGAGTTCTACTCCGGAGGGGAGAAGATGGGTCCAGCATGGCATGCCAAGAAAACAGGCATTGTTTGGAGGGGTGATGCCTCCGGCGGCGAGCCAAGACCTGATGTTTGGCACCGCTTTCACCGTCATCGTCTCATGCAGATGCTTAACGGTTCATATGTCGACAGTGTTGAACATCAGGGAGTCAAGCCGAAAACTTTCCAATTACCAGACGCCAATCACTATAATAGCACTCGCCTGGCTACCAACACTATTGGGCAATGGCTGAAGAAGATCTCCGACTGTGGTTTTAAGCGGCTATTATGCGAAAAGGTTGGTTGCGAACAGTTCGCTCCCTACTTCCGTGAACTCGATCATATGCCCATGAAAGAGCAATATCGTTTCAAGTTCCTCCCGGATACCGATGGCAACTCCTTTAGCGCCCGCTTCCGAGGTTTCTTGCGCTCTTCGAGTATGCCTCTCAAGGCAACGATCTATGCAGAATGGCATGATGATCGCCTTACCCCATGGGTTCACTTCGTGCCCTTCGACAATACTTTTCAGGATCTATATCCCATTCTGGAATTCTTCACCGATGAAGAAGCCGGTGGAGATACCGCAGCCCGATTCATTGCAGAGAGGGGTAGAGACTGGGCTAGTCAGGTCTTGCGGCGTGAAGATATGCGCCTCTATACCTGGCGCCTGTTACTCGAATGGGCTCGGGTGTGCGATGAAGATCGCGAGAAGCTAGGCTTTATAAGAGATCTCGTGGAACCTAGGAAGGATTCTATACGGCGGTACTCATACTGAGGTCAACGCACCTGTTTATTGCGGTTCTGGTCCTATGTGACTAGGATAGTCTCTAGCGCTCATGTATATAACTAATATTGACGGCCTGGCGTTCCGGAATTGGGTTATTTGTCTATAGAGGGTGGATGTTTGCGATGTAATGTGGATGGCATATAATGCGCCCAGACATTAGTCATTTCGAGCCATTTATGTTTTGGGAGATAAAAGTCACATAAGGATACCTTAAATCAACAACGTTAAACAAACAAGAGACGGAATAGTTCTCAATTGCAAATGTTAGGCTAACCCATCCCAACTAATACATCATGATCCAAAATCTCAACATCATTATGCATTTCGAGACCATAGTACAAGGAAGCATCAAAGAACCGCTGAGACGGCGTGGTCATGGTTTTCATCCACATTACAGTATATATAATCTCGTTCTTAACATTGTACCAAATGCACTCAGTCGCGCCGCACCCGTCATGAACCAACGCCGAAAGTATTTCGATATGCATATTCAAGCTTGCATGCTAGTATAAAGATTTCATCTTTGGTTTCATAGTTGTAAATTCGTGACGGGTTCACGAGCAGGTTGGCCCTTGAGATGCGCCGCAGAGCCTTTGAAGAGGCTCTGCCAGATGAATGCCTCACTCAGAAGCAGCTCAATGTCCTTTTCGGTCCATCCCTTGGTGGGAAGGCTTTGAAGAAACATCATGATCTCTTGGAAATCCATGTCGAGGAGCTTATCGGACCACTTCACAAGGAAGGCCGCACACACGTACAAATGGAACTCGGAGAAGCCTTGTTCTTCAGCCTGGTACCTTTGTTAGTTTCTAGGAGTGTTTGTTGATTGGGGGTTGACAAACCAAATAAGTGTCCCACATTCGGATTGTGTTTTTGACACTGAATTCTCTCATCAAGAGACAGTTCATCCAACGAAAACTAAACTGGATGAACTCAATACCTTCCTGCTCGAGATGCTTAGACAGATTGCCATCTATACGTGCTGTCAAATCGCGTAGCGCACTAACTTGGCGTTGGATGCCTGGTTGCGCAACGATATAGTGGTCCTGAATGCCATCGAGCAGTTTTGTTAGACACCAAAACGAGTCGGCTTCTACTGCGTCTAACACGGACTTGGGCAGTTGTCCCGGGTCCATTCCGGACTCAATATCGTGATCTCCGATATAAATGCCAAGGAATACTTGCCAAAACGGCGTTACGAGATCGTTGATGCCTTGAACGTAACCGCTGGCTGGATGACGCACAGCCCACACATAAAGAATCCGCTCGAGTGATCGTTGCGTAGCTTCGTAGCTGTATAGTTCGATATGCGGGTTAGTTCGAGGCACATCGATGCTGATCTGGTGCCAAATGGCCTCGTCTAGACCTCGAGTTCGTCCTGTAGGGGCTGTGTTGGCCGACGTGGTTGCAGTTCCTCCCCCTCTCTCGAATGCCTGACGAACACCGTCCAAATATTCTTTACGCTTTCTCTCCAAAGTGGCAACTCTGCGCTCGCTATTTGCGGGAAGATAACTGAGTAACAGCTGCCAGGTGATGGCGCGGACTTCCTGCGGCACTCCAGACCAAGCAAGTTGTCTCAAGTCGGGTATCGAGATGGTAGAAGCTTGCAAGAGTTTCTTAAACTTGTTTATACGTGTGATTCGGGAATTAATGGCATCGGCTTCTTTAGGAGTGGCGTTGGAAGGTACGGTAGGGTAGTTGATGAGGTGCAGAGCATTGGCGGGGTCTTATTATCCTTTGTTAGTGTTTGTACGAGAAGCATATGGAATTGCGCCGGCAAACCTTTTAGAATCTCCTTATATTGTGGTCGAAGGATCTTGCCCTCGCTTTTCTTGGGCATGGGGTAAGTAGGTGCAGGTCGTTCGATAGCGATGTCGGCGCTGTTCGAATATCGTCTCGCCAGGAAGGAATCGGAGGGTCCCTCAGCTGATGGTGACAACGTACTGGACTCTGCCCTATTTTGTGTAGCAATGCGCCGCGTCCTTCTCTTCATATTTGACAGACTGGGCAAGCCAAAGTCATCCCCATCATCGTCTTCATAGCCCATCATATCATCTTCGTCCGCCTTCCAGTCATCGTTCGTGTTAGAAAGAAAGTTGATGTAGCTCTTATAAGGAGGGGAACCGTTCTTCCCAGGTGTCGTCTTCGAAGGGGGAGAAGCTTCTTGGATTCGAATCTTGGCCGATGAGGAGGAGGGTGGTGTTCTAGGTCGAGAGGAGTTGGAGTTCCTGGTATATCAACGTCAGCGACAAAGGCCCTTTCCCTTAGGTACAAGGGCAATTCCGCGTACAAGGAGTCGAACTTGAGCATATCCGCATGGGAATATGCAGCGCCAACAACAAGGCCAGATCCATGGCCTGGAGGCGACGCGATATTCCTCTTGGATGAGGAACTAAGACTGTCTCGGGGTGGCGGTCTCCAGAAAGGCGATGCGGACCTGGTTGGAGAAGCTTCAGCGCGCGAACTAAGAGTATACGGAAGACCGAGACAAATAATACATACTCTGATCGGTCTGTTCAACATCGATTGGGCTTGTATCAGCAAATACTCGTCATTGTAGAGTTCGCCTATGTATGAACATACCAACTTGGACCATCTCCTGCGGCGGTGGGGCTGTTAGCAAAGGCGGGCAGCCATTACGTCGAGTCTCGTGAGCATTGAGAGCTTCGACGCTGATAGTCAGAACTTACAGATTGCGCGGGCTTCTTGCCGCTTCCAGAAGATGACCACATGGTTCGCTGAGGAGAGGTGAGGCCGTTTAGAAGAGGCCTGAGACGCCTTTTACATGCTGCGATGCAACGCGACACTATGATGTTGGGAAGGGCAGGTAGGAAAGTCAGTAGGTTGGTTGGATTGGCATAGTCGATGGATCGATGAACAATAAGGAACGGCTTAATTAGGCTGCCCTGGCTCAACCACGAGATCACCCCGCAAACAGCGCTACCACAGCTTGGACAGCGGCGGGTGTATAGTGGGGGTGCCCGCTAATTTACCATGACCCTGTCTGCCCGGCTACGGCCTGTCGAGCCTGCCAGCTAGCCAACTCAGCCCGTGGCCTCAATTCAGGATGGATCCACGCTTATTCGTTGAGAGTAGAGAAGAACACTATCACAGCACTACATGCATGACGGCGGTTAGGGTCATTCTATATCTGCATGTTCATATGGCTAGCCAGCATGTAACAAAGAATGAGACATTCCTTATTGCTGCAAAAGCATGTAAATAATCAGTCTGTGTCCACTTTCATGGGCCTTATATTGTAGGAACTATAGGGGATAGCAATTTCAGGAGTTATGATGAATCGCCAAAGCCCGTAGCAACTCTAAAGTATCTGAATGGAGAAACGGGTGCCAAAGAATATTATTCCGTTGCAAAACCTTGAATATTTTCTTTCAAAGGAGGTCCAAGTGTTGGTTTCATGATGGCATAGAGGTGGTTTGTTTTGCTTGCACTTGCGCTAACACCTGATTGGATGTGGCTCTGCTTAGTCATCCAAGTGAGTTAGGCTTTAGCTCCGCTGGTAGAACCTACCTTCATGGTTCAGACAATCGCCTCCTCTTCTCCTTCTCTTTGAGCTCTCAATAATCATTGATCAATCAATTTCTTTCCGATCAAACACATAACTTTTTCCTTTTCTTTCTTAACCCCCCACATAAATCCACCGCTAGTCCTATAGCACGACGCGCGCAACTTCCGCGCATCTTCCTCATATCCTCCTTTCCTTAACGACTACGCGCCAAAGCTCAACCGCTACCATGACCGAGCCAGAGAACTTCGAGGATGATCTCTTCGCTGACCTGTACGTCTCGACTCCATGAAACGCTCGACAACGCGCCTTTTTCACCGTTTGAGGTACTGACTCTTTTGATAGTTACGACGACAACGATGCCCCCAAGCCGGCTCCTGCGCCTGCTCCTGCTGCAGCAGCGCCAGCAGCTCCCCCTGCCCCAGAAGTGCAGCCTCCTACTAACACTCACAACGACGATGACCACAACGCTACATACCAACATCAGGATGTCGGAGGTGATGAACACATGACTCAAGATCAGGATGATGATGACGATGATGTTGATTTCAATCTCGGTGGGGGAGGCTATGGCGGTCACACAGGCCAGTCTGGCATGCATGATGATGCTCAGACACCTCCTTACGGAACAGTTCACAAGGCAAGCGCCAAAGAAGATGGGTAAGTTTCTACCGTTCCTGCACTTCGTGATTTCTATCCCTTAAATTCGCCCTTGAACAAAAAAAACCACGGTATGGTGTGATTCAGTGGCATTTGAATCGTGATGGCAATGTGGCTGCCATGTAATAGTGGTTCACGACTGAGCTTTGCATGCATCTCGGACGTTGGCTTGGCTAGAAAGGGTCGCGGTCAAATTGAGCGAAGGTTTTGCTATCGGAGACATTATACTGCAAAGATTCAGAACGGAGGATTTGCCATAATCTCAGTCAAGAGTACATGGGGATCGAGAGCTATGACCAGTGAAGACGCTCTGGGCTACTGTCTATGAGGAAGAGGAGGCTGTCGATATCAGTATGAGATTCGCCTTTGGATACTCCCGAGAAGAATCAGCCGGCACTAGACCAGACGAAAGACACTACTTCAGTCTTCCATAGCCCTCAGTCGCAGAAATCTTTGAGCCGACGGGAGTGGTAAACACTCCCAGATGCTATAGCGAGATTCGCAGCGAATAGCGCTCGAGGCCAGTACCTAGCATGAGACAGAGGACAGTCAAGACGATAGCACAAGACGAAAAATTATTCGACCAAGCTGATCTGGCATCTCTCGTTGCAATGTCTGCGCCGTTTCTTCGACCATCGTGGCGACTCATGATCAACTTTTTGTCAACCATCGCCCTTGTTAAGCTGAAGCTGGCCCTTATTGCATCCGCGCGCAGGGATCCTGCAGCAGTTTGCCGCCAACAACCACAACAAACCGGACAATTGGTTGTTTCAAAGCAAGCGACTCTCTTTCTACTGGGCTTTAACATTCTGCATGCACCCGTATTGCCCTGCAAACTTCCACAGATTGTTTGTTGCGGTGCAAAGTATTCGCCGAATTGCAATGATCAAATCAAGGTCATTTGGATTCCTCGCTGTATAGAGCACTGGAGTTAGACAAGTCAGCTTTGTTAAGGTCCGAGAGGCAATCCAACCCGGCAAAGCCTTTGACTATTCGCCAATTTCCGAGCCTTCTAAGCAAGCCACTTCGCCTTCAACTTGGATTCAACCCATACGCCAGATCCAGCACATTTGTTCTACACACATTTTGATACCTCATGATGCATAAAATGATATTTGCAGACGGCTCAAATACTGACATGTTGCTTTAGTAAAATGTTCATTGGTGGTCTGAACTGGGAAACTACCGACCGTAAGTCACGCAAACATAGCCATGCGCGATCTTGTACTAATATCGGCTACCAGAATCTCTAAGAGATTACTTCTCACAATTTGGCGAAGTTGTTGAATGCACTGTCATGAGAGACAGCAGCACAGGACGGTCACGAGGATTCGGCTTTCTTACTTTCAAAGATGCCAAGACAGTCAACATAGTCATGGTCAAGGAGCACTTCCTCGACGGCAAGATTGTAAGTAAAACCTTTGTCTGTCTTTTCTTCTGCCAAGCTAATATCACATAGATCGATCCCAAGCGAGCTATTCCTCGAGACGAACAAGAAAAGACAAGCAAGATCTTCGTTGGTGGCGTTAGCCAGGAAACCACCGACCAGGAATTCAAGGAGTACTTTGCTCAGTTCGGCCGCGTCGTGGATGCGACTCTCATGATGGATAAAGACACTGGCCGTCCAAGAGGGTTCGGCTTTGTCACATTCGAAAACGAAGCAGGTGTTGATGCCTGCATTAACGTGCCACTAGAGATCCACGGAAAGCCAATCGAAGTCAAGAAAGCCCAACCCAGGGGTAACCTCAGGGAAGAAGAGGAAGCCTCGCGACGTAGCAAGTTCAGAAAGGACGGCGACCAATCGAGCCAAGGCTCCATGGGCCAGCAAATGGGCAACAATGGTATGACACCCCAGGTCATGGCCCAGTACTTCCAACGAATGCAGCAATACTTCACCATGATGCAGTCTCAAATGGCCATGAGTAGAGGAATGTCCATGAACCCTGCCATGTGGCAGAACATGATGCAGATGCAACAAATGCAGCAGCAGATGATGGGAGGCAGAGGAGGCGGTGGCGCCAATGCTCAAAACATGATGCAGAACATGAACCCGCAGATGGCCCAGCAGATGCAACAACAAATGCAGCAGATGATGCAGCAGCAGGGTCAACAAGGCGGTCAAGATGCTGGATCTGACGTTGCTAGTCCCACTGCTTCTGCTAGCGGCGGTGCTGGTCGTGGGTACGATAACTACAGCCAATATCAGCAGCAGCAGCCTCAAGGAGGCCGTCGGGGAGGACGTGGAGGAGGTTATGGCAACCATGGAGGACATGGAGGCTACAATATGGGAGGTGGCGGAGGAGCTCCTACTTCATGGGAAGGCATGTACGATGATGTCCCTCAACCTGGTGGCTTCAATCGCGCTGGTAGTGCCGGCGGAAGCTCTGATCCTCAACATGCGCCACCAGCCAACGCGCCCACCGGCCCCAAGAACGCTGGTAAGCCAGGGGCCAACTACCGCGGTGGTGGACGAGGAGGGAACCGCGGGTTCCATCCTTACTCTCGATAGAGACCGTGACAGAGTCGGCCCATGAGATTGAGGTTTTCGGAGGCTGGCAGCTTCTAGACACTGCCAGGATTTCCCCGGCGTTATCGGGAAAGGGGCCCTGAGCCATGCATACTATGGTGGGATGGTTCTTATGCATACTATACTGTTTTTACTTTTGCTCATTTTTCCTATGGGCGGCTTCCGTTGTTATCAAACCAAGTGTAGTCAAGTGTGGCTGGCATGAGGGTGAATGGGGGGATGTTGTCGGTCCAGCTAGAGCTTTACATTAATCAGGAATCGAGTCACTTCAGGTACTCTTGTTGCTCAACGACAACCTCTGCTATGCCCACATAGAAACCCAACGTCAATAGATGACTACGCCGTGCATACATACACGTACTAGGGGCCATATAGAACGAACTCTTGTCAGGTGATACAGAAGTTTAGGTAGTGAAAGTGCTATATATGTGATAAATAGTTGAAATGAAGCGCTGTAACCCCGTCCTTCTTAACTTCCAGCTCAAACATGCTGGCTTCGCTACCGCGGCCGGCAACACACGTAATACATGGCTAAGTACAGTTTCTTTTTCTCTCCCGTCCAGCAGTGTCGCAACCAAGGATTCCTCTGTCTCGTGGATTCAAAACATTCGTCAAGACTTCTCCACGCAGCGAAACTGAGTGAGGCGCATCTGTTTGGACAGCCACACTAGACGTTCCGTCCGCTCTCCATAGGCGAAGCCAACAGGGAGGACCAGATGTAGCATCGCGTTTTGGAGATATATTAATCCTACCAGCGCCATACGGCTCAGGTTCGTCCACTCTTAGGACCAAAGCAAATACCCAAAGGTTGTTGTATATTTGAGGAAGGAATGGGGCAGACAAGAATGGTCACTCCACAATAGTACAGTTGAATGCAGTTTAAACCTTTCCAGTTCAGTGTCCCTGCTGAAGGTAATGTCGTTATTGTCTACTCTTGGCCGAAACCCATGGTCTCTTCGACGGCGATCGTGAGCTTCTGCTGAAGCATTTCTAGACTCTTATAAGGTGGCAAATCGAGTCGGTTGAAACTGCCAATTGTTAGTTCTGCGTTTCAGCAAAAGGAGACGCCGACTTACCAAGTGTGTGCCTTTGGCAGATTAGTAATTTCTCCCGCCTTTTCAATAGTAAATCTTCGTGGACCATCACTGCCCTGAAGATCTTTAAATCCGTTGACGGGAATTCGAGATGTTCCAGTAGTGAACTGCAACAGTCGCGATTTCTGTTCTCCGTCCCAAGATCGCACTGTCGCCCAGAAGTTCTGCACGACCTCGTCAGATTCGGTATATCCTCGATAATCGGTGTGCTTCTTCCAGTCGTCGACATCAATCTCCGCAATACCTCCGATAAGGAGCTCAAGCTCACGCTCATCGAAGACGTTGATAAGATCCTGAGGAATAAGCTCTTGGAAGCCCTCCTTGAAAGCTTGGAACTGCTCGGCGATACGTTTCTCAATTCGCCACTTGACCATTAAATCAACATATTCCTTCTTGTTCTCGTTGGTGACTTCGATGTCGCGGCCGCCAGGGATGAGGTCCTCGGTTGTCAAAACTCCAAATCGTTCGTCTTCAGTTGAGAAAGTCTGTTCCAAAATACCTCCGGAAATATCGTTATCCAACATCCACTGCAGGGATCGGTGGAAGTCTGCGTCGACACCCTCCATATCTGCCAAGGCTACCGCCTTGCCGAGCATCATCTTGTATAGAGCGCCGATGAAGAATGCGTCCAAAAAGCGTCTATGGAAAATAGCCAAGCCGACAACTCGGCCAATGAACTTGAAATAGTTAAGATGCTCCGGGTTGATGCCGGAGTGGGGGTTGATCTGAAGGGTGTAATTATCATGGGCGGAGTATTCGAATAGACAGTAGAAGGGGTTGAACATTTCATGAGAAAGAAGGAAGAAAAATTCTCGAGAGAGACCACCATAATCCAGACCGTCTTCGCCATCGAATTTGATCATAAGTCGTTTCTTCAAGTCTGTTGCCGATTGACGTGTAATTTCGGCGAACGAGTCCTCGAAAATGTGAGAACGTCGTACCTTGATGTGGCACTGGCCACTGAGGATTCGCATAGCTGGCTGTGAGCGGAAATAAATGAGCTTTCGCCTGAAGTCTCGCTTATACTGGGGAACATTCTGGTCCAGAGACGAGGGTAGTCGAGGATCGTCCCATGTCGTAGTCTTGGTGTTGTGGTCAACAAAGTAGACGCGAGCAGTGTTAGTGAGGCGCATTTCCCAACCACTGGGCAGAGGACCAAGTTGTGACACGGGCTGCTGTTGAATTTGGCCGTTGGCGTTGTTCTGTCCACCGTACATACGGATGTATTGTTGGCGGCGTGGATCGACCCAGGTGGTCGTTCTTGTGTTGTGATCAACAAAGTAGGGTCGGCCTTCAGGGGTCCATCGCTGCTCCCAGCCTGGAGGAAGTTCTCCTGTGCCAGGGCTTGTCGCTCCAGTGTGCATCACCGCACCACCGTTAGTTGCTGGTGATGCCGCTGGTTGCGGCTGTTGGGCATGCAACGTGGGCGAGTTGGAACCGGTTCGCTCCTCGGGCAAAGTACGGTTCTGATGTCTCTGTCGCTCAACCTGGGTAGCTGCCTCTCTGTCATTTCGCTGCTCCTGAGCGCCAGTTGCAGTAGGTCGGTTCCAGCTCGTCGTGCGGGTGTTGTGATCGACATAGTAGGTGCGGCCTAGGTTGTCTTCACGGCGCTCCCAGCCGGCAGGTAGGCGTCCCTGAGCATCTTCGAAAGGACTGAGTTGATTGGTTTGTCGAGTCTGGCCCGATGCATTTGGTCCTGGAGCGCCGGCGCCGCCATTAGAGTTAATGCTGGAGGGTCGATTTGCCAAGTTGACCTGTGAGCCGCCTGCGCCGTTCGGTCCTGACGTCGAAGATCCTGGTCGGTTTTCTGGCGGGGGGGCGGAAAGGTTTGAAGCGTTCGAAGGCCCGGTGCCTAAAGATGGTCGTGCTGTCGATGCCTGGCCGCCGCGAGCGGGTGCACTAAGGTTGCAAGAGAGGTTAATAATAAGCTTGCCATGAACGACGAGATTATCGGTTGATTTCTTCAGGTCGCGTGTGAGCATCTGGTCTAGATGCGCATTTGGCGTCAGCAGGGTTCTTCACATTCCTTGTTTGTAAATCAAGTGAACTGACCATCAGCATCGGGACTGAGCTCGGGTATGACATCTCCAACGCGAATATTAATGACTCCTAGGAATCCCTGGTCCTTCTTTTTGAACTTCTTTTGGTCGAAAACCTGAACTGCGAGGATGCCATCTTCGTTGGTGCGACTGATGAATGTGAGTTGAATGATCTCTTTAATCAAGGTGGCGGGGTACGTTACAAGTCAAAGCTCTCGTTCCAGTACGGGTTTAGAGTCCTTTTGCTGACAGTCGTTGTTTTGGTTTGTTCGCCATTGATGGTCGCGACAGCAAAAGGGTCGGGGAAGCCTGAAGAAATTAGTGTTCAAGTCCTGGGTCGTCGTAAGAGCTATACGTACGAAAAACGTCCCTCTTATAGAGTCCATCGGCTGCGATAACTTGGATGATGTCAATATTGGAAATTCGAACGGAGGGGTAGAGAAGAACGGCGGTAACTCACTGGTAACCCGAAGGTTAGGCCTGCTACAACGAGGGTCAGCACGAGTATCATACAGAAGACGAAGACATCGCATAGTAAATCTTGAAGCGAAAGCCAGAAGTGATGCTTTGTGAAGGCTGCTGGGAGAGAACTTACTTGGAATCAGTGCGACTGGTCATGGTGTCACCTCTTGCACTGCGCAGCGAGGGACTAAGTCACAACGACGACAACGATGAATATGGGTATTCCTGACGTGAAGGTGAAGATCAGGGTCACGCAGCGAAGCCTTGTCGAGAAAGGGAAAGGCGCTTGATGTAGGTCGTCGGGTGGTTCAAATCGAAGGGTTCAACTGAAGAAAGTTGACGACGCTTGGAGTTGGGGCAATGGGGGAGGTTGAGGCTGTGCACGGGGCGGCGGGCGCGGGCCTAAAAGAAAGACTGGACACGGACGCTCCCCGCTTCTAGGTAAGGTAAAGTAAAGTACAGTACTTGTAGTGCAGCACCTTTGAGTTAGATCTCTGTGTACAGTCGAGGTACAACCAGAGAGAGCAGAGGGTGCACGACAACGGCTGGAACGGGAAGATCAGTGACTATTGGGTAGCTTGCAGCGAGATAACAGTCTGAGCAAAGGCGATAAGTTGGTGAATCATCTAGAAAAAAGAAAAGAGAAGATACCTATTGTATGTACTGTATTGAATGGATGTGATGGTATGCCAAATGCCACAGTGGGCGCACAATCGGTTGCTTGATTGGATTGTATTGCCACGATCTGAGTGGGCTCAGGCACGATCCTATGTACCTTATGGTTGGTTTGGTGTTGATGATGCTGGGAGGATAATCGATCAACCCGACCTGACGGCCTGAAGAGGAGCTTTTTGGGGCCTTGGACCTGGCAGTCTCTCTAACTGGGGGCTTGCTTGGGTGCAGTTTCAAGGACTGGGATAGTTCTTAGCGGGTGCACGAGGTGGGGAAGAACCGAAGTTGTTCTTTTGAAAGAACCAACTTTCTATGAGTAACGCAGCTGAGGTATTTCTATGAGGATTTTCTTAGGTTTTGAAAGTACAATTCTTGTACAGCCACTGAATAACTGCAAGCACGTACACTCTAGCTTCAACATTTTGGCACCTTCCTGGATACCCTATTGCCTCGCCAAGCAATACACCTGCCCAGACCAAGACTTGATCAAATCGATATGGACGTCTTGTGTCCTATTTCCGGGTTTGAGTGGGCTACAATAACAAACTAGCCTACCCGAGATTAAGTTAGTGGTTGGTAAACAGAGGTTCTTTTGCCTTCGTTCCTTGGTAAAGTCTGAACGTCCGTCCTTTTGGATGAAACATCTAATCAGAAGATGAATCTTCCAGAACCGACATGAGTACATTGCATTCATTTGACATGTCTTGTTAATTTCGTGTCATCTCCTTATCTCTTCAGCTTCTTGAGGCTGAGTTATGACTCCCTCGTCATGAATCCCCCTAGCCAAGTATCTGGTCGCCACTTAGATCAGTAGTTGATGAGGAATCTTCACATAATGATTACTTATTGAATTCACCATCGATAACTGCCTCGGCAATGAAGCTTTTAGGATCATGTCACGGTAACGTTATGGAATCATAAGTACCTCTGAAATATTCATCGCTGGTATCTACCTAGGTACCTTTTCCAAGGCTAATTGCGGCGTACATACGGATCACCGGCACAGCAACTGGCGGGCGCCTAGTCAAATCGAGCATCATCTGGCGCTTAAACAGGCCTGCGATGCCTTTACTGCTGCTCTCTGCTCTGTTTTAACAACGAACGACCTCAATGCCTAATAACCACGCTCTCTTGGATCACTCTGAAACCAATCACATACAATGCTTGTGGTACATATACTCGTATTACCCCTTTAGGATTTTTCGTCTCACATTGTCTGTAAGAAAAGCAGACAGCATCTGAACTCACATAGGTGGCTTGCTTGTTTGCATCCTGGAGCCGCTGAGCCACCAAAGAGACGTCGATTATACCAGGTTGATTGCGCCGACGGCTTATGGCATGAAGCTAGGGTGGTTAGCAGCTGCCATTGTGTTCCATAATTAAACATGGCACAACCATTACAGTATAGTATTCCTGCATTGCCGACCGACTTGCACGTAGTTGCTGATGGGTACAACAGAATTCACGACGAATGTGTTACTATGGACCATCCCACCAACACAGAGTTTCGACACAACTAACAATAGAAACAACAGTTGGCTGTTTTGTCTTGCATCACAGTCGAGTAAACCTTTGACTATTTTTTATAGAACCAGCTGAGAAATGAATCAACAACTGTAATAAGCGGAGTGCTGTCAAACTACAGGGTAAGATCGCTGCAACCCTGGTATCCATTGGTAGATGTCAAATATTCTTCCATGCTTCCTGATACCGGGAGTGTCTCACTGCATCCAGACCTTGACTGGCTACTAGAGTTGAATGCCTAAGCCCTGGCACAGAGTGATGTGGGGGTGCCGTATTGGCGGCCTCTCGAGCAGTTCATACCTCTAAGTGAACGCGTGGCAATATGTCATGACATGTTCTAGGTAATTAACATCATGCTTGTAGGTATTCAGCCAGTCAAGCCATCTGGTGTCGCAATTTCTCATCTCCTTGCTAGAACAGGAACAATGCGGCTGAAGGCGCAGATGATATTGTGAACTAGTTTCATAGTATGATTTTGCTAAGACGAGATATAAGTTAAGACCGAAAACTCCTGTTCCCTTCCTCCCAGCTTGTTGTTGACTGGCTATGGTTTTCCACCTCTGACATGATTGATGGATGGTATATCATCCTGTCCCTGCTGAACGCACCCTTCTCCTTACAACAATAACCCTAAATAGGAAAAAATTAGTGACCAATAAACCCGTGATGGTAAGGGCTGTGGTCAAGCCCGTGAGAGTCCTCGACTTCGATCTCGAAAGGTCTAGGTTGACCAGATCGTGGACCATGTCCCATAGATGATGCGCCGCCCTGCTCCTAGTAGGGGGCAAAGCCTCGTCCACGACCACGGTAGCCACCGCGATAACCACCTCCTCGAGGGAAGCTGCCTCGGCCACCGAAGCCGCCTCGGCCACCGCGGAACCCACCGCGACCACGACCGCGGCTCATGCCAGGTACGTTGGTGCGCTTGGGAGTGACCTTGATGTTACGACCCTTGAACACGCTCTCGTTGAGAACGAGAGCCTGCGCAACAAGGCTGGGCTCAGTGAACTCGACGTAGGCGTAACTAAGAACCCATGTATTAGCAGTATTCTCAAGGGTGAAGCAGTACTCGAAACATACCCCTTTGGTTGTCCTGTAAACTTGTCAAGAAGAATGGTGACTCGGTTGATAGAGCCGCAGCTTTGGAAATGACCTTGGATATCCTCAGGAGAGGCGGAGTAGTCGACATTGCCGACAAAGATGCTGCGCGCATCGATAGACTCTTTGTCATCCGCAAGGTCCGCAGACTGCTGCTCTAGAGTCGCCTGCATTTCGCGAAGCTTCTTGGCCTCCTCTTCCATCTCTGCCACACGGCGCTTCATAGCAGTGATTTCTTCCTAAGGGCGCGGCGTCAGTTTCCATATTCATTCCACCTCTTTGCGCGCCTAACACACCTCCTCGTTCGCTGACATTTCGGTTCCGGGCTCCTGTTGCTCATCGTGCTCATCGTGCTCGCGGTCATGGTCAATCTCGATCTCGTGCTGGCCCAAAGGCTTCTCTTCTTGTTTTCCAGAATCCGACATGTTGATTAAGCAGTGGATGATCTAATACGTTGTTTCGCGTGGGGTGCTGCTATGCGAATCCGAGTTAGTGGACGTTGATGATAACTTGAAAAAAGTAGAAAATAAAATCACGTCAAGGAATCTCATGCGCCCTTGACATCATTTGATGATGATGCAACAGAGCGCATATTGATAAAGTCTGATTGTGAAGCACATACCTTAGATGGAAATTCCTCGACGTTGTCCGGATGAATGGAAAAGAAGATAGAAAAGAGTAAAAAACTGTCACACGTGAAAGCGCGAAAGAAGTCCAAGTGATCGCGAAGAAACAAATAATGCACGATCAACGAAGCGAAAGCCAGGGTGCAGCTACTGTAACTTCAGAGCTAGTAGTGCCTTGCACCAACCAGGCTGCATGAACAATGTCATAGGTCCCCTGCAAGTCGGACCTCGACAGAGATTCTAGAAGAGCATGTGGAGAGAAGCCCGAAGATGAGCCGGCGCGCTGCGATCAAATGATATAGAGACGAATCACTCAAAAACAAAGTAAATAAATGAAAAATGGATGGCTATCTGATTGCTGGATTTTGAATTTAGTATGGAGATGTTGAGAAAATACTACTCGCCTCGAACAAGAACTTTGTTTATGTATATGTGATGCTCAAACACTGAGTGACATAAGACGGCATGTATGTTACAGATGGATTGGTAGTAATGCTGAATGGCATAGCCTAAGCTTAAAGACAATAGATATTATTTGTAGAAGATTAAATAGCGAGAATGCAAAGCATCTATTACTGCTCATTCACGGTTGATATCCATCATTTCAAACCCAATTCAGTGTTTCAAAGGGAGGAATATGTCGGAACAGAAGCATTTCCACTTCAGAAATTGGTAGCTCAAGGAGTTTATACTCGAATAGCCAAGAAGGATTCATCATTGTCATGTTATCGTGTTAATGTAAAAAGAAGGGGGATGATCGCTAGGTCAAAATATGGATGCAAGAACCTTTAGCCACGCTGACACCCCCCAAATGCAATCGTTACGTCCTCCAAACGCCGCCCATGCTCTTCGCTAGTCAATGCGTCCGTCTGTAAACATGCCTCGTCCCATTCCGTTTCCGTTCCCTCTAGTACCCAGTGCTCCGAGACAAATATGTTATGTGTTGTAAAGTCAAAAACAAAGGAGAAAGCGTAGATACCCAACACTAAGCATGTCGACCACGCTTACCTCCACCGCCGAATGTGTCCTTTCCGTTGAGGCTGCCGAGATCAAAGATTTCGTCAAAGTTCAGCTTGCGTTTACTCCCAGCTCTTTGCACCGAATGTCCCGGTCCCCTGGGGCAAGCCCGGCTTGAACCATTGGCAAGTCTGCTTTTTGACGGTCGTGTAAGAGAAGGAAAGTCATCATGGGGCCTCGAATCGGACAAGTCGAGAGTAGCGATGTTCGGGTAAGGATGTGACGACTGGAAGTTGAAGGTATCTTGAGAGGGGACGACAATCGGCGTTGGCTCTTCGATGACGGGAGAAATACTCGGAGGTGCAGAGTCGGTTCGCAGTTGGTTTACTTGCTGAGAAGGGACATTCGGGCGGTTCAGTTCGGGGGACGAAGCTGTCTCTGTCTTCTCCGCCTCGTCCTCACTCTCGGTGTTCAGAGAGCTGCTCTCGCGGCCGTCAAGTCGTTCCGTAGCCCACTTGCGGATCTTCCATCCTTCTCCATCGCTAAGGCCCAGTCCTTCCTTGTCCAAGAACTGCAAAAGATCATCGAGACAATCTTGATATCCGTCGGCTCGTGCCTTAGACTGCCCAGCAGCGGAGATCTTGTAAAGCTTCGTCACCGAGAGAGCGGCTGCTTTGAAGACGTCGAGAAGCTGCTCAGGGTTTTCTTGCTGAGCAGGTTGCTTTCCCGTACCGCCAGAGACGCCCCTCATAGGCTCCATCGTTATTAAGCGACGAAGAGTAGCGGAGATGCTGGAAATGAAGAGTCAGCGACGGCTTATGGACACCAAGGGGATAATCGCCTCACCTGGTATGTAGGGTAAAGTCGTAGTTTTGTCGTCTGGTGATACTCCTGTAGAGGAGAAAAGTTGTCAAACAGTCGGAGATACAAAGCAGTCGAAGAAGGTGGGTTGTGTTGCTCCTGATGAGCTGCTCCCAAGTCTGAACTGTTGGCAGGGAACAAAGGTTGGGGTCACTGAAGCCTTCGCCCAGTCATCCACTTCATCACCGCACAGAGCCTGAGAACGGCACTAACCGAGGGGTCTACAGGTGAAGTGGAGAATGATCCACGTGACTTGTCTTTAACTTGGACTTCGTTGTCAGCTTGAATTGTTGTTTTGAGCGTTCAAAAGTGTCAAAAGAGAGATGATGAATGAAACACGAATGGGTTTGAGCTCTGCTGTTGCATAGCTACTTCATGAACTATTAAAAAGAAACTTAATCAATGATTCAGTGACGTCGTTTCTATATGCCGGAATATCCTTTCTTCCTCACGGCATTGTGGAACCGAGAAATAATGACAAGGGACCTGCGCAGCGACGCTAGCCTCGAACTGGCCCCCTTCGAGGTGACCGTTTGATTCTACCTGCAAACATCTTGACAAACGCATCTACACTTTTCAAGCCTTCTCACGGCGTGATTACTCGACAAGATTTTCCACCAACAACGCCCTGGGAACCGAAAAACCAGCCGCTCGAAACATTTACATTGGGTGTTACTTCGCATCGTAACCTCTTGAAACGCGTCTTCTTGACGCCAGTCGCGTAAAGAGGTTCATCCTAAACTCGACTCACGATGGCGCCTCGCTCTCGAGCCAAGGCTGTTGATACTGACGCGTCTATGTCCGACGCGCAGGAACACCGCCAGGGGGAGGAAATGGTAAGCTAACTCTTTATCCAATACAGTTCACCTGTGACTTGTAATCCATAAACCATGTGCTAAATGAAATACTTTTAGGAAGTTGACGAGACCCCCGATTACACTGATACCGAGAACCCCAGTACCGAAGCTAGTAGTGTCGCCGGAGAGCCTACCGGAGATGGACGAAGGCGTCGTACAGAAGTCAACCAACTCCGTCGCAGCATTTTTGGAAAGAAGCACGACCGGCTAGGAGAATCCAAGGTTAGTCGCATTTCATGACAAGGATGTTAGGAGGAGATGCTAACAGTGTTTCTGCAGGAAGATGACACAATTCGACGATTCAGATATCTCCTCGGCCTCACTGATCTATTCCGTCATTTCATTGAGACGAATCCCGATCCCCAAATCCGCGACATCATGACCGAGATTGATCGACGTAATGCCGAAGCAGCCCGCGGCAAGAAGGGAGCCGGGAGACAAGGAGGTGCTACGAGCGAACGACGTCGACGTACAGAGGCCGAGGAAGATGCCGAGCTTCTGAAGGATGAGAAGCATGGTGGTTCTGCTGAGACAGTGTTTCGCGATTCCCCTCCGTTTGTCCATGGTCAAATGCGAGACTACCAAATTGCCGGACTCAATTGGCTTATCTCGCTACATGAGAATGGTATCTCTGGTATTCTTGCAGATGAAATGGGTCTCGGAAAGACTCTACAGACAATATCTTTCCTCGGCTACCTACGCCATATTCTGGACATCAACGGGCCACACCTGGTCATTGTGCCTAAATCTACGCTGGACAATTGGAAACGAGAGTTTGCTAAATGGACACCCGAGGTCGACGTTTTGGTGCTCCAAGGTGCCAAGGATGAACGACAGGCCCTCATCAACGACAGGCTCGTCGACGAAAAGTTCGACGTTTGCATTACCAGTTACGAGATGGTGCTCCGAGAGAAGTCGCATCTGAAGAAGTTTGCTTGGGAATACATTATTATTGATGAGGTATGTTTCTCACATTGACTGAGCGCTATATTTACTGACAAGGATTCAGGCGCATCGTATCAAGAACGAAGAATCATCACTTTCGCAGGTCATTCGATTGTTCTCTTCACGAAACCGACTGCTTATCACTGGCACACCTCTCCAAAATAATTTGCACGAACTCTGGGCTCTTCTGAACTTCTTGCTTCCTGATGTCTTTGGTGACTCTGAGGCATTTGACCAGTGGTTCTCTGGACAAGACCGTGACCAAGATACTGTCGTTCAGCAACTCCACAAGGTCCTCCGTCCCTTTCTGTTGCGTCGCGTGAAGAGCGATGTGGAGAAGAGCTTGCTACCCAAGAAAGAAGTCAACGTTTATCTGGGCATGTCAGAGATGCAGGTCAAATGGTATCAAAAGATTCTGGAAAAGGACATTGACGCTGTCAACGGTGCGGGCGGTAAGCGTGAGTCCAAGACTCGACTGCTCAACATTGTTATGCAACTCCGAAAGTGTTGTAACCATCCTTACCTGTTTGAGGGTGCTGAGCCAGGCCCCCCTTACACAACCGACGAGCATCTTGTGTACAATGCTGGTAAAATGGCTGTTCTTGACAAACTGCTTAAGAGGATGCAAAAGCAAGGCAGCCGCGTTCTTATCTTCTCCCAGATGAGTCGACTGCTCGACATTCTCGAAGATTACTGTGTTTTCCGCGAGTACAAGTACTGCCGAATCGATGGTGGAACTGCTCATGAGGACCGAATCGCTGCCATCGACGAGTACAACAAGCCTGGCTCGGAGAAGTTTGTCTTCCTCCTTACAACACGTGCTGGTGGCCTTGGTATTAACCTGACGACTGCCGACATTGTCGTTCTCTACGACAGTGACTGGAACCCCCAGGCCGATTTACAGGCTATGGATCGCGCCCATCGTATCGGCCAGACCAAACAGGTTGTCGTGTACAGGTTCGTCACAGAGAACGCCATTGAGGAAAAGGTTTTGGAAAGAGCTGCACAAAAGCTGCGTCTGGATCAACTGGTCATTCAGCAAGGTCGTGCACAGCAAGCCGCCAAGGCCGCAGCGAACAAAGACGAGCTTCTCTCCATGATTCAACATGGTGCCGAAAAGGTCTTCCAATCCAAGGGACCCACGGGTACAATGGCCTCAATGGACGGCGAGGTCGATGACGACGATATCGATGCAATCCTGGCCAGAGGTGAAAACCGAACGAAGGAACTTAATGCCAAGTATGAGAAGCTAGGAATTGATGATCTCCAGAAGTTTACCTCGGAGTCTGCCTACGAATGGAATGGCGAGAACTTTGCCAACACAAAGAAAGAAATCAACATGACTTGGATTAACCCGGCCAAACGAGAGCGAAAAGAACAGTCGTACTCGATGGACAAATACTTCCGCCAGACCATGTATCCCAACCCTAAGGCGGATGCCAAGCCCAAGGCACCCCGAGCACCCAAGCAGGTTCCTGTACACGATTACCAGTTCTACCCACCACGCCTGCGTGATCTTCAAGACAGGGAAACCGCTTACTATCGTAAGGAGATCGGCTACAAGGTCCCTCTAGCCGATGGTGAAGAAGACACTCTTGAAGAGCGAGAAGCTGAAAGAGCCCTTGATCAACAGGAAATTGATAATGCAACACCTTTGACCGAGGAGGAGAAAGAAGAGAAAGAGAAGCTGTCGCTTCAGGGCTTTGGAGAATGGAACAAGCGAGACTTCCAACAGTTTGTCAACGGATCAGGCAAGTATGGACGAAACGATTATGAGGGCATTTCCGTGGAGATCGACAGCAAGTCGCCCGCTGAAATCAAGGCGTATGCCAAGGTTTTCTGGCAACGATATACCGAAATTGCGGACTATCCCAAATACATCAAAACCATTGAAGATGGCGAGGAGCGCACACGCCGTGTTGAACATCACCAAAAGCTTCTCAGAAAGAAGATGCAGCAGTACCGAGTTCCTCTGCAGCAACTCAAGATCAACTACTCTGTTTCCACTACCAACAAGAAAGTGTACACCGAGGAGGAGGACCGATTTTTACTGGTACTACTTGATCGTTACGGTATTGATTCGGAGGGTCTTTACGAGAAGATGCGAGACGATATCCGAGAATCCCCTCTTTTCCGATTCGACTGGTTTTTCCTCAGCCGAACTCCTATTGAGCTGTCTCGTCGTTGCACCACTTTGATCACTACTATTGTCAAAGAGTTTGAAGACGTCCCTGCTCGTGGTTCAAACGGAGTCAACGGAAAATCAAAGCGTGAGCCTGACGATGAGAACGACGAGGACAGCATCCTTGGAATGGCACCAGCGAAGAAGAAGGCGAAGAATGGGGTCAAGGTGAGTCATTGAATGTTGATTCTAATCTATTGTCTCTTGCTAACAAACTCGCAGAACAAGGCGCTTGATAATGTCAAATCCGTCAAATCCAGCAAGAACAGCTCGGCGACCCCATCCAGAGCATCCAGTGTTGCGTCTGCCACCTCCGCCGGTGGTTCTACCAAGGGTAAGAAGGGTAGAAAGAAGTAAGCAAAAAAACAAAGAGGGCTCTGGTATGCGGATCGGTATAGGGATAGACTTTTGGCGTTTGGTTGCTTTGAGGGATTATAGGAGAAGTCATCGTGCAATACTTTATTAATCTGGCTTGGTAATTTGTTACAAAGGCCAGAACACGCATCACACGATGCCTCGGCGGTTTGGAGGATATAGGCGCGAGGACGGCTGATGATACATTGTAAAAAGAGTTGTTTGAGAGCAGAAGAACCAGATATAGGTTTGCACTGCCCTATGTTCGACTTGACGTGTCGTGAACTAGCGAGCCCTGATTGTCGTAATTGCATGATGAGGATGATGTGTTAGATCCCAAGTCGTAGAAACGTGATCAATCGTGCAATTTTCGACCTTTTCCTAAACCCTGGAGAGATGGTAAGAATTACAAGCCCGTTTGTCTTCCTCTTATCTCCCCTTACACATCCCAAGTCTTTTCTTTCCCATCGCCTCCAGCTTCCGTTTATTTTTTGCCCCATTTGAACAAAAAAAGATTTATTTATTTGTCCCCCTTAACGCCGTACTATGCAAGCACACAGGAAAAGAACGTATCTACTGCATTCGGTTGATTCGTTCCCTCTCGACCTCGTAGTTGAAGTCGAAGTAGCCCTTGTCGAAGTGGTGAACTCGCACGTATCCGTCCTCTCCGCCGCTGGCATAGCTCTTGCCTGTAGGGTCGGCGGCAACAGTGTTGAGGGGACCGAAGTGACCTCGGACACGGCCGATCTCGTCCTCGAAAACCTTGTGGTAGAAACGGGCCTCGAACTTACCCTGACGGGCAGAGGTTCGGGTAACATCCATAGCGGCTTGACCACCACCAAGGATGACGAAGTCCTTCTTGGGGGTGATAGTGGCACTGTTGAGAGGTGTGTCGGCTACGTAAGTCTTGAGGACCTCGAGGTCGCGAGCAGAGATGAGCTTGATATAGTTAGCATTAGATGTCAACTTCGAAGGACCAAACATACCTTGGAAGTCTTGTCCTTGCAGGCAGTAATGAAGTAGAGGCGGTCGGGAGACCACTGGAGATCGACGATAGGCTGCTGAAGCTCGTGAACGGGGACGTTGTCGAGCAGGTCACCGGTCTTGGCGTCGTATCGGCTTACGCTGCCATCCTCGTGGCCAGCGATGATGAACTTGCTCAGGGCGCTCCAGCCAGCAACGGTGGCCTTGCTCTCGTCGCAAACAATGGTAAGGCTCCTCTCGTCGGTCTGTTCGGCGTTGAGGTCGGGGTTGATGTCGATAACGACGATGTTGGAAAGGTAACCCATTCGCTTCTCGGTAACTCCCAGCAGCTTAGTGCCATCCTCGTTGAACTCGACTCGCTTGACGGCGGTAGGGAACTCCCAGGTCTTGATAAGGCGACCGGTCTTGACCTCCCAGAGTCGGATAGTGTTGTCGGCAGAACCGGAGGCGATCATGGTTGAGGTGGGGTTGACATCGACAGTCCAGATGGCACCGACATGGCCGTGGTAGGTTCCAAGACGCTCGCCGTTGTGGGAGAACCAGGCGCAGATTTGCTGATCCTTTGCGACGGAGAAGATGAGATCGCCATCTTTGTTGTACCTAGGTAGAGGTTAGTATGGTTGTAGGCGAAGTTGAAGGTTCCCAAGTCGACGAGCAGAACACTCGCAGGCCAATATCCCCCTCTTTGTAACTTGATCTCCCTCCATACAGACTGGACAGGACAAAGACAAAAGCTTCACGTACTTAATTTGGGTGAGCGCACGCTCGTGCCCGGCAAGAAGAATGGGCCTCATGATTTCGGTTTCGGGGGTCAGGCACTAGGAGGGGTTGACGAAAGCAGGTTCGGAGCGGCTGATTATATGGCGAGGGCTTTCGCGATGAAATTTTGGCGGTTGTGTGCGTTTTGGACCTTTTGGTGGGGCAAGAAATCAGTCCCCCGCCTCCCAGCTAAGATAGTGGCACAGGGCTGATGCCTGATGTAGAGCATGTGGCGTGTTAAAACTGAACTTGGCCATGTTCGAAGATTGGACTGCCTGGGAGGAGCTACTAAGTTTAGAGTGTTCGAAATAAACACTCAGTGGAACGGCCCAGAAAGAGTTGAATTGATCGAGTAATTTCGTCGCTTATGCAGTCAGCGACTGCCTGTTGTTCTAGCCTATCACAGATCTATAGAGCATTTGGAGTCATACGAAGGAGTTAAAGAGTCATAAGAAAATGAGTAACTCAGTTGGTGGGAGCGCCCAGAGATGATTCATTGCATGATCTTTTGTTGACTGAATATGACCTCACCTCATAACGTCGGTCCTGAGGCATCAAGAACTCAAGTAGGACTCAGTAAATTTCTAGAAGTCAAACCCTGCAACTCTCAGTGTAAGACAAAAGCAAGGCTGAAGGTATATCTCTGACTGCAACCAAACTTGCCAATCTTATTGGCTTTGCGATTACGAGTCACAGCTGAACTTACACTGGTCCTTGCATTCCTTTCGAGACTGTGTCAGCCCTGCCTCGAGGCATAGGAAGTCAGTCACACGACCGACTGCTACAGACATTGGATCGCAATTATTCTGGTATGGAGTAGTTGTAAGCCTAGCTGTGCTTGATCGAACGATATTCGCGAGAAAGAGTATTTCGGCTTCAGAGGAATTGGCTGTTCCTCGTGCGATACTGTGTCATGTTATTGTTGCCTTTTGCTGTCTAACAACCTTTCATTGAGTCTGACAAGTTTCCATTACCTTTCTCTTTCTGTTCCTATTCCATCTAGAAGGATTCCTTACGGAAAGGGCTTGCATTGCATCGACTTGCATGCACACATTATCGCCATTAACCCGACGGACATCTGGAGATTGTTCGGCATCTAATACAGATTTGCAAGTTGAAGTGTAATTATATTCGAGATCATCATGTACGGCGAGCTCTTCCGTTGCGCCGTGTTGAAGAGAACGAGTATTTTCCGAGAGGTCCCGAGACAGCGACGGTCTTTGCGGGTTCTATCATCAGCGTTATCGATACCATCAAGCCTCAATTGCTGCAATTGCAAGCATCAACGGCCGTCCAGCCGATCATATACGCACCAAGCCGAACCCGCAGTAGGCGGGTCCCAGCAAAGTCAGATTCTCACCCACCCGCAACCGTCTTCACGCACAAAGTCGCACAGGCAAAGCCTCTTTCACACGTGTTCGGACGTTCCTGCCGTGTCCACCGGGGTTCCTCCAAGCGCCGCTATTCGGACTGCTGCCCCTCCTCTCAACTCGACAGCTCCTGCCCAAGCCCAAGTCCAAGCTCAAGCTATATACAGCGACTGCTTCCCAGTCAATAACCGACGAAACAACTCGGCTTCAGTCTTTGCTTCAATCTCTGTTGTCGAGTCTTTGTCTTTTTCGAACCATTTTCCACACCAGAAAAGACTCTTTTCCTCGACCACAATGGTTGCTACAAAGCTCGACGGCAATGCCATTGCCAAGTCGATCAGGGAGAAGCTCTGTGCTGAGGTGACCGAGAAGCAGAAGCTCAACCCCAGGTTCAAGCCCTGCCTCAAGATCATCCAAGGTATGACCTATTGCCCGTGATACTCTACTTGTTCAACGCTGACTCAATTGTCTTACAGTGGGTGATCGATCAGACTCCTGTTCGTAATCCTGCCCCGCCATCATGAGATCATCTCACCACTAACCCCGCGATATAGCTACCTATGTTCGCATGAAGCTGAAGGCTGCTGCAGAGGTGAGTCAGACAAATTTACACCTCAAGACTCATTCACTGACTGACCATTCCAGGCTAGTATTGATAGTCAACTGCTTCAATACCCTGAGACTATCTCAGAGGCAGAGCTCCTTGACCATATTCGCCAGTACAACAATGACCCCGCTGTTCATGGCATTTTGGTTCAACTTCCTCTCCCCAAGCACATCTCTGAGTACACCATCACGTCATTTGTGGCAGATGAGAAGGATGTCGACGGATTTGGCACCAAGAACATTGGAGAGCTCGCTAAGAGGGGCGGCAAACCTCTTTTCATTCCTTGCACACCCAAGGGTTGCATGATCCTCCTTAAGGAGTCTGGTATTGACCTTAAGGGAAAGAACGCCGTTGTCCTTGGAAGAAGTGATATTGTCGGTAGCCCTGTGAGCTATCTCTTGCGCAACGCCGACGCCACTGTTACCGTTGTTCACTCCAAGACGCAAAACATTGAGCAACATGTTCGAAATGCAGATGTTATCGTCGCCGCTATTGGTCAGCCTTTCTTTGTCCAGGGCAGCTGGATCAAACCTGGTGCTGTTGTCATCGACGTGGGAACCAACTTCATCCCCGATTCTACCAAGAAGTCTGGCCAGCGACTCGTTGGCGATGTAGACTATTCTGCTGCCGTCGAGGTTGCTTCCGCCATCACTCCAGTTCCTGGCGGTGTCGGACCCATGACTGTTGCCATGTTGATGCAGAACGTTGTCGATGCCACAACCTGGTACTTCGAGTCTCAGAAGCTTCGAAAGACCATCCCTCTACCCCTGAAGCTGGAGGACCCTGTTCCTTCAGATATCGCTGTTTCGCGAGCACAAACACCCAAGGACATCACCCGCATTGCCGCAGAGATTGGCATTGCACCTCACGAGCTGGAGCCCTACGGCGCATACAAGGCCAAGGTTGACCTTGGCCTCATGCAACGACTGGAGCACCGAAGAAACGGCCGTTATGTTGTTGTCACCGGTATCACTCCCACTCCTCTTGGTGAGGGCAAGTCCACAACTACCATGGGCTTGGCTCAGGCGCTCGGAGCTCATGTTGGACGCTTGACATTCGCCAATGTACGACAGCCCAGCCAGGGCCCTACCTTTGGTATCAAGGGAGGTGCTGCCGGAGGAGGCTACAGTCAGGTAATCCCTATGGATGAATTCAACATGCATTTGACTGGCGACATCCACGCCATTACTGCCGCCAACAACTTGCTAGCGGCTGCTATTGAGACTCGTATCTTCCACGAGAACACCCAGAAGGACGGCCCCCTGTACAAGCGACTTGTCCCTGCTAAGAACGGCGAGAGAAAGTTTGCCCCTGTTATGCTCCGCCGACTGAAGAAGCTCGGAATCGAGAAGACCAACCCCGACGAGCTGACTGAAGACGAGATTCACCGATTTGCTCGACTGGACATCGATCCTGAGACTATCACCTGGAGACGAGTTCTCGACGTCAATGACCGTCACTTGCGAGGCATCACAGTGGGCACTGCCCCTACTGAGAAGGGTCAGACCCGGGAGACTGGCTTCGACATCACTGTCGCTAGCGAGTGTATGGCTATCCTCGCGCTCAGCAACGACTTGGCTGAGATGCGTGAGCGCCTGGGATCAATGGTCGTAGCCACATCACGAAATGGCGACACTGTCACAGCCGACGATATCGGTGCTGGTGGTGCCCTCACTGCCCTCATGAAGGACGCTATCAAGCCCAACCTCATGCAGACCCTTGAGGGCACTCCCGTCTTCGTCCATGCTGGTCCCTTCGCTAATATTAGCATTGGACAGAGCTCTATCCTCGCTGACAAGCTTGCCCTGAAGCTTGCCGGTACTGAGGCCGACGAGGACCATAGCGAGAAGGCCGGTTTCGTAGTTACTGAGGCTGGTTTTGACTTTACTATGGGAGGCGAACGATTCTTCAACATCAAGTGCCGCACCTCTGGACTTACTCCCGATGTTGTTGTCATCGTTGCTACAGTTCGAGCTCTCAAGGTTCACGGTGGTGCTCCTCCCATTGCCCCTGGTGCTGCCCTCAGCCCCGTTTACAAGGAGGAGAATGTCGACATTCTGCGCGCTGGTTGCGTGAACCTCAAGAAGCAGATTGCCAACGCCAAATCATTTGGTATTCCCGTCGTTGTGGCAATCAACAAGTTTGTGACTGACACCGATGCTGAGATCGCTGTCATTCGTGAAGAGGCAGTCTCAGCTGGTGCTGAGGATGCTATCCTGTCTAACCACTGGGCTGAGGGTGGTAAGGGTGCCGTCGACCTGGCTCACGGTGTTATTGCGGCTGCCGATAAGCCCAAGGATCTTCAGTTCACCTACGACCTCAAGGGAACTGTCCACGAGCGCCTTGAGGCTATTGGAAAGAAAATGTACGGCGCCGAGAAGGTCGAGCTCAGTGAGCTTGCCCAGAAGAAGGTCGATACATACACCCGTCAAGGATACGGCCACTTGCCTATCTGCGTGGCCAAGACGCAATACTCCCTTTCTCACGATCCCGACCTGAAGGGTGCTCCCACTGGCTTCACGATCCCCATTCGCGACGTCAGAATGGCCGCCGGAGCAGGATACCTGTAAGCTGACTCACTGCTGTTCAAAGTAACGTAACTAACGTATTCCCAGGTATGCACTCGCTGCTGATATCCAAACTATCCCCGGTTTGCCAACGGCCCCTGGATACCTCAACGTTGATGTCAACGTGGAGACAGGCGAGATCGAAGGTCTGTTTTAATGATACCAAAACTCTCATGTATAATGGATTAGGGGCTGGAAGCAAGGCATACGGGACTGTACTCCCTCAACTCAACGTGGGAGTCACGGACGGGAAGGCGAAACATTGGACGTGACATTTCAACACATGGTGCGGGACTGGTTTAGCGAAATCATCTATCATCTGCCACTTGGCAATATTTAGAATCAATTTTGGATTTGGACAAAATAAGGGTTTCGCCGTTGACTCAAATGTGACATGTGAATCGGAATGTTTTGGCATCGGGTATGCTCAGCCAAATGTTGTTGAACAGTCTGCGGTAATACAGAAGTCTCAATGCCATAGCTGCTACCGCAAGGATTCTAGATTCTGCCTTGGCTGGAGAGATGCAGTCGCACTATGCATACTACGTGACAAGCGTCAGCGGAATTTGCCGTTGTGTGCGTTACGATACAGTACAGCCACCGAGCCACAGAGTCGTATGGATGCTTAGCTGAGCACATGTAGGTCCTGTGCTATGAGCCTAGAATCTCTGGGTAGATGGTTGGCCAGGAAGTTTACCACCACAACAGCAAGCCTCGTACTAGCAGAATTTGATAGGATCGGTATTTCCCGTTGCTATTTGTTGCGTACTGTGCTGTAGGGTCTAGAACAGATGGAGCGAGGGCGCTCGGTATGACGGCGTTCCGTGTGGAGTTTGAGATGTAGATCAACTCTATTTGAGCTGTCAACAAAACGCTCTTAGTAGGTTTGGTTTGTGGGTGATACTATGTAAGCTTGAGTTGCAAATGGTGCTTGTCGATTACTGTCCAGTTGAGTTTATATTCAGTCTGAATAGAGTAAAAACAAAAGGTTCGGGATTCAATTTTTCCAGCGAAAACTGAAGCTACTTCTGTTACAAGATCCTACCTATCACTCAGCTGAATGTTCGCTGCATGGGAGCAACAGATCCGAAGCTTGTAATTGGCCATAACGAGATAGCCACGAGAAAGCCATGTAAGACTCAGCCCAGCTAAACTAGCAATGCGAGAACCAATGGCTCGGCGCCACACCAAAAAGCGGCACCGTTTGACCCCTTACCGCCCATTGAGGTCATTGTATTCTAATTCAATATGAGTTTATTTCCAGCTGGAGAGGCTTGGAGTGTAATGGAAGTTGAGGGAGTGGGTGACTATTTTGTGGGAAGAGCTAGAATACTGAGGAAGATGTCTTCGGTCTGTATGTCTTGAGATTTAATCACACGAAATTACTCACTTATAAATTCTGACAAGCATTTCTTCATAATATTACGAAAAAGTTTCCGCATCCTTGCAACGCACCCAACAGGCAAGACACTCACTGCCGTAGGATTCAACCACACCAACGGTTCTCTCCTGCATGGACGGCCTGGCAACAGAAACAGGTTAGAAGCTGAGGCCCTTGACGCCATTTTCTATACAGTGTTTGTGATAAACTGCGTACAGCTTCGGAGCGTTCTGGATCAAGTTTCTTTACAAGACATCTGACTACCTATTTCAGGTGTGCCGTATTGGGCACGCACTGCGAGGAGTCTAATTAAGTACAATGATTCAGATATTACCTGAATTTGCTTTGGTAGTTTGTGGGTTGGTTGGTTTGTTTTGAAGTCAAAGTCTGGACTCTGTCAGCTACCTCACGATGTCAATAAAGGAAGCTCATGGACATTGACTATAAGCTGCTGCTGAGTAGATAAGCGACATATAAATGAATAATTTTCGTATATAGACGTAGACTAAGCGGTGACATAACGGGTATGCCGATAACTGCCTTGCCAAACGCCTGGTCCAAAGCGTGGGTAATTCCTACGTTAGGTACTACTTAGTGCTTTGATACTATACTCTAAGAATAAGCATCTGACACTTGCTTCTACACTGCCTTCTGCCAAGGTGTCATGCCAACCTCATTGTCATCCCATCCAATACATTGTCTTCCTTTCTTTAGAGCTATCCCTCCATGTTACCAGCACGACGGCACACACGACAGGACACTGCCACGCTTTGAGGCTTTCAGCCCTAAATGATGCAGGCTTTTGACATGGAAGCTACCTAAACAAGCTTTCGGTTACTTCTAAGATTACCTACCAATAAGACCAGGTACCAGGTAGTATTGTCCTGAGCCCTACAGTGTGGGCTTGCCTAGCTCTTGTTGAGGCTGCTCTATTTCGAAACTAATCCAAGGCAGCCGACGCCATTTCAACCTCATACAAAGATCACCTTCTTGGCATTTCCTCGGGAGTTCTTGTTTTCTTCTGTCACGTACTACTCTGAGAGCTGTCAGGTTCCCCTTGTCCCCCAGGCACAGCAATCCATGTTTACCAATCCCTGAACAAATACCCCTTCAGCAACAGCATGACTTCAAAACACCCCTTGAGACGATCTTGTGCGTTTTGTCGAGCGAGGAAGATCAAGTGCTCCAACGACACCATCTGCGAAGCTTGTCGTAAGCAAGGTGTCGATTGTATCTACGACTTTGAATCCTCGAGAGGTAAAGGACGCAACCATAGCTTCGATGGCACCAAACCCAGCAGTTTATTACAGGTGCGGAGTGATCATGATCTACCTGACAGCAAGAGAAGAAGATCATGTTCAGCCAACTCTTCCTCTTCCATGTCTCCTCGAAGAGCCCATGAAGATCTTGTGCCACTAGGAGATGGCGTCGAGAGTCTCGCTGCCTCCCTTGAGCAGGTGTTTCAGGACAAGTTTTCGCATTTGATCTTTGGAGAACCCAATCATATTCAATCACAATCAAGCAGTAATAATATTCGGTGCATTGGACTCCTTCGCCTGATAGCTGACGACCTGGTCGGCTCCGCTGGCCAAAGATACAGCGCCTTGGGAGCATGCCAATCCGATGATTTAAACAACCACTCGATCCGTTCTGGGCTATCCAATGATTCAACATTCACTATGTTCGACAACGCTACATCATATTGCACCAGTCCTATTTCCACCTTTAGCCATCGACAGAGGAACCAACTGATCGATGTCTGGTTCTCTGCACACCCTCTGACCTTTCTCATTTCGAAGACGCTACTCCTCCGGGAATTGCGCGAAGATACCTGCGACGAGATCCTCGTAGCTGTCATGCTTGCAGATGCCAGCTTTGTCGTTGGTGATGGATCCATGGTAACTCGAGGGCATGAGCTCCTGCAGTGGGCCCGAGCCCAGCTACAGATGCGTCCTTCATACCACCTTTCCGAGGACAAGGATGCTGTACACTCTGGGGTACCAACGAGGGTATACAAAGGTGTAACAACTGCACAGACCCTGGTGTTGCTAGCATGGAGTGCTCTGTCTTCAAACGAATTCCGTCGAGCCATCTGCTATATCGAAGTTGCCAGCAAGTTGGTAACACAAATCAAGGACAGCATGTCGAACGATGTCTCTCCGCCCAGCTCGAGTCGTATTAATGGAGTCGACGTGCTAGATGTTGAGAAAGAGGTTGTAACCAATCTATGGTGGACAACTTTTTCACTCCATATCTGGATGTCTGTCCAAGCTGGAGGCTCGCCTGATATGGCTCCATCGACCTTCAACCTAGATTGCCTCCCAGAGACAGAGACCTCGTCGATTTCTATCCAACTTGATCTAGTCTCCGAAAACTTCAATACGCTGCAGAAGCAGAAAAGCAACATTCGAGAAATGCGACCCCTCGCGTATATAGTCAACACGGTTGCATATATTCTGTCGCAGCCAGACCAAGCCGCGCCAGAGCATGGTGTTCGCATCTGCAAAGAAGCGATACATGCAGTTGAGAGCTCGAATGCAAAAGTTGCCAATATGTGTGGCCAGTCAGACAATGAAACGCAGCGCCTAATCATAGCGTTCCACCAGACAATAATAGTCCAACTCCTCTTCCCAAAACACCAGCCATTATACGACCAAGTTGTCGTTCCTACAGAGACTTTGCACAGATATTGCTCCTTGTTGGAGCAGATTGTTCAGTGCCTATCGCCCCCTTCTGGGCAGTCCAGTCATCATACGGCCTCGGCTTCTCCAATTCAACAACCTCTATCCAGCGCTTTCTGCAATCTCTTAGATACTTGTTCCCGGGCTTTCAGTCTCGTTCGTGGCAACTTGGGGCTCGACCTCAATCATGGTTACTTCCGCCAGGAATGGGGCAATCAGCTGTGTTCTTTAGCAGGCTCACTGTATACGATCAGTAAGACCAGACATTTCTGCCAGAGTGCGACATTACTGAAAGTAAGAAAACAACTAAAGGCTTCAGTGCGAGCTTTTGGTGACCATGACTCCTCAAATACATCGGGATTGTTGGGTTTGGGACTGAACAATATGCGATCCATGTCCCATTCCCCTCAAGGCAACGTCAAAGTTTCAAGTAACTTCCTTGTGGCAGATGAGTCGTCAACTGATATACCTTTTCAATTTTCTGCAAACGGTTCGAGAATATCTTCATCCATACCATCCTCGTCGGGATCGTCGACCAGTGTTTCCTCATTCACTCCCTTCGGAGAAACAAATAAATGGCATATCAACGAAAACTACTCCCAAGGTGCGATTGAAACCAGCAATTTGAGTCCTCCTACAGTAGCTCAGCAGCAATTACATAATGGAACTCCCATGCAGGCTGTATGGTACTCACAAGCACCCCCAATGTTGAATTTCCAAGCTGCTGGCCCGGCCTCTATTCAGAACAACCAATGGGTTTGGTCGAATGGCAGTGCCGAAGACACTACTTATATACCTTTTCAAGCTCTTGATATGGAAGAGACATGAGTTTTGTGTTAGTTCGATGGTTTGTAAAATGGTTCAAGGCTGAGGTCTGGAGTTATGACATTTTGGGGAGAAGAACCAGAATGAAGCATTTGAATATCAGGGTTTGGTCGCGATTTACGAATCCGATACTAGCCGCTGGCGGCGTCAGTTACTTTATTGCCCGTGGTGATTTGGCGTCTTGCATCTGTGTACCTTATCAATGTTTAGGAGGGAATCTATTCTCGAGATAGGGGCAATATGATAGCATATCTAGGAGGCGGCAGGACTTTATTTCCTGAATCTTAGATACACTATATTAATTTTCAAGATATGTAGTTTGGGCTCCAGTCAAGTAATTAACATTTAGTATCTGGTTGCTATCAGTTGCCCAGCCTTATTGTACCCCGATGTTTGTGTTCAACGTTATCTACAGTTTACCTGTCGATCTTTCGTGTATGAAAGCCATACACAACGATTATATCCATAGGCTGTCCCTTCTTTAAGCTTCAAGGCTAGATAATAGCCAGCCCTGAGTTAAGTTCATAAACCTATAGTCCTAACATCGGCACCTGGTAATTATTCACCACAACCACCAGCATTCAAGAACTTACACATCGAGAGCTATCAACGTTCTTGACTTTTTTGTTGGTTGACATGTCTACCTCTACAAAAGCTATCGGTTTTTAGTTCCTGATTGTTGATACACAATGAAAGTTTGATAGATGAATCTCCAAATGTGATTGGAAGAACGAGTGCAATGGAAGTCGGAGTATCTGCAGAGTTATATGAACAAAGAATAAACACCGACGAAGCGGTAGCTAAAGATGAAAATTCTAAACAAGATGCACACGAACTGTATCAAGGCCACTTCAGTATTGTTACATTGCTGTCCTGTCTTCGTACGCTTCTAGTATAGGGTAGGTGAGCCTCGAGGAACGGGAGATATCTTGATCATATCACCATTTCCTGTTGTGCAATTGAGTTTCTTAATAAGAACTTCCAGGGGGGAAGATCTTTGACTTAGGAACCTTCTAGACACCTTTTACAATATCCATATAGCTTACTCGAGGTGTGAGGAGAATCTAGGGTGTGCCTTTTGAAGGACTATACAAAGCTCCGGTTGATTCGAGACACTTTAGTTCACTCCACCATAGCGCTAATCAAGCACTTATTCCCAGATCATTTCACGACTCAATTGATCGTCTTGTCTCACTGCTTCTTTCATATTCGTGCTCGCTGGCTCCTTCTCAAGTCTCTCATGCCCACGTGGCTGTGTGGCTGTCTCTATGTCGCTGACGTCAGCTGACAAGGGAAGCTCCTACCTCATCGGCTACTAACCGCAACCGCTAACGTGAGCTTGTGAAAGTAGCAGGAGCAAATTGATTTAACTACAAGGGAGAGCGACAACCCCAGCTTGCTTTGCGCCCTGAACCTCTCAATACTATAAGCGCTTGAGGAATCCGTCATGAGATTGCTATACGCCCTCCCAGCGACTTGCGCGCTCATTTACCGCGCCAAGAGCAGAAACTCTTTAACGCCCGCTGGCATCTTCGCTGCGACTCTGACAGCAATCGCCCACGCATATCACCCATGGAATCTACCATTTGCGCTCCTCTGTGTCTTCTTCCTCGCCGGGACGCGTGTGACACATGTAAGTTGCGCCCGCTACACTGTACCAAGCCGCAATTCTGACAAAAACTCCAGATCAAAGAAAACATCAAATCCAATTATACACTCCGTTCAAAGGGCACCTCCGGAGGGGAAGGGCCTAGAACACATGTTCAAGGTAAGCACTTGGGACTGTTTGACTGCTTCGCAAATAGCTGACACTCTTTGCAGTCCTCGCCAACAGTTTGATGGCCTCTGTTCTCTCCCTCCTTCACGCACACCAGCTACGCAAACGAGAAGCCGCCTTCGCCGATCCCAATACCCCGGATCCTACGGGATCACTATGCTTCTCCTGGGGCGGTGACCTCTTGGTCGTGGGAATTATCGCCAACTATGCGGCCGTTGCGGCCGATACCTTCAGCTCCGAGCTCGGCATTCTCTCTTCAGGCCAACCTCGCTTGATTACATCGCCAACACTACGAAAGGTGCCCCGCGGAACAAACGGTGGTGTTACTTTACTGGGCTTGGGTGCAGGCTTGCTTGGGTCCATGATCATTGTCACTGCATCCATCATGTTCCTGCCCTCCTGTAATGAGGAATCTGCTCAGTCGCCCGCAGGTGGTGCACCCTGGACGACCCTAGAGCGCCGCAAATTCATGGGTTTCATGGTACTATGGGGTGCTCTTGGCAGTGTCTTGGACAGTTTCTTGGGTGGCCTGTTTCAACGTTCCGTTCGGGATGTACGTTCTGGTAAGATCGTTGAAGGAGAGGGCGGCAACCGAGTGCTAGTAGCCGAGTCTGCTCAGGATGCTGCATCGCATTTGAAAAAGGCAGACGTCAAAGAGAAGTCAGGCGGCTCCGCTATTGCAGACGATGACGATGCTCACGTTGGCGTTTACGATGCTAAGGACAAGCACCGCAAGTCAAGTTTCGGTGATCAACGACCTTCTAGAACCATTGAAAATGGGTGGGATCTTCTGGATAACAATGATGTCAATTTCCTCATGGCGGCTATGATGAGCGTTGGCGGCATGGCGGTAGCAAGCTGGTACTGGGACGTGCCCATTCAGAGCGTCATGGGTGTGTAGCGACACAAGATAGCGACGTCATTTTGAGGGTCAATAACAAAAATTTGAACTTGGCCCTTTTTTTCGCCAAGACCAATGAGAAAAAGTGATGTAAAATGCAAGTCGCCGCCCACTCTGGTAGGTCTTGAAATCATCACGAGATTTAAACCACCGTTACCCGTTGCCACTGAATGGTGTTGAACTGCGTCAAGACGCACAAATTCTGAACAACGTCAGCTTGGCACGGTCAACCCCCGGTGGAGGTCCGTCACACCCCGTCAATCACCCCGCCGGGTCTCGGCGTGAATCGCAACATATCGGCATGTCAGATACGGAGTTTGATCCCGAGGTCCCAGGTGCCTGAATTGAATTCTTCATCGATGTGGCACTCCAATGCGGAACCGGCAGATTTTGATTTCAAAACCCGGGACGATATCTCAACAACTAGGACCAACCCCATTCGTGCGTGGAATTATCTAGACGTGATTCCATCACCCAATTCCCCAGACTGATTGATGGCCGGGAAAATGGGAGGGTGGGAGCGAAAAAAGCCCAGCGATTTGCTTTCTTTTTCTGGCGATCCAATAACCTTGAGGCCTTTAGTGATCGAGATTAATTGCTCTTTGCTATCCAGAGATAGGAAGATATCGACAGAAACCTGGGGTAAACCCAGAATCGGACGAGTTGATGTTGCTCATTTAAATGCGTAATAGTTTCAGCCTTGAGTCTGATTGGTTCGTTGATTTCCAACGAGTCAAATGCGGATTGCGGGGGCGGCAGATCTCCATCTCAAGTAGGGTGGGACATTGAAGCAGGAGAATTACCCATTTGAGTAGTTATTCAAGTCAAAATCACCAAGTGCGACTATTTGCGCAGTGAAACGTTAAGCAAGTTCGCTCAAGCTGTAGATTAAGGCTCCTTCTTGAGTTGACGATATCGTAATGATAGAGGATGGCAAGCGCATCTGTGGCGCAGTTGCCAAAACCAGTATCGTGATCCTATTCGTCGCTCTTGCCTGATGGACAAAAAAATACAACTTTGGGAAAGAGGAACGATCTGCGCAACGTGGTTCCCTCACCGGGGAAACTCATCAGCCCATCTCGACAAGCAAAAATAAATTCTAGCATTTCCGTCCCTTTCAAACTCATACGAAAGCGCCCCGTTTGGGTGTTATTCCAGGTCTTGGCTTGCCTTATCATTACCATACATTTACTTGAGAGCATGTCAATTAAGCAGCCGGAATATGTACAGTAGCCCCCTGCATGCCAGGGATTCTATCTTCTTTTCTGGTCTCGTGCGATTCTGCCCCGCAAGAAAAGTCTCGAGAAGAACATCGCAATGATAGTCAAAGTTCGTGAAAAAGAGTCAGACAAAGGAATCATTGACTATAGCTGCTTATTACAAGCTCGAAAAACATTCGATGATACAAATTTGAATCGATTTATTCTGACATCTCTATGTCCCAGGTTATCCCTTTGCACACAGCCTATTCTCAGGAACCGACTATTGTAATCACTCGGATTCAGCTCGGGAATAATTGAACCCTGGACTGGGCACCCGGCAGAATGGAGTCGTTCTTCTAATTCTAGATCGCTTTTTCAAGGGGAAACGGGAGAAGAGGTGTAGAAATCGAGTGACATGGCCGGTCCGACACTAATTCAAGACTCAATAGTTACAATTCAACCGTTCAACTCTTCGCATATCCCCGAAGCCGGAGTCCACAGCCGCACACAGTCATGTCAGGGCTGAGCAGTCTGGAGAAAGGAAGTGCCTGAAAATCTGGAGCGTCCCGAAAACTACAGTACACTGCAATCTACGGTCTGGGGAAATGGAAGAAAGTCAAATTGCTGAGCGATTTACAGTTCGTCTTCACTGAAAAGGCAGCCAACCAGGGGCTTGGACGTCTGAAACGGCTTTGAAGCCGTCCTGCTATAAGCCCAACATGAGATAACAGGCATTATGCAGAACATGCTTGGAGCCAATCAATGCTCAATGATAAGAGTCTGCATCCAATTCCGAGTCGGTGTCTCTCTCCAAGCACGCCTAGCCGAGCTCATCGCCAACGCCACCCCAAAAAAAGAATACCGTACCCAAGAAAGCCAAAGCCACACACACCCGGGGCAGCGGTGGTACCAAAAAAGAAGCGGCGGTAGAAGGAACAGGACTTCCGCCTATGGCGTCGCGGCGCATGGTTGGATAGGTCGAATAAAGAAACAGGGCCTTCTTACCCAAACTGGCATGGTTGGACTGGGGCTCGAGGAAACGATTTGGTAACAGATCAGGGACAAACCGGAACCACCGAGGCTGTTGGGCTTCCTGGAGAGTCACAAGCACCAGGTTTCAAGCGGCTCTCGAAATAGCTGGGCCTGCTGGAGTCACTGGGGCATATTGTTGCGGCATCCATGGCTCGCATCTCAGAGAGGCTCAGGGCGCACGTTGGTAGCTGTTTCTGACATGCCCTGTGTGCGCCTTTCGCTTCCTGTCTTGTCAAGCACGTACGAATTTGTACCAGGGATTAATGACAGGGACCAGAGCCAGACGTTGTCACTGGTTCCTGGGGAATACAAGGATTTAGGCTTCTTGATATCCACCGCATATTCCCTTTTTGTTGATGAACTTGATGCAGAGGGTGCAGGTGGTATGAAGATTGAATTGAATCGAGGAAGGTATGTAAACAAAGTCATTGAATTCTGCTAATATTGGCATTGGTGATATTGGAAAGTCATGATCTAATCAGCAATCCTTATTCATAATAAGCACTAAAGGATATGCTTTATCGCTCAGGAGTCCTGCATGGTAGGTTTTTTTTTACCTTCTGTCACCCACAGAGATACACATGTCCCACCCAACCCCAGGATCTTTGCCCACGAAGGCGCGGGCACCATTAGATAGCCTCGACGGTTGAGAGTGGGAGAAGTTTGGGGGTTCAATTTCCGGGGGATGTCAGGGACGGAGGTGCGTCGGTAAGTTCACCTTATCTATGGTTTACAACGAAATAACTTACTGAATAGCGATATCAACTATCACAACAGAGAGAAGCATTTTGAATTCTGGCTGAACAACAAACTACCCTCGCACGTGTCGGAAACTCAATTTGCACCCACACAACTCTAGCTAATCCTTTTGCGGTTTCTAGACGCACAAGCACACACGCAATTAACTCAACTTTTTAACGCGTTGATGGGCCACAGTCGCGGCGATAAGACGTTGGGTCAATTAGTTGCGGCTCACTCTGGGTCATCTCTCCCCTAATCGGAGTCGGGGCTCCGTAAGCGGAGTAAAACCACTTGATATCCGCCTACTATTGTCAGATAACTGATTGTTAAACAGCGTTGAGCCGGCACTGAGCCGAATCGTCGTCAAACCAGGCCGTAAGAATCACCGAGCCAACCTCTCCGGGCCGGTGATGGTTAGATAGGATGTTGATAAAAAAAGCACCGCCATATACCGCTGGTGATCCCCGCCGAGCGGCTGTGTTAAATCGAACGGAGGGACGTATGGCACACCCTACGCACACCCCCCTTCCCTCTGGTGAGCTGCTCCGCCGAAGCCGCCCCCCGTTATGTCATATGGATGTACAGTGCACCTGCTATACCCAGCACAAGACGGCGGTGCCCCGAGGCTATCGTCGATACCGCTCAATGAAGGCATTAATTGTCTGTTGAATACATTATGCGGAGATACACGCGGTGAATAAGCGATTTACAAGTTGGCGCTGCGTTGATGAACCGTGTTGCTTTGAGCGATCTTGCAACGATACATTGTAGTCAGAATTCACTTCGAGTTACCTGCGGCTGTTTTGTGACGAATACGTGCTGAAGAAAAGACGATCTGTGGTAGAAATCAAGTATCCATCCCCCTGTGCGTCCTGTACTGTAGAGAAAGAGAACGCCACCCCCCTCAGGCCCTGCCGAGCACCAATTATATTTCTGACGGAGGACGCAACCCCACACCTCTGGAAGCCGGTAACAGCCACGCCCCTGCATCCGGCCGCAGGGAATCCTTATCTTTAGGCGGATGAGAGAGAGAGTCAACCTTCTTTGACGGCTCGAATCCGTAAACATAAAACCCGCCTCGCCCCGGCTTTCAACAAATTCATTTTCGGTCATCCTTCACATTTCCGTTTCATCTCTTGATACAATTGTATCCAGTACTATCTCTCTTGATTCCTTTTCTCTCTAATCACCAAAAAACCACATTCACAATGGTTCGTTGTCCAACACGGCTCCATCTCATCGTCGTGTCCACTAACACAACCCGCAGGCCGCTCCTATCACCTCAAGGACGGAGACTCTCCAGAAGTATCTCGCGCTTGATCAGAAGGGCATGATCATGGCCGAGTACGTCTGGGTTGACGCTGACGGTGGCACCCGATCCAAGTCTCGAGTAAGTGCCAACTCTTCACTATTGCGATTTCACAACGTTGGCGATGGGGACCATCGCGCCTTCCCTTCCAGTCAAGATCGCATTCCCTCCACGTGGGGAAATGCATGGCGCCCCGACCCGTCGGGTCGGTTGGGGCCGTTCTTGTTTACACTGGAAAGGAAGGAGCCATGGGATATGCGCCCATGATATATCAGAACACCGACGATATATCACATCGCAATGCAACAAAGATCAAGTTCAGATCAGTTTACTAACTGGTTCATAGACTCTTCCTGAGAAGGAATACCAGCCCGCAGACCTTCCTGTCTGGAACTTCGACGGTTCATCAACCAACCAGGCCCCCGGTGAAAACTCCGACGTCTACCTTCGACCTTGCGCCGTCTACCCCGACCCTTTCCGTGGCTCACCCAACATCATTGTGCTAGCAGAGTGCATTATGTCAGACGGAACTCCCAACAAGTACAACTTCCGTCACGACTGCGTGAAGGTCATGGACACATACGCCGACGAGGAGCCTTGGTTCGGTCTCGAGCAGGAGTACACTCTCCTCGGCGCTGACGACAGACCCTATGGCTGGCCCGCCGGTGGTTTCCCCGCTCCGTAAGTTACAACAACACCCGCTTGAAGAGGGCTTTGATATCTAACAAGTTCGCAGTCAGGGTGAATACTACTGTGGTGTAGGTACTGGCAAGGTTGTCCAGCGTGATATCGTTGAGGCCCACTACAAGGCCTGCTTGTGTAAGTGTAATTCCTGCTACGGGGGTTTGGGGAGCTGTCATTGGACGTTGTGCAAGGCTCAGTCTTGCCGCAACGTTCCAACGGCTGGTTTGCCGCCAGACTTTCTATGCCTTTTCGTGCTCTCCTAGTACTGGACTAATATGATGATAGACGCTGGCATCAAGATCTCCGGAACCAACGCAGAGGTTATGCCCGCTCAGTGGGAGTACCAGGTCGGTCCTTGCACTGGCATTGAGAGTAAGTCTATATCTCCATCATGCCTGGCATGATACTATTTCCGGGGAATTCCCGAGCTCCACAATTCAGCCGCTAACCGCCAAAACTATAGTGGGTGACCAGCTTTGGATTTCTCGATTCTTCCTCCACCGTGTCGCCGAGGAATTCGGCGCAAAGGTTTCTCTGCACCCCAAGCCTATTGCGGGAGACTGGAATGGAGCTGGACTGCACTCCGTAAGTCTTTCTGATCATTTTGAGCCAAAAACCAGTCGGTTTAGCCAAGAATTGAGCGAGTTTTGCTAACTTTTGTCCTAGAACTTCTCCACCAAGGCTATGCGTGAGGAGGGTGGCATGAAGGTCATTGAGGAGGCTCTCAAGAAGCTCGAGCCTCACCACGTTGAGTGTATCGCCGAGTACGGCGAGGACAACGACCTCCGTCTTACTGGACGTCACGAGACCGGTTCCATCGACTCATTTTCTTGGGGTGTTGCCAACCGTGGCACAAGTATTCGCGTTCCCCGCGAGACTGCTGCCAAGGGCTACGGTTACTTCGAGGACCGTCGTCCTGCTTCCAACGCTGACCCCTACCGGGTCACCAAGGTTCTCCTCCAGTTTTCTATGGCTTAGAGCGTGCTTTAGAAGTTTTTTGATCCAGACGACTTCGTCTCATGGTTTACGGCGTGACGGTATGGGAAACTATTTGATTACATAGATAGCATGACAATGGATCATGAAGGGATCCAGTAATGACAAGAATCAGTAAAATAATTCATGACTTGCAAGTGTTTTCCAAGAGACATCTCCGGTGATCATGATTGACAACGCTTCTGCATCCTGTATTCACACAAGGGTCTGAGTTACAACCTATCTACCACTTCATCTTGCTTGACTAGAAATCTGGGAAGAAATGACCTACAGGAACCGTTGTTTCATCAAGAAGTGATGGCATGTCGTCAAATCAAGCACGCCCTACCTGCCTCCTGACAAAAAAACTCAATCGCCTACCCCGCAAATCGGGTCGGAAATTTTAAGGTTATTATGCCACGCGAGAGCCGCAGCGTGCGACCCACTATCCGTCCTGGCCCCTAAACTTTAGGAAGGAAGTACTGACAACATGGACGAGGAAAGGCCTGAACGTTCTTTTTTTTTCTTGACTGAATTTTCAGACTTGTCCATGTTGAGCCAGAGAGGACGGATAAGCAATAGCGTCTTAAACGAGCGTATAACGAAGTCTCAATAGGTGCGTGACGGAGTCTTAGTTGTGAGAGACAGACAAATCGGGTGCGCAATGAAGTCTTGGTTAGAGAAAACAAAGATAAGCGGGGCGCATAAAGGACAAGAGATGGGCCTGTGATGGATAAACAGGGAGAAGAAGTGAAGTTGTAAGGAGAAGAAGAGAAGATTCCAAGTTAGAGGAGAGGGAAGTCCATACGTATGAAAAAGTTTCCACTACGCACGTGTCACTTCCTCGTTTACGCGCTACTTCCTTATATAGGTACCTAGGTATAGCTTTCTCATATAGGTAGGTATAACTTTATTAGATGTGCAGATATGCTCCTTCTCTATGAGTGCTATCTCTGTTACAGACACCACTTTCCCAAGAAGAGCTCCTTCCTTAGCTATACATTCAGTCACACTGGAGTAAAGTCTATAACACCAAAGGATTTTAATCTTTCCTCCTCTACCAAACATCGCAACATGCAAAGCGACTACGGTTTCTCTACACACTCTTTTCAATCCAATTTCTGCGCCAACATGCCATCTAACAACGAGAGTAGCAAGGGGGGTGTCGGCTGGACGCGAAAGCTTTATGCTGGCAAGAACTTACTGTCCAGGTAAGAGGGAATAGCCTATTGCAGGTGAAGATGGTCCCTCTGTGAAGAAGCAGAAGGTAATTATATTTCCGTAACTATACATGTACTGAGTATATACTAGCAAGTATAGGTACATGTTAACAATAACCCTTTAGATATACCTTCCTTATTGTATACATGATGTTTTTATACTATCAACCTACTAGGATCCCTTTTATCCCAAGCAACTTCAAGCCCTTATATTTAATGACAGAGTACTAACATAACAAAACTGGTAGGGAACAGAACCTGGTTCTGGCTTCCTCTGCAAGTAGGCTACCCTAAGTAGCTTACTCTTCCTTGCCAAGACGGTCCGTATGAGGTCGGCGATGTTTTGGGTCCATCCCAGTGCTGCCCTGCTAGCAAGAGATGTGATATTTTAGCCATTTCCGCCAGTCTACATCGATTCTAAGGCCATTGATTCTCATCGATGCCGGTTCAAGTCTTAGATCCTCTTGTTACAGTGACTATGATATCGAAGCTGCCTGTGTTATTTAGCATTTTGTCAACGGCAACTTGCAACTATTGACAGAAAGCGACCATGTTCGATCCCAATGCCTAAGACTTGTAGCTGACGAGCAGGCTTCAAAGACAGTGAAAACAAAGATCAATAGACAGTATTGGTCAAATACCCAGGCTCTATATCTTGTCTATACAGACTCACCACTACCACCACCACCACCACCACCACAGCGAGTCGTTCCCACCTGCAACAAAGGAGGTTCATACTTTCAAGAACCCTCGTTGTGCCACCGCGTATGTTCCTATCTGCACGTTACTTCTCCCTTCTTGTTCCTGCTAACGAGACCTGTAGTGCTGCCACGCGCGCCGATTTTCTTCCACTAATGTTCTTACGTTCCCGACTCGCTCTCGATGGCATGCTATCAGCGTTTCGCAAGACGATCGGCGGGACCGTATCGCAGCAAAGAATGGAGCTATCAACACCTGTCTTGCCAAGTTGAAGGAAACAGACAAATGTCGACACTCTGACGAGAAGTTCAGCTGTTCCTTTGAGGAGGAAGGTTCTTTAGGGGGTGGGTTTATGCTCCGCTGCCGTACCCGCCATCCACAGGCGCCGTCGATGTGGCCCTCTGCCCTCCGACCCCTTCCCCGTTCTATCTCTCGCCTCTCTTCGCTCATTATTACTCCTCCTCTTCCACAACGCACTCGTACATAAGTCTTAAGCAAACCTTTACATAAAAATTAACTTAACGATTTATATAGTCTCTTGCACTAACTAATACTGCTCCGGTACATTTACATATACCTTATTATTATTTTTTGTGATCGCTACCTATACCTTCTGTTTTTGAGCCCCTGGTGGCTCTTGGCTCTCCCATTATGTTAACTTCAACCTGTCGCTATTGGATCGCCCGCTCACCCATACACTGGCGCTTTACATCTCGCCTTCACATCACCATCTTCCTCACATTTTTACCGACCTCGTTCTTGCTTGAAGCCTCTTACCGGTCCTACCTCATCGTCGTCATCTGTTCAGCCCCGTGCCTTTGGGGAAGTCGCTTCCTTTCCACCGACACCATTAAGTAGCCTTAACGGCATCGAGAGTGTCATTGCTGAAAACAGTGCACCTATTATGCCCGAGTTTAATGCAGCCACAAAGAAACTATACTCTGAGCATCTAAAGAACATGATCCCAGAAGGTTACAACAATCGACGTATAAAGACCTAAGAAAGGGGCCTTAAAGAGACCTGGAAAATGTTTAGCTTAAGAAACATCACCGCCGTGGGCAACCGCTGCCTTGTAAAGGGCATAAACTTCGGTCCACCGGATTACCAGCTTACAGCTGTTGGCAGGATGATGTTCAGAGAATGTGGGCAAACATTCCCATACCTGATGCATCTGCCAAGATACCTACTTTGTACGAAGGACAACCTTGGCGGCATGATGTATAACTTCGTTCTCTACACGGTAAAGGGCGACCTCGGATTGAGACCGCATCGTCAGAAGGTCGCTGAGGAGATTAAAGTTGGGACAACCTTCACCACTGGACTATCTGACCAACGCCACCTTTCATGACCGTTATCATCGTTGCCATCGACTTAAACTGGTAGGATGCTGGTTTATTAACCTTTGATCCCGGGGCAAGCAGGGACGAGAGCCATCGATGGCGAAGGCGACAATGGCGCCTGGAGAACGAAGCCTGGTTCTGAATGCATCAAGCGGGAGAACGAAGGCCATGGTCAAATTGGACGGTGGCAAGTTTTAGTGCATCGCGCCCACTGCCATTATCTTTGCCATGCCCTTGTTTTGTGCCTCCCTTTCGACTCAAGGTCACTCTACTCGCAGTTACGTTGCCGCATATCAGGGTCACATATCGAGCGCCACTCGCCGAACGTTTTTGATTTGCCGCAGGAGTACATTATCCTATACAATGATCTGTATCTCTCCTTGGAGGCCTCGGATCCTTCCTCAGCTTCCATCCAAGTGCTCCATTCACAAGTAACAAATGGTGTCACGCATTAGCCCTACTTCACGACTGTTACAAGACTAGTAGTTGTATCTCTGCAGTGGCAGCAATACCAACTTTCATGAGTTAATGTCGAGAGACCTACCCTTCGCCTTCTCTGTTGTATCATCTTTGATCCTCATTTCACTCAGACCACCCTTCCATGCTTTCCCCGTTAATTTCAACCTACATTGGCCGCTATTCTGTCAATTAGACCACCAGGACCGTCTCTTTGTTGACTTTTGCACTAGACGACAAAATGTGTGTTGAGAAGATCACATTCACGCAGTGCGCTCCCCTGGACGCTCCCCCCTTCTCTTGTGATAAGCTTTACTCCCGCGGAAACTTTCGAGTAAATAAATGACTGGAACCAAGAAGAAGTGCCACTTGAGTTTAAGGATCTAGCAAGAAAGATTTCAATCGCCTCTCCAGATGATGATACTCTTTACTTGGTTTCCTGGTCTCTCGGTTTTAATCGCCTCTCTAGACGACGACGCCCTCCTCCGGCTCTCGATCGGCTACTCGAGTTCAAGGATCTGGCAAGAAAGGTTTCAATCGCCTCTCCAAACGATGAGTCTCCCGGTCCCACGCATCAGTACCCATAAACTTGCTAGTTTAGAGGATAAGATCGCTGATATTTATGTAAAATCTTAGGTAATATTCCCATTTAAAGATTCTAACTATGGACTTAAGTTCAATATCACCAACTTTGAAGTGATCTGGTGTAGCCGAAGAGCCTGAAGTGACTTGGGGTGTCGAACTGTGTGCTTCTCACTGGGAAGAGCAAGGTTCAATGTGTCTCTTGCGCCACTCGAGAGGACAATGTTCGGGATTATCGTTAAGACTGAGAGGTCCTCAAGTCCACCATCTTGCACCGACCTGCTGTAACTCAAATGATAACGACCAGCTCTGGAAACACGATGAATGCGATGGCGACATTGAATCATTGGAGAGAAATGGTGGACGGCTGAAGATATTATGGACTTTGCCTCAGGCAACCATCCATAGTTGAGCATGAGGAACCGCTGTCTCTAACAGTGACTTTCTCGTTTGCCTGGCCCCAATTGTTTGTCAAACAGGTACAGACCAACCGGACCAATAGACGAGAACAACATACCAAAACTCGCATGTTGAGACTTCCGAGCAAATGTCGCCAACATCGTGTTGGCCAAGTACTGGGCCATGGCTGTGTCATACCACGATATCTATCTTTGCTTCGCCTCCGGACCATGAAGCCGATTGTAAGCTTGACCTTTGGGTATTCTCCTGCCTGCTTCTCACTTTCTCGATGTCCATCGAATCACCTCAAGACCATGACTTATCGCGATCCAATTCTTCCCCCAATCCCAGTATCATCTCTGTCGTCGCATTCCTTCCGTGGGTGCACTAGAGTACGAGAACTAGCGTTTTCGATACAACATCTCTTACATTTCCTTGTTCTTCCATGCTATCGTTGTCTTACTAACATGTTGAAGTGCAGGGTCAGAACCTACATTAGTACAGTTACCGCCACAACCTGACAGGATCAACTTCCCGTGGTTCGCTATGAAACCTCGGTTCTTAATCAGCCTCTGCATCTGTTGCATGGGATGCAGAAGAAGTCGATTATCGCGTCAAACTAGGCAAAGAAGGGACCTCTCCCAACAAAGCGCTTGGTAAGCCTCTTCGTAAATATAAGACGCTTACTGCTAACTATAATTTAACAGATAGCCCTAATATAGCAGACAAGACCAAGACTGCCTAGAAGCTAGATTCAGACAATACCACTTTAGCTGCCACAGCCAGCACTATACTCTATCCTTCTGCCCTTACGTTTATTGCGTGTAGTCCTCTTACTAAGAGCCCTGATAGGGAGGTAGACCCAATAAAGACAGTTAAAGCTCTCAAAGCACTTTGCCTGCTGCTTATAAGGGAACAAGTTAAACCCTTGCTCTTGTCTCTTGCTAGCCTCTCTGCTTTTACTTTTATCCATTCTGGGCTAAAGAATAGCTAGTAAGAAAGCACTGTTGATCACATTTAAAAGACAGAGTGTGTAAGGACAGAGTGTTATATCAAAAAAAAAAAAAAAAAAAAAAAAAGCCTTAGTCTGCTCTGGTTCTAATCCGTCTTATCCTTGTTATTGGTAGTGTACTCATCAATAGTATTGCCAGTGGGAGACAAGCCTTCCTCAAGCGTCTTGACTCTCTTGAACAAGAATTCAACAACATGGGATAGTTCGTCAATCCGTTTGTTGGCCTTCTCGTCCCGTTGCTGGAGCTGCTGGAGCTGCTGCTTTAACCCCTTGATCTTGTTATCTGCCGTCTGGGCTGACCTTTGGGCGTTTTTGGCCATGGCATCGGAGACAGACTGGGCCCCCTTGATGTCCGCAACATCAGTCTTCAGATTGTTGAGAGGCTAAGAAAGTTTATCGTTAGAGGGAAGGAATAATAAATTGCGGATAAGTTAGACTTACAACTGTCATGAGAGATTCCACCTGAATTCGCGTTTTGTGTCGGTATTGACCGTAACGCCAGTGATCTTCAAAATCATGGTGGATAATCGCTTCTACCATCATACAACTCAAGCTCTCACAATAGCCGTAGATGATGGCAGGCCCTTTGGGCCCCTTCGGCCCGGTTAGCCTGCTCGTCGGCCTTCCACTTCGGACAGTTTGATTTCACGTGGCCTTCTTTCTGGCAAATATTGCACCATTTGGTGCTCTTTTTCTTTGGTGGCTCGTTAGTCTCGGTTGTGGTGAGGGCTGGCCGCTTCCCTTGGGGTTGCGTCTTGGAGGCAAGGAATGCCTCAAAGGCATTATCAATTTGAGAGTTGTTTCCCATTGTAGTATCGTTTTGGGTTATAGTAGCTGTATAGAGAACAGACGGAGGTAGGCCTAGTATGTGATAGTATCTCTGTAGGAAGAGACAGAAATAGACCAGGTGTTGTAGCAGGAGCTGGTCGCTTCTCCTATTGTTGCTTTTTTGATGCAAGAAATGGAAGGCATTGTCAATTTGAGAATTATTGCTCATCGGGGTATCGTCTTGAGCCCTAGGCCTGGTAGGGGTCGTAAGAAGGAGGAAGTCCAGTTACCAGTGGCAGGCAGTGAAGGGGGTTTACTATTGGATGTAGAGAAATTATTCCCTGAGGCTTAAGGCATAGAAAATAAAATAGCCTAAGTTTCTGCCTAGGTCTCTGCCTATGTTTGTCTAAACTTACATAAACTAAGCAGATTATTTCATCTATTATGCTCTTGGACGTCATGGGCTGGGGGAGGTCGGGCATTGTAGCAAGCACTTGCTCTTCCGCCATCGTGATATGGATGCAATCTTGAGTGAACTGAACCGCAACTAGGTATGGATACTTCAGGGATAAAGGCAACCGAAAGAAGACGGTAAGGTCTGAGGCCAGGAGTATAACAGCTCCATAAGGAGGTGCCTGAAGGAAGAAGTCAGGAATCGGGCCAGGAGCATAACGGCTTGTGCGGAATGCTTTAGAGACAGGAGAGGCTGTAGGAAGAAAGATGGTTCCGCTCCTTCCACCTAGATCGTCTGCTGATCATAAACTGCGCACAGGTAGACTTAGCATAGCATTCCTTCCAACAGCAGTTGGGTTCTTCTTCTTCTTTTTAGCCAGTAGGACAGCTGGCTCCGCTTCTCCTGTGACTTCGGCTGTAATGCCTCTCTCAAGGAACACAGCAATGGCGTTATCCATATAGTTGGTATTACTTATAGTAGTGTCTTCTGGTGCTATGGTAGCAAGAGGTACAGAGCTTAATCGGACGTACAACGCGGTCTTGACAAGTAGGTAAAGGGACCTTTGCGGATGTGTAACGGGTGAGAAATAGAGAGAATAGGATCTTGTGAGAGGAGAGATGGAGTTGAGCTGGGTGTACAATAGTGTCTTGTAAGAAGAGAGATAGAGTTAAGCTGGAGGTAGGCTGGGTGTATAATAGTATCTCTATAAGGAGAGAAACATAGTTGAGCTAAGTATGTGACGGAGTCTTTGTTACAGGAAACAAAGATAGGTCTTCTGCCAATATCATCTCTCGCACACGCCCAGAAAAGTCTTGTCCATCATCAATTGCACACAAGTTTCTCTACCTACTTCAAGATGCCGCCTGGCACAGGACAACGGGCACCCCTCTCGGATGTAGATTCCAACATCCAAACCGCTTCTCGAAACGGTCAGCGCAAACGCAAGCTGCGAAATGTCGTTTTCGATGATTCTGACCTTGAGAGCATTCCTGATCTTCCCGATCCCCCACAGCACATTCATTCATACATCGATGATGACGTTCAGCTTGTTCCCCAGCTCAAACGTCAGCGAGCTGCCCAGCAAGCTGCTGATCAGGCAGATGATGGCATGGCTATATACGAACTCGTCGATTTAGTGGAGGATACCAAAGACGGCGACTGTGTCGATATTGAAGATGATCCTTGGCAAGCCTTTTGCGAAGCACCAGCAATGGTTGGACGAAGGGAATGATGACATCTATGTGGAGTGTCAAACCCCTCGACCAGACCAAAGCTATCTGCTAGGATGGGCTGGATGGCTGGATGAGTCCAGATCTGCATCGTGCACCAAGAAACGTTTACCTACAGAAGAGGAAGACGACGACTGGGTACAAGAGAATGGCGACAGGTGTGCCTTGTGCCTTGTTGCGAGAGAATTCACCCCGCAGATACTCGGACGGGCCCATAATCGAAGATGCCGATCATGCTTTCAGCACCGGTAAAAATCCAAAGCCGATAAAACGCCGGAGGAGGTTGCATATGGAAGCATATTTCTTCATAGAGAGTGGGTATCTCTGGGCAATGAAGACAAATATGGCAACTGTGGTAAACCTCGAACAAAGGTTGGGTTTTACGGGTGGAGAGATAATGCCAGATGTCAGGCTTGCCACCAGAGAGAGGTATACAATGGGCAGAGAGCGCTGCTTAAAGAACTCAAAAGGGGAGCTTGACATCAAAATGGGAGTTCTTTTGGCGGACATTTTCGCAGTGGTTTCGAGTATGGAGAGCAATCTTGTGAAAAGAGAGAAGGAGGCAAATGAACAAGGGAGTTAACTGGGCGTATATTGCTATCGACTTTCAGCTGGGGCCACTGTGGACTATTTATCGCAAGTACTTGGGAGAGAAGAAGGCGCATGAACGAGGAGACTAGACCTGGGTGTGTAGTACTACCAACTTTCAGACGGAGCAACTGTAGCTTATCTATCGTATTCACTTGACAGATTCATTATAGCTAATGCAAGCTGAGGGAATCAAAAGATTGTCGGTATAATTGTGATGATTCTTGTGAACGTCGTGGGCTCTGCTTCGGTTTCTTAACATTCTTGACTCCTTGGTATCAACATCGACACTCCACTTTATTGATATCAACACTTGACTTTATCGATATCGACATCTAGTTTGTTGTTACTACCATCATAGATATACTACCTGTTGATCAACGTCGATCATTGTCAAGCATCAATAGTGATATCGACATGTCCGACCATGTATTAGTGGTGCCCCTGAGAAGCGCAAATTGCTTGTCAAGTTCGACTCTTGTTGAGAGATAATGGTTTCCATTCAGTTCCCTTCTCGGCCTTGATAACATATCGATGAGAGTTGACTTTTGTTTCCAGGGACCCATCTTTTTGTACTTGCTCATCGGGATATTCTTGTGTCTTTACAATCCATGCTGCCCTTCTCGCTATTCTTCTTTATTGAAGCTTCAACGTCTCACCAGGTGCCATCTTGTCCTCCTCGATACATGAAGTGACCTTTTTCTGATACCCCAATGATGGTCTATCTGCTCCCATATCCTTTTATCGCGGGTTTCAATGATCCCCAAAGACCTTGACTTCCACATATCCAACTCCGGATTTCCTGACCACTGAGTACAAACATCAAATTCTCCCCGCTCTGTATCGCTTCTAATCCCGTACCTAACCCCAGTTGTCCTGTTCATCTTCCTTTCCGTATCACCATCCTGCTCTAACCGCGGTGCCCGCAAGCTCAACACCTGAGAATAAAGCCTGTCAGACGTCCACCAATGCCTGTTCCACAAGCGCACCCAAAGGCAAGACCGCTTTCGGGACCGAGATCATCAAGAGTACCATCTCTATACAGCAGCTGCAGGCAGCTACCGCCATCCTTGCGGACAGAACGAGAGGACCAAATTGGGTATTCACTCTAAGACATTGAGGTATCCGTTCATCACCCAGGGTATTCAGCAACAATGATCCCACAATCCGAGACAGATCCCCGCTGGGAGACAGTTCACCACTCGTTCCTCTGACACCGAAGCATCAACCGACCGCGACGCTGCTAGACAAGCCAGACAGACATTGCGTTCCATTTGAAGATGTTTCCCCCAGAGTCATGTGCAGAAGAAGCCGGAGCTAGGTTCTGGTCATCATGATACTGTTGTCATGTCAGTATTTGAGTGACGTGCGTGGGTACTGTATCAGGAGTCGTGGGAAAGGGGCGACAGTGAATCGGTAGAAGGGATCGTATCAGAAATGCAAGGTAGGTAATCCGCTTTCCATGGTAGTTGGTATGAACATACATCTAACGATGATGGTTAGTATTGAAATGCCAGCAAGACAATGGAACTTACCTTGGGTTTCCATCTTCATCCATGTTTGACGGTCCACAGTTGCCTGAAAGACAGATGCACTCGTATGCCTGGGGGGCAAACGTTCTCTCGTATGTCTTGCGACAAACGTCCTCTCATCTGTCAGTGACAAATGTACTCGTATGCTTGTGAGGCAAACGTCCTCGTATGTCTGGCGGCAAACGTTCCATATGTCTGAACGACAAATGTCCTCATCTGCCTGAGTGACAAGTGTTTTTGTATGCCTGGGAGGCAAGCGGTCTCGTATGTCTAGTGACAAACGGCCTCATCTGTCTGGGTGACAAATGTAATCGTATGCCTGGGAGGCAAACGCCCTCATCTATCTGGGTGACAAATGTACTCGTATGTCTGGCGACAAACGTTTCCCCATCTATCAGTGACAAATGGTCTCGCATGTCTAGCGACAAGCGTTTCATATGTCTGAGCGACAAATGTTTTCGTATGTCGTGGTGACAACGTACCCTCAGTTTGCACTGGTGGGATGAAGAAGGGAGACTTGCTTGCGTAGACTTGGTTCTGTAAAAGTGGGTGGGTACCTAGGTATTCAGTTAGAGAAGAAACGCTCAGGATGGAAAGAGTGCTTGGGAGGAAACGAGTGCTCGACAGGGAAAGAGCGTGCCAGGCACCAGCGGGGCACCAGCTCAACAGCTAGGCTACTGAGTTGTGCCAGCAAGATGAGGCAAGCACTACCTGGGTAGGCACTGATTGAATTTTATTTCAACTCATGGAACCGATATGATCTACCTTAGTACCTAGTATGTGATGCTCAACTGCTGAAAGTTGCCCGTAAATGTGTAAGTTCCCACGTAACTAAACATGACATGATCAAGCTGAAGCCCATCGGCGTGAAGAACAAGCATAACTAAAGGAAGAACGCCATTGTGACCATCATGAAAGGCACTAATGCCTTTAATCCCGACAAAATCCTTCTCATCGTTACCATCTCCAGGCGTCGAGTCAGGTTCAGCTGCTCTTGCCGTACTTCATGCCGCTATACAAGGCAAGTCTTCATCTCCCAGGGCCTTCTGGATGCGCAAACTTGACTTTGAGCCCGCAGATATCTCGAAGGGCCATTTTTCGAGATGTGCATTGTTTGAGATCAAGACGGCGAGGTCTAATATAGATTTAGCTACAAAACTCGGGCCTGAGACTGGACTCATCCGATAAACAGAGCCATAGAGTGCAATGGAGTTCATTAGCTTGGAACCTGGTGTAAGTGGTCAGTGTGAATATATCACCGATAGCACGGTGCTTATCCATGTGGAGCCAAACTTTTTTCTTGGTGCTTGAAGCAAGACTTTAATCTTCCCATTCTGCGATCACTTTTCCTTAATACTCCAAAACGCAATCAAAATGGCGCCCCTGGAAGAGACCGGAGATCAATTCTCCATACTTCCAGTTAAAATCCCGGCCACATCATCATATCCAGAGACAGCCGTTCATGAAATCCGCATACGAAAAAATGCCCCAAAGATCCCAACAGCCAACGATTCGCGAAGTCTATTCCTCAAGAACATTCCCGCAGACAGCACAGAACCTCACTTTCGCTCCATTTTCACTCAGCTCGTCGGTGCCGGCCGATTTGAGGCCATCGCTTTCGAGGACGAATCGCGAACGCTACTCCCTATTGATCCCGCGCAAGCCACAAAAGTCGCAGGTTTTGCAAAGAAGAGGAAGCGCGGAGATGTCGAGGCTGAAGAGAAGGAACGAGAGGAAGAAGCTGCGCAATTACCACAAATCTGGTCGCGACGCGTGCAGCGCAGCAGCAGCACAGCAGTAGTGCTTCTAGCAGATGAAAAGAGTGTGCAATTAGTACTTAAGGCTATCGCAAAACTACAAAAGAGCAAGAAGTATCCCACGTGGGGTGCCGACCTCTCCGACGAAGTTCCCGATCTTGGTTCTGAATGGATCGCATCACATCTACAACTATCGCGCGTTGACAAGGCAGCGACACAAAAGGCTGTACACGCCTTCTTTACCGCATTCAACCGCAAGGAGAAGGAAGCAGTCGAGCTGGCCAAGAGACTCCGCAACGAGCCTGATGAGGATGGCTTCGTTACAGTGACTCGCGGTGGACGAGCAGCTCCCGCCAGCAAGAACGAGGCCGAGGAAGCCAAGCGCAGGATGATCGAGAGAGATACCAAGAAGAAGTCAGAGTTGAAGGACTTTTACAGATTCCAGATGAGAGAGCGACGCAAGGCGGAACAGATGGCATTGATGAAGAGGTTCCAAGAGGACAAGAAGAAGGTAGATGCAATGCGGGAGAAGAGAGGCAAATTCCGACCAGAAACCTGAGGTGTTTCGATCTGAGGCTATTAATGTAAGTCGCAACCAAGTGTTTTACTTTGTCTTTCATGATGACGTCGCGGGGCCATCGAAGCATGATGGGGTAGCGAGGTCTTTGGCCTCCCATCTGGGTGCCGAAAACAACCGCGTAACAATCTTCTCAATTTTGTCTGAAGCGCAAACCTTTGCCTACTATTGTTGAGCTTTGTTAGTGAATCACGGCTAACGCCAAATCTAGTTATTCGTGTTACATATGGGACTTCAATGTCCACACATCCACAGGGGGTGGATTCAAACCACCTCCGTGTTAATATGGAAGTCATATATCTACGAGTCAACATGGCTGGTTACTCAAAACGCTCGTGACTCGATGCAGGGTTTTTACCCGCCGCTTGGATCAACAATGAGCACGCTCAAGACTAGCCTTGGTGCCAGATCCTAAGGGTCCACGAGACGAGACGAGCCTACACGTTGGGCAAAGCATTTCGGGCCTTTGATTTGTACCCAAAGGTTTTATTTTGTAACACCCTCGGGCCACGATGATATCAAGGCTGGCAATGCGGGGTGTACCCTGTCAACGAAGGGAGGGGATAGATGAAAATATAGATGCAGGCTTCCAACCTCGATCAGGGTCCACAATGTTTGAGATTTGTTCCGAGTGACTATTTAGGATGTCTGCAGTATGCTTATCTGACCGTTGCCATGTCATGTGTAAATAATAAGCAAAGAACTTGATTGAGTAAATCACCATGCATTGCGACCGTTTCTACGACCGTTTCTACGACCTTGTTTTCTTTCATCCATTATCAATATAAACATGTTCAGTTTCGACTTGACCCATCACGACCCTTCGAGAAGGCGTTCTAGTCTCGTGAGTGGAACTCTCGGCCCAGGCGATGACCCTGAAAATCCAAGATAATAGTCTCTTACAAGAAGAAGAAAAACTTGTGCGTCTGCATGGCCACCTGTCGAGCGTTGTCTTGTCTACTTGTCAGAAGGATGACCCTGGCTGGTCGCGTTCGCTCAGGCCCGCCTCACTTTTCCGGGCTTCCAATTGGTTCGGGCATTGTTTACTTTTTCCCCCACATAGCAACCAGCTCTCCCCACCACAACAATTAAAGCAGAGCTTGTATACTACTTTACCTTACCTTACTTAGACAGGCATTACAGTACCAAGCCCAGGTTAATTACCGATGCGCAGAAATTGGTGACAAAAAGTCATCAACCAACGCTCAACTTCAACTCTAAAGGGGCAATCGAAGGAGGTTATGTGTATCATTCTTCAGTTCCCCTGAAGTCACCTCTTCTCACTACACAATGATCGATACCGACAACCTTCGTACAGCTTCGCTGTATATCAACAACCAGCTCCTTTCCAGAGGGTTGCTTCGCGATGGCCAGAGCATTGATTTCGCCGGTGCGGCGTTCGATGGCCATGATGCTGCAGCTACAATGGGACGCATTGTCAGCGTCCTGAACGATTTAATACTTCGAAGAGATGTATGTCTCCCCTATCAGTATTGGCATTGGTATCATATTAACAGAACGCAGCGTGATGCAGAACATCGTGAATCTCTATCGACAACCATGCGCACCCTACGCGCCGATAACCTCAAGCACACCAACGACATTGCACGACTTACAGAGAAACATAACGAGGCCAAGAGGAAGCTCGACATCGCAGAAGCTTCAGAAGCCGCACTCAAAACCCAGATGAAATCCGCCGACGCCGCCATTCGCGGCTTGAAGGAAGAAGTCGCCCGCACAAAGGGACTGGTCGCCCAAGCACGCGCTGCATGTGCAACAGACGTTCGTAGACGAGATCGTCAAATTGATACCCTAAAGAAGCAGCTCAACGAAGCTGGACGCGCGCGAGGAGCACGAAGCAACCCCGGCGTAACCTCGATTACCATCACAGGCGATATCGGCGATGATAAGACTTCCTCAACGCGAGGCGCCCGCACATCGACAGATGATTACAACTTGCGCAATGAGACGAATGCTTTCCTGGCGGACCTGGCCCAGAATCTTAGTGAAGAGAACGAGGCCATTCTCGTCGTGATGCGAAAGACAATGAAGCAACTGCGGGACATGAGCGGTTGGAATAATGACAACCAGGATACCCTTGTCACTCAACAACAAGGATGGCAAGACATGGCTACAGAGCTGGACTCTGTACTGGAACACATGCGCACCATCCTGACGAACCCCTCGTTTGTACCAATCGAAGAGGTCATGGTCCGAGAGGAAGAGATCAGCCGCCTCAAGGATGGATGGGTCAAGATGGAGAGCCGCTGGACTGAAGCAGTTCATCTGATCGACGGCTGGCGAAAGCGCATGGCTGCTAACGGACGGCCAATCTGCGATGAAGAACTCCAGATGGGACTGCGTCTCAGTCCTGTGAGAGTAAGGGATGTGGAGGAAACAAGACACGCATCTGGTCTAAGGCTCTCGGCAGTCGCCGAAGAGGAAGAGGAGGAAGATGAAGAAATGCAAAACTCGCCATGCCCGTCACGCTGCTCTCCAAGCGTACAGCTTGTTCCAGAGTCAGAACCGGAGGATGATGGTCATTGCCATGAAAGTGATGCTGAATCTGATTACGACGTACCAATCGACGATTACGATGTTGATGAGCCTAATGTGCAAATCCTCCAACAATCCACCGCAGCTCCCCTTTATCACCGGGAGCAAGAATCTTCACCACTCCCCGAACCTCCCCAACTCAGTCCTTTAAAGGATTCCGCCTCTGCAGGAAACAGACGCTCTCACCGACCCAAGCAACCGGGCAAGAGAGACTTTACCACGATAGCTGAAGAGGATAGTTGGGATCACGCCGGACAGATAGACCCGACCCTTATAAAGTTCAACCCTGAAGCTCGAGATCGAGTCTCGTCCAGCTCTTCCCTCGACGAAGTGCTTCTCAAGTCATCCAATGTTGCCCCTTCTGAGGCAAAGCCTACTACTCCCAGTCGACAAAGCTCTCAACGCAGCGATCAAAACGAGGCAAACCCAGGCTCACCTAACCGTTCCCCTCGTCGAACTGCGTCTCGTCTTCCACTCCCGAGAAATGCCGATCCCGTTCCTCAGCAGAGCCCCCTTACTATGGCCACCATCGCGGCCAAATTAGCCGCTTCAGAGCGTGATGCCGATGCTGCTCGTGTCCGAGCCAAACTTCGAGCTGCCCGTAGCGCCCGCGGAGTTAAGAAGCCCAACATTACTCCGTCTGAGCCCCAGGCTGTCGAATCTCCTGCCAAGGAATCAGAACTCAAGAGAAGTGGTCTCGAGAACGTGGACCCTGTGAAGAGGGATCCAGCTCCGGCTGATGGTCAGTTGAAGCCCGAGAAGCGGCGCCGTGGTCATAAAACGAGCAAGAGTGCATCGCGGCGAAGGAGCACACTGAGCCCCTGGGAACTTGAAAGCTTGATGAATGGAAACGTACAGTAATAAATTGTCTAATATTTCGGAAGCCTGGAAAGCTTACGAGCGAAGATTGGTCTGGCGTTTGGTGCAGAGGGAATTTTGAGACCAAGGTCCTTTACTTTCAATTATTGGATGGACTTATGATTATCATTCAACGACTTCATGTGGGAAAGGTCTACTGGTAACTTTCAGAAAGAAAATAGTAGTGATTCATACATAAAGACATCAGAGATACCATTAATAACATCTTGTCACCCCTATCGTGATAAGCAAATCTCGTGGCCTTTCCCTGTCAGGTTCAACTGAGGCTCAAGTACCGTGATAACAAGCCACTAGCAACCCTACCAAACCATGTTCCCTCCCTAAACTCCAAAAAAATAAAAAAGCTGTGCTGTCTCTGATGGTCCTACCATGGTGATCTAGCTAAAGGGTAGGCGCTGTGGCAATAAGTGCTGACATGACAGCAACGCCACCAAGAGCAGCGTATCCAACCACTTCAGCCATTTTTCGAAGACGCTTGGCTGGTGGAGGAGGGACTGCCGATTCTTTCTCCCGAAGAATTATGTCTGAAGCTCGTTTGTGCGGGTGACTTGGGGCTGGTGGAGGGGTCATGCCACCATTAGACTCCCAGCGCTGCTCTTGATGGGTGAGCTTAGATATGTCGTCAGCCTTTCTCTTGGCTTTGCGAGGCTCCTGGACGCCATTTGCTTCAGGAGGTGCTTGCGCTGCATCCGCTGAAATACTGCTTCCTTCCTTGTTGCTCTTCTCGGCCGAAGTCGCTTGATCGATTGTATCACCGATAGGCTCAGCAATCCCTGAAGCTTTCTTGCTCATTTCGAAGCTGAACGCTGACGTCTCATCCAAGACAGGCTCTGTACCAGCTCCAGATGACTGGAACGGACCTTGGTCAGGACTGCTGACGAATAGAGAGCTAGAAGTTGCCAAGTCGGAAGGGCGAGGAGTGTTGAGGAACAGAGTGCCAGAAGTTGCCAAGTCAGGAGCCAGTTGGTCAACCGGAACCTGGACCTTTTCGTGTGCCGTTTCCTGGACCTTTTCCTGGACCTTTTCATGGGCATTTTCCTGGACCTTTCGAGAGACTACGTCGGCAACCTTTCGTGAGAGTAGGTCGGCAACATTACTTGGGTCGGGTATGTTGGATTGGATGTCGCGGGAGTACTCAGGTCGAGTTGGTGTAAGAGTGACCTTCGCATTAATCTTGTTAATTTCCCTGGCGGCAAAGAATGCTTCCTTTCCAGTTTTGAGCCCCATTGCCTGGGCTGCGTTCTTCGTTGTTTGTCCAGTGAACAGCTGGGGGTTGGTCCAGTCGGTGATCGCAGGCAGCTGGACAGGTTCTCGAATTGGAGGGAGTTCCATGGGCGGCAGATCGACATTCCAAAGGTTGTTGTTCGCGGACCAGGTTTTGGTTGGGTCAACTTTGTTGATGGACCCAGAACAATTGCTCGTCTGTGAACTGACATGTGTATCCATCTTCGGCTGTTCGCTAATGTCGGAGTCTGCATTTTGGGCCTCACTGGTTGAGGTGTTACCGACCGAATTTGGTTCGGCAGAAGTTTCCTCTGTACCATCATTCAACATAGTTGAATCAGCCAGATCGGTTTCGCCTGGAAAAGGGTCAGAATGGGCCATGAAGTTGAAATCTGCAAAGATACCTTCTTCTTCTTCCTCGAACTCATCATGCTCTTCAAACCACTCGTTTTCCATTGCTTCATCCTGGTTGTCGGAGTCATGAACAGACGAATCGTCCTGAATCTCATATTCGTCTTCCATTTCGTCCTCTATGCAAGAATCATGCTCCGGATCATCAACCACAAAAAGGGAAGGCTCCGCTGATGCGGATACAGGAAGTATATCGTCCCTCACATCAGACAAAGGGGCCTGGTCTTCGCATGTCAGGTCAATCGGGGACCGACTAGAAGATGGGCCGAGAAAAGGAGCAGGCCGGACATTCTTCGAGTATAGCATTTTGCAGCTGTTTGAGACTTGATCGTCGTCTGAGCTCATTGCTTCTTCAACGTCGCTCTCGTCGGGTACACGGAAACAATTTCCGCGACTTGCGGGACTGGGAGATATGTTAGCAGAGAAATAAACAAATGAATTAAGGGTAGCATACTCGATGGATCCGTACTTGAGGATAGTTTCAAGTGTGGTTGGTGGATAGCTTTCCATGCCTCTCATGATAGGAATCCCGAACATAAGTTTGTCTCCAGAAGAAATTTCGGCTGTTGCCTCCTTTTCGAGGAGGACACCGTTCTTATATGTACCGTGCAGAGATTTCGTGTCCTCGATATAAACTTTCTAGCAAGCGGTCAGATTGGACAAATGTTTGCGCCGTCTTGACGAAAGCTTACCTGGTTTTTGGCGTCGAATCTAAAGGCTGCATGCTCTCGGGACATGACTGGTGAGTCAAACCATGCATTGCACTTTGTAGCTTCAAGGGATGATTTCTTTTTGCTCGTACGACCGATCTTCATCGTTGGATTTTGTCTAGTGAGGAAAATACGACGTTCCTTGAAGGCGAAGTCGGGAGGAGGATTCACGCTCTTGAGCGTGATCAGGACTGTGAACATTATTAATATCAGGGTCTGGAATAGCTTTGCTGAATGCGTTTGAGTTTATATCTACCTTCATCTTGATACTCTGGCAGCGCCATAGTGACCAACAAGATTCCGAATAGCCTCTCCTGAGTAGAGTTCGGTGTATGTATTGCTTGCGTGGTGCAGAGCGTCTCACATATACCCGAGCAGGGTGTACATGCAAGAGATGTTGAACAGTGGGGTATAGTGATCAGATATGCTTGTCGTGTGTCGCAAGGTCCACGAGGTGGAAGAAAAGAAATCAGAATCTCGGTGCTTCTAAGAAGAGGGTGAAGGAAGCAAGAAAGAAAGAAAGATAGAAAGGAGATAGAAGAAGTAAGTGGTGTAAGGCAAGCAGCATGGAGGTGATCCTAAGGTGTTAGCTGGAAGACCCGGGGAAGGTGAAGGGCTAAGTGGGGCAACAGTGTAAGGTCACTGCCGTATCAGGCAGACAGGTGACAGCCAGCAGGCACCTAGATAAGCCGCTTATCGGAGCTAAGGGAAATGGTACTGTAGCGGGGCAAGGAGCAACCCCGCCTGATAAAGTGATCTTGATGAGGTTGTTCAGATTTGAAGTGACGATGATTTTCTTTTTAAATTCACGAGTATGAGTTGACTTGCTTATAATGTTAGATTGAAAATCGATTCCAGGGACGAAGATTGATCTGCTGCTGAAGTCGCAGCTGCATCATAGACACATCTCTTACCTCAGTTTCAGGGTCTACCTACCACTAAGACAGGGAGAAGTCACCATTTGATGGAATTGGACGGAGTCGGGTGGGTCGCACTGTGGGATGCGCTATTGAGACAGTCATTCTATCAGCTATCTACGACTACCAGATAGTTACGGTCCAGTGCCGTACAACCTCATCGAATGAGCATCTATAATTAACCTCTCGCAAAATACCCTTAGACCCAGCCTTCTAATAATAAATACTATTCGCACGCAGAACCGGACCGAAAGAATAATCCCATCAAAGAGTCATAGATGAGGGAGGTCACTGGGCTGGAGACAAGAATGGATTGTTATCATGGAAACCTGTCCTACAGCACATGGCTTGGGACGGCAGGCGGAATGGTTCGCAATCACTGTATTGGCCGGTATCAAATTCAAGATAGTGGGTAGGAGCATGCCAAAAATGACCACATGACTGCTGCGTACTTACCCATCCAGTGCGGACAACGGGAAGGCCATTAGTCGGGCTGAAACAACCCCGCGGCTAGATACAGACCGTACAGTATCATAATTCCAATTATTGCGTGATAAGGCGAGAAGAAAGGACTATAAAGAAGTGACCGCACTGTACGTCGTCAGCTTAGTCCCTCATTTCAACCTCGTTTACAAGGGCATAGAGAATAGTCCTTGACGTGGCGTGGTGAGGGCTTGAGTGTCTGCACTTTTGGATGAGTTCAAGATGCACTGTGAAGAAAGGACCTCTGTAGTCAAGGAGACATGCATAAGGCAAATGCTGAAATATCACGGTTTCCGAAATGGAAATTGTGTTAATGAGTCAGCTAGGTAATATCATGCAGTGTCACAGCCAATCCTTACTTTGACCAACAAAGCATCCATCTTTCGAAGCTGTAGCCCCCTTACTTGATGAAGTTGCGTGCGTTGTGATTCTCTCGCCTTGGGCATCTCTACTTGTGTAACGTATCTCCTCTAAACAAAGGCAACCAACCCTGTCAGAAACTCATTTACATAATTGAGAGATTTCGGTGTGTCCGAAGCTGTTCTCATGGAACCTTTTACTCACTACCCAGTCAACATAGAGGCATCGCCTACATTTCTGGTTAACCGCCCAACCGGGCAATGAATAATGGCACGGGCATTATATAAGACAACCGGTTGGGCTTCTACAGCTAAACCTATCCATGCTCAGACGCCTCGGATAATGATCTTCCGTAAATGTCTTCCCCATCTCTTGTTCATCATATCAGCTGTCCGACTGCTTTAGGTAACCTTATGAGACCTCGGCACTGGAAAGCTACCTTGATTACCTACCTGGGTAAGTGACTGTTGACCACCACTTATTCCCACCCCTTTAGTCTCCCATCAATCATATTAATTTCAGGCAGACAAGAAGCAGACGGGACAGTCGACACATATTCAGACTTAAACTCAACGCGCTGGTTCGAGACATGGATCCGTCTTAAGGGACCAGACGCGTTAAGTGATTGATCGATGACGATGACCGAGACAAGGGTCATTTTCAGGTGGAGAGAAGCGGGTGAGTGGAACAAAAGCGGGACGAAACGCTAGCATTCCTTGTCCCTTTTTTCTGGGGATGCCCACTAGATGCTGTCATATGTCAAGGTTAAGGAACCACATGTGATATGATTTCAGAAATCTCATGAGACTGCAGTAGGTAGATGACAAAACTAAAACTAGGAGAATCCAGAATTATCTATCATGACTACATTTCAGCAGGTCCAGGCACATGAGTCACTAACCCCTTAGCCGTTGTGCTTCCACCTGCGTCAGGTACCTCCCGAGAAGTAAGCTTCACGCCTAGAGGTCTCAGGTCGCCACTAAAAGCCCTGGAATTTCTCAGCGGCGCCTGATCCACTGTTCCACAGGGCCCGGGCAGCTCATGCAGTTCCAATTACGCCACGCCACAACCCGGTTCTCACTGGATTTAAACAAATCTTCATCGCCGTCCACATCCTTCCTTTCCTTTCTTTCGCTTTTTTGCTTCAACTATTACAAGGTGCTACCGTTCCGCTAACACCTATCTCCGAATTTTGTTCAACCCGCCTCTCGGAATTCCTCATGGACTTTATGCCTCGATACGCCTATAAAACAACAGAAACCGCCGTATACTACGCTCATACCAGTCGACCCAGATCCAAAACCATACCCAAGTGACAGAATTTTCAACGCGGCGAGGATCACTTGCTGAATAGATTTTGATATTTCTTGATCGTCACCAAACTTGTCTATACCTCGACTTTGCAAGTTTTCCTCGTCGACTTACACAAACACCAAGCGCATTCGCATATAGTCTAACCGACGCCTCCATTATCGCTTTCTTCACTCAGTCAGCCGACGTCAACTCCCGCCATAATGGATCACGCTCGGGTCAAAGCCCTCAAGGGAAACGGGAAAACTGTGTCTAAAAAAGCCATCAAGTCGGGTCGCGCTTCCGCCAATTTGACGCCTCGTGGCTCTCCTTTTGCTTCGCTTCTTACGTCACCTGCGCATTCCACAGCCCCCAGTCGGGCCGCCTCTGACGAGAGCGAAGATGACTTCGAGTACGACGATACCATGAGCATTGCCTCCGGAAGCTCTCTAGTCGATACCAATGAGGATGGCACCAACACTTTTGACGCCAAGAAGTTTATGGAGGAACTTCAGGATCGCAAGCACAACAACAGCGATGCCCGAACTCAACTACTGGAACTCTACATCAAGGTTCTGCGACACAGGTTCGCGCCAGCAACTCATGAGTGGCTTGACGAGTCCGCCAACGAACTTGCCGAACTATTCATTCGTGGCGCCAACCGTGGTATGGAAGCCAGAGAGCGACTGCTGTATCTCCAGGCTTATCTTTTGACACTCAGCTGCTCTGAGGAGGCCAACGTATACGAGCACGCCGAAGCAACCCTGAAGCAGATCATAGCCGATGATGATGATGAAGAGTGCAAGGCATTTGGCATCTATGCGCTGTGCTTCACCGTACTCTATGGCGGCGGTGGCGAGACAGAGGGTCTCGAGTTGCTTGACTACCTGTATGCCATTGTCGAGTCTGATGGAGACAACATCGACTCCTATGATAATGGTTTCATTGTTGCAGCCGCCCTACGTGGCTGGGCCTTCGTCGCTAGCCATGTGGACGATTTCTCGTACGCCGCCACAATGGCTTTGGACGGACTCTACGAACAGCTTGACAGCGTCGATGTTGGGGTTCAGGCCAATGCCGCTTCCTGTATCGCACTGATCTTTGAGGCATCGCGAAACCACGAGGAGGAAACAGGAGAGTCTTGGGACCTTCCCGTCAATCCCGAGAAGCTCACAGGTCGCATGTCTGAGCTTGCCAAGCAGAGCTCCAAGTCTAGATCCAAGAAAGACCGCAGGGACCTGCGAGATAGTCTTATTAGCGCCATCACTTCTCTTGAAAAGGGTGTCGGACCAGGATATTCATCCGCGGGATACGCACCGCAGAAGGGTGAGCGTATTACCTCCAAGCCCAATGAGGACGGTGTGGTCGAATTTGGATACCGTCACAAGCTTCGCCTCGGCAACTACGTGGCTACCATCGATTCATGGTCACTCTCTTCCAGAATCGACATGATGAGACTTCTTTTTGGAGGTCACCTACAAAAACATATCTTCGAAAACCCTGTTGTGGCCGAGTGTCTCAGCGATGCCGACTTCAGCGATCAAGCTCCCGGTGTTAAGAAGACCAAATAAAGCTGAAGTACATAGTGCATTATTTATGTTTATCGGTGTTTTGTTGGGGCGTTTTGTTACAGAGACTCAAATACCTGGTTGCTTTTGGTGCATTGGAGGGCTTGGTCATGAAGCATATCTATATCGCTTCAGCTTATCCGACGTTCTGTCGACAGATACAGAGTTAGAAGTATGGATGCTTGTCCCATGCGAGATCTTCTGTCTTTTGTTCTGCTCAACTGAAGAAGAATTCTCAGTGGCTGTTAATAAATTGTGTTTATAACTTGCAAGTTCGTGCTTTTGTCATCAACGAGAAATGAGTTGACCTCGTGGTACGATAAACACAGTATCTGTAAGATGACAACGATTGGTCGCTTTTATGATTCCCTGTATCCTGGAAACTAAGCCACAATTGGTCCCCGCCAAATCCATTAATGAAACTTGGCATCAACCACTCACATGCTGTAGCACTATCCTAGACCTGGACCAGGCTGTTTTCAAGGCAGGCCACCACAGGCAGACAGGCATCGACATTTCTTCCTTTATCTATACCACACCATTCTGTGATCTATCTATTGCTCAATAACCTCTAAGTACTATACCAGCGAATAAACCATGACGCGAGTCTCAGTCTACACATCAGCCCTGGCGGCTTTTGTAGCTGGTACGTTCACCATTCAATTCTCTGCAGCCACAGCGCATCTTCAATGACGTAGCGATGCTTCAAATCCATCGCAATCATCACCACGAACTGACACAAAATAGCGACGGTTATGATCGTGATCCCGATATGGCTACCAAACTGGGTGACTTACTCTGTTACTTCGGCCACCGGCGAAACTATCGAGAGGCACATCGGTCTACATAAGAGCTGTTCCACGTTGGATGACCCACACTGTCGAGACTTTCCTCCTAGGGATCTATGTGAAGGAGGAGAACGATACTTCTGTTCCATGTGGAGAACTGTCGGTTTTCTGGCTTCGTTCACGACTCTGTTGTGTTTGGGTGGCCTGGTGACTTTTGTTGTCATTATGAGTGGAGGCAAATACAAGCGTGAGACAGGATGGCCATTTGCCGCCGCCATGTTGACGCTGGTTTCTGTGATCGAGTTTGTGGTCATCTCTATTGTGGTGAGTACTAATGTCGCAAAGCCATATGATACACTAATTAATCGATGAAAGGCATACCTTTACGATCATGACGACCAGTTTACTATTCCTGGATGGCATCTGGATACTTCTTTCTACCTCAGCACTGTTGGAGCCGTCATCTGTCTGTTATCTGCTATTGGTATTGCGTTCTCCGCATACCTGCTTCCTCCAGAGGAAGGATATGATTTCCTCTCGGACCCGCTTGATGCTTAGGCGATGCCTGTTCGTGACTAATGATTTGGCTTTATATGCATGCGTTCACTCATTTATCAACCCCCATTGAGCAGGTGTTTGTGTTTTGAGATGGGAGTCTCGGCGGTTTGTCTGATGGTGCATTACAACCGGTGCTGATTTAGACTAATACAAAGGGGCTCTGCAGTAGCTACCTTTATATAGATGCAGGAAATCGCTTAGAATATTATATACAATCTCTCGAGTCATTCTTGTACATGCAAGCCGTCTGGATGATATACTATTTATTCTGTTACCCAACTCAGTGCGTTCATCATCCAACTGATTCGCATATGGGTTGTTGAAAGTCAAACGCCAACATCCAGAAATCAGCTGTGATCATAAGCTCTGGTCATTTTTATAAACGCCACAGTGTGGGTACAGAGAAATGCTATAGTTTAACAATATTTAATCTTGGCACATAGAGACCCAGCTGGTTATTGTTGGCAAGAGTGGCTGTTACCGTATGAGGCATCTGGTGATGATATAGGCGGGGTATATCCACCCCACCTTGTATAACTCCTATCACCTTTAACTCATCACCACTCAACCTCGGCTTGCAAATCAACATCATTCATCGAATATTTAAACGAAGCTTTCCCCTTTTGAACCGGAGCTCGTAATAATCAACTTGTATATCGATTCGGTACCCACAATGACCACTGACACACCAGGTCTCTCATCAGAGCAACTCGAAGCCTTCAACCGAGATGGCTACCTCATTCTTCCTGGCGCACTCTCTGGCTCAACAGTAAAGTCTCTTCTGGATGAAACTCATAATCTCCTAGAGAACTTCTCTCTGGATGACCATCCTCTTACGCGCTTCTCAACCGGTGAGAGGCGTGATCATGTTGGCGATGACTACTTCCTTTCATCAGGCGATAAAGTGCGATTCTTTTTCGAGGAAGACGCATTTGATGATGAAGGAAATCTTATCAAGCCGAAAGCTCGTGCTGTAAACAAGATTGGTCATTATCTTCACGCTCTGTCGCCTCCGTTTGCACGTCTGTTGGACCATGATGCTAGCAAGGTCAGCCCACCTGCTGTAGCTCGCAGTCTTGGCTTCAAGGACCCACGATGTTTGCAGAGCATGGTTATCTGCAAACAACCAGAAATCGGCGGTGCAGTGCCGCCTCATCAGGTAAGTCGCTATTTTCTGATATGCAGTAACATATACTCACAGCACCAGGACTCTACTTTCCTGTATACCAATCCCCCTTCTGCTGTTGGCTTCTGGTACGCTCTTGAAGATGCTACTCTTGAGAACGGATGCCTGAGTTTCTTGCCTGGTTCACACCGCTGGGCGCCAGTAGGGAATAGACTTGTTCGTAAGGCAGGTAATGCTGGTACAGAGATGGTTGACAACGATGGACCCAAATTCCCTGCGGCAGATGGCTACGGAAAGGGTGAGCCCAAAGGCAAGCATGAGTATGTTCCCGGTGAGGTCAAAGCTGGTGACTTGGTCCTTATTCACGGTAACTTGTTGCATAAGAGCGAGAAGAACACAAGTCAGAAGGGAAGAATAATCTATACGTTCCATATCATTGAAGGACAGGATAAGGATTATGATGAGAAGAACTGGCTTCAGCCGCCTGAGGAGGGGTTCACTAAACTGTACGCCTAGACTGAAAACAATATGTTCCAAGTGCTTCGAACGCATATACCATTGCATTAATTGCTCGTTAGAGCATCTATCTATTCCCCATTTTGTGTTTCAAACAGCTGAGCTGACAGGCATGTTTATGATGTTGAGGATATCTCGTGGCAGCAATGTTCAAACAGGGTTGTTACAATATGTCCAATCTCACCACTCAACGCCTATTTACTGCCCTCAATTTCTATATACTGAATGTCCGGGTATCATTAAATCCTTAGTCAGAATCCGAGGAGTCGTCGTCGTCTGAACCGTCATCAGAGCTCGAGTCACCTGAAGAAGACGAGGAATCGCTCGAGTCCTCCTCACCGGGTTTTCGGTAAGCCTTCTTAGTTGTGGGTTTCTCATCCTCTGACTCGTCTTCAGACGAGCTTCCGCTGCTGCTGGTATCGTCATCAGAGTCGGAGTCGGAGTCGGAGCTGCTAGAGTCGCTGTCGTCCACGTTCACACGGAGCTTACGACGACGCTTGCCGGGAACGCCGTCAGCGGGCTTCACACTCTTCTCGGCCTCCTTGGTAGGTGTGGCGGTCTTGTCGTTGGTGGTAACTGTCTGCGATGATGTGGTGCTGGCCTCAGTTTCGTCACTGTCAGACAGCTCATCAATGACAAGTTCAGCTCTCATGCGCTTGACAAGTCGTCGGACAATGACTTCGTCCTCATCCGAATCCGAGAGGTAGTCGACCTCAGTAAAACCCTTCCTCTTGGATCCTACAGGCTGACTTTGCAAGAACTTAGTGAGCACCTCTTCATATCGTTGCTGGGTGGCCTCCAGATCCTTGGTTCCTTCGGGGAATGCCTTTGCGCCATCGGACTTGTCCTGATCCCTGACCTCACAAGCAGTCTCTCGCAGGCGCATTCTCACGGAACCCTTCAAGTCTGAAATGTAGTCGTAAAAGGTTTCAACGTCAGAAGCAGGGATTCCATCGGCATCGAAAATGTGTTTGATGAGGTTTGTTTGGTGGTTCTTGTTGAACTTCCAGCTGTCGCGAGCAGTCTTCCAGAGCCTCAAGTATTCGAGAGCAGGCTTGAGGTCTGTGGGAACTTGAGGCTTAGGCTTCTTTGCGGGTCCTTTGCTCTTGGCCTTGCTCTGTTTGGCGGGCTTTGCTGGTGTCCTGGAGAAGTTGCCGTTGTTGTTGGATGTCGCATCAGCAAAGGATACTGACTTCTTGTTTCTCAATTGTCCTGTGGTCTCATCCTGACGTGGTCGCTTGGCAGAATTGGAAGTCTGCGGGGCGTCGTATTTCCTCTTTATGGGTGTGCTTGAGGCACTGGTTGGGTGCCCAAAGCTGGGTTCAGGCGCATCAGATGGTTGTTTGAGCTTCAAGCCCAACTTCTTCCAGGCGGGAACTTGGCCGGACATTGTGAGATGGTGTTTCTGAAGAGATATCGATGACGGAAGTAATATGAGAAAGGAATGAGAAGAATGTGCACTGTCAGTTCCAAAATTGAAACCTTCGACACTCTTGTGTTTTCTTCAACTCTCTCAAATCTTTATGGCGGTTGCTAGGGTCCTTGAATTTTCTTCTAGCTGCTGGGTGAGCGGTGGACTCTCTGTTGACTTCAGAAGAGCCAATGGCAGCAGCGCAAAGTTCAAAGAGGGACTGTGAGTTGTCAATGGCTGCAGGTTCCTCTTCTTAGCGTAGTGCCAGTGCAAGGTCGATATGCAATCGTGTTGTTGCGGGCCGGATCTTTATGGATTGGATTGGATGTCGGCAGCAACTTTTTTTCTGAATGGACCTTGAGAATTATCGAGAGTGGAGCTTATCATGACGATTAAGTTTATCGTAGATAACGATAAGAGTGGAGAGCTCTAAGGGACATAATTATATCAAGCTCCGAGCGATACATTTGCCGATGTGTATCAATACCCAGTAACTCCTCCTTCGGGGATTGACTTAGATAGCATGAAACTGAACGATTTTGCCATTTTATTGAGCTTCTAAGTTATTCTGCGCCCTTCACTCACATTAAATTGGCTGATATCGCATTTATGACTGTGTCTATCCTTTTTGTCACCTAGCATCCTGCCTGAGGATTACCTAATACCAGCGAGGCACCAACTCAGCCTTCCCATTGAGCTTCCGTTGCCTCATGCTCTAGGCAAGCTCCTGCTAACGCGTCGACTATCTCAACCCGTTATAGCTCTCCTCAACCTCCACAACGTCAACCATTGCCTCGATATCTCCTCATTTGGAACTTGACGAGTTCTTCTTGAGCTTTGCCTTCTAATTTTATCCGACTTCAAATACCAAAAGCCATAAATTCTCCACAATGTCGGGTACGTAGCCAATGCTGATATACAACCCATCCGATGTATCACCAAGCTAACATATAACTCAACAGCCGGCGCATACGATCGACACATTACCATCTTTGCTGACAATGGTCGGCTTTACCAAGTTGGTATGTAAAGTCCCCGAACCTCTAGAGCCCGCATACCCCACGATACTCCCTTGACCGATGACGTTGACGGACACATGGAATCGAGACTGACATGGCATTGTAAACAGAGTACGCCTTCAAGGCGATCACAGCAGCCAACATCATGTCTGTCGGTGTGAGAGGCAAGGACTGCGCTGTTGTTTTGTCGCAGAAGAAGGTTCCTGTATGTACAAGTGTTAAAGAGGCATCATGAGGAGTGCTGATCAAGACCACAGGACAAGCTCATGGACCCTGCTTCCGTCACACACATTTTCCAGCTCTCTCCCTCCGTCGGCTGTGTCATCACAGGATCCATCGCCGATGCCCGAGCTTTCGCCCAAAGAGCCCAAGGCGAGGCTGCCGAGTTTCGATACAAGTACGGTTACGAGATGCCAGCTGATGCTTTGGCCAAGCGTCTTGCCAACATCAGCCAAGTCTACACTCAACGAGTAAGCACCATATACCGATAAATATTGCGGCCAATCATGAACTAACTTGATCCCCAGGCTTATATGCGACCTTACGGCGTTGCGACCACACTGATTGCCCTCGACTCGGAATACGGCCCCCAACTGTTCAAGTGCGACCCTGCTGGATACTACATCGGTTACAAGGGAACTGCGGCAGGCCCTAAGCAACAGGAGGCGCTGAACCACCTTGAGAAGAAGCTCCGTAACAAGGAGCATGCGGAGGGCTCTTGGGAGGAGGTTGTTGAGCTGGCCATTACGACATTGAGCACAGTTCTGAGCATGGATTTCAAGAAGGGAGAGATTGAGATTGGTATCGTGGGCGGCCCCCGACCTGATGGCGAGGAGGGAACCTACTCAGGCTTCCGAACATTGACCGAGGACGAGATTGACGACCGATTACAAGCTATTGCAGAGAAGGACTGAGCGAGTGGAGAGAATGATATGGAACATGCATGAAACATTGCCATTTTGCGACAGTGGAAAGGTCGGTGCTCTTTGTCACGAGAGATTAGAAGTTTGATTCGCGGGCTGCAGCAGGGACGGTATGCTGTCCCAAGAACATGGATCATAAGGCCAATGCAGGGGGATGGATTATCAAGATTAGGGACTTGGATGCTGTCGTGGCCGCGGGTCCATGTCTAATGTGTCACTAGCCGTCCTAATTATGTGCAATAGAAATGATGAGCCTCTTCTATCTGGCCAACTGACACCTGCGCGTCTGATGATCCAATTGAGGAGGAGTATGCCTCGCGCCAAGCGACTAAGCAAGACAAGAGCCCACGATGGAGCTAAGACAGAACATGCCAGGTGGTGGTGGGTCACTCAGTGATGTGGCTGCTAGGCTATGAATGTTGAGAAGACTAATATTTTCTCAATATTTGTCCATTGTGGGACTGGTTAAGAATAGGATCAAGGAAGAACAAGCCTTGCAGCCAAGACCTGCTTGCTTCTGCTTTGTTACAGTATGTGCGATTCGGTTTACTGTAGTCTAGTTCTAAATTTGGCCAAAGGTTCATTAGACCGGCTATTCAAAAAGTTACTCTCAATTGGCACTTGAAGGTTCTTGGTCATGTTGTCATACATTCTTGATACTATCGTATCGATGAAAAAAGAGGCTTGCAAGTCTTCGTCTGAAGGCATCCTTCTAGTCGATCGGATCTATGCAGGGGTGCCCCTGGCACGACTGGGAACGACCTTGGAGTTTGATGGCTGGCTACCTATTGCAAGCGCCGACTTGAGCCTCCAAGACGATCATTGAGAATAAACGCAAGGGCCAATCCAACAACAGGATGAATATCAATGGAGTCACCTTAGGGAACGGGAGCGGGACGCGAATGGGTTCGTGTTGAAGACAACGGGGGGGCGAACGTTGAGAAGGCGAACGGTAACCAGTTCGCAGAAACTAACGTTAGTGACAATTAGAACAGCATAAGAAGCCGGTGTTGGGTGTTGGCGGGGAGTGAAGTTCAGCGGCGCTCAAACGGCGCCATGCAGAGAATAGAGAGCATGACGCCACACAGAACTAGGTAGGTAGGGTTTTCTTTTTTGGTGGTTTAACTGTCGATTTTCCTGGTTCACGGTCTAAAACAAACACATCTAATTTCTGCAATGGCTGCAACACAACATGCCTTGTTGAGATGAAATAAACCTGGACAAGCTGGACATTGAATCCAAAGTAAGCATGAGAGTAAGAATAATAAGACCGGGGACATCCAAATGCATATCCTGGTCTCAGATCTCACTTGTTTCCACCCACCTAATCTGGCATTTTCAGTTGATGACCAGGTTACAGCAGATCAATTCTACTCCATTTACTTGGTTAAAGGCATGCAGCATGAATCATTGTTTCCTTAATTGTCGATATCGGCCTCACCGTGATTGACTCAGCCTTGAAATGGGTTTCTGTACTGGAGAGGAGACTACCTGAGTAATTCTAATTCATTCATGATGATTTTCCATGGGTCATGTTGCATTTCAGACGGCCTCATGCTTGTAAACTTGACCGTTTCTAGCCATCAGCTCGCCCCGGACAGTTGCCAAAGCACTATCCGCGCGTCTATTGGTCTCGCTGGACCGATAGAGCTACAGGGCGTTTCCTATTCTGGAGAAACTAGTGGGTGGCTTATGGATAGCTGAGCCGACCCATTTCTGGTCTGGTCTGGTAAACTCCACCACATCCACCTGCGCTATTCGAACTTCTCTCTATCAATTGACAGAGTCGTTTCACTGACCGTCTCTTTGTTTTACCCGTCATACCATGTATCGGATCCAGTCTTGTTTGCGGTTCCCTCTTTTTTTTGACATTCCCCTAAACCCCCTGCAGCAAAAGTGTCTACCTACTTACTGTACAGCCTGGGAGTTCCCTCCTCTTAGCGTATAACCCAAGTCACTTTTTTTACTTTGCTCGCTCGGACAAAGATGCTTTTTAGGATACTTTAGTCCGCTGACCAATAACTGACAAGTTGTCACTCGCTATCAACTTGACCCACGCAGTTCACTTTGGTATAGTCAAAGACAGAAGAACATGGCAGAAGCCTCTTGGACGCCTCTCAACTAGAACATCTCGGATGCTCATCCCTATCAGGGGGATACAACCGGGTGTGGCTGGAAAACGACCGCACCCTCTGACCCTCAACACCATCATGTACTGTACCCTACAATGACGTGCCACATACATGGGGCTCTTGATTCCTCGGGTCCTGGTCCTGCATGGTGCATCGCTGTCTGCATGTACATACATGTATGCGCCCAGGGGTATTGTAGGGGTAGGGCTGAGGGCAAGGCTTCGACCTTGAGTTCGATTCGACGACACTAACCTTTGCCACCAGCTGGCCTAGGGTCGTTCATCTTTTTGAGCTTGGAAAGGGTCGTTCCGAGTGGAGGCTCATCATGGAACTCTCACTGGTGGCCCATGACTTCTGTCTCAAAAGGCTGGCTCTAGTTGCCGAGCCTCTCATGTGTGCCATAGCGGCCTTGGACTGGGAAGAGAGAGGGGTGGTGCTTGACATTCGGGTGGTATCCCCCCTTGGATCTAGTAGCCGTTCGCTCCCGTTGGTGGAGCACGACATTACATTGGCAAGCTTGAGCTACCGTGCGGTGTCAGTTAGGAAGCTAGGCTAAGGAAGATGGAGACTTTTCTGGACCAAGAGCTTCTTGCAACTCTTCCTGTTGTCTCTTGATGGACATCTGGGAGGCCTTCGACGACCATCACGATATACAAAAAGGATGCCCAGTTCTGGCGGATGGTTGATTGTTTGTCCAGTCAACCAAGCATTGAAAGACCGGCTTCTCTCAACTGTTCTACTAAGTGATCGACATGACAACGTCTCTATAATATCTCCTTGCCTATTTCTCCTATCAAACTTTACCACCGCCGTCTACATTCCGACTCGGATCTCAAATTTACTTCCCTTAAAATCTTTACGACTCTATCTATCAGCTTTTCTACGACCTTTGGTTCTGTCATAATTTGTGTTCCAGCTAGTCTGATCACCCTTTGACTTTACAAAACTATCCTGATAATTAAAGGACGCGGGAAATTATGGACGGATGTAAGTTAAATCTGGCCCCCTTGACACATACCAAGAGGTCAATTGGCATCTCTGCACCACAAGCTTCACGCTGGCCAGACTTGAGAAACTGACACGCGAGTTACTTTATAGTAAACGAATACCGCACAATGCGAGTTGCTGAAGTTCTCTCTGATTTCCGAACACTGCAGTACTACATAGCTGCTGCGCCTGTCGACCCTGATGACACAGCGGAGTACTACACTGAAGGCTGGGCCGCTCTTCGACAATGTGCACTAGATGGACAACACATTCTGGAATGTGGTGCAGACACCAGTGTGCCTACTCCCCCTGGGGGCGAGCAAGAGCAAATGAAGGCTGAGCTTAAGCAGTATGTTTTCCTGAGCAGTGATAGGGTAATTCGAATTCTAACAGTTGGCAGGGTACTCCTGGACGCATACTCAAGACGGCACGAAGGGCAAAAGATCTATCTCCGACAGGCAGCGGCGCAACGATGGGTTGAGTATAGAAAACAGGTGCTGCAGGGCGGCGTACCAAACTCTAGAAATCAGTCTCAACTCCAGGCTTGCGACCGTCAGCTACGAGCGGTAAGAAAATACTCTATGGCTCACCGGTTACCCCTTACTAACTTCTTAGGAGCTCTCAGCAGTCGCCGACGAAGTAATTTACAACGAGCTCAAGGCCTCGGATGAGCAAATGGGTCGCTGGACGGCCGAAGATCCCAGTCTACGAAGTGTGCAACGCTGGCTCCGAGCACGCAGGTGAACTGGGATCAAGGGAGACGACACAAAGCGACTACGATCTACGATACCCCAAGAGCAACTATTGTGACGAACGAGAGACGAAGATCAAGACCAAAAGCAACGCCCACGTCTACGCTAATCATGAGATTCTTTCCCTTACGACTTCTACCATTCTTGACCAACCTTTTTGACGACCGATTTATTAAGGGGGAGAGTTGCGGTTTGGGGTATGACTTTTTGCGCAAAGGATAAACCTGTTTGTTATTTCTTTCATGACCTTACGAGTCATGGTTTGTTTACATGCCTGTTATAAACGGTACAGGATTGATGTTGCATCTAGCATAAGCATCAGTTTAGATAGAGGAAGAGTATCCTCCTGGTTTGATAGGACCTAGGTATGGAGATGTACGGGGCTGGGCTCCTTTGAACTGCCTGGAGCAGATGAATAAATATTGACTATTATTCCAACACAATTTCTCTGGTCATGTCCATTACAATTGCTCAAATGTGTTCAACTGGTATTACTACCAACAAATGTGTAGTTCTAAGGAGTACCTATCGAAGTGGAGTCTCTCTTGCATAACCTCAACAAGGTTGGTAACCAATCCGAACAATGCGATCTCATGTATGTAGAGCAAGTATGTTTAACTAGATTAGGTTACTTATGATTTATATGGGTGTTACTCTATTAACGCTTGCTCTGGACACACAAGCCAATGCCAACCAACATGAGACCCATCCCAGCAGCAGTATCTTGAAGAGGTATTAGTGTTTGATATTAAAGAACCAACACGAGAAATGCTTACCTTTGCTGATAACTTTACCATCGACGTACCAATCACCGAGAACGGTAAAGAGAAACGCCAGTGTGTTTACAATAGGAACAGTCAAGCTAAGTTCTAAAGGTTGTCGTCATTAGCGATTAAGGCCTCGGCGTGGCGAAGTGTCAACGGTAGTCTATCCGCGATCGACACCCCCTGACAGAACTTGACATGAAAGATCAAAAGCCATAAACTTACCAGCCTGTCCAATGAGCAGGAAGAACCATACACTTCCCGTTAGGTTAAGAACCAATGGAATTGCATAGCGAGGGTTCTTCAACAGATCAACGACCGCAAAGAATGCTCCATAAACCTTGGACTTGAGCCAGCTAGACTGAACAGATGGGCTCTCGAGTACCGGATGGGCAGGTGGATTATGCGACTGCGCGGCTCGACGGATGAAAGGGGTAGTGAAGCCCCATGCAAGCCCGACGAGAATGAAGCTGAGAATGTAATTGAAGACTGGTGGCTTCTCGTCTGTGGATTCCATGATGACGGTGATGGTGATGATGCAATCAAGCTTTCCCCCTGCGTTCTAGACTCTGGACCACAAAGGGAGTGAATGTAAAGCAGTGAACACGAGGCTCGTGCGTTTTTGTTTCAACAAGAAGGGCTCACGGATCAGCCCTGTGAGGCCTATGAAAAGTCAGAAATGATGATAGTGTGGAGGTTTAGATTGAAACCAAGGGCAGATTCTGGCAGAGGAAAGTGCTTTCTAAAAATATTACTGGAGGCGAAGGCGTAGACGTGGCTGGCGGGTCGTCGACTCAGCCTCGCCCTAGGGGATTTCTATCCACTAAGGACACTATTCTTACAGGGGGCTTTTGCTGGCTTGTAGGGGAACCAAGTGGCTTTGACCACCCAAATTGAGCTAAGCGTGGCGCCATGTCGCTTCGCTTCGCTTAGTGTACCTCCCCGCATGGTCAGTGCGTTTAGCCGCACTCCCGCGCTGACAAGCGACCATCCGGTTATCATTCAACTTCTCTTCTCACCCATCCATCATTAATTCATTGTCACCGCTACGGAGAAAAAGCCCACATGTCGACCCGGTCACTCGGTGCTTCTTGGCGAGGATCCCTGTCCAGCTGGGTATGGAGACTTTAAGTTCTGATGCAACGTCATTTACGGGCCAGCCACAGATGGTCATCGAGGCCTCTTCCCTCCCTTGATCATCATGAACCCTGAAAGGAGGGACCCAGTTCAAGATATGGGGTTTCTCTATAGACGCATGGCCAAGAGCCGCAAAGACCATCTTTGTACTATGATTCGTCTCCTTTGACGCGGACACGCCGATACGCTACTGGTGATGCATACAGCAAGATGGATCTACATAGAATGTCTTGCTAACCACGAGACTGGGCCCGCTACTGCAGTGCAGACAGTAGAACATGGCCAGTTAGTGTTGTTGATTGTGGTTTCGTCTAAGTTTCGGATCAATGGACGAAGCTGGTACGCATTTTGATTGGTCTGCAGGTTTCAGAATCATCCACGAGCTCAACGACACAGAATGCAGTGCTGTTTGATCGTCGATTCGAGTCCTCGGCTTCAACCCATCTTCTACACATTCCTCGGCAGAAGCAATCGAAATTTTCCTTCGTGATGATCCCCTTTGATATCCCTTTTGTCGGATTTGTCCGAAAGATATCCTCAGCTTTCTTGTCGATCACGCAAGCTGACCGACTGTCAAACTTACCCTTGACCAACCACGAGGCCAAAACAAAAAGTTGACGGGTCGATCAAATCCATGATTGTCACCGAATTTGTAAAATCACCGACTGATATAATCAGATTCTATCGAATTCTAACACCTTCCTCTCCTAGCTTATACTTGTCCTTTAGGTGTCGCAATACCTGGCCGCCGCGAGTACAGAGACGAAGTCATCAAGTTGTACCACGACACTTTAGGATAGGCTCTTGGGTCATCCTGTACATTCCAAAGCTTAGGGATTCACTTTCACAGTATCCTCTTAAGTCCTAAGGGTATGCGGGATGCCGTTGATAACGAGTATACTACCTGTGTAAACCAGAGCATTCCATTATCTAGGAGCAGGACTTGGCTAGTCCAATTTCATCAATTCCTAAATCTTGATTCCTTTGACAGATAAATACTCTTCAATCTGTTGAGTCCCGTTCTTCCACGGGATCACGCGATGTCATCCCAATCATTGACTCTTTCAACATGTCTTGATGCCATGATCCGCGTCAATGATTCATCAGACAGGCACAGACCATTTTCTGCAATATATTTGCTTTTTGGTTTCCGAGTTATTACAGCGGCCAGCCGTGAACTCCTGGCTGTCTGCGGATGTTTGGAAACAAATGTTTGACAAAAGTAGAGTTGATGCGTCATGACTCTCTAGTTCAGAGAGGATCACATCCAGGTATGCGGATTGGGACATTAGTACGCTATCAGACTCCTGAAATGGATATCGATAAAGCCAAAGGCTAAACAAGATTGCATTATTAGTTGAACTCGTCGCCTTATGGCCTTCGTCGAAATCATTGTCTACTTTGTATTGCATCCTCGTGAAGATCTGCAAGGGGAGATCTATGTAGGGCTGGTGGTTAGTCCCAACCAAATCGGACTTCTTTCATTGATCTAACCAGTGTGGTTTTTGCAAATTACCCCGGGATCTTTGTTCCTGGTGGCCAGCGATCTTGCAATCGTGGAAACTTATGTCGCTCATCACGCTTCAACACCAGGATCAAAGCAGTTGCCCGTGATATCCCCTGTACAATGGACGGCCTACACGTCACCACTTGAGAAGCAATATTCGCCCAACCGATTGCTTGAAGCAATTTGTATCGCTAGATATGTCGATTAATCATGCAAGCCGGCCCAGGGGAAGCAGCTTGCCGGCAATCATGTAGTGAGTGAAAGGAGCCCGGCCGATCGAGAAGATTGTCAATTGCGTCAATCCAGTGATATGATGTTCCCGTTGGCTCTATGAGAAATCGGCGATTAATGAACAAATATGTGTTGAGAAATGTCTATAAGAAGGTCCTGATATTCCTCCTCAGCTCGACCTTCTCTTCTCATCAACACATTCACAACTCTCAAGCAACAGCTACCACAACAAACTTCTACATATTTACCAACTGTACAACACCTTCAAAATGACTGATGCTCAAGTCGCCGGCGGTCACAAGGCTGCTATCAACAACCCCAACGTTCCTGAGGAGACCAAGGAGCACTCTCGCGGGGTCCTCGAGAAGGATTTCAACGGTGGTGATGGTAAGTTTTGCCTCTAAAATCTCATCAAAACCTTTGCTAATAGTATCCAGTCGCCAAGGCCGATGACAACCAGGAGAAGAACCCCAACAATGTTGCTGGTGGCCTCAAGGCGTACGTTACTCTTCACCTTCTGTTCGACTGGATGCTGACAATGACACAGCACCCTGAACAACCCCAACGTTTCTGACGAGGCCAAGAAGAACGCTCAGGAGCGTCTCGACAAGGAGGACTTTTAAGGAGTTTTGATGGTTACTTTGTCTAGCAAGTTGTTAACACCCACGCGTATCTACGAAAGGCCAGGAGTTCGTTGGATCTTGGACCAAACATGAAATGAAACTATTATTCTGCTTTTATGGTCTCCTCAATTGTGAAAATGCCCAGATTGTCCGTTGCAGGATTGTAGTGGTGGCCAACAAGTACCGGTTCGATGGTTAGTGATGAGACACCTTACCGGTAGCTGTTAGGGAAACGAGAATTCCTTGAGAATATTCAGGCCAGTATGATCAGGTCTTTTGACGATATTTGTTCTATACCAAGGGATTTAGTTGGTACATTCATGTATTCACTTCGCGGTATGGCACATATGCCTGTCTATGAAGTTTACAAATCTCAAAACAGTGATATCCGATCCATCTTACAAACATCGACCCAACGCCATTCTCCTGTCAAACATGAGCTTGAATATAGTCCTGTATCATGCTCCATATAACCAACCACATTATCGCGTTTCCGAGTAATCGTTCAGCGCAACACAAACGGCTCCTCTGTGGTGTCCGTTGTACTGTCTAATGATCTGCTGACTATGCAGCTCCCATAATCGCGCGTAATGGTCAGAGCAGGCAGTTACAAGGTATGCGGAGTCAGCGCTGAAAGCGCAGTCCCATACCCAGCGTTGGTGGCCGGTAAGAGTGGCCTCCAGGGGATAGGGCTTGGGCTCTTGGTCTGGAGTTGGTTCGATGTTCTTGACTTCCCAAATCTTGGCCGTATGGTCTGCGCTACACGTCGCAAGCTTCTTGACGTCTGGAGATAGAAGAATACGAGTGATATATTCCTTATGGGCGTTGAAGTGGGTGACAGGCACCAGCTGTGTGCGGTCGAAGCTCTGGATGAGGTTCCACACGAATACGTTGCCCTGTTAAACGATTAGAGATGAAGATCAGGTGGCGTCACGTTACTTACCGCATTGTTCGCGGCGCACAACAGAGATCCATCGCTGGCTACGGTGACGCTAGAGACTGAGACGTCCTCCTCTGGGATGAGTTCATGGGAACAGTTGTTCTCGGCCAGATCCCATACTCTGACACTTCCCGACCTGTCGCAACTGATAATCTCACCCTGATTCGGGTGGATTACGACATCGTTCGCCGGGCAGCCATGGTTATAGCTTCTTTGGATCGATCCAGTCCTTGTCTCCCAGATCTTGACAGTGCCGTCTTCGGAGCTAGTAACCATCCATTTTCCCTCACAATGAAAAGCGACGCCTGTAATGTTGCCGGTATGTCCCTCGAAAGTCAACAGTGGGTTTGGATTCGTGGATTTGATATCGTAGAGCTTGACGGTGTGGTGACCAGCGGCGGCGAGGTATCGTTTGTCGGGGGAGATGCAGAGGCGGTTCACTTGGGAATCAGGATGTTGAATTGTACGCGAACAGATACCCGATAGAGCCTCCCAGAATCTTAACGCAAAGGGTCAGTCAATGTGAGCTGGTCAAAAAGGCGCGTCGCATCGAACCTGATGGTATGATCGTATCCAGCTGCGACATGGGTTAGCTTAGATGGAGGATGGGAGGGTAGATGTCGCAATTACCTGTACAGAGAATGACAGACATTTTGAAGACGGTAAATCAGTCGCTTAGAGCTCAGCTCATGGCAGAAGAAGTCCACAAGGGACCTTTTAATAAATGAGACTGGCTAGGAAATAAAACCAAAACACAGCTGAATCTGTAAATCCTAACTATTCCTAACTCCCAAGACTCTCCACCGCGCAGCGCAGCACGAGGACGCGGAGTGGTATGCAGGAAACGGGTTATGCATGTACCCGATGCTCTCCCAACGACCATCTGGGGAAGGAGTTCCTGCCCTATCCACCTGCCATGACATGATCAATCAGTAACCATCATCTTCTCTCCATCAAAAATAATATTTCTCCTTCATTCTGATTATCGTGTTAATCAAGACAACAAAATTACTCAAATACACATACATACCACTTACATCTCTCACTCATACCATGTGTTACCCTACGCACTCACTCACCTCGGTGAAAGTGCAAGTGCAAGTGCAGATATCGTGAACAGAAGCTACCTACGAATCGACCTCTGGCAGTCATGCGACACGAAAATAGGGAATGATTAACAGGGTTCTGCCAAGAACAGCATGAGCTTTGCTTGCCAGCAAGAATCGTCATTATGTCATATGGGCGTACGTTGTGTAACCAGTCACACAGGCTCATCGAAGTTTCGTCCATGCCATCACCCGCCTCTGCAGTTCAGTAACGCCGCGCCGAGCAGCTCGTTCATCCCGAGCATCCATGCTCCAGTGGTTGCCTTACGCTATTGCCAACAGTACGCTCCTGCAAAAACAAGTGGACTTGCCAATACTCAGCTCGATCATACACACCATATCGAGACTCTTCTGGCTTTGTTGACGGAGAATGGTAATGATCATACTTCAATCTAGCTGCAAGTGCGGTCATCTTGAAGAGCAGACCAGCATTCGGTGCCAATTTGTTGTTTGACTCTCCTTGGTGAGTTCAGAAAGAGAGTTGGCAGGCTGGAGATATTACGCCATATTCGTTTTGAAGAAGATCTTGACCCAAGTTTGCCAATTTCAAACCACCCTCGGATCATATCATCATATCATCAGATCACTCAACTACGATATTACAGACGCAGGTCCAGATGCCGTGCAACACCGTTGCAAATGAATACCACTTCTTGACCCTGGCATTTCGGAAGTTTTGAGACATTCGAACAAGTCATATTTGAGTAATCAGAATATGCTTCTCTTTCTCCTTTGTCATTTCCCCATCACTGTCAACAAAGGTTGGCAACAGAGGTTCCTCCCTCAGTTTGCTATCACAGGCAGGCATGCAATCTATCCTGACTCACCGGGCCAGGTGCCTCAGCATAACCGACACCAACGATGTATGCCACAAGCTGATCAAATCACCGATATTGCATCTCCGCCGCCCACTTCGAGGTCCAAAATCCAGATTGATCACCACAGAGATAACACAGATCATATCGTGTCGTCTCTGATTGGTAACAGACGGGCCTTATCCTTTGTCAAGGTCATCTGACAGTCCTCTGATGAGCATAGACGTCATTGAGTTGCACCTTATAAGCTGAAGGTCGAATGTGCATGGCCTCGAACGTTGAGATAAAGGGCATATGTCACACTGGCAAAAGAATCTGCAAGACAATTCGCGCGACATGTCCAGGATCTACATCTTGACCATCGCTATCTTCGATAGCTTTGCCTATCTGGCGGATGGTGTACCCATTATCGCGTTCTGATATTGCTAGTATTCACAAGTGTGGTGGTCAGACTTTGAGTAGTTTCTCCTTGCCGCCGAAATCTTAAGCCGAGCAAAGGCCAGACCCGGCATTGATCGATATTGAGATTGGTCAAAGTTCTTCAGTCCATGACAAACTGTTGGTGGGCAAACGATGGTGTGCTTGGCGTTGCAGCTTTGAATAGTGAGGGTAACACAAAAAAAAAAAAAAAAGCAGAGCCGGAGAGGTGTACGGTTCCGCGTATCAAGAAGAACCAACAAAATTATGGTCCGTAGCCCGTTATTTTCGGAGTTGGCTTGACCGACGGGGAAGAGTTGGTTTTTGACCGGTCAGATTATCGATGGGTGTACAAGAGTGGCATGTTCAAACCGATGTCGTGGCCTCATGTATCTGGTCTTATTTCGGGACGGCCTTTGGGACTGTCGGATGCAGCAAATAGCCAAGGGCGCGGGTTAGCAAAAGGAAAGTCGGTCAACTTTCAAACGACGCCGGCTGAACAGGCCCGATGCTCATCGGGAGGTTGCACCGGATAAGAGACGGGGCAGACACCGCATAATAGCCAAGGCCGCGTTCCTCCCATGGCTTCCTACACCTTGAAACTACACATCAACGACGAAACCCGCTGCTAATGATGTCTATCACATCAAGCCTTCAAACAGGAACACTTCCACACATGATGGTAAACCTTTCGCCTCTGAACGCCTCATCATCATTGCAGGCAAGGCTTCAGCTGACATTTCACGACACCTAGCACATCTATCCCTCGAAAACAATATGTCACACCCACCCCATCTACGTTTTCCAGAATATCCTCCAGAACGGGCGGGGAGCCAGCAGTCTCATATCATGGCTGCTGCACTTAATTAGGCATGCAAGCAATATCACTTCTATTTGAGAGTTGGCATCCTGTCGCTACCCGCGAAAGCTGCGTTAATTGAGCCGAAGTGACTTTTTCTAAGGCTCTGGTTTGTCGCGAGAGCTTGGGGTTATGAGGCACAACCTTGCGATCATGCAGCAAGCCGTGAGGCTTGGTCAGCATGGGCTCCAATTTGCTGAGTGCGTTCGTAACCGGTCAAGACCTCGAGGGATTTAATCCCCATATAAATCACCGACGACGCGGTTCAGGAGGCGTTTTTGGTGCAGACCGAAGGGGAAGCTGCATGTAGCATCAAAGCCACAAACTGCTGGGATTCGGTCAACCATGTGCTGCAGCTCATGGCCGGCAGATTTGGTGTGGGGATATGCACCCAGGATTGAGGCCCAAATTCACGACGGCAGATGTGAGAATTACCATCTCAGCTCAGTTGAGCGCCTCTATAATCGGGCACGAACTCGTTTCGATATGATTGTTTAGGGATTCGAGCCCGATTAAGGCAACCAAGCATACTTGACTGATCGTCACCACGAGACCCGGTTGCAGCCGGCATCATGACAGCGGCTACCGACTCTGACAGGCATGATAAAACGACGCCTCTGTATCGAATCGCGGCTTCATATCGTTTGCAGAGGCGGTGTGTTGGTTGGCGTTGCAAAGATAGATCGTGGTATGATGCAGTTAAGCTGTTTGGTTTGCTTGCTTCGGTTGTCGCCCATATATAGCTGGCTATATATATATCATCGACCTTTCCTGGAGTCGTAATAAAAAACTTGAAACAAGGGTATTCAGAACCACTACCAAGCTTCAATATCACGAACCCGAATCATTCCTGATCTCAAACACAATGTCTTCATCTCTTTCATCCTATGTCTTTGACGATCAAAACATGACTTGGATTACCTGTGACCTATGCTCCGGCTCTTTCCAGCGCGGAGGGTCAGTCATCATATTCTCTTTATACTGTTCAGCCTGGCTAACTGAAAACCAGTGAATCATGCCAGGCCTGCTATGGAACAAAACTTCGCAGAGTCTCATACAGCTATCTCGCTAATGGAACCTCTCTCCCTCAGGCTCAAGGGGGTGCTGCTCCTCCACCACCTCCTCCTTCAAAGGATGGCAAGCCTGACCATTCTCACGGAAGCTCTGGTGGCTTCAGTGTTTATGGCCGTCGCTCCTAAGGGGCTTCACTCATGGCAAGGCCAAACCCGGCCCTGCCTTTAAATGTATCTCAGTACATGTAAGGGACAGTCGGATACGACTACAAGTGTGCACACTCAATCATTAGTTCGAGATACCTTGGGATTTGATTTATAGCGACAGTGGTTCAAAGGGGTTAGAATTGTGATTATGGCGGTCGTTTGTGAAAGGAGTCTCTCATTTTGAGTCTTGATATGTTTTTCTGGGAGGATGAAGTTGTCGCTATGGGAGCAATAACCAGCGGCTAGCTCTCTCTTTACAAGTTGAATTTTATAGGAACAGTTGATGTTCCAATGCACCGATAATCATCAGTAAAGTATTTGGTGGCTATTATCTTACGTGAACGTTTGGCACATTCATTGTATCCATTCTGCCAAAGAAAGCTCTATCAAATAGTTGGCGATCTCTTCAGACATTCTCACTTTAACCCAAACTTGAGCCGGTAATCCGTGGATGAGGACTCTTATTCAGCCATACTGCAAGAAAAGGGTTCTATCTCTCATCCCTATATGATATCGAAACTATGAACGAATAGCAGAGCTTGGGATTGCCCCGCGTCATGTCTTAATGTACTATGAACCCCACCCCCACTTGCATCATCAAATCCGAATCCCGATGCCGGCCTCCACCAAGTCCCTCCCATCTTCATGACATTCGCCATCTCCATCTTCTCACTACCTTTATTAATAAAATGAGAACTGCATTCCGTCGACTTGCATTAACAGCTCGATCTTTCACATCATCGCCCACTCCTCTCTCACTGCTTCAGCGTACAGCGCCTTCCATCATTCGCAAGATGTCGTCCACTACAGCTCCCGTTCTCAAACAGCGTGTCAAGCTCTCTCTTATCCAGCTCGCTTCTGGATCAGACAAGAAGGCCAATCTCGATAGCGCAGCATCTCACGTTGCTCGTGCAGCTTCATCAGGCGCAAAGATTGTTGTTCTGCCAGAATGCTTCAATTCGCCATACGGAACAGACCACTTCCCTCAGTACGCAGAGACTCTGCTGCCCAGTCCACCATCCCAAAATGATGCGCCCTCTTATCACGCCCTCTCTGCGATGGCTGCCGATAACAAGGTCTACCTAGTCGGTGGCTCTATCCCCGAATACAGTCCGGATACCAAGAAATACTACAACACAACTCTGATTTTCGGACCTGATGGTGCTTTGCTGGACACACATCGCAAGGTGCATCTTTTCGATATTGACATTCCCGGCAAGATGACATTCCGCGAGTCAGACATCCTCAGTCCCGGTAACAAGGTGACGCTCGTCGACCTACCTGAGTACGGAAAGATTGCCGTCGCCATCTGCTACGACGTACGCTTCCCTGAGCTAGCCACTATCGCAGCTCGAAAGGGTGCCTTTGCACTCATCTACCCTGGTGCTTTCAACACTACAACTGGACCCCTGCATTGGCAGCTGCTGGGACGAGCTCGTGCTGCAGACAACCAGCTCTACGTAGCTCTGTGCAGTCCCGCCCGCGCCGAAACAGGTTACCCTGCTTATGGCCACAGTCTTGTCGCGGACCCAATGGCTCAAGTGCAGGTTGAGGCAGATGAAAAGGAGACGACCGTTGACTGGGAACTTGACCCTGATAAGATCACAGAAGCGAGGAAGAACATTCCGCTTAACACCCAGCGAAGATTTGACGTATACCCAGATGTGAGCGAGGGTAAGATTCAGTTTGAGGAGCCTTAAGACTAAATCAAGCGTCCTAAGCCAATGTTCATTCCCCCCCCAAAAAAAAGCATGTATAAGCAAGTTTAAATCACCAAGTATGAGCAGGAGATATCTCATAATATAGAGACCAAAAATCCTCTATTTCACGACTCGCAGTAACGCCCGAGTCTTTTTTGTTTCCTTTTCGGAGCGCATATATACCTTTGCGTCCGGGTGTATCTATGCGGCCACCATGGCCTTTTTTATCCCCATTGATCCCTTGCCTGCGTAAACTCATAAACGTAGCCAACTATACCAAACTGCATCTCTCCTTGGTCGTGTGTAAAGAACCTTACTCAAGAGCCTTCTGGGCGAACTTGGGAAGGACGAAAGCGGCCTTGTGGATCTCAGAAGAGTAGTATCGGCACTTCTCATCCTCCTCCTCCTTGGACCAGGATCGGAGGGGGTTCTTGACGTCGGCCTTGGGGTCCTTGGAGCAGACCATGAAGCCGATCTGACCAGAGGGGTAGGTGGGGATGGTGGTGTAGGCGTACTCGGCGACGGGGAAGATGGCACCGCAGTCCTTCTTGAGACGAGCGATGAGGGGGAGGTGAAGCCAGGGGCTCTCGGCTGTGAGTCAACGAGTCAGTGTGGTCCATAGAGAAACTACGGCGCAGTAGAATAAGAAAATGGCGGTTCAGGAACAGCAGAACACAACGCAGCCGGACGGAGCGCGGCAGACGTGGACCGTTGAACGAAACACATGCTATCGCGGGACTACCGGAAGCAGAGCTGGGAAAGCAGCACTAGCTTCTGGCAGTCCCTAGGATGGAAGCGGTACGTGGTGTACCCATCGAGGGAGAGCCCTTCTACGCTGATCAACTTTGACCTTGCAGGGGTCCCTGATTCTGCCGTTCCTAGGGACGCCAGTGACTTTCCTCAAGAAAATAGGGAACATACAACCTTGAGTAGTAATGACACCGCCCTCACGGAGAGCGTCGTGGAGGAGCTGGAAGTAGCTCTTCTGGAAGAGAGCCTCGGCGGGACCATCGGGGTCGGAGGAGTCAGTGATGATGACGTCGAACTCGTTCTTGTAATCGTCGAGGAACTTGAAACCATCGCCAACGTGGGTCTTGGACTTGGGGTGCTCGAAGCCGACGGCCATGCCCTTGAGGTGCTCCTTGGAGAGACGGATAACAGCCTCGTCAATGTCGCAGAGGGTGGCCTCCTCAACACAGTCGTGCTTGACGATCTCACGGAGGACACCACCGTCACCACCACCAATGACAAGGACCTTCTTGGGGTTGGGGTGGGAGTTGAGGGCCAGGTGGGCAATCATCTCCTGGTAGGAGAACTCATCGCGCTCGGTGGCCTGGATGACGTTGTCGAGGACAAGGACGTTGCCGAAGTCGGTGGACTTGAAGATGAGGACGTCCTGGTACTTGCTCTTCTCGTGGGCGAGGACCTTCTCAACGCGGAGGGTCATGGCATGGCCTGCATGGTTGGATAAGAATTGAGTTGGTAGATTTGGACGCATTGAGTTTGCTTACCGGGCCACATGTCCGAGATCTCTCGGAACCAGCCATCTAGAGGAAAAGTTAGTCAATTGCTGAATATGGATGATTGTGAGGTTTTTTGAGGGGAATTTTGGTAGGACGCTTGGGCTGCTCTCAAGGTGGGCGGGTTGCGATGGAGGAGAAGACAGAAAGTCAAGAGCTCTCTATTGTTCATGATGATCGCAGCAAGCTGAGAGTATCAATTGCAATATGACGAGCTTGACTTTCGTGGCACAGGCCTCGTATTCTCGTAGCAACTGGCGAGAGCAAAAAGCAAGCCATGCGTATGATCATCATGAGAGAGGGGCAGCGCAACGCGGGGCAGCAGAATGGAAAAGAATGAAGGAAGGGAACAAAAACATAAACATAAACATACCGACGATGGTAGGGTGGGTGATCTCCTCGGAAGACATTTTGAAGGTAGTAGAAGATAGTGAAGAAGTAGAAGCAAGTGACGATGATGTGGTGAAGTTTCGTAAAGGTGAAGAAAAATGCGGGAGGAGTCTTGACTTTTTATTAACAAGCTCCTGCACGTCGCGCAGCCTCTGATCGTGGTACCTGTACCTGTACCTGTACCCGTTGCTGTACCCGCGCCTGCAACTGAAATTCAAGCTGCTAATACTGCATCTTCCAATTACAATTGGTGGGGACGGCATCCAAGCGGGTAAAAAATTTGACACCGCCCGCCCAAGCCCAGCAACGAAAACTGATGATGGCGGTACCATCGATTTCATCTTGGGCATCGATCTTTTGGGGCCCCAGACGATTATTAGGCGGTGATCAAGTCATGTACCTGGTCTAGGTACCCTAGATCAACCAAACTTCGTGACCAAGTGCGTTATCAAACCAGGCTTTGACGTAGTAAAGATACAATACCATGACCTGATATACCCAAAAGTATCATGTACCGTTTAACCCAGTTCTTTAATTCATGCTTTGGCAAAGCTAATTTTATCAAAATCTGCCTAATTGCTGCCGTTTCTGGCTTAAACCTCCGCTAACACGTCAGTGACACAAGAGCTCAATGCTCAACACAACGTGGGGTGTTTGGAGAACTGCTTCTCTAACATTGAGAGGTTGGTCCCATTCTCTCTGGATATTTCCACTTCTGGTAATCTGATCTCAGCCCCAGTCTTTGGTGTTTTTAGTTTGGCTTCAAAACGGACCCGTGAAGTATTAAACGAATGGCCCAATCAACGGTCTCATACGAACATAGAGACTGGTTATGGGATTGTCTGAGTTCTGATCTGTCAATGGTACGGCACACTCATATAGCAAATTCAGAGAACAGTTGAAGGTTGAGTGGGTTCTGTCAAGTCGAAGCAACGTGGTTTTAATGCATCAGACATGAATAAATATGGGTTTCAGATAAAAGCGACAGCTTGCCTGCTTGGTATATGCCTGGACAAGCTTAAACAAAGGGGAGTAAGTGAGCTTAATATCGAGATACAAAAGATCCATCATAGGTTTACAAACTTTTCCCGCAGTATCAAGGTAGTCCCCCCTCCAATGGGATGGTATTCACTCTATAACATCCAACCCATACACCGTACGCCTTGGAATCATCACCCAACTCCCATCGCACCAAAAGAAACCTTGATTGCAGGAACGCCTTGTAAACCAGAACCTTTCCGTATAAACGCCTAACGTACAAATGCAAAGAAATAGCATGATGAGACAGCCAACTATAGATGGATATAAAAAAGTGTGTACATATAGAAAGTGTTGTTGCCTCGCTTCATACGACATGGATCATGTGGAACGTATTTTGAGCACTTCATGACCTGTTATTGTTGTTGTTGTCATCATCTTCGTGAATATGGAATTCGCCTGTGTTGTTGTTGTTGGGCCAAACATTTTGTGTGCTGGGATATTCCGAAGGCTGACTACTGACGTTGCTGTCAGGGTCGACGTTTTCATCATCTGAAGCACCGCGTTGGTCCTCGATCCCAGGCCATGGCTCATCTTCAGGGAGTTGCCAGCCCTGAGATCTTCGGCCAGCAGGAGCCTGGTTATGTGTAATAATCTCCATCTCATTTGCGCTCTCATTGTCTTCGAAATCTTCAGAGCCACTCTCATAAATATCAATATTGAAGTCTGAATCATCTTCAAAATCATCTTGAGCGGCGGCAGGCGCCACACTTCCTGATCGCATAGGCCGTTCTTGGAGAGGTGCGTTACTGAACGGCGTAGCATATGCAAAAGGTGTGGTGCTGCGCGCTTGTTGACGTTCGCTAAGACCGAAAGGCATAGGACTCGGCGATGCAGTCCATCTCGGTGTGAATCGATGGCTAGGGGATCTCGTGCGACGACGCTTTGCAATTGCTGCCTGAGAGTTGACTTGCAAGGCAGGAGATTGGTGGCGGCTTAACCCATAAGATGAAACTCGGCGTCGGCTTAGTGCAGGCGAAGCTTGGATAGGGGGGGCAGCCATGGGCATTGAGGAAGTTCTGATGTGAGGTGGATGAGAACCTCGTCGACTGCCAAGCCGTGGCGACTGACCGCGCGCCAGGGACGGGCTAGAAGATTTAATCCTTTGTAAGGCCGGGTAGAAGGTCTGCGATGGCGAGACTGAAGCTGGAGCCTTCTCATTGCGCATGTTCATGGAGGTATCAGCGCTAGGTGGCTCATCGAGTTGTTCAACCCATGACCAACACTCTTCGAAAGCCTTGGCATCGTCCAATGAGTCGGACGGGTCGGGAATGACTGGGCTCATCTCCCTCAGCATCTGCCAAGTCCAGCCCATCTCGTATGCTTGAAAATCTTGGAGATAAGCGTCAGGGTGAGTGATGAACAATCTAGGCTCAGAAGCTCTCATCATGACTTGGCTAAGGAACTGGACATCCCATACTGCAGGTGTCATCATCTCAGCAGGACTAAGGAAACGTAATCGCGAGTCCTTATGGATCTTACGCAGAGGGACCCAGCAAGATTGAAGGCCGAGGAATGTGGACGAGCGCGGATCTGTGGTCTGGGCACGGGAGAAGATGTTCATCTCGCGAAAGAGGTGACCAAAAGCCCCGTTCATGGCCATGGTGACACTACGAGCATCTGAGCCCTTGATTGATATCGTCTTGATCAAGCCACGGCTGCGCAGCCGTCGGTCAATCATGCCCTTATCAGGGCAAGCTTTGGGCAACAACCATTTGGTCTCATGATCTGAAGTTATCCAGTCAGGGTAGAGAGACATTTCAGATCGCAGAGTTGATGTGCTGTGTGTCATGGGCAATTGCGTCCAGTCGTCGTTGGAGATTTGTGGCTCGTTCTTGAACTGCTGAACCTCCTGCCAAACCTTCTTCAGGGGAAAGGGCAGGAAGACTACTTCGATCTCAAACGGGTGGTTGGGAGAGGGCATTAGCGACTGTAGCTGAACCACTTGTTCTTGAAGAGATTGGACCTGGCTCCAAAGCTCTTGGGAGTGTGTTGGGCGACTTGTAACACTGGTTGAGACCGACAGCATGCTAGCATCATCGCGGCGAGACGCATTGCTGTTGTTATCGTTAATTACACTCTTGTTGTCATTGACCATCTTCTCGACCTCCTCAACCCGGCTCTCTAAATCAGTCATCCGGATATCGACATGGTCATGCTTTTCCTGACAATCTTCATGTCCATTGACAGTAAAGGAAACTGTCTCTAGTCGGTCTAACCGTTGGTCGTGACCACTAACTGTATCAGAAAGGTTCTTGAAAGCGCGGCGCGAAACGGCGGCGCTGAAAGCTGAAGCTCGAGATTCAGATTGAGTTGGTGTACCGGCCCGGGGGGTATCAGCTGGCTTGTGGTCTTGGGATGTCCATGTGAAAGATCCACCTTGTGGTGCCTGGTCCTTGGGTACAACAGTTGGCTGGGAGTCCTGGGTCCTGGGCTGTGTTGGAGATGATGGCTTGTTTTCTGGGACACTGTTAAGAGTATGGAGACCCTTTCCAGCAAAGGGCCGCGTGTACTTGGCCTGGATGGATGAAGTTGTAGACGCTGTTTGAGAGGCCATCAGGCATTGCGATGGGATTGGCGGTATGGTAGAAGGGCATGGTTGTGACTGTATTAACCCGCCCCAACTGAGGGTATCCGGTATTGAGGCAGAAGCTCCGGGATGTGAATTGGCCATGATCCTGGGCTGTGGTCCGATGTCCATGGGTATCCTTTGGTCTGGGAATCTTGGGTCCGGAGTCCTTTGAATGAAAGATAAGGCTCCTGGGTTATAACTCGAAAAGTCCATTCCGGGGATCACTGGGGGTGTCTTGATGGCCATATCCATAACGGGGCTCAGAGGTTCCCGTCCAGTCCTGGGCCGTTCATTTTCTTGGCCTGGTATACTCACTTCAGGCTGCTGGAAATCACGGGGTCCCTCCTCGTGGTAGCAGGCGTGGTGATTGCACATACACCATTGAGATTGATCCGGCGTGGGATTGCCTGTCGCGCAACGACTCCAAAACCTCCTGCATCCACACCGAGCTCCATTGGCACCGGGATTTAAGTCAACATAACCGCACGATCCTCCTGGCAGGCTGGGGGTCGATGCCCTGACCGCGACAGCATCTGTGTATATATCGAAGGCATTTGGGGTGAAGTGGGACGGGTCGAATGGGGTCGCTGCCATTGGAAGTTGCGCGCGCTCATGTCGCGAAATGAGGGTTGCAAGTGTATGAAGCAGGCTCGGCGCCTTCGATCGCGATGGGAGTTGAAACTGAGGAAAGTACTGGATAGAAGTGTATGTATAATATCGCAAATGGTTGAAAGCAACGGAGGCCGCGATAGATGGTCACGGGTGCTCCTCAACCAGGCCCAGAGGGTCGCGGGCAGAGAGGCCGCCTAGTTCAGTTCATCGCACTATGAGATCAATTAGAATCACGGTCCTGGCTTCCAAGGTCGAAATAAATCCTGGCGCAATCCATAGAGGCCGGGCGATGAATATGGGAATGAGGTCCGAGGCAAATGGAGGAGACTAACCACGGCGCGAAAGAATTCAAGAAATCAGAGGGTCGTGGATTGACGGAACAGCACTATATATACGTTGGAAGCTCGGGCAGGAGACGAAGAAATCGCAGGCGAACAGAATAGAGTGGATGAGAATGCGTGAAACGAAGGGGTGCTTCAATTCCTGCCTGCCTATGAAAGAAGCAACGAGACGAGCAAGGCGAACAAGGCGACGACTTTTCGAGTGGCTCACGAGATGGATGGGACTGGGATGAGAACGGGGATGGAGTTGGAAGTAGTGGAAGTGGTAGTGGAATGGATGCACTTTCCCCCCACAGCAGAACCACGCCTCGACGGTGTCGACACGCGCACCTTGTTGATGCACTACGGCTAATTAAGGCAAGTCACTGGAGCTGCTTTTAGGAAGACTATCAAAGAGAAAGACAGTGATTTTGAATTAGAAAATGACATGGTATTCCACATTAAATTCTCATTGCAGTCAATTAGAAGGCGAGCCATTTAAACACTCAAGCCATACCGATTTTAACGGATTTTTTCAACGGTTACCGGGAGAGATACTGAAGCCTTAAATCAACCTCCAAACTAGCCTTCATCATGTTGAATGCAGGGAGACACGAAACTCGTTAAAGCAGCACCACAATGTCTTAGAGCGCGCACCTCTTCAAGTCACTTTCAGAGCTGCCCCTCTGATTTACCCCGCCTGGTAACACTAAATCACGCCAACTCAAGTGCCCAAGCCAGTGCACACTCACCAAAAGGTACAAAAACGCAGGGAAGCGCTTCGAGATAAGGATTTTTGAGCCAATAGGAACTTCGGTTCGCGTCCCCGCTTGCCTGTGTGCTGTACGGTAAATGACGGGAGCGAACGGCGCCTCCCTGGAGTCTTGCCCCATTTCGTTCGTCTAAGTTGAGTCAAACCAAGCTCAACAATTGAGCACTGGACAGATGCTTGCTCGACGATAGAATAATGAGAGTTGTCAGTTGTTGAAGAGTCATAATCACGGGAAACACCAAGAAAATAGCTATCAACATCACTCTGGTTGTCCCAAGTGAACGAAACGTTGCTCAAGACCTATATCGCTTGCGAAATAGCATGATGACAAAGGTACATTGCTGTCCATAGTTCACGAGATATGAGTAAACCGTGCTATAACTGTAAAGACGTTTCTATGAAGCAATCATCACACGAGGCTGATTCTTCCATTGGTTGCCAGTCTCTCTTTCTGTTGCATTTTGAGTCCGATTGACGTGATTGTCTCTTTGGGGAAAGTGATGATCTCGACTCGTTCAGTGAGGCAACAGCTGGGTCTTTCGCCTCGAGCAATGGCTGGTCTATGAAAAAGGACAAGAATTTGTTCGATGAATTGAGATGGTCAACTAATACACAATGAGGCGAGTGTTTTATAAGCAGAAGTACGGTTGTATTGTCTTAAAGTGGAATTGGCTTGCCAGCCTGCCCTGCAAGCTGTGAAATCATGAATTAATGAAACTCTATCGTGGCCCGTAAACTCCGTATCTCGTCTTTAGATGGTTTCCAGTAGTGGTTATATCCAACGTTTAAATATTCACATGATAAATATCCCAAAGTAGGATATTACACAAAACACCCCTTTATGCTGTCATTACAATGTCGTTCGTGGCTTGACGTCGTAAGTTCCCAATCATCATCATCATACTTCGCCCCAACTACCCATCGGGCCGTTGGACGCAATCACTGAACCCGTACCCAGCGACCCACCGATGTCCCAGTAATGCCGTGATGAGACGCTGCTCCGTCGAGCTGATCGTCTTGTGCTCTGACTCGCGCAACTACTCGGGTGTCGGATCGCCACCGGACTGCTGGGCGTTGTAGCTTTGAACGTTCGACGCTCAGCTGCAGGCCGCATGCGTGAGACCAGCGGGTGATGTTGTCGTACGCGGGCCAGCTTGGCGGCTGTGTCTTGACTACTTGTTGTTGCTAGATGGGCTGGGGTGGAGGGAGGCGGGTTGCTGTTTCGTGGCATGAACCGAGAGCGTAGATAACGGAACACGAGTTTCATATCCAGGTCTTTCTCCCACTCCTCCTGGGTGAAAGCATTGCTCATCGGTGTGTCTTGCCGTGAGGCCCGTTCTGTCTCGGTTGGTTGTTCGGCTGATCTGCCAAGGATATCGATAGGATTTGAAGAAGGCTGCATTGTTGGTTTGAATTGAGGGAATGATGATTGTTCAGGTTCGGTAGGTCGGATGTTGTCTGTAGCGGAATGAGAGGAATTGGTCTCTGGGATAATTGGTAGTCCGGCATAGGGCAACGGCATCTGCTGCACCCGAGTATATGTTGAGAATGCGCCTGGATGATGCGAGATATGGCTCACGATTGAACCGAGCTCTCTTGACATCGTCTCAAGCATATTTAATTGCCATTCCTCTTTGTTGGTGAATTGTTGTGACTCCCATGCCAAGTGCTGAGAGGCGCGGGGTGTAGAAGATAGATCCTCATTACTCTCAGGCACAATTTCTCCCAGCATAACTGAGATTGAGTGTTCGTCCATTCCAACGAAATCTCGTAGGAATTTCTTGGTAACCTTAGTGAACATGCCTTCTGAATCGGTAGGCGTCGTGATGGCGTCCTCATCGTGCCACGTCATGTTATCTGACTCCCCATCATATGCGAGAGCCGAGGGCACAGAAGGCACATTCGAAGATGGGCGCTTAGGAATAGATACTTGAGAAAAGCGCCTCCTCCTTGTCTCGCGTTGGATCTCACCGAGCAGTACTCGACTGTGCTCCAGACGCCATTCCTCGATTCTTTGACGCTTTTCTGTCTCGTGTACTTGGTCATGCTCCACATCGAGTTGCCTCAAATCAACGCTTTCCTTTCGTTGAAACTGCCGTCTGGGGTTGAAGCGCTCGAACTGGTAGATATGGTCTTGGGCCTCGGTGCCCAACGTCGGTTGATCAAGATGGAAGGATCCCAGCCCATCGTGGCTAGGAAACACGGGACCAGATGCTTGATTATCGCCCTCCTGCTGTTGATAATGCACCGCGGGTATCGAACGAAAGCCAGGTAAATGTCCATCTAGACTATCCAGCTCAGCATCTTCCTCATCGTCGAGAACCGATGCTGAAGCAGATTGGCGTGACGCATCCTCCGATTTCGCAGTCGGGTTCAGACTTCCCAAATCACCAACTCTTGACCTTCCAGGAGTTTGTAATGAATGGTCTGTTTCGGTGAGATATGACGTTGTCGTCACCTCAGTCGGCGCAAAGAGTACCCATGCCTGCGACTCATCTGGCTGGCGCTCTTGGGTAATAGGCGCTTCTCTTCGAGGAACATCCTGTTCGTCGGCTGGAGGCCGTACAACGCGTTGAACCGACTGTCGAGTCGGTTGATGAAAAGCCATGATCGTCGCACTCGTATAGTCGTCGCAAAGTCGTGAGATTGGTTCCGATAAGGAAATGGCGGACAAGATAAGATGCGTTGATGATGGAAGTGGACCCTCCTAGATATGGATGCCCGCCTATGTCGGGCTTGCTTGCAGAGGCGATATGCGAGTAAGTATGGAGAGATAGTGGGACAAAAGTGGTAAACAAAGCTTGGTAGCTCGTGGTCAAAAACCTCGAGCAAATCCAAGGAAGAATGAAGATATAATGGATGAAGAAGAAGAAAGAGCCAAGAACAAGGATGTTGGGAGAAGAGGGATTCCAAGTTAGGTAGTCTCACTAAATAAGATAGCCCAGGGAGAAAAAGAGGCGGGAAGGATGGATGACAAGATGGAGCCAACCAAACGCTTCAAGCTAGGCCTGTATCCGTACCTTAAGAGGATGCTACTCTCATAGGCGTCATCTAGACGCTCTACGCTGTAGGTCGGGGGGTTGATCGGCGGGTGGGGGGGAAGACGCTCGCGTGTTCAGTTGTTATCCATCCATCCGCTACAACCAGTACCTTTGACAGAGCTCAGCTGGTTTGTGTATGGTTTTGTTTCTAGTGTTTGTTTCTGTTTCATTCGGGATGTGCCATATCATATATACGTAGTAAATACTTCAACAAAGCGGCCGGGTAGACGGATACAAAGGACCGTTGCGCATAGTTCATGCTTGATCTCAACTCTCAAGGGTCTGTCCTAACTAACATTCAAAGACTATGCGTTCCACTCAACAGAGTCCGCCCGCATGAGTCGCCAGACGCGGATGAATAAGACCGCATTAACTAAACCGTGCAACCCTGATTCCATTCTGTCAAGGGCAGTACGGTGCTTCTGACGTGGACGGACACAACAATCTTCTCCTTGCAAATGCAACCTACGATGTCGGAGCCTTATGGCATTTCGGGCCTGCTTATCACCAACTTCATGCTGCGCCAACTTGCGCTGACCGATATTTGATGTGCCTATCAAATATCGCTCGGCTAAGATATCGTTACATCTTTGAAGAAAAAGGGTCTGCGGTCGGGCCAAGATCCATCAGATGCAGGCTGATAAGTTGCTGTACCTTGCTGGTTCCCGCGACCTGACACAACCGCAGGTGGTCCACTGGCCCTCCATCCCGTTGATTCAGTGTCCACAGCCCAGCCACTTTCTCATCTCATTCCCGCTGCATCTGACTGTGCTGGCAGATGCTACAGTGCAGCTTCTATAAGCGGCAACGCCACAAGTCAAAGATGCATGTCTAGGCTAATACCAATATGATGTGATATCACTACGCTTCTTGTATCATTTGACAAATAAGAAGCAAATTTCACCGACGAGGAGGAAACTACTGGTCGTACTCCATAGTCTTCGGCGCGATTCATGTTCACTGAGATTGCGGGACAGTTCTGTCTTGTCCAACGGCGACCCCTGATGACTGTGTGCCAGACGTTGGGAATTAGAAGGATGTGCGCTACCTGTGACCTGTATGGCGTCACAAATCACCCAAGTGAAGTCATGTGGCCCAGATAGAGACGGAGTAGCTTTGTTTCCAAAATGCCCCAACAAGACAATGTCTTGCCTCCGCTCTATCAATAAATACTTATCAGATCGTTTTCTTATAGAAATATGCATCTACAGTATGTGCCATAAATTGGAATCACAGACCAGCACGGTGGAAAGGTAGTATTCCTCCTGCATTAAAACATGTAAAGTGAGCAGGAGCACACCACAATACCGGCACTAAACACAGGTGGATGGACGGACGACATGCTCCGCCAATCAGCACATTGACACGGCGGAAATGCCAGGCCTGAACTGATGGATCGAGCAAGAGTCTGGTAGTTATCGAAAACCGTGCAGACCACAGCACCGCAGATGAGTGGCAGCTAAGGTGGTACATAGATCTAACAAGCCGGATCTTTCGGGCACCATTTCCTGCTGATGTAAGACGTTTTCTGGGCCAAACATGCAATGATATCATGATTTTCATAAACATCGTGATGCAACAGGATGACAGTTCTGAATGTAAGATTTCAATTTGCCTAATCGACGCCCTTAAACTATCAAGTTGTAGAGGTCCTTATTTGACAAGCCATTTTGACGCCAGAAAACCCATATTCCATCCTATCCATCATTCCTTTAAGCCTCAGACTTGAAAGCGTCGGGGAAGCGGCGGATGTTGCGCTCAAGAGAACCGTGGTTGGAGAGGAACTGGACGTAAGCACCGTCGACCTTGACGCGGCCGGCAGCCTTCTTGTCGAGGTACTCCTCGCGGCGGAGGGGAGTGAAACCCCAGTTCTTGGAGACAATGATCTTTTGTCGGCCAGGGAACTTGTACTGGGATCGGCGGAGAGCCTCGAGGGCGATGGCACGGTCTGATAGCGGATTAGTAACATGATTCAACACTGTCAAACGGGTTTCACATACTAGCATCACGAGTGCGGACGCTCATGAGAATCTGGCCAATGTTGACACGGGCGACAGTGCCGTTGGGCTTACCCCAGGCACCACGCATGCCGGTCTGCAGTCTATCGGCACCGGCACAAGACAACATCTTGTTGATACGGACGACGTGGAAAGGGTGAGCACGGACTCGGAGGTGGAAACCCTCCTTACCGGTGTTCTTGACGAGGTACTTGTTGGCGCAAATACGGGCGGCCTCAAGAGCCTCGGAGCTCAGCTGCTCATACTCGTTGGAAACGAGGTGGATGCAGAGAGGGAAGTCATCGACGTTGGCGCGCTTTCGGCCAAGATCGAAGATTCGGATCTTGGGGTCGGGGACACCACGGTTGAACCGAGACTTAGGATACGGCTAAAGGTAAAGTCAGTATGAAGTTATCGTCAAAGTGAATTTGTCATCGTCAGAGGAACACCCGGCAAAAGAGCAGAGTGGTGAATTTCGTCATGGAAATATTTCCAAAGAACGCCGAAATCCTCCAAAGTTCCTCATAAATGTCGAGAGCAATATAACGGACCTTGTTCTTGCAGTATCGGTAGCAACGAGCGGGACGGCGCGCCATTTTGTCGGATTGTTGATGGATATGACCGGAGTTGGTTGTGGGAGGAGAGATTGAGGTGGGCGCGGAGGAGATCCCAAGTGCCTACAGTAGCCTGCGGCCCTCCTGGTGGATTTCAAAGCAGCAATTGTTCGCCACGTTAGGGCTCTTAGGTAAGCCACGACAGAGTGGGTCCACACATTCGCACTTTCCTCAAAACTCCGAAATGAACTTTTGAAGATATTCAACTCCAGCACTCCATCACCAAACGACAAGTCGCCCACCAGTCGCCCAACAGTCAAAATGGCCCCCCAGAAGAAGAGCAAGAAGGATGCCAACAGCATCAACTCCAAGTTGGCGCTTGTTATGAAGTCCGGAAAGGGTACGCCTGCAAATTTCTGAATACGATTAACGAACTTATCGCTAACTGAAATTTCAGTCACTCTTGGATACAAGTCTACCCTCAAGAGCCTCCGATCCGGCAAGGCCAAGCTCATCATCATTGCTGGCAACACTCCTCCTCTCCGCAAGTCTGAGCTCGAGTACTACAGCATGCTGTCCAAGGCCCCCATCCACCACTTCTCTGGCAACAACGTAAGTCACGATTTTTCTTTAAATACTGTCATCTTGCAATTTTCTGCAAGATGACACTTCTCGGAAATGTTTGTGTGCATAACAACATTTCTTTGGCTTCAAGGGCTCTCTAGTTCTTGCGGCCTACCCAGAGAAGAAGTCATCTCGACTTTGGAGGGTTCATAGGCTTACTCGTAATTCTACAGATCGAGCTCGGTACCGCCTGCGGTAAGCTCTTCCGATGCTCCACCATGGCCATTCTCGACGCTGGTGACTCCGACATCCTCAGCGACCAGCAGGCTTAAGTGTCTCGCTGATAGAGAATGCATTTCAAGGCGTTTCGGGGTAAAATGGGTCTAGGGCAATTTGAGGATATACCAATTGGAGTGACGAAAAAGCGACGACTCTTAGTGAGAATATGCAATGCCAATCAATGCATGGCAGTTCTCCCCATGACCTATGTGTCTTGGGCTTAATTGGATCTGGTCTTTGAACCGGTCCAAGTCAATGAAAGAAATAAAGCTCATGAACATTGTCCCCCGCCAAAGATCTTCCTGTCTATAGTGATATGAATTTGTAAAGTTTTGGTGTCTCCACGTTACGCCTATGAATTTGACATCTGTATAATTACTTCGTCTTTCTGACTGGCCGGGACGTTTGGTCACAACATCGAATTCCTGCCAGCTTGTCCGGCTAGGGCGCTTGTCTGATTAATGCATCTGACTGATTTGTTTGTCGGAGCGGTTACCAATACGCTAGGAATGTCGAGTCATCCGACAGCAACCGCTATTGTCAGTAACGCAAGCTTTCTTCGTTGTTGAATGACTTGACAACGAGAGTAAGACAGCAAAGCTGGGAAGGATTGTGCGGGATTGCACCAAGCTTTGTTTTGTTTCAACATTGACCACCCGGGAGTAGATTAGCGGGATCTTCCCCCATAACGTTATACATTTGAATCAGTCAACGGCGATCGTATGTTAATGGACTCGAGCGTCGCCATACCTTTAGTGTCAAACACAAAGAGTAGCTTCCTATTGCATGCCAACCTCATCTGCAGCGAAAACGATATAGGCACTTGCCAGCGTTGATCAACACCACCAGATACCCATTAAAATCGCTTCCAAGCATGACAAAGTTTCCATCGCAATTTCCAGTAACCTCATGGGACACCATGAACACAGGTCATGCACAGTATGCATTGATCAATCACCGATCCTATCTTCTGCGGGAGAAAAGTCCATATGTAGACAGCCCGGCAGAGGGTCCAAGCAAAGGAAATGCGACAACGAACTTCTGGGGAAGGATCCATGACATTCATTAGAATGGGATCCGTATCCCCTGAGAGAACCATCCCGTTTTGACAACAGCCACATGTTGGTTACCTGTTCGACACTACCACGTCAGCAGTGTTACGGAATTAGATTGACTGTTACAGTATGAGTAGATGGTTAGCATCGACTGTATAGTAACGGTCGTGGATTCAGTGGTCGAGTGTTAACAAAAGTTTGGGTTTGAGTCCCTGCATAACTTCCAAATCTAATCCTTTGTCCTCATCTACCGGCTGCAACCCAAACTTTACCATCATCCTCTTTTTTTTCTTCAACTCCTGCATTTCACTGCAAACTCGAATTTCTTTTCAACATATGGGCTTCACCGTCAATACAGTACAATACAGTACAATACAGTATTTCCTGGGCCAGCGTGGTTTGTTTCAACATCATCTAGGCTGGGCTGCCCCAGAAATATCGACCTTCTGGACGCCGACGCCACACGCTAAAGACAGGCCCCTACCCCGTACCTAGCAACGTCCCTTCTGAGGCGCAGACGGACTGTTGTTACTGTACCTCATTTGGTCGAGACAGGGACACTCCTATTTCAGCTCCGACCCTTCTTGTTGGGTTCATTATCTACATCCCAAATCACCAGGCGAACTTGCAGCACAGCAGGCCGCAAGCAGAAGACGTTACGACTACTTTTAACTGCTTCATATCTATACCCGACGGCGGACGTCCTGGTGCTGCTCTCATATTGTTGAGACACCGCCAACTCGTACACTCCGTCGCTAAAACCATACGACCCAACACAACCCAACCAAGTCAAATTCATATTCAGCATGTCTGCCGCTACTAAGAAGCCCCCGGCTGGTGGTGTTGGCCGAGTATCTCATGCCGATTCTTCTTCCTCACCGAGTCCTTCTTCCTCACGTCCTACTTCCCGATCAACTACTCCTACCAGCAACGGCCATGCCCGAACTCGATCGCTACGAACCACCGCACCTGTATCTGCTCGTGCTGCCATCGCCCGTCGAGATACTCTTAGCGCCTCTGACTCAGATGCCAGAGCCGAAGCTGCTGCTGCCGTTGAGGACCTCCAGAAGCGTTTAGAAAATGAAGAGAAGGCTTCCCTTCAATACAAGCGCCAGGCGGAGGTTCTCCAGTCCAAGCTAGACGAGGCGGTCAAGGAGTCGGCCAAATTGGAGGAGAAAGCACACGAATATGAAGAGCAGATTGAGACTTTGAGTAACGAGAAGAGAGAAGTAACTCGCCAGATGCGTGAGATGGAGTCTATTTATGAGTCAGAGCGCAGCTCTATTCTTAAGGAGAAAGAGGAGATGGCGAACCGAGAGGAGGAGATGCAAGCCATGATCCAGCGACTCAAGGACAGTCTGGCTCAACGAAACGTTATCGAGGAGCCCCGTCCTACAAGACAACGTGAGTGCACACATTCCCTTCCCTTTACCCATCCGTTCCCCCGCTCACTATTATTTAGATTCTGGTAACTCGTCGCCGTCCCTCGAGAACGGCAGCTTCGCGCCCCCCTCCTCCATACAGCGCAGCGACTCCCGAAATAGCTCAAAACTTATCCTTCAGAAAGACAAGCTTATTGAATCGCTGCGACTTGAACTTGCCGAGGCTCAGATTAAGTTGGTGGAGTCGGAGAACCAGGGCGGCGGTCGGCTACATGAGGTCGAGCGACTCCTCATGGAAGCACGCATGGCTAACGCTCGACTTATGGAGGACAACGAGAGCTATCAACTTCTTCTACAGGAGCGAACGCTCAAGGGAGACTTTGGACAGAACGACTTCAGTTATATGGGCACCAACTCTAACCAGGACGCCTTGGCTGCCCTGGAGGGCAAGGCGGCTGGTTCCAGCCTTGCTGATGAGTTGTCCGAGGCCACTGAGGGAGAGTCTGTCACTGATGTTGACCGTCGCCTCGAAGCTGAGCTCAGGTCCATGAAGGAGCAGAACAAGGCGCTCACGCTATATATTAACAAAATTATTGAGCGCCTTCTTCAGCACCAGGACTTTGAGTCGATCCTCGACACGTCCAGCGATTTGAAAAGTCTCCCAGATACCAATAAGGAACTTCCGCCTGCCCCCGCCAACAAACAGCAGCAGGAGCAACCATCTGGGACCATACTCCAGCGAGCCAAATCTATGGCCGTCGGTCCTACTAAACCGAGGCCTCGGCCAATCTCAGTCATCCAGCCCTCCACTTCCTCTGACCACACTGACCCAGACAAGGCGCCTAGCATTCCCATCGGGTTATCCAGATCAACAAGCACAAGGCGGAGTCCACGGCCACAGTCAGACCAATACACTGGGGCTGCCAGCCTGGTCAGCCAGATGTATCGGGGGCCAGACGGCCCCGTCTCTCCACCACTTGGGACTCCACGGCATTCCCAAACCTTCTTCTCGCCCCCCAACAACTCGGGTAACCCTAACGCGGCCGCCCGGGTGCCTTCCGGAGCATCGGTGGCCACCAGCGGCAACTTTCCTGGGATGCGGAGCGAGACGTCAAGCTTGAGCGGAGAGTCTGGTGAATTGTCCATGTCGACACCGCCGTCACAGTCGCCGCCCCGAAACCATTCTGATAGGCACACAACGTCGTTCGCGGGAGGCAAGCCACGGCCACTTCGACTGGTCCAGGAGAACCAGGACGCCGTCAAGGAGAACAAGAGGTCCAGCTGGTACTCACCATTCACCTGGGGAGCCAAGAAGGAAGATCAGCAGGTACCTTCAGGTAACCCTATCCCCGAGTAGAGCGGGAAAGGGTTGTAGGGAGGACCTAGCCTTGAGGAGGATATGCCATACGATGGTGCATTGTTAATGGAGCGCGATGGTTGGATATATACGTTCATGGAGCATCCATAGGGACTGATGACTGGTCATGTACGGTTCACGTCATTAGATATAGCGGCGTTTGGTTCATGGATTATCGTTGGCTTTATCGATGCCGTCTCGCAAGCAATGGGTGGTTTTTTTGGGGACTGTCCTGGTTATCCTTAGGATAGGTTACGGACAGTGCCAGGCTATTATGGGTGCACATGACTGTTGACGACGAATTGTGAATGGAGGCATGATGTTTTCTAGATATAGACTTATGAAAAGCACTCGTCTAGCGAGTTTGCAATCATGACATACTTTGATGATTCTGACTTTGCAGTTTGTGTGTTTAACGTGAAGTTTTTCCATATAGTAAGATGCTGAGATACATATCTCTACCCTGCTTCGATCAGAACGTAGAATAGACTGTGGCCTGATTGTCTATACTGGCTCTTGACACAACGTTACTATAATGGAGTCACAGTTCCATAAGACCGTTTCTCCCATCTGATCAACCATTGCTGGCCTCATATGCAATGTGAGTCTACGGATCAAGAACAGCCAGTCTAGAGTCAATTGACCGGTTTACGAACAGCTGCCATGCTCTAAATCAAGTGAGATGACGTTTCTTATCAGACCCTACATGCAGCATGTGCAAAATCAATAGTTCTCTTGGAAACGACTCTGCGATGTCACTTAACCAAGCAATCAGTCTCCTAGCCTGTTTCTGTATGTATAAGCTACTCGAAATCACTCAGATGCCATGATGTGTAAAAACATTATTCGTAAGCGCGCGCATATCAAGAACATGACAACACAACACACATATCTCACAAGGGCAACAAGAATAATAAGACTGGCCAAGGAGTCTGTGGCACGAGGAACATCCCGTCGACAGCTCAGACGGCGCGGCGCGGGATGATCATCTGCGCAGGAACCCGAGGCGGCGATAGGCCGGGCGATGTCATGACATGTCAATGTCAGCCTTGGAAGGGCAAGAGAGTGATACTGCGCTGTATGTAGCGAGATCAAGGACCCCAGGAAATGGCGCGTAGGTTTTGAGAGAAGATCAGATAGGCTGGTTAAAGGTGAGTTGTACATGTACATGTGGTATGTACTGTAATTTGGGGGGCACGATCAGGATTTGTGACAGTGATTATTGCCATGATGTACTGGTATTGGTGGTGATTGAGTTTGTTATTTTGGCTGATAACAGGGGTTCAGAATCTGGCAGCTGACTTGGACTCTGACTCTACAGTGTTATGAGGATCATAAGGATTCTGAGGTGGCTGAGCTTTCAGGAGTGGTGATTGAGTGAGTGCAGTACAGTACAGCTCGATTAAGGCTGAATCGAGATTCTGGTGTTTTTACTGTTGCATCTCGAAACTTGTCTTGCTCACCTGCATGAACTTGAATCTTTCATGTTACACGAAACCAGCAAATGGGGGACTTTACGTAGAACAAGTCTCGAGGTCAGTCTCTCCCCCTTCGGGCTTGGCCGTATCGAATCGATCTTGTGCCTCTGTAATTGAGCCTGATCTCACAGAGACATTTTGAAATTGTGGCTTGAGTCTTACTTGGATCTTTCTTCCTCGCGCTGTCTGCGCCTTTTAGGCATGTGGCACACTCGAAACTTGTGGTGGAGACAGACAGATACTCGTGTCAAACTGTGAGAGGCTGAAGACATGATAAGAGTGGCTTTGATCTAGACGAAGCTGAGCGCTTTGTCGGACGGTGCCGTTCCTGTTGTATCAAGCATGGAGCCTGTCCATGTACCCCAGAGTTCCATGGGCTTTCCACTCTCCAGGCATCTGTTGCTGTTGTGGACGGAAGCCGAATCTAGGACCCGACATATTTCGAGTTACAGGCCTCGGAAGGGCGAACGGACGTTGAGTACCCCTCAATCCTCAAGAACTTATGAATGCATATGACGAGAGGAAGCATACACCACGTAAATGGGGTTCAGATGATACCATTCAGTCCATGTCCCTGCCTGTCTGGTCCGAGGCCGAGGCAAGCGAGGCTCATCATTGTCAAGATCCAGGGTAGCTAGAGCATCAATGCTTGGCTCTGAAGACAAATCTGGGGCAGGATTGACAATGCAGAGACAAGACTTTGGTGCATACGTATTCAAGATCCTAGCAAATCATGCGACTCTGTAAGTTTGTGTCTATTCGCGTGTTTCTGTTCTGTTCTGTTCTGTGCCAAACTCGGCTACAGAATAAACAAGTCTTGTAGAACAGCCGAGGCGGCATTATCACGAAGTCCCAGTCCCAGTAACCAGGAATAGAATAAACACACTTTGGCATTGTACAACCATGAACCTTGTGACAGCGATATGTGCAGTATGTACCGACGTTGACAATGACCGGCATCAGGGCCTGCCTGCATATGTATTCGTCTCCCTGGAGGTCGGCATCACTAACAAAATACGATACCTTAGGCAGAGCATAACGGTCTTTAGTTCCGTAGCTCCGTCCAGTCACTGTAAAGCAGATCAACATCAAATCAAGTCAACGAGCATCCATCAGCCAGGATCTTTTTTATTCGCAACTCCAACGTCTCACATGTGCCCGGACAGTCCTTTCCGGTCCCCGGCCACCGAGATAGGCAAAGGCATTGTCACCAGAATGTGCGGTCAGAAGAGGAGTCACGGGATTTTTTCTTTGTTTTGATAGCGACGCGAATACCGAGAGGATGCCTTTGATTCTGGTACGCAAGAGTCGGTGAGATATCGTAGTGTCAGTGTACCTATACTAGTGCCGTACGGTGCCTGGGACTTGAAGCAAACAAAGAGTCCGGGCCTGAGCTGTTGACGATGGAGCGGTTTCCGGGACTTTGATGTTGTTTCCGGCTGGTCTGACTGCTTGTCAAACGGGGCCTTGACTGCTAGTGAAATGCCCTGGTCAGAATGGTCTGTCAGGGGAGCGGGAGGGCCGGCTATTGGGGGCTTGTCCTGCTCCTACTCCTACTGTACTTTTACCATCGGCCACAAGGTCCATGACGTGCAGCTTGTAGATTGTGACTGTCAGATTCGTAATTCTGAGGGGGATTGAATGTCAAAAGAGGACAGAGATGCAGGTATTCACGCCCACATGATGAGTGACGAGTTATCGACTGCTGAGTCGTAAACCATCACCAACCACAACAACATCGGATGAGCCACTAGGAGCCGTTATCAACGTGGCTACTACTTATGTGTATGTACCTTTCGCAGTGGGCTTTAGCTTTAGCTTCAGTGAATCAGACAAGCCCTCACTAGAGTGGTACAAGAACTGCATCCTCTGTAATTATGTACTGTACTGTATCAGCAGTTTGGTGGAGGAACAGGGCTATACCTAGGACGATTGAGGTTCTAGGTTTGAAAATTTCCATCTGACCGTCTTTGCAAGGCCCATCAGGGCTCTTGTAAGTCTCCAGAGGGCACTGTCACTCGATTCCATTTAGCAGCGGGGACTGGTTCATGAGTTTGTTTCCCTGAATCCCTCTCCACCCACTGTCAATATCCTCTGTGCGGGCTGGGTTGTGTTGCCATGATGATAGCGACCTTGTCTTAGAAGATCCGAGACTGAAGACTTGGCATTGTCGCGAGATAGAGATGAAGGCCAGAAACACCGATGAACGGAGATTGAAAAGAGGGGCATTAAAAAGAGAATGGCTTCTTTTTTCATTTATTTTCTCTCTCTCTCTCTCTTTGCAATAAACCTGATGAGTTCTGGTGATAATGGGGGGAGTGTAGCTATATCGAGTTAGCTATTCGTCTAGCTCAACAAAGAAGCGAAATGGAAGTCGAACCCAGGTGCTTGCTTCGTCCGAGTCTCTGAGAGTCCAGCCCAGAAGACGAGCGTTAGGTTTTGCTTCAATTTGGTGTGGGAGCAATCAGGTACCGGCTACAGGGGTATCTTCCGCCAGACGCCAAACCAGGGCTCTCCGCTCCGCTTACGATTGGATCCAAGATGTTGTGCCCGGTGCCAGGAACCGGTTGCAGGGGGAGTTGCGAGTACGAATTTGACAGAGGGATACAGAGATAGAAATACATTCAGCGAGTAACTTACTGTTGAGTGAGTCTCGAGATAGGTTAACTGTAGTATACAATCTACTGACAAAAGGATCTATTCACCGGTAGCTCAACACAGACCATAGACCTGGTCCTTTAATTATGACTTGCCGTCATTCATTTTCTTTCGATCGATAGCCAGGTATCTCTTAGTATCATCTCACTCGATGCCCAGACCTGGCTTGGGCTTGTTCGGCTTACCAGGTCAACTATCCGAAACTTACAGATGGTACAGTATCAATCTCGCTCGCCTTACTTGCATTGCATACTTGTAGTCACATGGACAGCTTGTCTCGGCGTTGCTGTATGTGTCTTTCAGTGTGTACTCAGGCCAGTACATCGAGGACAGTGGGAGAGCTCAACAAATGCAGATCTAGACGAGTAAATAAGGCATGGCAATAATCTCAAGCTACATTACAGCTCTATTTCCATTTCCTAAGCATAATGTTTAGCTAGGAGATCTACGCACGTTTGTTTGAAGAGAGTTATGGAAGTCGGCGCACTGCGTCACTCACAGTTGACCGGCAACCCAGCACACACCCACTTTGACAGCCATCAGTGAGGAGAAGCGGGAGAGTAGAGACGGAATAGCATACAGGAACAGCATGTCAAGGATCTGTTTGTAAATCATTACGACATCATTGTAGATAGTGTCAATTCTAGCATGCCCTATGTTTACTTCTTCTCAGCCTCTTTTCTTTTGCTTGTCAATACCCAAACTAAGCCCTTAACCCTCACCAAATCAATATTGATACCCACGCTATCCTCAACTCATCCTATTCAACTCAACAAGAGAGAAAGTCTCAGTTCACACGACAGGGCTTTTCCTAGTAGCCTTCATAGGTACCAAGTCAAAGTCGACCCGACAGATTGTGTCATGCTTGGACGCTAAGTTAAACTGGCCAATCCGCTTCAGCTACCCCAGCCCAAAACTTCCCCTACGTGATTCCTTTTCCAGGTTCCTTTTCCAGGCCCGGTCCCATCACAACCCATGTCATTCTGATTTTTTGGGGGTGTATCTTTTCTCTTCCGGACGTTACTGTCAGTCGATAAGTGAGTGAGTGATTGAGTGAAAAAAGGGAAGAAAAAAAAAAAGATACTTACATGTAAGTACCAGCCAATCCCTTCATCCTCTTTCATTCCCCCAGTCACTCACAATCGGCCTTTTTACATACAGGACCATCATCACCCACGGGAGCCCTGCGGATATAGGTACGGCCGGGTACAACATCAGCGTCACCTTGGCTGCTTTTTCCCACTAACTTTCCTCCGCCAACTGCACTCACACCAAAGTTACAGTACATGTACGACTGCGACGACGCTACATCCACCTCCATCTACTAGGTGGGCTCGCCTACCTCTACTGTACACCCACCGTCACTCCCGCCAACCACTACCATCATTACTACTACCACTGTAACTCACTTACTCTCACTATCCTGCCTCACTCACTCTTGACCTCAACACCACTTTTTACGACAACAACCGATTTCACTGCATCTCGTCATCGCACCGTCTTTCCCTCTCTCAGCCCAAACCCGCCCACCGTGCCGTTCGATTATTTCGCTTCCCATTACTCGATAATCGCACTCCGCCGACTCGACACCCTTTGTCTACCCAGCCGTATCCCGCTCTTTTGCCATACCCTCGACAGATCCATAGGTTCCAGTAGTCAACCGGAATAGGTTGGGTTAGCTTCGCAGGCTTTCCCTACTGTCTCGAGGCCTTCGATCTCGGCCACACGCCCATTCTGTTTCAATGACGAGCCAACCACAATGATTCATTTTGAAATCTGCTTTGCAATTCATTGTCCCTGCTAAGGCCCGTCCCGGTGGTATGCTCGCTCGGCATTCACTCCACCACTACCACAGGCCATCGTCATCATGGACAAGTCATCTGCCGTCTCGGACGGCCCCTCCGTCGTCGGTCGTGCTGCCCATAACATGACTGACAGGCGGCGTTCCAACACACCCGACCCTTCTGCAACATCCTCAAGCGCAACTACGGGCAGCCAAAACTCGAAACAGTCTTCAGCCAACAATTCCATAGGCCCCTCGCCCTTGGCTTCGAGAGATTCCTCCCCCACGCGGCGTCCTCGAAGGACCGCTTCTGCAAACCGGTTGCCTGGTACTCGATCTCGAAAAAACAGCCAAACCGACAACAGTCCTTCGCGCCAGCAGAAACGACCCAACTTATCAGCTGCCACACCTTTACGCTCTCTATCTTCGACCACCACACCGACCCTTCTGGCTTCTCAAGATCAGGAACAACAGCAAATCCAAGCTCCGACACCTCAAAAACCAAACTTCAACGTAGACCTCAAAGATAGCCCGCGATGGCCAGTATCGCCCCGTTTGCGATCGCCACCTCCCCAGCTTAGTACTAGACCAACAGTTCCTGCTCGTCGGAGCGACCAGGAGCTCCCTGCTATTAATTTACAGCGGCCTACGCCCTCGCCGCAGCCGCAGCCCATGCCTTCACCGCAGCCCATGGAGCAGCAGACAGCGTCGGAGAGCGAGATGGAGGAAGCACAGTTTCCCTCTGGTATGCGCACACCAGGAAGAGGACCATTGGAGACTGTCCAAGAAGTCAGCCTGCCAAACTCACCCAATCCTCCCAGCAATACGGCTTTAATGGAGAAGGTGAAGGAAAAACTCACAAATTCGGAGAATTATTCTGATACTGCACTTCCTGATGGACGGACATTACGAGCCAGCTTGGTCGGGCAAGAAAGTGGGAGCGATACAAGCAACAACAAGGCCGAAGTACGAAGACCGACCTCTGTCCCTCCACCCATGATTACTCGACAATCTAGTGCCTTGTCGAACAAGCAAATGAAGTCGAAGCAGGACGGCTCCATACAAACTATGACAGTAGAGACTGAAACCGTCCCAAGCGTGCCGCAGGTTGCGCTCACCACCGCACAGAAAAACGAAACATCTAATGGAACCCTCAAGACCAAGCAGAGCACCGAGACAATCAAGCCCAAAAAGGATAAGAAAAAGGTGACGCGCAAACAGCCTGCTGTTAATTCAGGAAATGGTAAGCTAAATGAATCGCAACTTAACGGATATGCCTGCTAACTCTGCTGCAGCATCCTCTAAAGCTGATGTATTCGAGGCAACTATCGCCAGCGCTGTCGATGAAGCAAACACTTCAGATTCCGAGGAAACCTTTGTTTATGATTCCAATCCTCCTGACAACAACGACCGAGCTGGACGACGGTTTCATTCGCGAACTCCTAGCGCCACATCTATGGCTAGCCAGGCTGATCGACAGAACCTGCGTTCCATCTATGGTATTATGGAGGGCGCTGGTCCTGCACATGGACCCAAAAAGACGATGAAGTTCGTCAACACCTTCACCAGCAATGGAAGCGAGAGCTTGGCAGTCGAGCCCGAAGATGGGAAGGGTTCAAACCGGAGTGGTGGCAGTGGCTCAACACGGGGCACTTCGAGACACCACCATCATATTGGTCGCTGGGGCCGACAGCCTGGCAACGGCCATGCCTCACTCTTCGACAACGAGTCACCTTTCCCGAATGCTGCTAGGTCGAAGCTGGCTAGCAACAACTCCCGCAATTCTTCAGGACCACCAAGCCCCCGTCAGGCCCACTCCAACCGTAACTTCGGCCATAAACGTTCTGCGATGCAGATGTCGTCTAGTTACGATATGGATGACACGACAGGCGCGGACGATGAGCGCACACCTCTCCTCGGCTCGGTCCGCTCGGGTCGTTCAGGCCGAAATCGTCGTGGACCACACAGCCTACGACAGACCGAATCACAAACATTTGCAAGACGGTCGTCATACTTGAACCGGTTCGCAGCATGCTTGGTTCTTACCATGATGTTCATGCTTGTGATTACCGGCGCGATTGGTTTCATGTTTGCTACTTCTCAACCGATGACCGGTATCGAAATCACTGCTATCCACAACGTTGTGACCAGTGACCAAGTTTTGATGTTCGATCTAACTGTCAAAGCACATAATCCTAATATTGTTGTCGTTACGATAGACCACGCGAACCTGGAGGTGTTTGCGAAGTCGGAGTATACTGGAACTGATTCGGATTGGTGGGCTCGGCCATTCCCTCATGGCCCAGACGATCTTCGCATAACTGATGACCCAGAGAACGACCCTCCGTTGGAAGATCCCGACCCAGATGATGATCTTCGACCCAATGTTCTTCTTGGTCGCATTACGGAATTCGATAGTCCTCTGACGTTTGAGGGCTCCCTATTTCATCAGGGAACCTCTTCCTCGACTGGAGAGATGCAACTACAATATCCCTTGAACAACACAGTAGGGGGTTCGAGACGATGGGAGCGAATTTACCAGAACGAGTTTGATCTGATCGTTAAGGGCGTGGTCAAGTATACTCTTCCGATGAGTGCCCGTATTCGCAGCGCCACCGTCTCTGGAAGGAAGGCAGTCAGCCCGAACTCTACAAACGATCCGTCGAACAGTACCAAGGTCGAACCTCCGACCTAGACGAGGAACTGCCTCAAGACAGGCAGAAGTTCTTCTAGCCTTTCTTTTGTCAACTCGCCGATTGTCTTGTGTATTTTGAGCGTGCATAGCATGACACATTAGGGAGCAGCGGGCGTTGGATGTAAATCTCCATCCACATTATGGTTGAACATCATAAGGAAATGGAGCTGCAAGATTTTGTTTCATTGATTGGTTTACTGGTTTATAGACAGGTTTAACACCCATGCTTCCTGTCAGGTGTTTCTTGGGTTGTTTTTCACTCCAACACCAATTCTCAAGCGCACGCCTTGTGCTATGTGGTACAGATCTGTCTGCTGAGAGGGTTTGGAGCAAGGTTAGGGATGGAGTTATTGATTTGATTTTGTTTCACAAAACCCATAGAAGGAAAAGCGGCAACTATACGTTGTAATTGTAACGGCTTATGACAACCCTCAAGAAGAAAAAGAGCGAGTTAGATGATATCGACTCGGAAGAGGAAGATGTAGTTGGGAGCATATCAGATACTCCAGTAGTTAGGGCGGCTAGAATAAGGTACATTTCTGTTGAACAATAGCTTCAACACAAGCCTACTATTGTCATAAAGCGATTCAACCTGTGAGATATATCAAATATGCGATTATTGAGAACATACTTTTGCTCATGCCCCTTCGCGATGCCATATTGTTCTTTGTCAGCGGTTTAGACTTCCCAGACGGAAAGTGGCGGGTGTGGAGCCTTTAGCTCTGACCCGCATTTATGTTTTGTTCGCTAGCTCTAAAGTTCCATGATTGCCTGGAGTCTTCTCATTATAGCTTCATGCACCATTAATCTTTCTTTTACACGTATACCCCGGGTTTTACACGACCAACTCGCCCATTCTTTTCGATAGAAAGAAGAGAGCGCATACGGGCTCGTCGTCAACATGTCCGGGCGACGCGACTTCCTCAACCAGGCAGCGCCTGAGAATTACGTCGCTGGTCTCGGTCGCGGCGCGACAGGTTTTACGACAAGATCCGATCTTGGTCCCGCTAGAGACGGCCCCAGTGAGGATCAGATTAAGGAAGCGCTCGCAAAGCGCGCTGCTCAGCTTGGTCTTGCGCCAGACAAGAAGGGCAAGGAAAAGGAGGAAGAGGAAGGAGGAGGAGGTGACG